>NC_092808.1:135170419-135820229 GCF_040954645.1 Diabrotica undecimpunctata | reverse complement strand
TCTTTCGAGAGTTTCTTGTTCTCTTTATTTTTTATTAATAGAAAAACTGTAGTTCTGCTTATGTTAAACTGTTTTGCTGCCTCTGATAGTGCCGAGTTATCTTTTTTGGTTACAATTCTTGCTTTAATATATTGTTAAGTCGTTTCCTTATTCCTTAATAATAATAAAAATAATAACAACAACCCTATTTTGCGTAAAAAACTATCATTTATATACTCTTTATAAAATGCAGGAATTCAAAATAATATCAAAATTTAGACCTTAATAATTATTACAATTTATGAGTTAACATATTGTAATCAATTGTTTGTTGTTTGTTTGTTTATTTTATTATTTGTCTGTCATAATAAATTTATGAACCAGCTGTACATTCAGTGGAAAAGGATGGAGGAGTAAAATTAAACTTACCAATGAAAATAATATGTTAAAGAGTGCACTAGTAGTAAAATAAATTAATAATACTAGACATTTCCATTACTAGATTTGAATCTAACTGAATAAAGACTTAAATATGTCAGATTCGTATGTCTATGACGCACAAGCTTAAAACTTATTATGTGTTTGTCTTCTTCTTCTTCACGTGCCATCTCCGCGACGGAGGTTGGCAATCATCATGGCTATTCTGCTCTTAGATGCTGCTGCTCTGAATAGTTCAATTGATGTGCATCCGTACCATTCCCTGAAGTTACGCAACCATGAGATTCTTCTTCTTCCTACACTTCTCTTGCCCTGGATTTTCCCTTGTATAATCAATTGAAATAGGTTGTATCTATCATTACGCATAACATGCCCCAGGTATTGCAGCTTTTGTGTCTTGATGGTTTCCAATACTTCCATTCTTTTGTTGATTATTCTCATGACTTCGTTGTTTGGTAAATGTCGGTCCATGATATCTTCAGGATTCTTCTATACACCCACATTTCAAATGCTTCCAACTTTTTAGCAGTCGACGCGTTAAGTGTCTATGTCATGCTTCTATCCCATAAAGCAGAGTCGAGAAAATATAACACCTTGCCAGCGTAACTCTCAAGTCCAATTTTAGTTCTCTTGCACAAAGTACCTTTCTCATTTTATTGAAGTTTGTACGTGCTTTCTCTATTCGAACTTTGATTTCTTTAGAGTAATCGTTTGTGTGATTAATTATTGTGCCAAGATAGTGGTAGTTTTCAACTTGTTCTAAAGCACTACCGTTAATTGTCAGGCTTTCACCATTATTTTGGGTTTTTGATATCCTTTATAAATGATAATTATAATGATAAATTTGGTTTTCTTGATGTGTTTGTAATAACAAGTAAATTGTATGAATATTTTATAAATAAAAAAAGTTACCTATTCGAACTCTCCAAGCACAGGAACTTCTCCAATAGGAATAAAGAATGGGCTGAAAATAAAAAACCTCTACTTAAAATCATATACATTATGATTCTCATCAATTTTTCACAATTTTGATTAGGAATTTTTGAAAACGATTTCCGCATTGGAAATCGAAACGTCTAAATAATACAAAATTTTGTCTACATATACAATAGTCATATAATTATAATTAGACCGGGAAGAATCCGTGAAAAAACGACTACATTTGGATGTGAAAGATGGCATTTTGATTTTTGCAGAAAAGTTGTGTGGTAACTTCAGTAATAATAATGACTTATCCTCCCCCTCAAATAGGTCGGGAACATTAATAAAAAAAACTAAAATATTTATAAATTACCAAATACATCGATTTTTTTTTACTTTTTTTGCTTATAACTTAAAAAAAATGCCAAAAAAATTAGTACGAAGAATGAATTTCAAAGTTCAAAATCGCTCAAAATTTCAAAAATAATGAAGAAAATTGCTTTCAATGAAGCAATTTTCTTCATTATTTTTATAATCCGATGTAACTCGAATAAAGACACCTAAAAAACGCATTACCAAATCCCAAAGATGTTTTAATTTTATTATAAATAAATATATTTATTGATACTTCCGTCATCAGAAACGAAAATGCCACTGAACTGACACTAAAAACCATACGAACAAGCTAAATTTTGCTGAGAATGTTAATTTTAAGACCCAAAAAAAGATGCAAATAAGTTTACCACTTTTGCCCCAGGGCTTTTGTATATGTAAATGCTTATGTAAATGCCTCCAAGAAGATGTTTTTGGGTGTATTTTATAGCAGAAGTTTGGTTCTTTTGAAAAATGTACTAGTGTATTAAAAAAAAAAAAAGTTTTAAAGGTTTTAGATCGTTTGTTATGTGTAAGCATATTTCAAATGCATCTCATTTGTTGCCAAAACTCAAAACTAAACTTTCAGATTATGGATTTTGAAGGTTAGGCTCTAGCGATCGAAACTTCATAGCAGCCAGTCAGTGAAAGGGACAGATTGTATTGATATCATGAGAATCATAAAAAATGGAAAAAATCGCGCCACGTTTGTTTATTTAACACCTTTATAAAATTTGAGTTTATTTGCGGCAAATTACAAAAATTGCATACGACAGCTGAACTGTTTACCTTTAAAACGCATCTTGATTTTTATCGATAGGACACTTAAATCAAAAGATATCGAATTTTTACCGTCGAACTGATAAAAAATGTTATTGAACATTGATTGAAGTTCTAATAAACATCTTTGTTTAAAATTATGTCAGCTACATTTTTCATTTAAAACATTTTTTCTATTCGGAAAAAGATTCCCGATTCTTGGGAAATCGATTATATTGCGTTTTTACTCCTCTACGGTGGTTTTAGGGGGAACCCCGGGGGTGAAAATGGTAAACTTTTTAAAATCTTTTTTGAGGTCTAAAAATTAATATTCTCGCAAAATTCAGCTTGTTCGTGTGATTTTTAGAGGTCGGTGGAATTTTTGTCTCTGGCCACTGGATTATACTCCTACCCCCCGGATCACCGTAAAACCAAACCCTCTTGTAGGGGAAGAAAACGGAAAAAATCAATTTATCTACAATCAGTGCGTCGCATCGTAGAAAAAAATATTTCAAATATTTACAGATCGTTGTAATGTGACAGTTGAAATTCAGCGTTTTTTAGGCATATTTCAAATGCCTCTCATTTCTTTTCAAAAATCAAAACCGACATTTCACGCCCTAGATTTTGAAGATTGGGCTTTATCAATGGAAATTCCATAGTGGCAGGTTAATGGAAAACTGATAAATTCTATTGATCTCATTAGAATCGTAAAAAATGGAAAAATCCCGCAACTTTTATTTATTTAACACTTTTATAGACACTGACTTTAATTGAGACAAAATGCAAAAATTGTATAAGAAAGCTGCACTCTTCACCTTAAAAACGCTTTTTGATTTTTGCCGATAAGTCACTCTTATCTAAATATATCAAATTTTTACTGTCGAATTGGAACATAACTTTTAATATTGTAAATAGTTAGATAAATAAAATTTCATTGTGTTTTGCATTTACCTAACCGTATTTATTTATCATTCAACAACATCTTGTCATTCTCATCCAATCGTAGAAAAACATAGTCTTCAATTCGCATATAATTTTCATCTCCCACTCGTATGATAAGCTGCACTCGTCTGCTGCTGGCGCTATATATTTTCATATATTATTCTAATATGAAGTTAAAAGAAATTAATTAATTTCTTAACAATAATCATTAAACAATGGCTTGGCGAACAGGGCTTGACATTAGTCTTTTTGACCCCATGAGATTTTGTTTTAAATTCAAATTTTTAATTCTTTATACTTTTTGTATAAAAAAATATTGTTACAGGTTAACGTAGTACAAAAATACATAATGAGACTAAGACATGTCCTTTCTCTATATGATCGTCGACAGTATATAGAATAAAAAGGACAGGATATAAATTTCCACAATCACTGACCTCTGATAAGGTATCGCAGTACAGAGCCAAATTTTTAATTTTTTCATTAAAAAGAGATGACTTTTTCAATTACAGCGCAAAGCCTCTACTAATTTTGGTTATAACTAAAATGATAAAAATCTAATTTTTCGTAATATTCAATATCTTAAAAAAATATAAAATAATTCCCAATACTTAATGTGTATTTTATTCATTCAAGTAAATTGTATTTAATTTTATTGTATAGAAAAACATCAAGGTATAATATCATTGATATCAGTGTATGTTAAGCTATAAAAATCTTAATTGAAGTGCTAATGAACAATTAAAAAAATATTATAATATAGAAAACAAGACATAATGGAATATTTGAATGAACGTACCTTGATTAACACAGACGCCATGGTTCACTATTTATTTATGAAATCATTTAAAATAATTATGTTATCACTTTACGTATATACAAAGAATAAATAAGAAAATTCAAAATAAAAATAGGAGATAACCTCAATAAACCACTTCGCCTGGTTCGACGCAACACTACTAACAGATCTGCGGTGGGTTTGCAACTGCGGGTAGTCTATATTTGCAAATACGCACTCTTTCATCATTTCGCTTTATGCTAAATATACAAGTTCTCCTCTTTTGTATTGTTAAAAGAAACGGGTTTCTTTTCAATTCCAACCTTTCAGGTGTTTTTTGCACTGTACTGGTCACTTGTGATTATTTCATGCGAATAAATTTCGTACACACGTGTTTCTATTGATTTTTTCTACGAGGGTGATAAGAATATTATAAAAATAATTGTTTCGGTGATTAAATTATGACTTGAGAAAGTGTTTCTTCGCCTATTTAAATTCGTCTAGCTTGATCTTTTTATACAACTTGTGATTTACGTAATTTTTTCAATTCAATGAGTAATACCTTATTTATCTTCACAGAATATGTGAAGGTAAATTAATAAATAATCATACGTAAACGGATTCTTTGAAGATTGCGACGGGAAAATGTAAGCTACGTTAAATAAAACATCACCGACTTCAAACTTTGTTAGAATCAGCCGCCACAGACACTGAGAAGTCGAAACATGATTCTGATAAAGATAAAATTTCCAGTCATCAGTTAGCAAATTGTTCTTCCAACCAAATTGTCGACAAAGATGAAGAATATTTGGATTCCTAGTCGGACTATGATGAAACAGATTGCATTCAGGAGCCTCTAGAAGCTTATACTCAGACGAAGAAATCAATATCGCCTATTTCGAGCGATCAATTAGAAATACTCTAAGTTTTATTTAATTTTTTACATCCAATTCTCGAGAAAAGGCTCGACGATCTTTTTTAATAAGAAGTATATCCGAATAGCACGCCCATCTCTTTCGGTAATCTTTCAAGTACGACCAGTTTTAACTTTTGTTTCAACATAACCCTTTTTGTAAATTGTGAAATTGTATTTCTCACAGTTCCTTAAGAAATATTTAAATTTTGAGCAATTTTATGTCCAGAAAGTCCTTTTTTATGGCCCGCAACAATGGAATTTCGTAAATCATTAGATAAACACTTTCCGCGAATCATTTTGACAAGCAACTAAATTAAATCAACTTCAAACTAACTTCATAAATTATTTGTTCAACATGCAATTGAAAATATAATTTCCAGAAAAAATTATACAAGAGATTTTATCGGATAAATAAATATTTATCACTGAACTGATTGTGTGATGGTCCAATTAATTTGCGCCAGACATACTTTTTTATTTTATAATAATTATTTGTAGTTACTTAAAGGATTATATATTGTGGATAAATTGGCAAAACCACAAGATATCAAATAACTTTAATCGAAACCGTTAAATTTAGAATAAATAGTTGGAAAAATTATAATTCAGAAAATTAAAATTATTCATAATATATGACTGGGCTTCTAAATAGTTCATAATTTTATATTTTTTATTGGTAACTCCGCCATGTTTATAAAAATCGCTTTTAATGTCCGTCCCTGTAGCGCAGCGGATAGCGCGTTGGACTTCTAATCCAAAGGTCGTGGGTTCGATCCCCACCAGGGATGAAAAGATGGTCAACTTTTTGGTTTAAAATTTGGTTTGTATGAGCTTATAAAATTAATTTTTTTATTTACTAATCCTTTAATAAATAAATTATTTATTCTTATAAAATATGGTTTATTCAAAAAGGTGATGTAGAACACAAAGTCCGTAAAGTGTAAAATAAATTCAATATTTTCCAGAAAAAGTGAAACACGTTGATTTCTAATTTTAATTCTATACAATTCACAAAAAATTATTGTACATGGTGATACACTAGTGTAATACCGCCATCGTCATTATTTGAAATAACACACTACCATTTAATAAACCAATTTATATAAAAAAAATTGTACATCAAATAAATGTCTAACCTTACTTTAATTCATAAATCTGTCAGATAATTAAAATTTTTATTTATTTTAACATTACACACTTTAATTTACATTGTAGATGTCAAATATGTGTAATTTTTGTGCATTAGTTTTAGTTTCTATTAATTGTTATGTATAACTGTTTCACTTTTAACATCTTGACAAACATCCTCATTTAGGTAAGTAAGTATAAAAATAAAGAAAAGCTAATTGATCATACGTAATACTTTGTCTATCAACTGTTTACCCAATTATTTTCCTCCTTTGTATATATATATATATATATATATATATATATATATATATATATATATATATATATATATATATATATATATATATATATATATATATATATATTATATATTAAGTATACGTCTATACGCGTTCTATACCTATGCAAAAAAATAAAAACGATTTTAAAAGTTTTCTTTGAAGAGAGATAATCTAATCAAACAGGTTTCCTTTGAAATGTGCCAACTTGCAAGCGATTTTTTATCCTTATTGTGCAAACTGGTTAACTTACAATTTCTTCTGACTGAAGGTATATGCAAATTATATTTACTCGATTTTGCACGTGGTTTGTCCATTTGCGCAAATAATATAATAAGGGGTAAGACTATTCGTGTTTAGATAGTTTTTCTAAAATCATTTCATAACATTCTACGGTTATAAAATTTATTTAAATTAAATATTATAAAGAATCACTCAATAAAATATAAAAATCGCACCACTTATCACAACAACGAACTGATAAATAATTTATTCACCCAATCACTTGCCGAAAGAAGATTGAAGAGAGTATGGTCAGAAGACCTACCGCAATAATACTCACGTTAATTTACTTACAGATCATTTTATTTATTGCTCTGTGTATAGAGTAGATTGTAAACATGCAATGTTTTCTTAATAAATAAAGGAGTATTTGTGTTTAATGAAAATGTATTCTTTATTAAGCTCGTTTGTAGTGGAACATCAATAAATCCATTTGCTTTTATATTTGTTTTATTGTTCCTCGCAGGAAAAATTTCCCTCCCTTTCAAACTCTTGCTTTCAAACCTTGCTTTCGTCATTTGCATGACGATCGAAAGCTCAAATAATTTTGGCAATATATCTATTCCACTTTTTATATATCTGTGCAAAAAAAGTATATAGGTAAAAATCTGCATTTTCTGGAAGTCCTCCATTGTTGAACTAAGGCTGAACGTTGTTTGTTGTATAAATTAAAATACCTCAATATCCAGGCAAAAATAACTAAAAAATTTCAGGTTTGAGCAGAATTGCCTGTTTTTTTTTTAATAGTTATTTATTATACAAGGGAAAAAGTATTAGATTTTAGTTCGATGTTGTATTGATCAAATCTAATACTTTTCACGTGTATAATATACAATTATTTGTTCTATGACGAATAGAATGACAATTTAATATTGAAATACAGTAACACCCCGAACTTAAGCGGTAGGTAGAACCTAGCTATAACCGCGTAAGTCGAATTCGCGTAAGTCGGAGTATAATTTCGTTTATGAGTATGCACATAAATTATTTTTAATTGGGACTGGAAGCTAAAAAATAGCAATTTACAAAACAATGTTTATTAAAATCTTAGGATATAGAAATATAAAATCGCCAATCGAAGTTATTCTTATGTAGAAGGCTTTATAAAATCTAACAAAGTAGTTTTACTACTATTTTTTTTCTCATTCTAAGAAATGCGTTCTTTCTTGTAGTCGCCATTTTCTAAAAATGTTTAATCCCTTTTCAATTAAACTGAGGTCTTCAGTCAAGTTCCAACCGTAATTTGATCCTCTGTTTGAACTAGACCTAAACAATCAAGCTCTTCAATGTCTTGCTTTTGGTGATGCATTTCTATGAGTTCATCAATTGTCAGCTACTGATTGTGGGAATCCAACAGTTCATGAATTTTATCACTATGTGATGTGATGTAGGGAAAACTATTATCCCGATGAAGATCTAGACTTCACAGAAGAACTGGAAAGAAGATACAGTGCAATAAAAAGAAGAAGGGGCAACATAGGTATTACCCACACCTTCTCTAAGTAGATCAGACAGTTGATCAAGGGTATTAACTCCAAAAAAGCTCCTGGACCGGACCATATTACGAATAGAGCTCTGAAGAATTTGCCAGCAAAGCAATAGTATAGGTACATAACAAATTGAAACAACAACATCCTAAGATTAAGGGATCATGTGCCCTTGTCGTCCATGGAACCAAGAGAATCCAAGTAGAAGTAGAGAAAGCGTAATAGTCGATAATTATTTAAGTAATATAAAAAACAACGACACTGAGACTGGAACTGTAGAAAAGAGTTTACGATTTATAAACAAAAGGATTGTTTTGAATGAACAATACAAGAAAATTTGTATAAACATTAACAAAAATCTGCGAAATGATCTTGAAAATAATTGTAAAGGCCTTTCATAAGAAAAGTGGCCTTTCTAACAGAAATTCCTTATTCTACCATGTTCGACATTTTGAAGAATGGTGTTAAAAAGATGGGATCCTGGAAAACCTGAATATCTTAATATCGTGACTGCTAAATGTTTAAGCAATTTTGTTTATGAGGAATACGAAAAAAATGTAATACCAACAATTGATATTATATACACCAAGCTTGTTGCGATGAGAAGAACCTGCCATAAAACCACTTTACCCAGACGGATGAAAAAACTTGGATTTAAATACAAAATCGTTGATAACCAGGGGCTATTATGGAAAGTAAGAGCATAGTACATTGGCGTTTAAATTATTTAGAAAAAATTTAAGAATATCGAGACCAAAAGCGAACAATTATTTAGACGAGATATATGATATGAAATGCATGATACCGCTAACAAAGGTTTCACTGATGGTTCACTTAGGTACCAGCTGAAAGGAGTACCTCCGAACAAAGGTTTTCGAATGATTATTGTGCACTGTGGATCTTCAAATGATAGGTTAGAAATGGGTTAAATTAAGGAAACAAAAAATAGAAAAATGTAGTGTAGATTATCATCGGAATATAAATTCTAATATATTCGAAGAGTGGTTTAAGAATACATTAGTTCCTAATATAACACCCAGCAGTGTGATAATTATGGACAATGCCAGCTATCACTCAAAACTTCTAAAAAAAATTCTGAACAGTTCGTCTTCAAAACACGAATTAAAAGATGATGATTTGTATTTTGAAGCGAACTATAATAAGAAACAATTACTTGAAGTGCTTCGTACTAAAACTTATGACAATAGGTATATACTGGACACGATTGCAACTGAACATGGCCATACTGTTTGAGGTTACCACCTTATTTTTGAATTTTCAATCCCATAGAACTTATTTAAGGGCAAGTAAAAAAACCAATTAGGAGGAAACATGTTTTTCCAAATTTTGACGACGCGAAAGTAATTGATTTAATTCAATAAAATTAATTATTAATATGTGCAGAAAACTGGAAGCATTTGAGATGTGGCTATATCGGAGAATGCTTAAGATCCCGTGGACTGACCGAGTCACAAATTGAAGAATGAATAAGAATCGAGAAGTACTGACCACCATCAAATCTCGAAAGTTACAGTTCTTCGGACATATTATGCGAAATGAATCCAGATATGCTCTCCTTCAAGTCATCCTGCAAGGAAAAATATTTGGAAAACGAGGTCCAGGAAGAAGAAGAACATCTTGGTTAAAGAACCTCAGAATCTGGTACAATACAACATCTGTGCAGCTTTTCTGCGCTGCTGCAGATAAGATAAAGATTGCCATGATGATCGCCAACATTCGTAACGGATAGGCACATCAAGAAGAAGAATTATTAATATAATTAATATTTTAATACAATATCAAACCACCTTTCAGCCATCAATTTTCTGTTTGTCTTGCATACTTTTCAACACACAAATCAACTTACCATCTTTATTCTTCACACCGAACCAGTAATTTATGTTCATGAACTTAAAAAATTTATTATATTTACCAGGTACCAAATGTTGTTTTTTGACATAGAGGGCCTTCCATGCTTAAGTTATAAGTTAAGTACTACATGACTTACATACTTACATTACAAAAACATTCTTATCATATTCAAATTTCATCTTAACAGCACATTCAAACATATCATTTACTATATCACTCCTCAACAATAAATTTTATAGAACCATCTTCGTACATATGTCTTTTTATCATTTCCTAGGTACCAAATGTTTTATAACATACATGGCCTGTTGTTAAAATCTTTAGTTAAGAACAAATAAATTTAGACACATGTATAGTTGGTTGCCTATCGATACCTACAAAACTTCACGTACTTCAGTCTACCTTACATTAATAATAATTTATAAACAAATTTTTTGAATGTTTTTCAACATAAATATAGGACAAATTCACATTACAGACTACAACATTGATGGTTGATACTGTTATATTATTGTAATTTTAACGTATTCAATTTTAAATACATTATAAGGATAATCAATAATATAATATTGAGTATTATGTATAATAATATGTGTTGTTCATTAAATATAAGATAATATTAGATACGCATTAAGTGAAAATTAATACTTAACTGAAGCATTTTCCTTATAACTTTCACACATTTGTTCTGGCTAATTGGCTTAGTTCCAGTGCCATAAAACAAAACACACACACACACACACACACACACACACACACACACACACACACACACACACACACACACACACACACACACACACACACACACACACACACACACACACAATTTTAAATAATGCTGGCTTCCGTCATTTTTAGACAACTACCGTAAGTTGCACTGACTGCTTTGTTCCGACATTCGTCCTAACATGTCAATATTGTATTTTTATCAGTTGATATCAACAGGTCCTCGAAGACACTTTGTCTCAGTATCACCAGTACCGGTAACGGTAACTTGAACATCCTAATTTGTAATAATATATAACGTAACATAACTATCAATTAAGAACATTTAACGGGTTTTTACCCATATATTTTAGTAGCTCATAGCATGTATACTTCGTAAGTATTAACCACATTTTGCATTAACCTTAGTCAACATTTTAAATTTTACGTTCTTTTTAATTAAAGTAGTTATACCTATACTTTCAGGTTACAATGTAATTGTGATATAGCCCGTTTGGGTATTTTATTATATACCTTTTATAAAGGATTTGAAATAAAAAATTTTAATAAACAAATGCTTTTATGTATCATTAAACACAGTAATGGCAAGGTTTAAAATCTGGCGACCTTGCTGGCCAAACAACTTTACCGCCTCTTCTAATCCAATGCTCTTAGTAGTTATTATCAAGAAAGTCTCGTACATTCCTGCTAAAGTGGGACGGACAGCCGTCATGTAGAAACCATAAGTTTTGACGAATATTTAAAGGCACATCATCTACTAAATCAGGTAAAACATTTCCCAGGAAATATAAGTAATCAGCACTATTTAAACGAGCAGGCAATTCCACAGGCCCAAGTAGATAATCGTTAACTACTTCTATCCAGACGTTTATGCTAAACCAATGCTGACGCTTAAATTCCTGAACAACGTGGGGATTGTCACCAAAATACGAATTATATTGTACATTATGCGCATTAAAAATTTCTATGAATGAATCCTTGTCGAAAACGAAATGTACCTGAAAAAAATTATCATATTGATTTTTCTGATTTTGTAACCATCTAGCGAATTCTTCACAAGCAGAAAAATCTTCTTGTAGTAGTACCTTTGTAAAATCAAAAGGATATAAATTTTCGTTGTGTAAGATATTTCCTAGGGAAGATTTGAAAATTGTGGGATACGTGGCAGATAGTCTTCAAACGCTAATTTCTGGATTTTCCTCAACTTCCATTAAAATAACATCTTCATTTGCTGCTGTTACATAATCATGTAGTCCTCTTTAATTATTTTTTGCGACCACTGAACCTGTTTCTCTTTATCGTCGATGAAGAGCTGTAAATATTGTGTGAGTGGGATAACGTTTGTGAAATTTTTCAGGGTATCTACGTTGTGCTGCTCGAGCGTTACACCTCATTTCGCCATAAACTAAAGGAACTAAAGCATATTAGCGTATTTCCTCATTAGTAAAAGCCATTTTTGTTGAATTGAAATTGTTATATTTGAATGCCACAAAGTAAAAAACTAAAAGATAAACTTCGCGAATCGACCACAATTTGACAATGAAAAACGTAGGTTATACTTCTGTTGACAGGTCAAAGCCAACTACTGCAAAAAATATTAATTTAACTTTCATGACTAAAAAACGAAAAATTTTCAAATCGATTTTTCTGGACAATGATTTATCCTATCGACTTAGAGTAAGAGTTCCTTTTAGTACTAGAATACCTGCAAATTTAATATTCTATTATCAGGAATGGTTAAAAGGTAAAAACAAAAAAGTTATGCGTTAAAATAACCGTTGGCCTACCCAAAACGGACGCCTATGATCGGTACTAGAAATTAGCAATTTATGAAATCGATTCAACTCTGGAGGATCAATAATTATACCAGTTTTCGTTTTTCTAAATAAAAGCGTTCTGGAGGTATTAAAAAAAAACTAATTACAAGGCGCCATTTTAAAAGAGCTCTAGCTAGCTTAGGAAGCATTTTCGGACTAGGTGAATTGGGTTAACTTATCTTAAAATTATCTGAGGAATTTCCAGTCTTCATTTGTCAGGAGAGTTTCTGGACACCCTGTATTTTCTTTTTACATATTCTGTAGAGAGAACTAACACTTAAGACCGCTCCTAGACTTGGTGATTTTTGAAAACGTTTCAACGATTTACGAAACACGGTAACATTCACCGATACAAGAAAACGGTGAATAAGCATAACTACCAATAGTATGCTGGATATTGATATGACCAATAAATTGATTTCGCAGCCGTATTTCGAATCTATCATGGTTGCTTTCCTTTTAATAACTGCAAATAACAGTAGGGGAGAGGTAGGTACACTGAGACGGTCGGAACACTGAGACAAACGCGGTAGAGCTTACCACGTTCGGTATTATAAGGTAGAACTAAACGAACATGCCTATTACCACCTTAAAGTGAAGCAAACAAGAAACCATTAAGATTCAACAAGAAATGTTTTAGTTATCGCTGGTCATTTGAAGTGAGTGCATCGTAGTAAATATACCGTATCCACGTGGCCGCTGTTTTCACGAAAATTGAAGTTTCTTAGACAAGGTAGGTTATTTTAACTACAAAGTAAACCATTTTACGAAACAATTAAATTAAAACAAACGATTTTTGTACATATTTTATTAGTTTTTTTTATATATTTCTATTAACGATTTTTTAAGGAACAGTGAGACAACACAGCAAATGGAACAGTGAGACGCGTCTCACTGTTCCTTTACTGTCTCACTGTTCCGTTATAGTTGTATAAGCCAGGTCATTTGCAAAATAATTTCTCTTACAGAACGAAGATGCCAAGAAAAAATAAAACAGATCGGAAAATAGGAAGATTCTCTGAAGATATGATGAGACAGGCTGTTGAATTAGTACAAGGTGGCACTTCTATACGGCAAGCAGCACGAATAAAAGGAGTATCTTTCCAAACAGTCCACAGATATGTTAAAAAATATCAACAAGATGAGAACGTCTGTTTATGTCCTAATTACAAAGTAAAACAAATTTTTACTATCGAACAGGAGAACGACTTGTGCGAATATATAATTAAATGTTCTAAAATGTTTTATGGCCTATCAAGAGAAGATACCCGAAAACTGTCATATGAAGCCGCAGTCTACAATAACATAGTGGTTCCAGCAAACTGGCATACTTCAAAAATCGCTTTACTTGCCTGGATGAAAGGATTTCAGAAACGTCATTCCAATAATTTATCCCTCCGGACTCCAGAAGGTTGTAGTCTTGCAAGGGCAACCGGTTTCAATAAATTTAATGTTGAAATGTTTTTCAGTAAACTTGAAACCGTTTTACAGCGTTTCCCTGTGTTTGGAGATGGTAGTCGCATCTTTAATTTAGATGAGACAGGAACCGTTACCGTTCAAAAGTCCCAAAAAGTGTTTGCAGAAAGAGGTATACGACAGGTTAGTAAAGCCACAAGTGGCGAACGTGGAACACTCGTTACAACATGCTGTATTGTTGGAGCATCTGGAGTAGCTATTCCTCCTGCTCTGGTATTCCCAAGAGTACACTTTAAAGATTTTATGATAAATGGGTCGCCTCCTGGAACTTTAGGACTAGCTTCAAAAACAGGTTGGATGAATACAGAGTGCTTTGTGCAAGTTGTTAGGCATTTTATTAAGCACACTGGTAGTACTAGAGAAAACCCTTCTTTATTGCTAATGGATAATCATCAAAGTCATTTATCGATTGAGGCAATCGATTTATGTAAAAATAATGGCGTTACAATCCTGACTATACCGCCACACTGACTACAATACCCCGGAAAAAATGGAGCTGATTAAATCTAAAGAAAAAACACCAAAACAGAAAAAAGTAGCACGGCGCGTATTAGATAGTGATTCTGACGAGCAAGACGAAAATGAGATGGAACTACAAGATTTCAGCGGAGGGGAGGATTTTATTGGTGAAGATCCAGAACCAATTATTTTCGAAGATCTTGATCGCTGTCCAAATGATGGGAATTATGTGCTCGTTGAATTCAACTCTAAGCAAAAGACATATTATGTAGGCAAAGTCTTGTCTCAAATAAAAGAAAATGATTTTAAAATATCGTTTTTGCGAAAAAGCGCTAAATGTGAAAATAGGTTCTTCTTTCCAGTTGTCCCAGATGTCTCACATGTATTAAAAAGAGACATTAAAATGATTTTGCCGCCCCCTTTAATGCAAGGGTTAACCAAGCGCCAAAGTTCGCTTTTAAAATTTGAATTAAACTTTGATAGTCTTAACGTCAAATAATGTTAATTGTTACGTCTCAGTGTTCCCACATTGAAAGGAACAGTGAGACATTTACTAATTTTTAATTTTTATATTTTTGAGGTTTTAACATTAATTTTTATGAGAAAAGACATGATTTTTCAGTTCTTATTTATATACCAAATATCATTGTACAATATAAGTTTAAAGTAGCATTTAATAAAAAAGTTATTGGCATTGAAATTTTTTCGTCTCAGTGTTCCTACCACTCCCCTAAATTATTTGACTGTATCTGTTAACACTTTTCTTTGCTGTACGAATTTTTCCACTGTGTTTAAAAATAATCCACAGTAGCGTCACTTGCACGTTCTTATTACATTCAAAACGCACATTTTACAAAAATTGCAACAAATCCTTTTGACTCCGATATCAATTCATCTGTCTATTTGTACACGGAACTTTTTACCAATGTACAAACAAATAAATTGTAATCTTCTTGCTCGCATTTTTCTTTATGGTACTTGAAAGCATACTGAAACATATCTCAAAATACAAAAACAAAAGGTCAGTACCTATATGGATCTGATAAGAATTACTTTTATATTTAAATAATGAAAAATATGTTGCGATACACCGTTTCTTAAAACCATTCTCCACCCTCTTTTAATTTTACTAACCTCGACTACTCCTTACCTTATTTGTAGCTTACTCTGTTGAATTAGAAGATGCAAGAGGTTGCGCTTCAGCGATTTCTTTTTCAAATAATTTAATTTTCTGTAGAAGTTTATTATCTAATTCTAAACACAAAATATTTCTATAACTATATCTCAGCTGGCTTTCAGAGTCGTCTCAAAACATCCATGGCGTTTACAGACCTCACAGCAGCTTATTATGTAGCGTGGAGAGAAAGACTCCCAATATAAGTTCTTACAAATAATTGTAAAATTATTATTGCTCGATTATTTAACCAGATACTAAATATCAGGAGAATCCAAGTTGTTATGGGAGTTAAAATAAGTAAAGAATGAAAACTGAACAATGAACTCCCACAAGGATCTTTTTCAACATGTACTTCTCGGATCTCCCACTTATAGTTCTCGCCAATTTGTCTATGCTGAAGACATAACACTTACGACTAGACATACATTTATAGAAACAACAGAATAAACTTGAATGTTAGATTCAAAGACTATGGAAGAATATTTAAAAAAATTAAGACTGTGTCCGAATGCTATCAAAACTAAGGAATGCTGTTTTTACGTAATAATAATATGGAACACAGAAAATTAAACATCACTTTCCAAGATAAAACACTCCCAAAAAATCAGCGTCCTAAATATTAAGGAATCACCGTACCTTCTCCGTTCAAGAAATATTTCGAGAAATACCATTCAAAAATTTTGTGAGACAACTTGGGATCTCCAACTGCTACTTAGCAATGCTCAGCAATGGCCCGGGTGTATACTGTAGCGGAATATTGTGCTCTCGTCTAGATGAACAGCTCTGACACACATGGTTTGTCGATACCAATCTTCACAGTGTTGTGCGCATTATTAGTCCAGGCGAGATCTGTTTTTAATTTGACATTTTCCATAGGAGTCTATTTTTTTTCAGGAATCACTTTAGACTGTACCTTGTATCAATAATCACGATATCCTCCGGTCGCAAACCTTATACTTTATTTAACAAAATCTGAAAAAAATCCAAAATGTTTGCTTTTTGCGCCCATATTTTCGAGCAAATGACACTTATAAAAAAAACAATACATTCAGTTAATTGTTTGCCGAGACATCGAAGCTTAAATATGGCATGTATTTGCCGCCTAACTATAAGTGACAGAAGGCTCGTTGCATGCGCATGCGATTTTGATCTTTTTTCTTTGAATTGATGTCTCGGACGACAAGGATTTCAAATATGATATTTTGAAACACCTATTTTAATTGCAAAACGGGAAATTTGCAATAAAAAATTTCATACCATTCAATAATCGCATTTTCTTTCTATGCAGTTTTTGTTTCTGAACTTACAAATTACATAATGAAGTGCAAATGCAATGAAGCAAACTACATAAAATAATTTACATATTAAATTTCAGTTTACATATTTAATTTACATATTTAAAATGACGTATACTATATGTCGTAGATGAAGATGTTAGACAAATAGGCGCAGCAAACTGGCAACAGTTGGCAATGGGTAGAACTGACTGGCGTAATAGACTTGGGAAGGTCGAGGCTCTTTTATAGGGCTGTAGCACCAATGATGATGATACTATATGACGTATATCTATTATTCCGGCTTAATCATCTAATATTTTTACTCTTTTACTCTTTTTTTTTGTAGCAGGACAGGTAGCTTCTAAAGTATCTTCCGAGTTATTTTTTTCCTCAAAACATTAATTTTGTATCTCAATGTCTTCATCGTCGATTTGGATATTTATGGTTTCTTCGTCTCTTTCATCTGAAGCCTCATCTAAAATTCCTGGAGATTTCATATCTTGTTCAACCTCTTCTATTTGTTTATTAAGCTCAATATTTTTAAATGTCTGACCGTTGTAGTGCAGAAAACAATTATAACATTTGAGCCCATGCTTGGCACAACTACAGGTTTTCGTCCAATCTTTTTTACATTTGCAACAAATACGTTATTGATAACTAGTCAGGAAGTAAAACCTACTCTGTTTGAATAGGCTTAAGGCTACTTTGAGTGAGCTCTGATGCACTTGAAAATATACTCGAAATAAGTGTTGCTCAGCTGTTGATTGAGTGAGTGGCCACATGGACAGTTGGAAATTCTTATTTTCGCAACCTTTTTTAAAACACAGTTATCTAATTTTATTTAAAGTATATCGTATTTTGAGTATTGTTTTGCATTGTACAATGCGAAAATAATTTTCGCTTCGTTACATTTTCCTCGTTAAAAATAGTTGCTTCTTGCAATAGGCTATAATTGTTGACAATAATTTTACAATCTTACTTTTTCCCTGATAGAAAAATGCATGCAAAAGCCCTCTACACGTTTTAAGGAAGCCTTCATTTGCAGCAAAAGTATTACAGTCGTAAATTTTTTTCCTTTGCTGGGTCTCCAGTACAGTATATTTTTATTTTCAGTATGCAATAATAATCTGCAATAATAAAAACTGGTTTGTTATGTGAAGACAAAAGAATGACTGTGTCGACTATAAGGGTATTAGCATCTTTATAAGCTTGTTTAGTTTTATAACCAGCTATTTCAAGCTTTTGCCTTAAAATAGTAATAAATGGTTTTTTATTATTCTCATTATATAAAAATTTATCTTGAGTCACGGAGATTGAAGTTGTGTTGGTCAAATCAATATCAGAACAAATCTTTCTGGCTTGCCTTCGCTGTCTCTCAGCTAATTTGGTGTTTCTACTATATTTTCTGGTTATTTATCAAAAATAATATAGCTGTTGTTTGTATAATGTCTTGATACGAAATCTACAAAACTCTTGAAGATATTACTTTCAAAGTCCTTTATTTCAGGCCAAACCAACTTATGCAGCAAGAAATTACATGAATGCAATGTTTATTAGATGGGCTTTCTTTTAGAGCAATAAAATTTTCATAAAATTTTGATTTTTCGGTTTTTGTAAAAGACAAATTTTAAAAATTCATACAGGATATGGAGCTAATTCATATGACAAATAATCTTTGACTTATAAAATCAATGTCAATTTCTGTGTCTTTTACTTTTTTTTCCAATTGTCATTTGATGAAGGGTATTGAGTGATCTTGTCTTTTAAAAGTTATTTTATTATATTTTTGTCATACCTACTATTTTCTGCGCTATTCTTGATCCTACTGGAAAAGCTTTATGGCAATTGATCGTATCTTTACCTATAATGTCAGTCACAAGAGATGAAAGAATGTCAGAAGATAGAAATGAAGTCGCTTCAAATCGGCAGTGTCTCGAGAAATTCTGGAAGAGCGTGCAAACTCAAGTTAATATCGGCAACCAATAAACGTTTTTCAAAGTTCTATAAGTGTACAACTTTTGAAATTGATATATGTAAAACTAACGAAGTTATTTTATTTATTTTAAAAAAATTGTTTATAACTTTAAAAATTCCCTAGGTTTCCCTAGTTGATCAATTTCAATTTTTAAAAGTATTTTTTCAAAAGCTTGAGTCCTTCTTTATATATGTAAAGATTATATATGTATTTTTCGACTATTTAAAGTGCTTATTTTGAGCCCAGCATAATTTCAGACCCTGAAATGTAATATTATGCAAAAACTATTACACCTATCCTAACGAAATTTAGCTCACGTTTCAGTAGTATTATAAAGTTTTTCTAGGCGGAATATGAAGACTGTAATTTATGTTAAAGGGGTCTTAAAAATTTAAACTATTTTTTGCACTTTTTTCCAATGATTGCTATTTTTTAAACAATAAAAATTAAAATTTCAATTTTTAGCCAGTCAAATACGTAGTAGCCTCTATAACTCTTTTTTTGTAGAAGTAATATCTCTCGAGTTATAGGCGAAAATTATTGCGCAAAAAGCAAAAATTTTCGATTTTATTCAGATTTTGTTAAACATAAAATTAAGCACAAAGTTTGAGACTGGCACATATCGTTATTATTGATACAATGTACAACCTGAAGTGATTCCACCAAAAATATAGACTTCTATGGAAAATGTCCAATATGGTCTGCACTTCGACAGATGTCGCCTGAACTAGATAACTGGATCGTTAAGATGAACCCAACTCCAATGGGTTCCCGTCCTATCCGGAATGATCCCACCTAATATCCGCAGAAAAGGTACACCAGTAAAAGAACAATAAAATAATAATAGCACTGTCTTACTTATACACCAGGACATTCTTGACTCTAGAAAAGGGCTAAACAGAGATAAAAAAATCTTTGGTTTCTAGATCAGAGACCAAATCAAACGACTTTATCACAAAAATGGTAAAAAAATAGATGAGAACAAAGCACAGAACCAAAAATTCATGTAGTACATTCTAGTCAACTGGTTTCAGGATTTGATTTGAATCGTAATGCATGGATAACATTAAATAGAATTCATACAGAATGATGTGCTAAATCCTAACAAAGTTAGGTAAAATTCAGTCTCCAGATTGTGACTGTGGCCATGAAAGACAAACGATACAACACATTACTTCTGAATGTCTTTTCTGAGTGTATCCAGGACCATGAAGTAACTTCCTTGAAGCAACACCTGAGCAATGAACTGGATACTCTCGACATCAACGTTTAATAAATATATTTTAATGTTACTATTTGTATTATTTTCATTTTTATGTCAAGTTTGTACTGAATAGCACATTCCTTAATTTGTGCCATAGCTAAATAAATAATAAATATAATAGGTATTTAATTACGAATCAATAGAAGAATTTTTACTAAAATGGTAATATAATTTGGAAATTTTGAGAAATAAAACACCGTACTTAAGAAAAATTCAGTCATTATTTTTTAAGAAATTAAAAATTTTAATAAAAAATTCTCTCTTTTACAAAAACTTAACAAGTAACAATTAAATATTTCCTTAGGAAAAATAAATTACTACGTGGAATGATCGGGTGGGGTGAATTTTGATGTCGATATACGTTGAGTAGAAAAACAAAGCGTACAAAATATATCACATTACCATTATGGTAAAAATGGTGTTTATACTAGTGTTGCCATTAATTCTTAACACATTTCTTAAATGAGGGACTGAAAATTGAATCCTAAATGGTTTATTTTTTATATGTATAAAAGGGCACTTTTAGTGTGTAGGGAAAGAGGTTTCATATGAATTCAACACACAGCTCAAAGATGTATACTACGGTTATGAATGTTCATGGAAGGATGAGTACCTACAGATATATTTAAGGATATGGAATCAAATTCAGCAAGCACTAAATTCATTGAGTTGAAAAGAAGGGTAAGGAAAAACCTTAAATCAATTGCTACAGTTACTGAATTATTTCACTTATTGAATCGACTGGATCAAAATATTTTAGACTAAATGATATATTACAGTACTACAGTAGTGTTTAATATATTTCATGATGTATTTAAAATATTTACTTTATAATACACTCCGAATAATAATTACTTGGGGACAACTATATGTACCAAAAATTGTTCACAATTTCAGAACCTTACATAACCTCACCTAACCTAAAACGACATGGCAATTAATCGATATAGACAGAATAAAAGAGATATATAGAAATGCTAAATGATTTTGGAGTCTTTAATTTATATACAATGATCTAGACCATATATATTAGATAGGGTTATGTTTCAAGAACTGTATAAAATTAACAAAAGTAGAAATGAAAATAATAATTGAAATGCTTAAAAAATGGTTAAATTGGTTCCAACAATATTCAAATACTCTGAAGCGTACATATTTAGCGATCATGATCGCGTAAAAATATGCGATTTCACAACAGAGGGTAAGGTAAAAATATACAAAACATCTATAACATATTCGCATGTATGCTATCGAAACCAAAACCGAAACGAATAGCATTTTAAGATCGACCGAGAAGGAGACTTTCGTAGCGAGAATGTGCAAAATGTTTCTTAGGGGTAGAATAATTGTTCGAATAAATCAGATATACATGCTGAATGAACGACATAGTTTGATAGAGGAGACTACGATGTCGTTTCTATTATGAGCATATCAATAGAATGGATAGAAATGGATTTATTTCTAAAAATATTTATTTCTTAAAATTTACTAATCATAGACTATTAGGTTACTAACCACCATGTCTAAATGAATAATATTCCGGAATAGGAAATGTGTAAAAGTTTAACAGAAACATAATATTAGGGAGAGAAAGATTAGAGTTTGGATAGAGGAATTATTTTGACTCTGACTTTTATCAAAGAAACAGCAACATAACTAGAAAAAAAATTAGATAGAGTAATGACGGAAATATCCGTCAGACTTTCGTAAACAATCTAGGAGATAATCGAAAGTGTATCATTTCACAGAAGGAACCACTACGAAAAAAAATCCAAATTTTGTTTCCATTTCTTCCTACTCTAATTGTTTTGTATACAAATGATACTACCCTTCAATTAGTTAATACAATCTACTATTGATCATAGATGTTTCAACACGAAGATTAACAAAAAAATGCAATTACTGATTTTGTGTGAACGCCCTTTTAGAAGAATAGTAGGTGAAATATGTCAAAAATTGTTGGCACATTCTGTATAACAAAATGCGAAAGCAACAAAAGTATGAAGGAATGGATGTGGATAATGAGATGAGGTTTTATGAATAATACGTTATATGGCACTATGATTTTATTGAAATTTTAATGTGTTTAACAATATATTTATATATACCCGGCTATCTACCTAAACAAAAATGATATGGAGAAATAAAATCTATCAAAAAATATGTTTAGTGATATTCAATATTATTTATCTTTTTTTTTAATAATAATTTTGAATATCTCAATCACTAATAGATTTTGCAAAAATGATAAGAAAAGTGTGCAAAGTTGGTAACCATTGCTGGTGAAAATTTTATGTAATAATATAAGTAAGTAATAACTGGTTCATCCACGTAGAAAATATCACCTCGCACAAAACTTTTTTAGTATTGTCAACTCACATACAACCTTTCATTATGATATATTAATTTTACAAGTAATTTAGACCACAGGGATGTCATCCTTCCCCTCAGTGCCTATAATGTGCGAGGAGATATATCTCACGCAAGAAATACATAGCACATAAAAATTTGGAAAAACTAGGGACCTAAAAAAGGTTAAAATTTTTCCATCTAGCTGAAACCTTAAGCGTTTTTTAAAAATATTTATGAACTAGTAAAACCTGACATCACATAAGAGTATGAATATTTCCAATCAAATGTATTATCGCTATAATGCAAATACATATTTAATTTTATCTTAATTGTTGTCGAAGTTTTTGTGATTGAGAGTAACTAGTGAGTTTTTGTAACAATGATCATACTATAGCATTGTATTGCATAAGCACATGATACTATTTTTAGTTATATTTGGTTATTTTGTCGTTTGATACTATTAATAGCATCAGAACATATATTTCAAAACCTGAAATCCTAAATCCGAATAAATAGATTAGACATTTTACGATTTAAAACTTTTCGAATTTACGAATTAAAGGAGAAATATTTGCCTTTCAAATAATAATAAGTATATAAAAACTAATGTCCACCTTTGAACAGGTCGACTTCGTTCAAATAACATTATTCATAAACATATCCCCTACAATGTCTATAATCGATATTTTTGCAGAAAAATTTAAATAACCTCTCCATCTGATCAATGTCAAACTAAAATCGATGTGATTCCTCGAGTGACGTCAAGATTTTAATAGATCATTGTGGAATGCTCTAAAGAATAGCATGAATAGTAAATTTTATCATTAGATAGGTTAATTTACATTATACTTTAATAAATCCCTAGTGTTTTATCCATTTTTACGTAAAGAAAAATTAATATTTACATAAAACAACAAACTTAACACAAAGCAGAATTATTATCACACATTTCTATTTGACCCGTGCTTTTTTACACATACTGGCTGTTTAAATTCATCTCAACAACTACTTCATTTTCATCTATCTTTTTAGTTTCTCCAAATATATCACACTGTTACGTTTCGGATTCATTTTAGGTCAATATGAAAATAGCTAGTTCCATTGGATGTGATATTCAGGAACTGCGGCTAACCAAAAATAATTTCATTAAGTCAAATGTAATCAGGAGAGGAGATAAAAGAAGATTCAAGTCGATTCGAGAACAGATATGGAACTATTTTTTTTATATTAGCCCTGTTAAGGATAAGTGACGCGCGCTGTGAGTTTTCTATGAACTACATTAAAGCTAAAAGAACTTTTAAAAATTTGTAAAATGTCAAACATCATATTTCATCGTTTTACTTCATTTTATAATTTTATAATCAACTTTTATCTTAATTATATTCATTTTATAATCAACTTATCTCAGTTGAACACTGTTGTTGTGTTCTTTTAGCTTTAATGTAGTTCATAGACAACTCATCAAGCAACGCCACTCGTCCTTAATAGGGCGAATATAAAGTGACTTTAATGAGAAAGTGACTAAGTATAGAGTTAAGTGACTTAGGGAACAATCGTTATAATAATTTATGAACATGCTAACCATGTGACACCACTTTAGGTCCACTAATTCATATCTTAACCAGCGCAATATTCAAACCATTCATTTTTATATAATACTTGATCTATCTACTAGCTTTGTAACTTATTGGAAGATTTATAAGCATTGAAAGTATCTGTAAATCTGGCCTAAATTTCGGGTTACGCCCTTTGGTAGACAAGTATTTAAAGAAAAAGTTGACGAGATGAATTTAAATGGCCCAATTAAACTATTCACAGCAACAAAGCAGATAATGCCCTGCTTTTTTAAATTTTAATATAAAACAGTGAATCCTCAAGTGCCTAACTAGTAATTATATGACCAGTTAACATATCAAATGTTTATCGTCATTATATATAGGCCCGTTAATATATAATAAACATTTATATCAACATCAACGCTTTTTCTTTACATGCAAATATCAACATTTTCCCTCTTTTTTCCAGGATTTTCCAACAAATAAAATATATAAATTTAATGGAACATAACATGTATCATTAAATGAGTGTTAATATATCTATATATAAAAATAAAATATTTACAAGTAACATTTTTATGTATAACAAAAATCTGATGGACATACAACTAATCGTGGGTAATGAAACGATGAAGCAGGGTTTTTCTAAGAACAGTAATTAAATTTATAACTTCTGTGAATACCATATTTCGCGATAATATCATACTGAGATCCAAATTATTTGCATAAAAAAATATAGTTTAAATTTTAGTGATTTTGACTGTTTTCTAATCAATAATATTTAAATATCTTAAAACAAATAACGGATCACGTCAGTAAGACCATTTCTCTTATATATTGTTCAATCTGGCTCTGGAAAAAATAATACGTATGTCACAAATCACAACCACCATCACTGATGACATCAACATTGTTGGGAGAACGGAAAACGCTGTGAGAGCGACGTATGTAGCACTAAAATAAGCAAGCAGCTACAAAATAAGCATGCAACCACAAATATGCCACTTGATATAGAAAACGACGTCATCGAAGCAGTTAACAAAATTTATATACCTGGAAGCGGTCGTCAACAGTCAAAATAATACTACCGCAAAATTTGCACGGCCAACAGGTGATATTTACTGACCATCTAGAAAAATGCTCCTTAATAGACCCATTGATCAGAGAAAAAAAGAAGGCCTGGAACAAGGTTTCTCAATAACGTCGACGAAGATATGAGAATACATGCTTGAAGAAGGAAGGTGATGGATAGGGACGACTGGATAGATATTCTTTAGGAAGATAGAACCCACACAGGATTGTAAAGCCAGGATGATGAGGACTACCTACATGATGTAGTCAATACCCAAAAAAAGAAACAGTAAGTGCTGTTGTTAATGATTCAGTTTTCAGGTGGGTCTACAATCGTTAATGAGCCGGGGATATGTCCTTGACAGCGTTTCGTGTTGTACTATGGAATCTTGTTACCATTAATTAATGAAGCACCATGCTCGGTGGCCGAAAACAACCGGATTCATTCTACTTCAGTTGGCTGTCTCTACATCCCGCAAGAATTTTAGCCAAAACGTTAGAACATCAATGATCAAGTCATTCAGACACATCCGAGCAACACGTGGAAGAAGTTATCTGTATTTCAAGGATATTTTAGAATTATAGTTTTAATTACTGTTCTATCGCCTCTACCGGATAAAATCAAAATGATCGGTTCTGCAGAATCGAAAATATTTTAGATGTAATATCTTTGTGGACAAACGTTATAACAAGTGCAGAATTATTTTTGATGTCGACATTCTGATTTTATCCAGGTATCCCAGCAGAATACGAGTTTAAATCTGGGTCGAATTAAAATATGTTTAGATGATTATTGATTAAAACAGTGAGGTATATTTTAGCTAATATTGCTATCACGAAAAAATTTGGAAAAGCGCACACTTTTGGGGAACTATACTCTCACAGATACTTATTATCACAAGGGTCAGCTTTACTTATGCTTTAAATTCAGTTGAGAAATACGATTGAATAGAAGTCTCTTATTCTACATTTTTTTTTTAAATTGTTGTTTAATATTGCAGAAATCCCTATGTATTTTAGAAGCAATGTCTATTAAAGTGTATCTTTCACTTTCATGTTTACTTTTCATTATAATCAAATCCTATTATAGGTTAGGTTGGGTTAGGTATATTATTCAAAAAAACATTCATCTGTTTTAACGCAACTAGCACTGCAACGTTACTCCGCACATAATTATGATACTGATAATGCAATTTTAGGTTTAAGGGATGTTTTGGATTTCCGTATTTTAATTGCAATTTAATAGTCAAAAATAATAAAATTTTCTGCAGCATCAGCTAAAAGGTTTTAAATTGCTTAACAAACGAATTCTAAAAATATAACATCAATATACGGCTTATCAGACTTTATTTTTATTTTAATATACCTCTAAATATAGTTTTATTGATATTTCCACAGTTTTTTTTATTAAATTGTTAAGTAATTCTTAATTATTAAGGTTTTATGATAAGTTTTATATATACATTTTGGACTAATTAATTAAACAATACATAATTATAATTATTTTATGAATATAATTTATTTATATCATAAAAAGATTATGAAATTATGTTTTCAGATTAGCTGACCCTTGTGATTTCTTTATAGAAGTGAATATCACAGCAACAGTATTTTTTGCGAAGAACTTATTTTACATGGAAATGAACTGGCCATTTTCTAAGTTGAATATCACAAATTTTAACGAAATGCACGTTTTTTGTGATTAACTTCCAAAATTGCAGTCGTATAAATCATATAGCAATATCTTCGATTTTTCTGATATTTATATCACAAACATTTAAAAATCGTTTCAATGCGTTTTGTTAATGTGATATATTTGTTCTACTTTTGGCTAAAGGGGTTCAGAAATTAGGCAATTATGAGTTTAAACCCCAATTAAAAGATATTTTAAAATTGTTTCAATAAAACATCCAAAAGATTTTCAATTTTTGCTAGCTTAGAACTTCTTGAGGAGGATTGATGACCTGACTGTAGCGCCCCGACTCAACGGACACAAAAATTCCTTTAATAGAAAATTGCCGTACCAGGCGACGTTTGAAACCACGACCGTCTAGACTTCCGTTTGGAAGGTAAGCACTTTGCCCACTGCTCATCGAGACTGCCTTCATGAGAATACAGCATAATGTAAACTCTTGCTTTAGGTTAAAACCAGAAGAAAAAAAAAGATTTGGATTTTTTTTTTAACTTCAGCAATTCATACGGCCCTTATTAACTAAACTAGTAAATACTCCATACCCAGAACCATTTTTCTTATAATAATATCGCCTTGTAACAATACAATACCATAAAGTGATATCGTATGGCAAATACTAAAAGAAACAGGAATCAACAACCAAGATCTGAAAATAATTAGAAATGGACTCAATATAAACGTTAAGAAGACAAAGCTTATGATAATTAGCAAGAAAAGAATAACAGAAGGTCAACTCTACGTCAACCAATCCCCTGTAGAAAGAGTGACGCACTACAACTACCTCGGCACCTAATCTAGGTATGCTCTCGTTCAAGCCATCCTGCAAGGAAAAATATTTGGAAAACGCGGTTCAGGAAGAAGAAGAAAATCTTGGTTAAAGAACCTCAGAATCTGGTTCAATACAACATCTGTGCAGCTTTTCCGCGCTGCTGCAGATAAGATAAAGATTGCCATGATGATCGCCAACATTCGTAACGGATAGGCACATCAAGAAGAAGAAGAAGAAGATATCGTATGGATTTAAAGTTGAAGCCAAAACTGTTGAATGTGAGTTAGTGAGTGGCGATTTCGAGACTTTCAGAACTGCATCCCTTAGATTAGTAATTTGATACGTTCTTATATAATTGTCCGTTAATATCTAACTCACTTTTATTATACGATTTCGCTATTCCATTTTATTATTATGATCTTGAATTTTCAATGACTTGGTCAGTTACAAAATGGCCAGTCCTACATTTTAGTATGAAACGATTAATTTGAAATTTTTTTAAGCAACAACTATAATTAACACGTCACCCGTTGTAGTATAACATTAGATATAACTTGTTTAGGGGCTTGTTCCATAAAATTACAATACAATTAATTATATTTATGTTAAAGTCAATATATGGCCATCACAAACATTTAGACGATAAAACTATGAATGTGTATATAGTCACCTCAACGTTTTAACTTGGAAGCTTAAAAATAAGAACGAAAATGTCCAGTGACTTCTTCGCAGGTTGTCGCTGTTAACGCGACGATATATTTTCGTTAACATTAAATATCTGAATGTATGTTAAACAATTGACCTATATTGATGTACTTAAATTCATTATACACATATTTAACACTTGTAAAAACAGTCTTCATTTCAAATATTTACTATACGACATTAAAACATCAAGATCTAAACTGGGGTTGGAAATTTGAAACAGTGGGGAGTTTTAACAATTTTATAAAACAAATAGGCACTTTTTGCGTTTCAGTTATTAAAACTATAACATTTATAATCTTTATTTTTAAGCTGCGAAGAAATCTCAAATAATTAGGTCGCTGAAATAATTCTTTAAATGTTTGCACAAGAGGCGGTCCACTTCAAAACTAACTTCATCCATCTTGCATGCTTAGAATTATTAGTAAATATGTTTTGAACTTTTTAAATTACGTTTTTCTACTGATGTATTAATACAAACGTCTGCTGTTCGCCTAAAATATGGATTGTTATCAGAAACAACAATATAATGAGCTGTAACAGTGACGGAGTAAAAATTCATGGGATCCGAGCCCACCTCTAACATTAAGCTACAAAGATTTTAACAGGATAGGACTTGTCTAAGACATACAATTTTATTTGAAGTATTTTTTGCATCCTGTAACAAGCATTTAACTATATACTTGAAATAAAAAGTTGTATCTCGATGTTCCGGCTTATTGAATAGTCTTTCGGGCACACTAGAGACTGTGTAACAAGTGTCAGCCTAATTTCAGATAATACTTCAAAACGAAATGACCAGATCTAAAGTTGGAGGTTGGGTTTACGAAAAGTACAAGCTGATTATAGCTGCAAATGTCAAACATGGAACAAAAAAAGTCGGTTTAGCAGTGTTGGCATGTTTTTATATTGTATACGCTGTATGCTTCAAATATAAAGAGATAAAGCTTTAGGAAAGTACATTTTGATTATATTGTTATGAATTCTGCAATTTTTTATTTATATAAAACAAGAATGAGTAAATATTTGTTTCTTTGAAGATTAATTGCAGTTAATTATTGGAAATTTTTTTTTGGCAATTGTTATTGTTTCCTATAAATTAAAAATTGCAGAATTCATAAAATAGTATAATCAAAATGTACTTTTTAAAAGCTTTCTCTCTTTATATTTGAAGCATACAACACATCCATTATAAAAACACTCCAACACTGCCAAACCGAAATATTTTATTTCATGGTTGACATTTGCGGCTATATTCAGCTTGTACTTTCGGTAAACTCAACCAAGTTGGAAGTGTAACAAAAGGACAAATATGGCCAAGAAAATTAGAGGACGATTTGGCGATTATGTTTAACACGGTGTTAAAACCGTGTTTAATTTACCGATTTCTGATAAGTAATTGTCAGAAACAACAGAGAAATGACAAAATAACTATAAAAGCAGAATTTTCAATGGGCCTATTAGTTTATTTTACGTTCGTCATTGATAAGATATGTGCCAAAATAATTAGCGTGTTAAATATTGTTATTAAGTGTCAAGCTTGTCACGCGTGACTATCGATTAATTGTCAGAAATAACTTGCGTCACTGAAGAAACTGTGAAAAAAGAATATCAAAGAGTAACTGAGTGAATTCAGCAAAAATAAGAACCAGCCAGAAAAATCAAATAGACGAGACTTATGTCGATGCCTAAAAACAAACTATGCTTAAAACTCTAGACTGTAATTTTTAAGTAAAAATCCAATAGGATTTCCAGGGTTACAGTTTAAAAATGGGGTAGTCAACTTTAGAATGGACTGCCTCAAATACTGGTATCCAAATGTACCTACCGTTTATGTAATAAATTAGTAAAAACTTATTTTACTAGGTTGTACGATTAAAAATGTTAAATATTAGACAGCCAAGTTAAAATATTTCGGGTGAGATGTGTATCCAAACATTAACAATATTAACAACATGCTATAACAACAATATATGATTTGAGTCACATTTATCTTTGTATAGATTATAATATTTTATATAATTAGTTATGATAAAGATCTATGAGAAGTATGTAACGTTAGAAGTGAAGTAGATGACTAATTTTCTAATGACTATGTACATTATATTATGTATTATGCCCTTTTTATTTCTTTAAATCCCTTTTTTAATAAAATTCATGATTGGTAACAACTGCTTGAAATCGCAAATTCTTTTCAATGTTGTATAAATTGTCATATATTTTCATACTTAGATGTGTTACAGTAGTACTACCATATTTCCAACACCAACGCAACTTTCTGGTTTAGTCGTCAGTCCAAATCACCATTTAATTAATTAAAACAACAAAACTCCGAATATTAATGTTCCTATGAGAATAATAATTCAATCTGACATGTAAAGTGACAAGTTTAATTTTTACAAAAAATTGTCAATCCAAATAAGCGTTAAACAGTATAATACAAAAATTGATAATATTTTCGTATTATAGGAAAAATGATATAATTATTGTCCTTTCCCGATTCCTTGTATATAGTTAAAACATGTATCCATATTTTCTAGCGATACACCGCTGTGCATACTTGTTTTTGTTAGTTAATAAGAAAAGCACTACACTGTATTTTCTCCGTGCGTGCTATTTCATATACTTGACTAATGTGTTTTTTCTAGTTGTTTTCTGAACCGGAAGTAAAATCTGTCACTTGACATTTCCTAATTTTTCTTGTTGAATCCAAATCAGTTCCCAATTTTTATGTATCTGTTGCAGTTTTGGCTGCACCAATCTCCGGACGGACATTCAGACGAAACTAGGATAGACATTTTTTTAATGTTTATTTCGGATATACAACGCTTTTCGAAAAGTTATTTTAGCGCAATCAGTATTTTATACAATCTTTAGCTTTGTTGAGATTATAACCGTGCTAAATATTTTCATTTTTTTTATTTATCAGAAATCTTACGTAGACACAATCGATTACAGTCGATATCTCGATTATGAAGTCTCCAGGGAGTCCATTTAAATTTTAAACAAATGGTACCTTAGTCATATAATCCTCTAAGAACATGGTAGTCGATAGCATACTCGTCTTTTTTGTATTTTTTGGACGATTAAGTGATTTAAAACCGTATTTTGGAAAATGATATAAAATTTAGTCATTCACATTTATATTCACAGTCACATTTAAAAATTTAGTATACTTACAATCTGTATCAAAAATTTAGTCTGTATCTAGAATGTGCGATTTCTTGCAAGTTAGAACTACCTTCTTGCATTTGAAGAGATCTGGCCAGCCAGCTATCTCGAGCAAAAATATAAGTATTATGAGGTTTCATGCAGGTACACATTTTGGAAATTCAATAATGAAGAAGACAGACATGTTTTTACACAATATTTCTACAAATTTTCATCTCTTGTTTTCTCTGATTTTTGCACAAACATACTTTACTTTTCATAAATTGACATGTTGTTTTGCTAAATATACGTCAAGAGAATGAACTCTCATAATTTTATACTATTCCAAATATTCCAGCGTCACTATACCTTTTTTATTTACAATATACATCACATTTGTTACAAACTACCAATTAAATTAACACAAAGTAAACAATTAATAGTCTGTAAACTATTTACGGTAAAGAAGCAGTGGACATAATAGACCAGAACAGATCCTGACCTTAGGTTACAGAGGTGAGGTACGTCTTGCTTCCTAATTTTTCTACCGATATTTTACGATTTTATCAAATGAATATAAAATAATATGATAACGCAGTTCATGCATTTTGTGCACTTTTTCTAGGTTGTTAATATATTACAGGCTTATTATTCACACTCAATATCAGTCCTGAAATGAAGATTTTGGCGCATATCCTTTATTCCTTACCTGTACGAAATGAAAACTTGTACCTTAATAACCTTTATGTATGCCTTCTCCAATAATTACCAATCACAATATAGATAAAACATTGTTGTAACTAACTAAAATAGGCAATCACCAAACTAAACCTGAGTAAAGAGAAAAATCTTGTAAACGTAATTCGTGTGATGTCAACAATCAGTGATAACTCGGCATTCCCGTGAGAATGACATCTCAAAAATATTTAGGGTACCGTTTAAATTATTTTTTGCGAGAAAGATGTTTCCCTTAAACTAAGATTTGTACCATGTACCCTAAGTTACGAAATAGGAAATAAAACACCCAACCCAGATTGCCTAGTCTACTAAAATTATTAATAACTATCTAAAATTAATATATAAGTTGGTAACACTGCGTTAAGAAAAAATTGAAAAAATAAATATGCGTATAATTTAAGAATATTGTAACACGATTAGCCTTTTAGGTTTAGTTTGGTTAACATATAGCAATAGTTGTATTCCAAATCAATTTCAACGCAGCATTACTAGCTTATCGGCCTAAAATGTTTTTAGTGTTAGTAAATATGATCGAATGTTAAAAAATAGATAAAATTATATACACATTATACTCTATGTGAAACATGGAAAAGGAAAATATGATGGGTACAGACACCAGAAGTGACAATATGAATGATTTCATCACATTTTCGATTTAAAATTTCTAAAAATTCTAAATCTACCTGTAGAAAATCAGATCGATTCGTAACAATTAGCAGCCAATCGACGAAACATTTCATCGGAAACAAATTTAAATATTCATCTTTATAAGACGCCCATAGGATTTGATTAAGTCAAGACAACTCCCATTAATCGCAGTAATGTACTATTAATCGATGATAAAGGCACTAATAACAAAAATGTCTTTTGAATTTGTACTTTTAGGTGTTAGTAGTTGCAAAAAATTGGAAAACTCATTTTTTTAATTTTGGAGAAATGGCAAATTATGAAAACAAAAACTTGAGTGTCACTTGAGTTTTGCTTAAGATTCAGAAACCAGATAAATCGAAATAGAAATGTAAAATATTCTAATTAGTTTATTAATATAATAATAATAATATAATACATGAATTTCATTAACTCTAATCTTACAAGAATTTGTTCACGAATACTATCTTATTTATATCTCGATACTCGGAAACTTATCTCATATTACACATTGGCGCCCAACGTGGGGCCATCATGAGGTACTTTACATGAATTTTTGTAAATATTTTGAAGACAAAATGATTATTCTCAATATATACTTAATATTGGTTATACCAATATTAATCTCCTTCACAGACATATCTTGTCTAACTATCTCCCATTAAGTCTTATTTGTTCTTCCCCCCATATATTGGATTATTGATTATATCATTTCGAAGATGAAAGCTGGCAATAAATAAAACGCCGATATTGACGATATAAAATAAATAATATAATGTGCAGTTTTCTTGTAGGCGGAGAGTTTCAAGACTACATATAATTATTGATCAAAAACTAAAAACAAAATCATACTTAAGTCATATTTCTCAGTAACAACCATTCCAAAATTTGCAAAAAAATAGTTATATTGACTTTACAATCCATATAGCCATCTTAATATAAGATGATGTTCCAAATATTCCACCAAAAATTTGAAAGTCCTATCTATAATTACAGAGTATTTAACGTGAACCCTTATCTGGAACTGACTGGCCTAAATCCAATATTTTAAATTTCTTCCGAAAATGTTTCAAAAAGCTACACCTAACGATTGGCTTATTTAAACTTTGCAGAAAATATAAAACTCTTTTAGTAACAATTCCAACAAAAATATACATATAAACAAAACTGACTTAGAATTGGTCCTTTGAAAAAATAAACTTTAAATTTCCTTAAAACACGTAAAACTTAGATATCAATAACATTTTATATTTCAATTTTTCAAAAAATAAAATACAAACAAGTATATTATACTGTACAACGTACAGTTTCTAAACAAACAATACAATACATATACATAGATGGGTCTTTTTAGGTTATGGCATACATTTTAGATTTAACATTGATTCAAGCTTGGAACAGGTGATGTTTGGAGTGTAAACGAAACGATATCACAACAATGAAACACCCGCGAAAGACCCAGTCAAATTATATAGTATGGTAACAAGACACAATGGTAATTTTACCATTAAAATAGACATATATTTTTAAACAAAAATGGCAATTATTAGGGCAATTTAAATTCATAAGCTGAAATCTTATACCATCTCATTTGGAAGATATCTGTATTTTAATAGATAAAAAAACAGACTGACAGCTACTTGTAAGCTGTCAACTGTCAACTCATCTTAAAGTAGGATTTATATATTCAGTAGTAGAGGATTGTAAGGTAACATAAGATGTAAATAATAGATATCCAGCATTTAAATTGCCCTAACGTTCCGGCCAATACCCAAACAACCTACTCCTCGCACCAAGATTGTCCTTTTTCGATAGGTTTACCCTCATTTTGCGGACTTCTGTTGTTTGTACATGAAATAGTAAAACTATTTATACTAACACCCTCTTCGGGCATTGATCACTGGATTGCGAGTTGTCCTAAGCCGTTATTACGTGCCCTTTTTATTTCTTCTTCACTTATGCGCTGTTCGATTAGATATTGAGCAGTATTGATGGAATGCGGATTTCCTGTTATGGTAACGATACGGTTACGGGTACCAGGGGCAAATATGCCTTTCTTTGATATTTGGATGCTTGCACCGCTTATCTGTTGAATTTCTACTAACGATCTTCCGCCGGGACCTAAAAATTAATACGAAAAAGTATATAGTACAAGGATTTAAAAATTATCTTAATTACAGTACACAGTATCTTATATAGTCCAGTAGTCACTGATTTGACCTCTAAAAATCATACAAAAAAGCTGAATTTTGCTGAGAATGTCAATTTTGGGACCCCAAAAAAGTTGCACTTTCACCACCCGGCTTCCCCCTAAAATGCCCTACCGTAAGGGAGGAAAAACGGAAAAAATCGATTTACCAAGAATCTGTATGCCGGAGAAAAAAATGTTTCAAATAAGTACTGTAGCTGAGATAATTTTGAATAAAAATGTTCATTAGCACTTTTTGTGCAGAATTAACCGTTCTGCAATTAACCGTTCTTCCCAACAATTTAAATGGTGATAATTATTTGCAGTTCTTGGCAAACGATTTACAAGAGTATTTGGAAGAAGTGAATATTGCAATAGGCAAAATATGTGGTTTCTACAAGAAGGCGCTCCACCGCATTACAGTAATGAAGTCCGGGAATACCTTTGCAGGCAGTATCCTGGTCGGTGGATTGGAAGGGGTCGTGACGCACCTATTTCTTGGCCACCCAGAAGTCCAGGACTTAACCCCATGGACTTTTGCTTTTGGGGGTTTATGAAAGAGAAAGTGTATTCTGTAACAATAGAGGACCCACAACAATTGAGGGTTAGAATAATTGAAGCTGCAAATCAATTTCGTCAGAAAAATATGATTTTTCAGCGCATTCGGTTTTCCTTATTAAAACGATACCGAATGTGTATTGAAGAAAATGGGGGCCGTTTTGAACATTTATTGTAATAGAGGTTATAGACTTTTTTGTGCTTGTTAATTCATTTAAGCCATTTATTTAGTTGCACATAATTTTTTAAAGGGTAATGAAAAGAGCCGTAACTCAATAAAAACTGTTTTTTGAAAAAAGTGATAGGAGGCAAAAAAGTTTTAAAAATAATGTGTTAAACTAATGATGCCACAAAATTCATTTGATTTGAACGTACTCAGAAGTTTGGGGGGGGGGTTTAGGGCTGCATACCCCCCTTAAAATTTTTCCGTGCGCTTAAATTTTGTTGTTTCTTTTGAATGAAAAATGCTTTCAGAACAAGAAAGTAACGTGTCCATTTTTATTACAAAATGTCAAGTAGTTTAGGAGATAATGTAAAAAAATAATTTTTATTTTGTAACTTCAAAGAGCTGTAACTTTTTTTGTGTAGACTTTTGTACTAAGGTAAGTTGGATTCAATCAATTTATTTTTGTCCCCGGAATGCGTGATTTAATTTATGACATACCTTTTTAAAACACCTTGTATAACTACATAGATATAAATACAGATAAAGATATATGATATTTAATTTTATATCTATTATTCCAACCCTATAAAAATATTATACTTTTTTGTAAATTTTAGCGAATCCGCTCCTGGAGGGTTTGTTGTTTGTTAATACTACGGTCGACAAAATCGGCAGGGTCGCATATTTACACATGCTCCCATACGTCGGCACCAGGGTGCTGAAATCAATGAGCCTTTGATACACACTATTACGCTACAAACGCTCCTTGATTTCGACACCCATGCATACATGAAGGTGACTGTAAACAAATTTGGCGGTATCTTTATCGTAGTTAAATACATTTTCTTCTTGACAAAAACTTACCAAGAATTGCTCCTACTATGACTTCTGCAATTTCAACATTTTTCGAATCTTTGGGGCCACCTAATTCGGCAGGAGTGGGACTTTTACTCAGTACAGTCATCTGCTGGCCCGTACCCAAACCGAAACTATTATTATTTAAAGAAATAGGCGCCGTAGCAGCCGAGGCCTGATGCCGAAAAGGGTCAAATGCAGATTCGTACCGTTCCAAACTAGATCGTGGAGCAGCAGTATTGGCACCTGAAATGCAATATTACAAAATTAGCTCCTATTTATTTACTTTATGTACATTTCAAAATTCCACAAAACAATTGAAGTGCCACTTTATTTAGGAGCTTAAGTATCTTATTAAGGTTTATTTAGGGATCCTGCATTTCCCTATTCAAGTCTTTCTTCGGTTCTAATTCGTCAATTTTCAATGAAGCCAAAACATGTTATGTCGTAGAGCAAACGAAGACAGATTTTTAGAGACAAAGGCATTCATATTTTCTAGTGTTCTAATAGGCCGCCCTCTATTAAACGCATTAGAGAAATATCATTTCTCAATATGCTCAGATATGCCAAATATCAATTTCACCGTCATTGTAACTGTCCCACAAAACGTGTTTATATAATAAAAACTTATATTACTATCGTTATTCTAAGGTATTTCATATCTGCTGCTTGTATCCTTCTATAGTGTCTTCGTTTAATATCCAGTTTTCTGCTCCAGCGTTGGCCTATATATTGTTTCACATATTGTCATCTTCGTTTTCCTTGATATTTCTTTGTTGTTGAGTGTACACACATGGCAACGTTTGAAAAGCGACTGAAACTACCACCGGCAAATTCATATAGGTCTATATTGCGTAGAATATGCCTGTTTATAATGTTTGCTGCATTCCCTATGCCATACAGAAGTAAACAAATTTTACAAGACGGTCCGAATTTGAGTCAAACACTTATTTTTTGGAACCTCTATAATAGGCAATAATTTTTGCATTAGTTGTTTTAATTTAAAGTAACACAACACAAAGTTACTAAGCATAAACTACAATTCATCCAGTGAGTAGATTTTTTGCTCGCAAGTCTAGTTGTGTTAATAACAAACATAAAACGATATCCTGTAAGAAACTGGATGGAGTGAACTAGTTCGTTATTTTGAAATTACACATTTACATAAACTTTTCCATTGTTCTGTTATTCTTTGTAACTTCTATTCCTTTTGCCACATCTGCAAGATATTTGCTCCCCCTTATTTTCTCTCTGAGTCATGTCCGTTTTCGTGCAGTCATAGTCTCTTCTTTGATACGAGATGACTGAGAAGCGTACCTGATATTAAATGTAGAGTAAATTATCAAAGTAATTCTGTACAAACTGACAACTTTTACGGGAGTCTTCTTTTTGATTAGTAAATCTTGTACCTTTGTATACTCTTGTTTGATATATGGTTTCTTTGTGGTTCTACATCTCTGTACAACGTTGGATCTACTGTTTTTTTTATTATATACTGTGGTTTATTTAACTTTAACTATTTTTATATTTCACTTCTTATTAACAAAATTGTTTAATGATTTACTATAAGATTGATCTCCTTCCATACAAGTTTCAAATGATTGTGTTAACACGACTTTAAGTAGGTTTTCAAGTGTTATTTGCAAACTAGATTTATACGTAAGAAATTCCAAACTTACCTAAACAATCTCCTAAGCTAACCTGACCAATAGCTCCAAAAACTCCTGCACCTGGATTTGGCGCAGCTCCTTCCATAACACTCAAATAATTTGGCAAGGTTCCTGGATGGGCTTGACCAATTCCTGAAGAAAAATTGTTACATCACATACCCATTTTTTAAAATATGTCATAACATAGATATCTAGCTTATATTAACTTTTAATTTTTTATGAAAGGTATCCCTATATTATGTAATCCCTTGTTGGTTCTAAATATTCACTTTAAGTTGTTTAGAGCCATGAATGTAACGAATTAAAGTGTGGCTTCTTGTCAATCTACTGATTCTTGTGATACTAATGTTTACAATCAATTTTTAATTTACCTCTAGGTGAACTAATATTTTTTTTAACAAATGCAATAGGTCAATACATCATTAATAAATTTAAGTAGTTAAATACATTATCGTGGCTGAATGGATCAAGTTATCTAAAGCCATTAATTAAATAAAAAATAAAATTTTAATTTTTTACGTTTTTCTGTAATGTCTGAAATTCTGTGAGTGCCGTGTGGCTCTCAGGCTCAACAGTTTTAAGAATTCCTTTGTTTACTTCTTTGGAACCTTTTGAAGTTCTGAATAAAGAACCAAAACAGAAGAAGTTATTATCTTATTTGTTACAATATTTGTTTATTATTTTGGGTATTATTTTCATTAACAGAATAAAAATAGCACCTTGGGTGTTTTTGTGATATCCACAAATTGATTGCTTACATTCATTTAACGAAATATACAAAAAACATGCAGATGTGGATCTGAAAAGAGGATAAAAAAGGTCTCCAACAACACATCTAAGACAAGTAAGAAGGAAAAACATTTAAAATTTCATCCTTTGATTTAATTGATGCAGTTTAATAAACTGAATGTGAATCATTTTATACTTTAAGTCACTAGTAATATTGATTACGAGCACGTGTGCTTGGTTGTGTATAGTAAAAATTTATTATATTATTTGGAATGCACCTAATTATATGCATTATATTTAAACTAATCTGCTATTTTACTGTACTAGGTATTCCAATGGTTCACCTTATTATCTAACAATTGACATTTATACTTTCACATTACTATCAGACAAGTTCGAAATGTTTGGTGCGTTTGAGTCTGTGGACTAGGTCTTGATTATCCAGCAGTTCTAACAGTTCCCTGTTTATATAGTTATGAAGTCGATTTTCGTGAGCCTTGGTAATTATTACTACACGGAGTTCCTTATGCAGGTCTTTGTTGCAAATATAGCACGCAGAGTTGACTATGTTTCGGTTTTGGACTCTTGGAAGGCAAGCATAGTTACTCTCACTAGAACAGCCACATATCTGTAGACCACAGGACGATTCTGGTTTTAAGCATTTGTTAGTAAACTAACACTTTGTTTTTGATTGTAAGTTGTGAGCTTCTACCTAATAACTTATATAACTTCTTGTATTTCAGTTTCATTTCTTCAGATTTCTTTTTGATATGTTCGGCCACTTTAATTTGCTATCCAAATGTAGCCCTAAGATATTTAACTGTTTTCTTGTATAGGACGACTTTATTGTTTAGTCTAACTGGGTGATTATTTATTTTTGTAAAATCGATATGGGCAGATTTACCTTCATTAATTTTTATGCGCCATTTATTGTTCCAAGTAGTTATTTTGTGAACTGCACTTTGGAGGTGTCTAGGTAACAACAGCATATAAAACCGTCTATATATGTAAATAATACCAAACTTGAGCAAGTTGATAAAATCGTTTACCTTGGACAGCAATTAAATTGTAACGCAAAAAGTCACGGCGAAATTAGATCTAGGATAGATCAGGCTAGAGCGGCTTTTAGAAGGATGTCCAAAGTGTTATGTAACAGAGACCTAAAATTGACATTGGGGATCAGCCTACTTCGCTGCTACATGTTCTCGGTCTTACTTTATGGTGTCGAGTCCTGGACTGTGAACAAAATCGATCTAAATCGCCTTGAGGCTTTCGAAATGTAGTGCTATAGAAGAATTTTAAAAGTTTCCTGGGTGGAGAAGGTTCGAAACTCCACAATACTAGAACGTTTCAGCAAGACTACTGAGATCATAAAAAGCATCAAGCAGAGAAAGCTTGAGTATTTCAGACATGTAATGAGAGGTCTTAAATATAGGTTGCTACAAAATATCATGCAAGGAAAAATAGCAGGCAAACGCAGTCCAGGACGAAGAAGAACCTCATGGTTGAAGAAATTGCGAGATTGGTATGGTGTTAATACAAGCATGCTATTTAGGGTGGCAGTGAATAAATAAATAAATAATAATATCTCGGACATGTGATGCGGGGCGAGAAGTATGGCATCCTGCGACTCATAATGCAAGGAAATATAGAAGAAGCATCGGAAGAAGACGAATTTCATGGCTTAAGAACCTGAGAGAATGGTTTGGATGCAGCTCAAAACAACTATTTAGAGCTACTGCCTCAAAAATTAAAATAGCTATGATGATTGCCAACCTCCGTAGCGGAGATGGCAGCTGAAGAAGAAGTGAATAAAATTAAGATAGCTATGATGGTTCATGGTATCAACGTTCTGAAAGGACATGGTACATGACGAAGAAGATATTTTATTCTCTTCTAGATATTTCTCTGTAATATTTGTTATGCGATGTATTAGCAACGATATTGGTCTGTACGATTCTATTTTGTTTACTGGTTTCCCTGGTTTGGGAATCATGATTAGTTCAGCGGTTTTCCGTGTTATTGGTATATATTATAACCTGAATACTGCACTTATAAGGCTTATGAGTTTTACGATGACATTCCTAGGGAATTGTTGTAGTATTTCACGTGTTATTAAGTCAAATCACGGAGCCTTTTTGGGATTCATATTGTTTTTGATTACTTTGGTTACTTTTTTAGGGGTACTAGGCTTTATTATTCCTTGATCAGTATTGCTCACATCGTGTTCATTGTACATTTCGTAATTTTGGAATATATTCTCTAAGTATGAAGCACACAGATTTGTTTTTGGTTTTCCGTCACGTGCCCATGTTCTATTTTTCATATCCCCATATCTGCTTTTCTAATCGGCGGAATCTGTTACGTTAATCTACTTATACGTTTTGTACATTTGGGTCAGGTTGTTTAACACATTTACATTTTCTGCAGTTCTGTTTTTTGCCATGCTTATAAAAATGCCATGCAATAAAAATAATAAAATGATAAACATGGGAAATATCATTCGTATGACAAACGTTCAAAAACAAAAATCTAGGATATCACAACAAAAATTGCCATACTCAAATGGAGATTCGCAGGTCACACTGATAGACAAATTACCAACGTTGGAACGCCACAATACAATGAAGACCTTACAAAAGTAGACGACCAAGAGGAAGATCACTGATGAGATAAGTACATGATATAAAAAGAAGAGCCGAAACGAATTGGAAGAATGTTGCTTAGGATAGAGATTGATGGAAAGAGTTAAAAGAGAACTATGTCCAAAAATGGACGATAGAAGGCTAAGAAGAAGAAGAAAAAAAGTGTGATAAATTTCACGTGGGAGTACGGTTGCATCAAGCTGTTCTAAACTCAGTGTTCTCCTAGTATTGGATCACGTAATAGTTGATTAATAGCAAAAAGCTTCAAGGACACAATTACGGTGTGCTGTTGGTAGTAGAAAGATACAGACAAAGCATCAGAATATACACTGCGGGTCATTAAAAAGAGGTCACCTAAAATGTTTCGCATTTTTAAATTTTTAAGAACTTTACTAAGAAATCGACTGTCATTAGATGTTTGTGTAATGTTTAAGAATATGTTCTAAAGCAGTATGTAACCTTTTTTAAAATAACTATAAAATAAATGTCAAAAAAAAACTTCTCCCAAAATTTTAAAACTTAACATTGTAAATTTTTTCTGTTTTCTTTATAAAAGTTACAATAAAGTCTTGATTTTTAACATACTGTATTACCACCTCTATTTTGAATTACACTCCTCATTCGAGTTGGCATTGAATTGATCAAATTCTGGATGTTGTCTTGAGGAAACGCTTCACATTCTTTCATGAGCGCCAATCGAAGCTGCTCATGATTTATTGGAGCACTGTTTCTTACTCATTTGAGTTGATCCCAAACATGCTTAATCGGGTTCAAATCTGGGCTTTGAGCCGGCCAATTTATTTTTGGCATACCGACGGTTTCCAGGTATTGTCTTACCATCTTGGCTACGTGTGGCCGCGTGTTGTCTTGCAGGAAAATAAAATTTTCGCCCACAAACCCATTAAAAGGCATTGCATGCTCGTCTAGACTTTCGGTAATGTATCGGTGATCATTCAACGCTCCTCTATTAATAAATACGAGATCAGTACGGCCTTCGAATGAAATGCCTACCAAAACATTACAAAGCCTTCCCCAAAAACAACACGTGTTAGTCGAGCACAAGCAGCATATCGTTTCCTACGTGTTCTATACGTTTTGATGCGACCGTCTGAGCCATAAAGAACCATCCTGGACTCATCACTAAACAAAACATTTTTCCAATCCTCTATTGTCCAGTGCTCGTGGTCTAGCAAACTTAAGTCGGCGTTGTCGATGTGCTGCTGTTAACAACTGTCCTGTTGCTGGGCAGCGAGCCCTTAGACCAAATTCCCTCAACCTTCCTCTCACTGTGACTGTAGAAGTGCTTAATGTCCACCCATGAGCATTTTGAAAACGATTTTAGATTGGTCTAGCCGTAAAGTACCTATTTTGCAAAGACGTGCGTTGTAAAGAACGGTCTTCTCTGGCCGTCGTGATTCTTCTCGCGCCTGATCCTGATCGCCGTTCGTGAGATCCAGTCTCTACAAATCGTTGGTATGTTTTTTGGACCATATACCGACTAACTTCAAGCTGTCTAGCCACTTCTCTTTGACTCATTCCATTATCAATCAAAATAACAGTTTGAACAGATCTATCAAATCTCTAAGCCATAGTTTTAAATTTAAAAATTGCACAAGTTTACTCTTTACAATGTAAACACTACTTTTCAACTGTACACTATATTGACCTGTCGGGACCCAGTGGCGGTGCCTAAAAGTGTTTTTGCATTGTGGGAATTTATTTACAATAGAATAAATTGCATAAACTTAAAATTATTGAAAAATTCTTATAAAATTCTAAGTGGCCTCTTTTTAATGACCCGAAGTTTGTAAAATGCTCGTTTGTAGATAGTGAATAGTGGAATAATTTTAACAAGTAATGGTTTTGTAGAAAAGCTTAGCATTAGAGAGCAATATTAAATATACTGAGAAGCATGAAAAACACGAGTTGTGTGTTGTATGATATACGAAAATAACAAAAGAATATATTGTGAATGAAATTTATATAGGTATGAAGTTATGCAAGGGAATAACGCGGAAGTATTTCTTCCAAATGTCATTTAACTATATTTCCTAAATTTGTATATAATGTCATTTATAATGTAAATTGTCATTTTTTTTAATAATGTCCAACTTATCCGTTAATTTCTTGAACAGGTTGTTGTTCTCTTCACCTTAAATCCATTGTACGTCATCCAATTTGACGTTGTCATTTTCGCACAGCGTTGCCTTATTGTTGGAACAGTAGTGAATGTAGGGAATTACGAAATGATGCAAAATTGCCAAAAGACAAAAATTAATGAAGAATTTGTACATATTGTTATAAAAGTAAATCAGTGAGATTAAATTACAATTTTTGTAAAGTGAGAACTTTTTCATAAGACGTCTATAATTAATCAGAACTCTGCAACTCTGTACCAGCTTGTACAGGTCTAGTGGATGGGTATGGTATGTTTGTGGAGTACCTTGATAGTATCCAAAAAGTATTTTCGCCGGCGATCTTGTGCCATATAGACATGCAGAATATATTGACTGTTTCAGATTCTGTGTTATCAATCTTGCAGCTTAAGTATCCATGAAACAGTCCAATTATATGCAGCTGCCCCTTGACAGGTGCATGTCCAGTTAGGAAGTTGCTATGATTCTGAGCTAATTTCTGCTTGTTTTGCGCAATATTTCAGCCTTATTAGCGCATGTGCGTTCAATATACATCTTGCCATTTGCATGACTCGATATTTTATATCTTGTTTGGATCCAGGGGTTTTTCCGGTCGTTTTTGGCAGTTGGTTGTACTTTGACCAAGTAGATATCTCATTGACGATGTATGGCGGACTTAAAGAGGAAAAATGTATACTTACTTCTTCACTAAGCACTGATATGATCTAAATTTACTACATCTACGATTCTAATGGAAATAAAACGAATAAATGAGTAATGATGGTTTAATAAAATGCAACATGTAATGACAATGAGATGAACACATTTAAAATGTAATGAAACAAATCTAACTCTCTTAACAACTGTCATAAAAAGTATTATAATATTTAGACCATACAACACCAAGGACGTAGATAGAAATACTAAAAATCAGCTTAGCTACTACTGAACATTTTCATAGTTCATTCTTTTAAATTGTATATACAAAAGTTTTAACAGTTGTAACTGAAAATTACATTTAATTTAAAGTCAACTTGACATCGACATAACAACGGTTCCTAAACAAATTAAGAAATTGCTTTATACTCAAGACTGCTTCATACTTTATGCACATGTTTTATATTGCAGGTTTTATGTAACTTCAACTAAAATATTAATAACTAATCAATAACGTACCTACTGAGTACTCTAAAATATATAGAAGAATCAAAAACTTTATTTTTTTTACCGATATGTCAAAAACAACATTCCAAACGAATAACACGAAGTTTATGAAATTTCCTGTGCAGACTGTCATGTTTAAGACAAAGAGGTCATTAAATAAATTTTGAAAATCCCAGGATATAGATTTACATACAATATAGAATATAATTAAATCCACGATTACAGACCAAATCCTTTTTTATGAACCAATGATCCTCGGCGAAGGAAAACTCACCAAATGTTTCAATAAAAAAATAGCAACTTTCAGTCAACTTCAACTTAAAGAGACAATAAAATACTGTCTGTTCTACCAATCCATCTCGGTGTGTAAAGAAACTTTGCTTCACCACAGACCCAAATACCACGTCAGCAAGCCACGTCATCATTAATATCTTGGTTTAGTAAAAACAATAGTGCATTGTATAATGGTAGTGAGTGTGGCAGTGAAGTGATGTAGGGAATCAGGAGACTTTATATTATCAATTTAACTTCTTCTGTTACGAAACTCTCGAGTTATAAAGCTATATATATATATATATATATATATATATATACAGCTTAAGAACCACTCAAACACTAAGTTAGTAAGCCACTTGTATAAATGACGGCACAAAAGTATCATCTAAACAAAGATGAGACAACTAGCAATAAAAACACATGAAGTAACATTGGTGATGGAGGATTATAATGCAAAGCTCGGCGGAGGTACAATCTAATGCAAACGATAGGCTTAACTGCTTCTGACAGGAATATAAATCGCTGTTAAGTAATACACTCTTCAAGTCCCCCAACCATCTAATATACACATCGAAATCTGCCGCTGATTCACCGGAGAAAAACAAAATAATCAGATTATATAGCAGCATTAACATGATAAAGCGTAAAAAGGTACCCTGGTGTCGATACCCATATGTACCACAATCGATTGATACGCAGAATGGTGATGAGAATAAAACAGTTGGAGAAAAAAATCTGATCTAAACACAATAAATATAAAGAAATTAGCTAACCCAGAAACCGGAATAAAAGTACATTAGTCAGACATAATACAGGACAAATCGGAACATAAACACGGATGGAACAGAAGAACCAGAAATTCAAAGAAGAATGGTAAAGAGAAACAAAGCTTGCCCATTTGTTCCACTCCAAAAACACACACTGGAGATAAAAAAAACAGGGTCTACAAAACTATTATCAGACCAATAGTATGTTATGGATGCGAGACATGGGTGATGACAGAAGATACAAAACGAAAGCTGGAAGTCTTTGAAAGAAAAGTCCTAAGTAAGATATTTGGACCTATTAACGAAAACGGAGTATGGAGATCCAGGTACAACCATGAACTTTACCAACTGTTCAAAGAGGCACCGATATCAGAATTCGTTAAACTTCAGAGACTTCGATGGACTAGTCATGTAGTGAGAATGGAGACTCACAGATTGTCAAAAAGAGCCCTAGATAGTAAAATGCATGGCGCAAGACCAAAAGGAAGGTCACGGGAAAGGTGGTAGGATGAAGTGGCAGCGGACGCGCAAAATGTGCTAGACGTGAGAACCTGATTACTATTTAACTGGGAATAAGCCACAATTAAAGGTTAAAATACGTTTATTGACGTTTCAATTTCCACTTCGGAAATCGTTCTCAAAATACAAACATTAGTAAATTAAACAAATTTTGTTTTTGTTTAAAAATTTGTTTAATTTACTAATGTTTGTATTTTGAGAACGATTTCCGAAGTGGAAATTGAAACGTCAATAAACGTATTTTAACCTTTAATTGTGGCTTATTCCCAGTTAAATAGTAATTAATTTAAAATGCCACAAGAAAATAGCTTCAGAACAATAGTGAGAACCTGGAGAAGATCGGCGCAGGACCGGCAAAGTTGGAGGCATAGTTTGGAGAGGGACAAATCGAGAGAAGCTATACAAACAACATGCGCGACACCATTAAAATGTGCTAGACAAAAGAAAAAATGGATGTTTGATGAAATAACGGATATGATAGATAAAAGACGTAAATTAAGAATAAAAATTTAGAGAAGTATCAATAGATCCATAAACTCATTAGAACAAAAAATTGAGAATCCACAGAAAAATGGGTTTACAGCGAATGCAGGGAAATAGAATAATATGAAAGTAAATAGTACAAATACAAGAACAAATTCAATAAGTCACTCAACAGCATAAAAGACAACGATGGAAATCTTATCTCGGAGCCATCAAGAAACATGGGAATCCAGCACAGAAAAATTATTTGTATCGGACAGGACTGATGGTTAGATAAACGAGTATGGAAGGGCCTTCTATCCTTAAACCAGATATATAAGATGCAGTTACAGCACTAAGCAGCCGAAATTTGTAACAATCTGGAAGAAACAAATGACAAACAAGATCAATTATACAAGAATATTTAATAAATGTAAGTCAAGTCTTTCAAAAAGCTCTTGGAACTAGAGAAGCAGTTTTCTGGGAGAAGCAAGCTCTCCAGGTGTCTATACAGCGGTGTAGATACGTTAATACGGATGTTTATTTGTGTTTTTTGGATTTTAGAAAAGCATTTGACAACATCGAAATTAGAACTAGAGTATTGAGATGCTACGTGTTCTCTGTCCTGTTGTATGGAGTTGAGGCCTGGACAATTACAGAGGCGACAGAGAAAAAACTCATTAACTTTGAAATGTGGTGTTATCGAAGAATGTGGAAAATATCTTGGACACAACACATAACAAATGCGGAAACGCTACGAAGAATGAAAAAAGATAAAGAAATACTCAACACTATAAAGAAAAGAAAAATGAGCTACTTTGGTCACATACTAAGAAACGAGAAATACGAATTGATGCGGCTGGTCATACAAGGTGGAAGGCAAAAGAGGACCGCGGAGAAGACGCACGGTCTGGCTGAAGAATCTGAGGCAATCGAGTGGGAAAACGTCAATAGAACTTTTCAGAACGGCTGCAGATAGAGTCAAATGGGCCATGATGATCGCCAATGTCCTTAGGGATGGGGCACGTTAAGAAGAAGAATTTTACAAAATTTGATAGAGGTGTATATCTTATTCCAACTCCTCTTCAATATCTACTCCGAGGAAATGTTTAAAAATGTCTGGAAAATGTAAGAGAGCATAAAAATAAACGGTGAGTTAACGAACAGCATGAGATATGCCGATAACAAGGCGATCCTTGTCAGTAGCAGAGGTGAGTTACAACAGACAATGGAGAGGGATTATGTAGTTTGTGAGGACAACAGCCTGAGCCTCAATTTCAAAAAGACAAAATGGATGCTGATAAGCAAAAAGAAATAACCTACTCGACAGTTATGGATAAACAATATACTGTATACCTTGACATACTATGTAATATATAGTATGGAGGCCTGAACGCTGACAGAATCATGGATACTCATGAAAAAATTAAAAACATTTGAAATGCGGGTGTATCGAAGCATTCTTCGAATATCTTAAACTGAACATAGAGATAATCCACCGAATTGGAAAAGCAAAAAAAATCGTGAGCATATTTAAACAAAGAAAACTTGAATATCTAGGCCACATATTTAGATATGATAAGTACCGCTTACTTCAAATGATTATCCAGGGAAAAATAAACAGCACGCGTTGGCCGGTAGGAGAAAACACTGGTGGCTCCAAAATCTGCGGAAATGATTCAGGCTTACATCGATCGAACTATTCAGAATTGCCGTAAGCAAGATCAGAATTACCATGTTAATAGCCAACGTCCGCAACGGATAGGGCACCTGAAGAAGAAAAAAACAGCAGTAGTAACCGTTATAGTGACGGTGAGTGTAGTAGTGAGAAGAGCTGGGGATTTAGGATACTCCCGAAATAGGTACTGATGAAGACTCCAAAGAGAGTGTCGAAACTTCATTTAAAAGAATTCTCTGCGGTTCAATCCGGGGACCGAGTGAGTTTAATATAAATTTTTCTAATAATATATATATATATATATATATATATATATATATATATATATATATATATATATATATTATTAGAAAAATTTATATTATATTTATTATTTTACTATAAACGATTTATTGTCATTGATCATTATTATTACTGATTTTAGTAAACGCAGAAATCTCTCTTGAACATTTTATACACGCCTGCATATAGACTTACGTAATATTCATAGCTAACATAACTTTTTTACATACTGCTTTGTGAAAATAATAATTCACCTTCTCAATTTCTCTTAGATGGGCATGATCCGACTGCGATACGGTTATCAACGAATTGCAACGAATGAACACAAACAATAAAGATACCATAGCCACATAGATATTATTTTATATCGGATTAAACCACAATTGATTGTACATAAATACGATTGTGACAAATAATATCTAATTGAAAAATGCCACAAGAAGATAGTTTTAGAACCTTTTCACGACATTAGGATTAAAAGACTAATGATTCACAACCATTTTCATAATATATTCCCAGAAGTAGATGTTTCAAGGGGTGTTGGAGTCTCCGATTTCCAGATATTTTGAGATAACAAATGATGACATTCAAAAATTTTTTTCCAATATATATTTTAAAAATTGTTTACTATGAAATTTTATGGTGAGATTAATTAGGAAAAATGTGTATATATTTATTTGATAATAAATAGGGATAAAGAATGATATTTTTCTTTCATTAATCTAAATTCCTCAGCCTTAATTTTGAGAATTATAAATTTTTTTAAATCAATATGATCAAAAACATGCAGAATTTGTATTTTTCTCCAAGACGCCCTTTTTCATTTAAAAGCAAAATGAAATAAAAAAATGAAAAGACAAGAAAATAATTCATTAAGAAATGTAGATAAGTTTTTAAATAGTACATATTATATACAGGTTCTAAAAAAAATATGATGGATATTGCAAAATCAGCGAGATATCTACCAAAAATATTAAATTATGTTTTCAATTAATAGATAAATATCACAATCGTATTTCCTCCTAGTCTACCCTCCACATTATGCATGAATTCCCCTCATCATAGCGTTGGTAGGGAAAAAATTTATGGTGGATATTAATTACAAAATTAGCGAGATATCTAACAAAGATAACTCACATTATGTTTCACTTAATATACAAAGATCAAAAAGTGTTTCCGATAGACTTTTGTCTCATTTTTATAGAACTAATTTTATATTCACACCCACTACTTCTAAAATAGCTAAACAAAAATATGGTTTCAAAAATATTATTTGGAAAATGCCAAATATCTCATTTTTAATTAAAAGACGTAACTTTTCGACCATTTTCATCTTAATTCGCTATATACTCCCATGAGTGAGCAGGTTATACCGAATTATTACAAATATAGTTTTTGAAACAGGAATGATCCATGGCCATGCCTAGAAAGCGATATCTACAAAAGACGAAGCGACGACGTCATTTTCTGAAGCTTTTTTCTTGTTGCATCTTAATACAAATTACTATTTTTATTGGGAATAATCCACAATTTGACACTTCGAAAATCCTTCTCAAAATACAAAGTATTAATATTTTTTTTAATAATGTTTTGTATTTTGAAACTGATTTCCGAACAGCAAATAAAACTTTAAATTAAACTGATTATAAAGTAAAATTGTGGCTTATTCTCAATAAAAATAATAAGCTGTCATTTAAATCAATTCATCCAAATTTGATTAGCACATTTTTCAAACGCTAAAAAAACGCCAGGTCAAATAGAAACAATATGTTTGGCAACAATGTTGATACTCTCCTCTCGAGTTAGTTCCACTATTCAATTTTTTCGACAAGGTGTTTCGGTAACCTTATAATCCTATGCCGTTTTAAATATGCCTTTCCAACTTCCTCCTGTTGAAAGAGCATACCAACGTTAAATTCTTTCCGATACTGTATTTACGCAGTTACTGCATATACGACTGCGAACCGATAAGTACTTAACCTCACCGCCCGATGGCGCCACTATCGCAAGAGGAATTTACTATCATGTAGTACATTCTAATAGACGGTTAATGTCAAAATTTCAGCCGAATCTGACTCATAATTTTGTTTTGACCGCGTGTGGAAGCGGACGTGTCCACAAATTTTAAATGTGATTTTGGACATAAGAAAACTGACGTCGTGTAAGTGCAATCCGAAGGAGTTTCTACGTGGTTTCGTGACTGACGTGTGTATGTTCCCTACATACATCTCAATGCAATCCCTATGCAATCCAAAGGTTATTGCACCTTATTAAGTGGATACTTTACGTGGTCTGATAAGACCGAAAACGTTCGGAAATTTTAATCAGTTTAGATAATTTCAATTTTTTATAAAAAAAAAATTAAGTATACATCTATCATTTTACACTAAAAGTTTTTTACTTCACTTTAAAGCTTTTTGAATATTTACAAAAGCATAAAATAACCGAAATAGGAACTGAGATGGAAATAAACGTGTAGAATAAGAACTAATAAAATCGGTTGTCTGTTACAGAAGCGAGATACGAACCATTCATACAGAAGTCAAATGGTTAAATGCCGGTATGAGATGCAGTGCAACGGTTTCAATATTACAGCACGTATAGAACAAACACATTATAAACTCTGGACAAAACCAGTGCAACAGTTTCAAGATTAAAGCATGTAAAGAACAAACATATTAGAAACATTGTTTACAACACAGGACAGAATACCATCGTGTGAAGAAGAAAGGAGGTAGAATCGAAGTACTAGGACTCCCTTGACAATGCGCGTCGTGAAAAATAGACTGAGACTGTCGAATCTCTGGACTTCAAAACATCTAGTCCTCAAGCATGGAATCGTCTTAGCAAACTCGAAGACACCAATAAACCAAGAAGTCAAACAGTGAATATCAGATCAGACTCGCACATTGCCTCAACGTTTAGACACCAAAGAGATTGCGAACACATGACCGGTCAAGAAAGCATTAAGGTATTTTAAAAACTTGTTACAAGATCAAATCAACAACCAAACTTTTCACAAACGAAGAAGATCAATCAGTTACAAACCAAAAAAGTACCTGATTTTAACGGTATTCTTCCGAGTTTATCAGACATTGTGGAAAATATGCACAAATGTGGCTAGCTCTGTTTTCTTCTGATACCCTAAACAAAGGTAGAATCTCTGATAGAAAGAAAACAGCAAAAATTATTGCGTTACTAAAACATGGAAAACCAGCCAACTAGCCAAAAAGCTATCGTCCAATTTCATTACTTAATATGTTATATAACCTTCTTTAGAGACTGCTACATAACCTAATAGCTCCTCGCCTACTCGAAAGAATATCCATAGAACAGACAGGGTTCCCATCCAACCACAGCTGTACCGACCAAGTACTAGGTAAAAAATAAAACAGTTCTGTCGTCTTCACTGATTTAACGGACTAAAATCCTGTCTGGGTAGATGGTCTTAGCTACAAGCTTCTGCGCCAACTCCCATGCTTAAAGTCCTTCTCTCTTATGGACAACATCCTCTCTTATGATCTCATAGATAGTTGTACTTCCACCAAGACTTGGAGTAATGGAAAACTCAATAAAAGAAGTTCTGATCCACAGATGACTGGGTAATAGCCACCCAACACCAAAATGTTGAAGAGGCCAAACAAACTCTAACAGCTGACCTCAAAACCCTTAGCAATTACTTTCGTAAATGGAGACTGCAGTCAAATGCAAATTATACAGAAGCATGTTGTTTTCATCTGACTAACAATATGGCTAGAAAAGAACTCAATGTGACCTTCGAAACCCAACGTGTTGTTACAACAAATTTCCGAGGTACCTGGGTGTCACATTAGACAGAACGTTGAAGTTCAAAGAACATATAACAAAACATTTTGCTAAACTTTAGACCTAGAAACAATCTGCTCCACAAGCTACGTAGCTCTACTTGGATTGTACCGAGACTCTGCGAATATCTGCACTGGATTTGGTCTTTTCAACAGCTGAATATGGCGCTCCTGTCTAGTTAAGCAGCTTTCACACCAAGTACAATTAAATTAAACACGCACATCATCAGGTCTATATATCTTAAACTATATCTTTCCACCAGATCTTCGAAGAAAACATGCTCTTAGGAGGAAAAATAAAAAAATCACCAGTAATTTTCAACTCCCTGTGTATGAAGACATTACAGCCCTTAAGCTGTGAAGACTAAAGACCCGATATGCGCTCTAAGTCACAGCCAAACAACTATCCGAAACAAAGTTTAATGTTGCCAATTCCTGGCAAAAGGAATGGGCTCAGAAATCCTCTCCACAAGCGCAGAACCTACCATGTATCATACAGAAATCACCTGCCTTTGAGTTCTCAAGGAAAACATGGACATACGGTCCGAACATACCATGGCAAATGTGCGAATTTCGTAAAAAAGTGCGGGAAGCTACCATCTCGCATGTGTGACTGTGATACATGAAGACAGATGGTAAGACATGTGGAGGAGTGACAAATCAGAGCCTATGAAGGCAGTCGCGAGGATCTCCTGTTGACATCGAAAGAAGCTATGGAATATCTAAATAAGTTAATTTTTTTTTTGTGAATTTTACTTTAATATATTAGAATTGTATGATGTGTATATAAAGCCATATACACCAATATAAATATAAATATACACCAATATAAAGCCATATATACCAATAAATAATAAATAAAGTACCAAGAAAACCCGCAGTTCAGTCAAATTTTCATTAAACGCAGACATATTTAGTCTACACCAAAATTATTATATAGTATTATGTTCATAACATTTTCTTTTATTTGAGGTAGTGAATGATTATTGGGACATTAATCAACAATATATAAAATCTAACAACAAAATTGTTTTTTATCTACGCCCTCGTTCAACAGACATACGAATGGTAACATGTCTCAATAAAGATCGCACATCCAATCAATATATATGAGGTAGAACAAACAAAAATGAAAAATACGTAACTGTTAATTGTTTCATAGGCTGCGCATTGTCTTATTTCATATAATTGAAAGATGCGATCTGAATCTTTTTAATGATAAAAATGAATAACATCGATAGAACTTGAAAACAAAAATATAACCACAACTTACTCAACACTACGCCCGTGTAAGGGCTTATTCACAATTTGATTAACAACAATTATTTTCTGTAATAATTCATAGAATTACCTAATCCAACGGATATGACTCCATATTTGGCCAGAACGGCAATTGCAGCACAAATTTCAACGATTTGGGAATCGGCCAGACCGGACGTTCTCAATTGCATCTAAAATAAATAAGTCAAAATTAGTTGTGACATTACGGGATACGTTATACTTTTATTTGATTTAATATTTATTTACAATTGGCATTTACTATAGCAAGTTCGGAACATTTCACTACTAAAAAGTTTCTTCAACTGAAAATTAAAGGGAAAATCCCTGTGGTCGGCCGTGCACCATGGTTTGCAAAAACTTAAAATGACGTAAAAACTGTTGGTATATATTTTTATTACGAAATTTTATTCAAACGAATTAAAATTATCTCCAAAACGTTTTTGGTCCAGTCGGACCATCATCAGTGAAACAATTGAAACTAGCCAGTTATATTTAGATTATACGATAAACTTACGATTATAAAAATTAAGTGATACGTGGTCGATGTCATAGGATGTCACTTTAAGGGAACTTACATCTCCCTGCTCGAAAAATGAACGATCACACCCAACGATTGAACAGTTGGCTGGTTTCAATCGTTGGATGTGAATACTGCTCAATCGTTGGATGTGAACGTTCATTTTTCGATCAGTTAATCGATCAGTAAAAATGTTAAATTAAAACTAACCCGTTACAGTCAATAGCATTGTAGTAAAACAATATTTTTTATTGTTTTATTGTGAGTGACAGTCATTTTCGAAAAGTAATCAGCAATTTTACAATCGATATGCGTAATAACTTTTTTTCCTAAAGAAGGTTAGAATATCTAACATTAAAAGTGGATGCTGTGCTATGGTTGTTAATTCATGTATTGACAGTATAGACAGTTCTGAAATAATGTCAAGAAAAATATAAAATATATTGTCAGTCAAGTTTAAGTAAAGTTTTATATTGTCCGACAGTTGAGAATAAATAAATTATAATTGTTGATGGTCAGTTCACCTAAATTAAATTATAACAAAGAATATCAAATAAGCTTATAATTATTACTGATAACATTGTATCGAGTAACTCATTGCTTATTTGGATCCTAATTGCAGTTTTTTGTTATTCCTAACGACTGATCTCCAACCTGAAATTAATGTCCTTTTAATGTGTTTACACCCTCATTAAAATTTAGTATAAATTATTCTAACGTGAAATTAATTCGTTAAGTTCATATCGACTAAAGGTATTATTGTGGTTTCAGAACAGTAGTCTGAAGCATCCCCAGGGAAGGCATTGTCATTAGGAGAGAAACAAATCTTAGCCAACATGGTGAATTATCGTGTAAATCAAGGATATGATTCACTTTTAAAAATAATACAAACAGTGGCAGTAGAAACCGGAATTTCCGAAAAAACAATTTACTTTGTAAGAAAAGAAAATTCCTCGGCACTTGGATTACCACCAGCAAAGAGACGATCCAAGAACAAGCTAACTTAAATTATCGCGTGATAAAACTTACGATGAAGGAACAAAGATTCGTCGAATAGTGCATGATTTTTTTCGTAAGAATACACCCCCAACATACATTCTCTATTAGCAGTAATGACGAACATCTACCTAATTTTTCTAGAACTACACTGCATAGACTAATTAAGGACATGGGATTTGTGTACACTAAACAGGACAGAAAGTCAATGTTGATAGCAAAACCCAAAATTATTTTTTGGCGCCATCGATATTTGCGAGAAATTCGTACATTTCGGGAACAAAACTACATTGTACATTTGGACTTTTCAAGGGTAAATATTGGTCACAGTGTCGATTATGAATGGAAGGACACTTCCGTATCGTCACATAGGGATGCATTTGTTCGTGGACTCACTACAGGCTTGAAACTCCTACTGTACGTCGCCCACGCTTCGTTTTACTGCATGCAGGTAAACTTTATGGTTCGGAAGTATGGGACGTCACCAAAGCTAATAGAAACAAACTTATGACGACAGAATTGGATTATCTGCGACAAAGCTGCGGTAGATCGAAACTGGAGAGAGTTAGAAACGAACAAATAAGAAACGAAATGAAAATTGAGCGAAATATTAATGATGACATAGAAAGAAAACAATTAATCTGGTTCGTTAACATGTTAAAAGAATTCCAGAGTACAGATGGCCTAGAAGAGTACTGGAATGGATCCCTCCAGAAAAAAGAAAGAGAGGACAACCACGGAGAAGTTGACGCAACGATATTGATGAAGCAATGGCGGCAAGAGACTTAGAAGAGGCAACTGCATATGCCAGGAAAAGATGGAAATTGGGGCGGAGAAGCGGCGACAGCCGTAATCAATCCGTTATTAAAAAAAAAGGAAGTAAAGATAATTTTATTAATGGAGAATGGAGCCGAACTAACTATTTTAACAAAGCAGACTATCATGACGAAATGGATGGATCTCTTTGCGAAAATTGGTTTAAAACTAAACTTCTTCCAAATATTCCCCATAAAACTGTATTAGTAATGGACAATGCGTCGTATCACTCCAGGAAGTTGGAAAGAATTCGTAGATGAAATTGCAAAAAGTAAGAATGTTAAGTTGCTAAGATTACCTCCATATTACTGTGAACTAAATCCGATACAGCTGGTATGGAGTGAAACAAAAAGATTCGGGGCAAGACATAACACAAACTTTAAGAAGAAACAAGTAGAAAATCTAATACATGGAGCGTACTTTCAAGTTACTTCACAAAAATTTAATATCGACGCACTTATAATAAACCTTAATGACGACAGTGGCAGTGAAATTGAGGAAGACGGGAGTATAGAAAAAATGTAAAATACACAGTTTAAATACATTTTAATTATTTATGTAGGTACCTTCGCATTTATTAAGGTTTAACATATTTAAATTGACAGCCACAAAATGTCAATAATATTAATTCCCAAGTTATTTATAGTTATCCTGTAGAAAAAAAAAGTATACTTGTTTCAAACCTGTTTCTGAAAAAATTTGGCATCACTGTTGGTCATAAGAACCTGTACTGTAAAGTCAAGGTGGGACATACTATGGTTTCAAGTATTTCTAAGATGTTTCACTGATGATGGTCCGATCGGACCGAAAACATTTTAGTGATAATTTTAATCCATTTGGATAAATTTTAAAAATTCCTTAATAAAAATATATACCACCACACCATACATCATAAGTTTTTACTTCAATGTAAGTTATGAAACTAATTTCTTGTGTCATGTCTAATTTAAATATTATGTTTATATGGGAATATCGCACGTGGAGTAAAATATACGGAAGAGGCATGCCCTCAGAACGTAAATAGAAAAAGGTAAGTTGTATGTAACGAAAAGAGACACCGTGTAAACGCGTCATCACTTATTTTCGTAGCATACTATCTGCATTTAGTTCAAGTAAGACGATTGTATTGATCAATTAAAAGGTAGGGCACTAAAAATGTTTAACAAAGTGTGCAATGGAAATACGTAAAACGTATTTATACCGATGTATTTATTTACTATCTGTCTGGTGATTTTTACTCGTTAATATCGTTTAAGTGAAGGTGTGAATATACCGCCATTCTATTTAAAAAATAAATCATTGTACAAACAACTCAGACGATGTATTTAGTTAAATTAATACATTTCTTTTAATATTTTCAATTAAATTGTATGTTAAAAAATAAAAAAGATAACAGCACTCTTTTCATAAGTTTAGCATATATTTAGCACATTATTAGCAATGGTCTTACAAAAACAAAGAACAAAACAAAATTTTTTATTTTTATTACAACTTATTGTGTAAAATGATCTGTGAAAAACATAAGAAAAACGTCTGTGGCTCAGCGGTAAGATACTGGCTTTCTAAGAGAGCGCAGGAGTTCGAATCTCGGCACCAACAACGAGATTTTCATTTCTCAAAACTCAAAATGATACGAGCCGTTCACCATGCTTCAGAGGGCACGTTAAGTCGTATGTCCCTCTGAGCTAGTGTGTGCATCGACACCTAGCTACTTGAAACAGGGTTTAGGATTCAAATGGAACCGAAAAATATTCGAAAGGTTTTATATTGTTCTGAAGCTATTTTCTTGTGGCATCTTAACACTTCGATACACGACGATGGTCTATCAGAAAGGGGTTTATGCGCAAATGGCTATTTCTTACATAAATAAATAATCTCTGGCATAATTTTTTGTATTTTACAAGTGATTCAATGATTGCACTTAGGTAGGTAGGTGTAATATTATAATAAGTTCAGGATACTTATAAATTTTTTTAATACCATGGATGCCTACGAAAGGTAAATACAGCGTCTAGAAGCTCTAGATGATGAAGTTCAGATTGACGATTTATGATGAGATTTATGATTCTGATAAGTCTATGTCTGATGAGGACATAGAGATATTCAGTAACCACGGATTCTGAGTAAGAGACGGCAGAGGCTGCACAACAGCACGTAGAAGACAGAAATGCTACAGAAGGTGACAGGCGATATTACTATCGTAAAGATGGAACTAAGTGGCTGAAACATACACTATACATCTAGAGCAGTTCGTACTAGAAAAGAAAATATTGTTAACCATTTACCAGGCACTATTGGTATTGGAAGAAATGCAAGCACTCCGATTGAATCATGGAACCTTTTATTTAGCATTATCGTTGATTCTGTGGTACACTATACGAATCTATGAATCTTTATGTTAGATCTATTTCTATAAATTTACAAAGTTAAAAGATATGTCAAAGATACATCCATTTCGGAAATGCGAGCATTTCTTGGTTTGCTTTATTTGTCAGGACAAAATTTAAAAGACTTTTGGGAGCCAGATGGATTAGGAAGCGAAATATTTATTGCGACTATTGCAGAGAGGCAATTTAGATTTCTTCTAAGAGTTATTCGCTTTGACGATAAAAATACTAGGGATGAAAGGAAGCAAACAGATAAACTGACTCACTTAAGAGAGATATTTGACACACTTGTTCAGAATTGTAAAAATTATTATTATGTACGCCAGTACCTCACTTTGAACGAAATTCTTTTCGCTTTTCGAGGCAAATGTAAGTTTAGAATGTACATAACTGGTTAATATTTTGATATTAAACACGCTGCCTGCTTGGATGGCTATGGCTACAATGGCAATTATAGTTTTGGAAACAGCAGCACGAAAGATTTATGCAGATAAGCGATCAAAAAATCTACTCAGGTCTTTTACCATGGTGCTCCGATGTGTTCTTTCTATTCCTAAAGTTTGTTTTTAGTCTCATTCTGTATCTTGTAACGGTGCGACGTTACTTATCGTCTTTTGTCAACCAATTTTAACAGTTTACAGGTACCCAAAGAATTTCTTTTCCTTAATATAGGTCAGTCGTCGGCGAAATCTTTACTTTCAGTAAGGATTCTTCATACCATTTGTGTTACTTTTATTTTGTTAAATTGTTGTTGTCTTACTTATTAAACTGTTTAATCGGGCTGTTGTTGTCTTGTTCAATATTCTACTGTCTTTTACACGCATACAAATTGGTCGATTTCATCCTTGAGTCTTCTAGTGACCACTCTCATGCATTAAGCCTCTTTGTTTCATTTAACCGCGCATTTTTCAATTTTCTATATTTTTATTTTATAACCTTGTTATAGTATTTTCGCAATTTTCTAAATAATTGCTACATTGGTACCAACGTGGGCAAAATTTTGTTACAATCTGCCTGTCATATTTTTTACTTTCTTTGATATTACGCGATTAGACACCATTAAGATACCATTCACTCACGGCACTACAGTTCCTGATTCGAATATATGAGCGATTTGATTGGCTAAGGACAGGGTGTGGTTAAATGCCAACCAATAAAATATCTAAACATCAATATGATTTTTAAATATCTCCGAATATTAGAAAGAAATGGGTATAGTAGGTTAACAATCAATACTATTAATAGAAAGTAAAGTGATACACCAACCAATTGGATTTGGCGAAGATTTCCAGTTTTTATGGAGAAACAGGAATTCATCTGCTTCTAAGTATTTTATTCCAACAACTTTTCTTGAATTTAGATTATCTTAAGGATCCATACAACCGATTAATATGCAGTTTCTGGTTCATAAGCAAATATCGCCCATTTTTTCAACATTTCATCACTGTTCCATGAGCCTTTTTGGAGTGATTTTTAAATGATAAATATCGAATGTCAATAAATGTTTATGATATATTAGATACACGCGACTTGAATTCAATATTTGATAAAAAAGATTCGTTCTCAATAAACATGTCGAGTATATGACATTATCTGAGCCCAAACGATTAACATTTGATTAGAATGATTTCAATAATATGATTATTATTTTATGATACATTAATATTATTAGACATTAGAATAATATCAAAATACAATAACATATTAGAAAATGTTGACATATTCATCTACATACCTTGATATGATCCAGTAACTGCGCAGTAACATTCGAAATATTCTGTCCTGGAGTGTTCAAATTGAGACTAAGATTAAGTCCGCCATTAAGCAGGAGACCCTGAGAAACGGCAGTACTTAAACCACCATTAAGACTCGTTGTGGAAGCGTTGAAAGCATTTGGGGAGTGCTGATTGGCGAAGGGTGAACCGGTAGGATTAAAATTGGCAACTGGACCGTTGATATCAGCGTAGGATACGTTTAAACACGTGCCACTCTGAGGGTCTTCTACTATCTTACCTAAAAATGATATTAAAATAATTTAATGGTAACATTTATCTAATAAATAAAGAAAATAAAATAGGTTTACGTAGTTCTAAAACATTTAAGAGGAGAATTATTTAATAGGATCATATTAAATAAAACTGTAAGATCTACTTTAATGTTCATCAATAGTGAAATACTAGCTACGTCTTGATATTATGAATGGGGTACGTATGTTTCTCTTTTCCGCTCTTCTGTTCTTACTTTCGTGTTTTATAAGTTTGTTTAAATATATATGTAATTAATAACGTTATATAAAAATAAAACACTGAAAACTTTTGTTTGACAAACTTACATGTGGTGACTGCCCCAAAAAAATTACATAGGTCAAACTGGTAGAACCTTAGAACAAACGTATAGCAGAACACACAAGAGCTTTCAATAATGGAAAAACAGATTCTATGTACGCGCTTCACCTTCTAGATCATAATCATTCTTTTCATGACCATTTTAAAATTGTCAATATTCAAAATAAAGACCTTAAGCTACCTTTATTAGAATCTATGGAAATTAATGAATTGAAAAATACAGATATAATTCTGAATGACCAACTTGAGACAAACAGCTTTTCCCTCCTCAATTAATTCAGTTAGGGACACGTAGTAAAAAAACATCACTTGAGAAAAGCACTATGCTTTTCGGTGTTTTATTATTAAATCAAATGAACTTCCATTAAGTAACGATCGAATCCATCACTAATAATGTTATAGTTACATTTTTTTCGACCATAAAGGACCCTTACTCATAGAGTTTATAGAACCTAATGTGCATGAAACTTAGAGCAATAAGATAAAAACAAAACGTCCGTGGAAGCTCTCAAGTGGTGTTATTCTTCTGCACGACAAAGTAGTGGAAGAAAATCTACAACGAAAGAAATGGAGAATTCATATCTTTGTAGTAAATTATTTCTGGACCAAAGATGGGATTCAATTGAACAATCCTCGTATATGAAATCTTAATATAGTACTAAAATTTACAAGTGGAAATCAAAACGTCAAAATAACCGTATTTTCGTATTAAATGGAGTATTTATATGAAGTTTCTCCCAAATGTATTCGACCATCGTTCTTAACTTCACAACGCTTTATTATTCGTCATCCAGATCGTGGCATGCTTTAAAGTAATCCTCATTAGACTTAGTATCATTTGTAATGGTCTTCAATGCATTCGTTGGAATCGCCTTAGTAGAAACGTTGGTAAATGCCCTTTACGCGGCATTTTTCGTATTGATAAAACGAAAAAGCTACATGGTGCTACGTAGACTGGCAGATTTGTGTAAATGATCTCTTGGAGCATATTATTGGTGCACAAGATATTCATAATCGAAAAAAATAAATATGCACGCTCGGATGGAAGCTTCCATTGTGTAGACTGTTGTTTTGTTTCGATTGATCATATAATGGACCTTTATACCGTATGAAGATATCGATCATCTCACTCGAAGCATGCATCGCAGAGTAGAGGAATGCATTATCTTAACCCGTTAATGGCCACCGTATTTTATGTAAAACGCGAGACACTGCTACATATTTCGCCATCTACTAGTCAGAAAAAAAGTAAACATTTGTTGTTTTCCCAATACAGGTTACAGAGTAGACGTTAGAAGGAAACTGTTTATCATAACATTAGAAATTGATAACCGCTTGGAGGTAAAGGGTGATTACATTGTAATTCACCGGTTGCATTTGAGGAGAGGTTGTAGAACTTTTTCGACTTATTTTGAAAAATCTTTTGCAGTGTTCAACTAGTAAGGCTTCTAAATATCAAATAGTGATATAAATAGTATTGAAATTTATACTGGTGAGTATTTTGAAGGTGTTTGCGTATTGCATATGATATATAATATGCTGGGCAATCGTGGTAATCAATCAATATTGTTTCTGTTTTGGAAAAAATGACGAAAAAATATGATCCTAATAATCCCAAAGATACAGAGCATTTGTTGAAAATATAAAAGAGTTTAGAAGATGACGATACTTTGGCTCAGGAAATTGACCAGTGTAATAAAGTTCAACTCACGTTGCATTATCCAAATGACGGAAATGATTCTGACAGTGTTTCATTTTAAACGTCAGGCAACAATGTTGTCCCGCTGTATGGTGTATTGATTTTTGTAATGATCGTATGAATATACTAAATATTCGAAACTCAATGTAAATAATAAAACTATTTTATGTACAAAATATTAAAATTCAACTTACTCATAATCATCATGCAGGCCTGTTTGTTCTGTTCCTTTTCTCCGATAACTGTAATACATCTCTCTTGCAAACTAATATCTTTGGATTTCTGTGATATCTGTACGTATGACCCGCTGGATTCTTTGATCTGTTTGATGTAATTTCCCGCCTTGCCTATTATCATACCAGCTGTAGAATTTGGCACTAAAATCTTAACGTGTCTTTCCCGTTCGTGCATCTTGTTTTCTGAGTCGCCCATGTTCTTGGCCAAATCCGGTTTTTCTCTGATTTTATTCATTATGAAGTCAAGGGCGTTCATAATTGCTTCCACGCTGCCTGTTATCAGACACACTCGCTCCGTTGTACCTAAAAGAAAATAAGATTTTTTTAATAAAAGAAAACCGAGAGATTCTATTGAAGGAGTAAAGTCGGCGAGAGTTTTCCAACAGCGAAAATAATGCGAATTCGTACAAAACAGTTTTTCTTATGAAAAGATGTTAGATTAAACCATATTACAATAGCAATATAATACAACAATGATGGTGTTAGAAAGGTTTCATCTATTTCTTATTACAACAATGATTTTTATTTTTTGTTGTATTCAGGCTTACAAAATATTTTTTCATTATATTTCACCCACACAATCTTGAAGTTATTAATTTAATAAACACGCCTTATTGAATTTGAACGTTCTTTAGCTAACAAAGGTTTGGCAATAAAGTCTAGAAGTACTTGATGTATCTTCGGTCATTGTTAACTTAGACTTAAAAAAATATTTCAACGGGCGCTATAGGATAATTTATTTGGGATAAAAATGAACAGTATTTCAGTCACTTTCGCGATACGGTTACACCGTATGGAAAAGTCCTCGCCCACTTTCAGCTTGACGCAGTAGTTCTTGGTTTGTGGCGTGATCTGCCCATGGAATTCGGAGAAGCTTCCGTAACGTTTATATTCCAAAAGCCCCTATGCGATTCTGAGATCAGTTTCATTGTCCATGTTTCGGAGCAATACGTGATTATAGGGCGTATGTAACGCCTAACAATGCAAAGCCTTAGGTTAAGAGGATTATCTCTTCAGCAGAGCTATTTGGTGAATTTAACACTTTACTACTTGTCAAATAATATTCTATACATTTTCACACAAACTGAGATAATGTTATATCTCTTCTTCAGAAACTGTGCGTATCAAAAGTGGTACACAATAAGTATTTATTCACAAACTGTGTGTTTAAATATGGGCGTAGGACATGCAAATATTCTATCTGGTGTGTACGTTATATGAACACAACTATATGAGGTTAAAATGCTAATACCGTTCAGATCAGTTTGTGGGTAAATTCTGGCGGAACAGTTTGGGACTCCGCCAATAGATTGACACAACTTTCGGTACTTTTATGAGAACGGTTTTATCCTTTTATCCACTAGAGATTATTAAATAGCGTACAGTTTGTGTTTGATGATAATACAGTGAAAACGTCTAATGGCGAAAAACATGTTAAGGTCTGTGGTCTGAGATGTTAAGGTAGTGGTAGAAAAATGGCGCAACAACAGAGACGTTTTATTTCTGGTAACACAGAATGTCCCAGACATGATCCATGCAGAAACATGGAAAGGAATGGTGAAAAAACCTAGTGTTGTGGAATACAATAGCATCAAATCATTTTTTTGATGTCTCCAATCAAATAGCGTCATATTCCTCAGCAATTTGTCGCGTAATTAAGTGGTACTAGAAAGTAGGTGTAGATCTAGTGAACATAGTAGTAGTAAATGCATATATTGCATATCAAATCATAAGAGGGAGAAAAATTAAATATAACGGCGTTTCGAGAGCAAATCGTGAATACATTTTTTGAACATGCACACAATCGCTTATAACCGTTGAAGGAAAGAGAACCTGAAAGAAATCACAAACTTGCTGAAGGATACACGAGAGAAAGATGCACCCAGCGCAAAAAACACTTAGCAAAAGAAATGGAAGAAATGTATGCTATTATAGAAGCATTACAAGAGAGTAAAAAATCGTGCAAGGCATGTAGTGAAAAGTTTTTACGCAATGACTATTTTGGTGAATTTTACTAATGGTGGTGAATCTACATAATTTCCAGGTAGTGACTTTTGTTACAAACCGAGTGTACCTACCATTTTGTCACTATCTTTTGAACGAACAAGTTTTTTGCAAAATTACATCTCTCTCTTGTCGTTTCCTCATTGCTGAGGATCGTGATTTCCTACAATGCGGGCTGTCAATTCTCTCCATCTCTTGCGATTTTGGGCTGCTCTCATGGACTCGGAAAACGTCTCTCCAGTGGCTTTCTGTACTTGATCTGACCATCGGATAGGTGAGCGTCCTCTGCCTCTACGTCCTTCTACGTTTCCGCACACAATTAGTCTTTCTAAGTTGTCATTATAGGCATCCATTTTCAGAGAGGATGACGGGCCCGGACATACTTAAATCCGAGGTAGAAGAAGCAATAAAACGGATGAAAAGCAGAAAAGCTGTAGGGCCTGATAATATCGAAGCTGAATTTTTAAAACTCTTGGAGGACGAAGGAATAAATTGGATCACGGCTGTCTTCAATAAAATATACAATACAGGAATCATCCCTGATACATGGCTAGAATCAGAATTCATAGCGATACCTAAAAAACAGGGGGCTAAAAAGTGCGAAGAATATCGAACAATCAGCCTAATGAGCCACATGTTGAAACTGTTTCTTAGAGTCATCCATGGAAGAATTTATAAGAAGTGCGAGGAACAAATATCAGACAGACAGTTCGGCTTCATTAACGCAGTGGGTACCAGAGAGGCACTTTTCGGAGTACAGGTACTGATTCAAAGATGCAGGGACGTTAACTGCGACGTATACGCGTGCTTGATCGACTATGAAAAGGCATTTGACAGAGTTCAACATCAAAAGATGATAAACATTTTAAAAGAAGCAGACCTGGATGACAAAGACCTCAGAATAATTTCAGAACTATACTGGAATCAGACCGCATACATGAAAATTAACGGAGAAGAAACACATCACATAAAAATACTACGCGGAGTTAGACAGGGATGTATTCTATCGCCGTTGATATTTAATATGTACTCAGAAAAAATTTTTAACGAGGCTCTTTACGGAATAGACGAAGGCATCCTTCTAAATGGTGAAAGAGTAAACAATGTTAGATATGCCGACGACACCATGGTGATAGCAGATAGTTTAGAGGGACTTCAGAGGCTAATGGACAGAATAAACGAGTACAGTCAACAGTACGGACTAAACATTAATACCCACAAAACCAAACAAATGATTGTCAGCAAGGAGAATATAAATGGGGCTCATCTATACATTAATGGGACGCAGATAGAGCAAGTAAAACAGTATTGCTACCTGGGAACTATTATAAACGAACAGTGGAGCAATGTACAGGAAATAAAGTGCCGCATAGGAAAGGCAAGAACGGTCTTTAACAAAATGAGCGCCATCTTCAAAAGTCACAACATATCCCTGGATACAAAAATGAGACATTTGAGATGCTATGTTTTCTCTGTGTTGTTGTACGGGGCGGAGGCATGGACGCTTACAGACACCACTATTAAAAAACTTGAAGCATTTGAGATGTGGCTTTATAGAAGAATGCTGAGAATATCATGGACAGCAAGGATCACGAACAAGGAAGTTCTAGAAAGAATGAAGAAGGAACCAGAGATTGTGTTTACGATCAAACGCATAAAATTGCAATATCTGGGACACGTTATGAGAAATCAGCACCGTTACTCCCTGCTGCAGTCTATATTGCAAGGTAAAGTCAAAGGTAAGCGAGGACCCGGTAGAAGGAGAATATCATGGCTGTGGAATTTAAGAACATGGTTTAAGAAAACCTCAACAGAGCTGTTTCGAGCCGCAGCGAGCAAGGTCATGATTGCCAATATGATTTCCAACATCCGAAACGGATAGGAACCAGAAGAAGAAGAAGTTGTCATTGTCTCTTCTCGCAATGTGGCCAAAAAACTTTAAAACATTTGCAAGACACTGAGAGGAGAGTCTGGTCTGAATGTTTAGCTCTTCGAGAATCGACTGATTGGATCTGTGCTCCGTCCACGAGACGCGTAGCATTCGTCTCCAGCACCACATTTCGAATGCGTCAATCCTTTTCCTATCCTCTGATTTTATTGTCCATGTTTCGATACCGTAACTGAAGATTGAAAAAATGAGTGTCCGTACCAGTCTCATTTTGAGTTTTTTGGATAAAGAGCGGTCCTTCCATATTTTTGACAGTCGACTCATCGCGTTCTTGGCCATCCCTATTCTTCTGCGAATTTCCGTATGGGAGGAGGCTGCATTGCTTAAGGAAGATCCTAGATACGTGAACTCGTCTACTTTCTCGAATTGATTTAGGGCGCCTGTTGTTTGGAGGATGAAAATTACATATGTTTGTTATAATACGATTTGTAACTCTTCAAATAAAATAATTTGACAAAAAATGTACCACTTCGGATACACAAAGGGGTCGAAATGTTAAGCAATGAATTTATAAATGTAATTCATACCCAGTACTATTACTCGTCTATGAAATTTTAAAATATAAAATAATGGCGTAATGTTAAAAGAACTGTATTATAATGTAGTTCGTGATATGAGTATTCTAGTAACGATTTGATGCATTTAGTATTATTATAACCCAAAAAAAAAATAGATTTAATGTTGTTTGTTTGTTTAATTTTGTAGGTTAGAATCTGTATACCAATGCCAACAACAGCAGGCATTGTTTTAAATAGTTTCGACTAAGCTGTGCCAACTAATTATCATGTATGTGTAACAAAATAATGGCTACAATTTGTTTGGATGTTATTTTTTGTTTTCAAAGATCATTGAAATAGGTGATTAAAAAACATGAACTTTTTCTATACTATTATTGTTTATGACGCATGTGAACATTCTTTTTTCTATTTCTTTGTAGTATTTAATAATGCACTTATTGGAAACCTTTTCTTGTAAAAGAAGCATTCGATATATTTCTGGCTCTTAACACCTATTCGAGTTTTCCTCGAATCTATCAAGCACTGTCACATTCATATTTCAATAATTTATAGATGAAGTGTACCAGAAAAAATGGAGTAAAAAGATTTGAAAATCCTTTGGAGTCATATTCCAGAGGATTGACAAATTTTAATATTAATTTGAGTGTCTAACATATTTTGTGCGGGATGTTGTTAATTAACACTTCGGCTGCATTTGCATTTACATTTTAGGTCAGATATCTTCTGGAGCAGGTATATACTAACGAAAATATATACTAGATCAACATGGCCTGGATATCTTTTAGCAAATATAGATTGATAGGTCTTATTTTGATTTCCTTGTGATTTTGCAAGTAAGTAAGTAAATTTTGCAAGTAAGTTTAACTTACATTCCACTTTTAAAGTTATACGACTAAAATGTGTGGTTTTTTTTTTAAGAGTAATTACTATTTAAATGGGAATAAGCCACAATTAAAGGTTAAAGTTTCAATTTCCGCTTCGGAAATCCGAAGTGGAAATTGAAACGTCAATAAACGTACTTTAACCTTTAAGTGTGGCTTATTCCCATTTAAATAGTAATTGTACAAGTAGTATTGTACAAAGATATAAAGTTGTGTATTTTTATAAGTTATGTAAAGTAGTATAGATCATTTAGTAAAGCAAATAACTATTTTCTTCAAACGTCAAATAATGATGACATTACTTATCTAACTTGATCCTGTCAAAGTTTGATGTCTCCGCCGGCAGTAGTTTTTTTTCCCATTTCTTTACGGCGGAGGGAAAAATTTTGTCATGGCAACAATATGAAACATGTCACAAAGCAACAATACAAATGTCATTAACAACAATTAAACATCATTTTTAGTTATAGTAATATTAAAAGTACAATTTTCATTTTCAAAATTGAAACCGTGCAAAAATGTTCCCGACTCTTGATACGCATTGGTAATTGTTGATGATACTGATGGTCAAGAACAACTTTCAGTAATCATTCCCGATGTTGGCGAATCATGAGGGTTTAAAATTTTTTGAGCATTATCGTTCTTATTTCTTATTGAATCCCCTGAATTTCCAGCCCCCATGTCGTTTGAGGCATTCTAGATTTCCGCCTCCATCAATTAAAAGTGTTGCTGAAGTTCGTCGTAAAGAGTGACCCGTGTATGCGCTTGCATCGTTTAAATTTAAATAACTAGCTACTTTTTGGGCTACTGCGCTGATCGAATGTATTCCCATGACGCGTCGGTAACACTTTCCATTTTGGTACTTGATAAAAAATCGGTTTTCTGTGAAATTTTCAGGCCGCAGTGATGCATACTTTTTATACAGTTTAATGTAGTTTTGACCAATTAGATCGTAAAAGATCTAATTTGTCGTGTTTTTCTGTCTGGGATTTTGATACTTATTACATTTTCTTTATCCTCAATGTCCACAGTCTTCATTTTTACCATTTCGTCGAATCGACAGGCGCCGGTAACCCCAATTAACAAAACAATCTGAAATATTTTTATAATTTAGTAGAGTATACTACATGCTTTGCAATATAATTTTTTTACCTTTAATCCTAAATACAACTTATCTGGCGCTTCAAACAAAAATTTATCAAACTCGTCTTTAGTGAAAACTTTAGACTTCTTTGCAGTATATCCTTCGCTTGTTTTTTTCAGAAAGGCACGTAACTTTAAAAATTTGCTTATATCCACATTTTTTCTAATAACTAACTCGAATTTTATCATAGAGTATCGTGACCACATTGTAGAAGATTTCCATTTATTTTCATTTTCCATTAAATTAAAATATGCCAGTAAAACGTCTTCGGTAACTTGCCGTACTCCTCTTGTATCGCACCACTCTTGGAAGTGCTTGTACGCTAACCGATACTTTATTCCGGACTCGGAGGACCCCAAACGTGCTACTGCATCATTAGCCGCGGACGCAATTTCGTTTAGGTTTTCCATTTTCGCACTAAATTTGCGCTTGCGGTTGCAACAACAATAAGCTGTCTTTAATAATTGCAAACAACTGTCAAACAACTGTAACCAGGGAGACGCAAATCCCACCGACGACTTAATTATTTTAATTTCTAACATCTAGACGACTTTGATAGTTGTCACAGTTAATTTCGAGTAAAAATAGCGTATGAATTGTACTATTTATGGTTGAAAATTGCTACGTTTGAAGAAAAAATAGTATACTTTATTCGGCAAAGAAGCGACTTTTCTTGACTTGCCCTCTATTACGCGCCTCAATTCATGCTTCTCCGCCTCATAAAGTAATATACTATTTTTTTGCAATTTTCAATTGTCTGGATAGAAAGAGAGCGATCTTTATATTTGGTTTTGGTTTGTTTTATTTAAGTTAAATTTTTAATTGTATGGAACATTTTGGCACTTATTTTATTTCCTTGTATTTCTGTTGTATGTATTGAACACTATTAAAAGGAACTCACAAAAAAACCCTGAGATAATCTGATTTGCAATTTGGCGTTTGTAGATAATTGAGATATATTTTGAATGAAATACTGATTTGGAATGGAATTAATTGATCGTTCGCTGTGTCAAATTATTGAAAGTTATACCATCAGTAACACTATTTAAATTTAGATCAAATTTCAATACCATAATATATATATATATATATATATATATATATATATATATATATATATATATATATAATTAATAAAAATACGTTTTTATGTCCTGACATAATTTAGTAATAAGTATTGATTGCGCTCCAATTTTTCGGATGCTTTGCGCCAAAATTCGGTGGACCAATTTATGAGCCGTTATTAGGCAATGCTTAAAGTTAATTAAAGAAATCTCATTCAAATGTAGATGTTTAAATTTAAAATATTTTACACAAAGGAATTTGTAATAAACACACATTAATTATTACTACACAAACCTGCCAGAGTTGATAATGAAATTCACAGGTAAATTCAAACATTCATCAAATACATTAATACCTAGTATTTAATGTACTTAAGACTAAAGTAAACATAAAATTACAATTTATTTTCTTTTATCATTATTTTCCTAATATCAGTGTCCCCCGAATAAGTCATAAGTTTTAACAATAAAAAGGAAATTGAGTGTATTTGTTTTTAAAGGAATGAAAAATACTTAAAATTTTAGAAATTTTGATTGTTTTTAAATTTTGATTGTTTTTATGAATTGTTTAAGCAAACTACAAACCAATTTCAGTTTAGAGAGAAATATATTTTCAAAATTAAAATTAATCAATTGCAATTGAATTTAAATATGTACGTACAAATAATAGATAAAATAATGAAACGTCAATAAACGTATTTTAACCTTTAATTGTGGCTTATTCCCATTTAAATAATAGATACAAGGTTATTATAAAAAATGCAAAAACTGATTTATAATTACTTCATAATGATAATTGACCCCACGTGTATACATAGATAAACAGACGAACAACAATACTGCCCAGCTAAGGAAAAGTCCAAAAATATTGAATATTAAGTTATACAGTAGACTCCCTCTATAACGAGAACTGAAATGACAGACTAATTACCTCGTTATAAGCCGATCTCGTTATATCAGACAATCATAATACTGTGCATACATATGAATCTGTAGTTTTCTAAACTATTAACTTCCTATAGTGAAGCCATTCGGAGCAATATAAGAAGTTAATAAATATTGTTTGAATGGCGTTTTTGAAAAAAAGTCATTTACTTTTATTGTCAATGAAATATATTAAAACATAAAAGAGTTGTTTACTTTTATTATCAATGATATACGTTAAAACAAAAAAGCTGTACTTATATTTTTTCCAACTACATAATGTATAAATCGTATTTTCAAGGATAACATAAACTATTGCTTCTGCAATTTTAAGAACTCTCGTTATTTTTAACTGCTTTAAATGGTCCAGTATCATTCTATCATATATTTTCTAAAGATGTGAAACAGTTGTATTTATTCATTGTAAAGAAGTTTATTATTGCAGGCTGCAGTTAAGTTTATCGAGGGGCTGTTTGAAAAGGTATTTATTTATAGCTACGACCGGACTAAAAACGTAAAAAACACGTTTTTGGACACATCTAATGTATCTCGTTATAAGCGAAACCTCGTAATAACCGTGTTCGTTATAGAGGGAGTATACTGTATATGGTTTGATACATTTTTAAGCATGCAGAATTCAATGGGCTACTCAAAATTGCCGTATCTCCAGCAGTGATTGAGGTATAAAAGGGTTTTTTGCAGTTGTGCAAAATGTGCGATGTGCATCAAAAGTTTCAAAATAGTAAGCAAGAATGCCGTAAGTATAATAGACTAACCAAGAATGCAGTAACTCCTTTGCACATACTGCGTTAATGATTAGTACACTGGACTTACTGCAGTTTTGCTTAGTGGTTGTTTAAACAGCTGATGTACATACTGTTACAATATTTGTTTTGTTGCAGTGGTTAATAAAATATACAAATTACTTTTAGTTAATTTTTGTTTTGGAACATGAGTGCTTCAAAGTTTAAAACTGTGTCAACTCGTTCTGAACTTATTGTAAACTTAAACACCAAGTATTGTTCTGAAGCTATTTTCTTGTGGCATTTTAAAGTCATTACTATTTAAATGGGAATAAGCCACAATTAAAGGTTAAAGTACGTTTATTGACGTTTCAATTTCCACTTCGGAAATCGTTCTCAAAATAACGAGAACCGTATATATTTAATCGATATATATATATATATATATATATATATATATATATATATATATATATATATATAATACGATAATCGTATTTTGAGAACGATTTCCGAAGTGGAAATTGAAACGTCAAGTAAACGTGCTTTAACCTTTAATTGTGGCTTATTCCCATTTAAATAGTAATGACTTTAAACACCAAGACTCACACAAGAGTTAAACAAGATGAGAAATTAGAACTAATTTTACCTAAAGAATGTCCTTCCAGTGGTTTGAGATTATAGAAGCTAATGAAGGAACTCAACCATCAAGCTCCACTGTAACGTTGTCAAATAATGTTGGAGATGTGAGATTACCTGACAATATAATTCAACAAGTAACAGACAAACATATACTAGTTTATGACCTTAGTGCAAATACACTGATATCACGTACACTGGAATAATTTAATGTTGGTAAATCTGTTTATTTAGAATCACATACTATATAATCTAATCTATTTACAAATGTGGTCCAACCAAACAATGATAATATAAAATTGGAAGAAGATTTAGGTTTGCCAGCAATGTAGATTTTCTGCCAACTGCAAGTGAAAATAGTAAACAAACGAATGTATATTGTAATGACAATGCAGACCAACATTTTGACAATGTCGACAAGTCAATTAACCCCTGTCACAAAGAAAAGAAAAAGGTTTGAAACCAGCCTCAATGAAAGGAAAAACTTAATGATAAATAAATGAAAATATATCATGCAGTAAAACACATTCCGTGTGAAAACGATGATGCTTTTTGTAAAATAAAGTGTAGACAGAAAATTACTGCAGAAAGAAGAGACAACAAAAAGGTTTGGGAAATGGCGTGGTCTAAACGTATGCATTTCATTTTGACATCATGTGTTAAGGTTGATGTTAAACGGAGAAGAAATAAAAACACTAAAACAGAAAGTCGATTACTATCTATTCAATACAGACTAAAAGATTGCTCGGACATTACACAAGAGGTTTTTAAGAGTTTTTTCTCACCACATTGTGCATTACACACTCAAAAATACTCCTAAAGGTGCTTTAACTCCACCTAGTGATAATAGAGCTATCAAAAAATAAAGGAACCCATCACATAATCATCGAACACATCGAATCATTTCATCCCATGATTTCCCATTACAGACGGGAGCATGTTGCCAAGAGTGGACATGTTCAAAAAAGTATTATTTGTAAAGCGTTTGGTAGCCTATCATGAAACCTTTGCACCTGTAGGGAGGAAAAGTAAAGAAAAAGTTCACTCCATGTTGTGGCATGAAGGAATTTCAGACGCAATAAAGAAGACAATGTTAGTGCGTTGTACATGTTTTTAAAACAACACAGAGATGTTGAAAAAGTTGTTCTTTGGTTAGACAACTGCTCTTCTCAAAACATAAACTGGTGCCTTTACACATTTTTAGTGTATATAATATACTCTGATGACATTGCAGCTAATGAAATAATTTAAAACTATTTCCAACCTGGTCATTTATTCAAGAGTGCAGGCAGTTTTCATCATCAAGTAGAGCAATCATTAAAGGCTGAAAAGAAAACTTATGATTTTGAAGACTTTGTTGATGCAATGGAAAAATCTAAATGTGGAAATGTCAATGTACATAAAATGCAACATTTTGATTTCTACCACTGGCCCAATTTCGGGTCCCAACAAACGGTAAAATCACCATCACGTTTGTACTTAAGTGACATAGTTAATATTAAATCTGAACGAGGCAGTTACCATTTGTTATACAAGACAAACTATGATGTAATGGGCCCCTACCAACAACTGGACTTCTTACAAAAAAAATCAATGAAAGGGATTAAACTGCCCAGCCATCACACTGCTCCATGTGGATTTCCAGAAGCCAAGAAGAAAAATATCCTTCAGCCATTAAACGAAGTACTGCCAGAAAATCAAAAACAATTTTGGAAAGACTTATTTATACATCTCAGCCAAAAGACTGAACCTATTGTGAAATTCCATCTACTTATGTGAAAGTATTGGTTATATTTTTTTTGAAAATATGCTAATCCATTCCTAAAACTGTATATTGTTTATTAACGTCAATCAAAGATTATATTAAGTTCATTTTTCTAAAGTCAATAGATTAAAAGCAGTGTTCTTTCAACAAACTATTAAAAATGTAAAGCAGTACATACGGCAAACATAGCCATTCACATTCCTTAGGAAGAGTGACAGGGATGTACGACATCATTTTGTATTTTCAACTTTTTTTGCATTAAAAATTAGAATCATAGACCAAAAATTTATTTGTATTTAAGTACTTGAAGAATAAACAATTAACAACTGAAATATCATTTATAACAGCTGAAAATTACAGCATCCTTCTAAACTAAAGTGGAGTTTTCTCAAAATCCTACTACTGTTACTTACTACACTTTTCCTTAGCTGGGCAGAATATTAGACTGCATACAATACCGCTATTTAATTTAAAATGAAATCCTTTAAAAACGAGCCGTACACGACAGTTACTATTAGGAGTGTGTATTAAGTAAAGACTTCCTTATTGAATATTTTCTATTTAATGGTGGAACTAGATGAAGGTGAATGAACTAGGTGAAATAAACTGCATATTTATCTACTTTAAATTTAAGCTAAATTGTAAAATAGTCTAAAAAACATTTATTTATTTTTCAAGTTTTATTGAGTTAGGTTAGGTAACAAAAGCTGAAAAAAAGTGTAGCTTGAGCCTCGAGCTGATATTTACCAACAACCAAGCAGTATATTTTTAAAAATTCCCTTTTTAAAATTCCAGTTTGAAAAATCGTAGTAGCTATAAATACGTTATTTCCGGATATTTCGCATAAAAGATCAGATACCTAATAAAAATACCAGAGACGCTTTAAATTTTACTCGATGAAGTTTGCGACATGTTTGAAACATTTATCGTTATGGAATTTTCGAAGTTTAGCTATACAAAGCATTTTATCTGAAATTCTTGTAGTAGTATTACCGCCAATAGCAGTTTATTAGAATTTTAAGTCAATTAGAATTTATTTTAATTAAAAGATCGAATAACTATTGATTTTAGTTTCTATACTCGTTCACTTTATTTATCGAAGAAAAAACTTTGTTAAAAGGAACTAAGACGTTCAAGGAATTTTATTATTTCACATGATCAATTTACGTTTAAAAATAATAAAATCGAAGTGTGCTACCCAATAGAGCCTTGCGTTTTTGAGATCGGGGATTAAATTTGTCTACTTTTCGATTTTTAACTCAAAAACTACATTTTTAGTAAATATTTTATGCAATATTTTTTATTTTATGCAAAATTTGCTATCTAAATGACATTTTAAAGTCATTTAGATAGACATTTACTTTCTGTGCATACTATAGAAATCGGATCGCTTATTTAAATTCTGTTAAAATGGTGGTTTACAACAATTCGTTCATTAACAATTTAACCCTCAACTGGCGTTGTGGGCTCAGGCTGACCCCCAGTACTTTTTAGATCCATGTAAAACTTTTAAATTTAGCATTTATGCCTGGCCACGCCATCTACCTTTAAGTTGGTGCACTCGTTAGTTACTCCGATACGCACGTCAACTATGATTCAGAATTGCTCTGAATAGCCAGCGGTAAAGTTCATTTGGGGTCTGTGTGGTACCACGACGCTAATAGTGTTTTATTTCTGAAAAGGCAGGTTATTCCAAAAGAGTGTATTTCGAAGAACATAATTTTGATGAAAGTGTAAGGCGGTGGTATGATGAATTAGAAAGCGAGTTTAGTGATTATGAGGACTACAGCAATAAAGATTTTTTTTCAAAGAGTGACCATAACTCTGATGGAGATGGAAGATTAGGAGGACAATGCTGAAACACAAGAAAGTCAGGCTATAAGCGAAGAAGAAGAGGGGCCAAAAACAACAAATGGAAAGTTTTATTTTGGCAAAAATCGATAGAAGTGGTATGCTGTTCCGGCCAATCCAGATTTGGATATTAGAACAAAAAAACACAATCTGGTAAAAGTTCTTCCGGGGTTGAAAGGACCTGCAAAATGTAGGTCTCTTATCCTTTTAAAAATATGGAGCCTTCTTTTCACAGAGGATATGGAAACAATTCTGATAGAACAGAACTGAGAGAACTAAGAAAGGAAAAATTTATAGCGTTTATAGCTATCTTGTATTACTCTGCAGTTTTCAAGTCAAATGATGAAGACTTGCAAGAAATATTTTTAACAGATGGAACGGAACGGGATATATTCAGATCCATTATGTCTTTGAAAAGAGTATATGAATTGCTCGCTTTTCTAAGGTTTGTTGACTGAATAGTTAAGTTAAGTCTTGTTTTAGGTTTGATAATGCAGATGATCGAGAAGAACGTAAAACTAATGATCGAACTGCAGCAGTGTCTTGGTTATTTGAGCGTTTTGTAAAAAATTGCCAAGACGGTTATTCTATGGGAGAATTGTGTTGTATCGACGAAATGCTGATAGGATTTCACGGTAGATCTAGGTTCTGCCTGTACATACCTAACAAACCTCGGAAATATGGACTGAAAATTATGGCTCTAACAGACGCAAGTACCCACTATTTCTAAATGGCTATGTTTACTGTTAAGGATAGTGATGGGTTTTCTCTAACAAATGAGGAGAGATATTTCATGAAACCAACACAAACGGTGTTAAGACTGTCATCCAATTGCTAATTCACACCGAAATGTCACAGCAAACAATTGGTTTTCATCCATAGACGTCATGGATGCACTAAAAAAACGAGGACTGACCTATGTTGGCACGCTCTAGCGAAACAAAAAGGGAAATATCTATTCCTTCCAAGTCGGAGCAGAGCTGAAGGATCTTTCATTTATGGTTTTACAAATGACTACACTATAATTTCCTACGTTCAAAAAAAAAGGGACGACAGTTGTGTTAATATCATCAATGCACCATACCAAATGTGAGGACATAGAATCTGGAAAACCCGAAATCATTTGCTTCTATAATCAAACAAAAGGCTTTGTGGATGCACTATATCAAAAATGTACCACATAGTCTACTAACCGGCGAACTCGACGATGGCCAATGACTATTTTTTTAGAATATTGAATATTGCAGGTGTCAATGCACACATTTTACATGGATGTTATAAAAACAACCATCCATAGAGAAAAAGGCCTTTTACAAAATTCTTGCAAGACAACTTGCAGAATCATATCTCAATATAAGACTGTACAATTTTGGATTATATAGGGAGCTTGGCATGGGATCAGTAGAATACTAAGAAAGCTTTACCTAAAGCAGACAGGGGAGAATTAAATAATCAAAACCAGAAACGAAAAAGATGTGGTATCTGTGATCGAAAGAATAACAAAAAAATGTCGCGCAGCAAATGTTCCCGACTCATGTGTGGCGACTGCATGGAATATGTTTGCAGGAATTGAATTTAGAAAAATGTTAGTTTTGTTGATAATAATACATTTTAATTAGAGAGTTTCCTAATATTGTTCTGAAGCTATTTTCTTGTGGCATGTTAAAGTAATTACTGTTTAAATGGGAATAAGCCATAATTAAAGGTTAAAGTATGTTTATTGACGTTTCAATTTCCACTTCGGAAATCGTTCTCAAAATACAAACATTAAAAATTGATTTAATTAAATTTACTAATGTTGAAACGTCAATAAACGTACTTTAACCTTTAATTGTGGCTTATTCCCATTTAAATAGTAATTAATTAGATAGTTTGTATATTTTAGTTCCTTGTTCTTTATATGAAACGAAAAAATCAAGAAGAAATAGTGATTTTATTTTTTATATTTCTTTTGCAAGAAATTATGTTGTGCTGTCAGAAAAGCTTGAAAAATAAGTTGTGTTACATTTTTTTAGCATTTGTCATTATTAATGAAAAATAAATAGAAAATGGGCTTACATGATTCTATTCCAGCTTGAATGATTACAAATTATAACGAAATAATAAATTATGCCTTTATTAATTTCATAAAAAAACTAAAAAAAATGGAGTCCGGTAGACCCCAGGACGCAGATAACGACAGAATAAACGCCAGTTGACGATTAAAATATGCAGCCGTTTTTTTCATTTTTTTACTTTTTCTTTCAAAGTGTGTACTTTGCAAACCTATTTTACAATATTTAACTTAGCGCCGATTGTTCGAACGTTAATCAAAACTTGATTGTAATCAAATATTTAATTAAAATCAAACACGTCACATTTTGAGGTTATGTTGACTGATTTATTTTATTCAATTTTATTATTTTGCGTTTTAATTTAAAATAAACCATAATTAAGCTCTTTCTGATGTTAATTTCATGTTTTTATTTACAAATCAATAATAATAAGCAATTTTTATTAATTTTGACAGCTGCTGTGACGTATTTGATTGTAATTAAATATTTGATTACAATCAAGTTTTGATTAGAGTTCGAACAATCAGCCCTAAAACTTTTTAATCGTTAAATGACTTAAATTTTGATAAACTGTCTTTTTCTTTAAATTGGTGCTTTCAGAATTCATGGAGACCCAATAGTTTACGCATATTAACCTTGTAGATAAAAACTTTTTGGGATAAACAATCTCAATTTTGGAATAACTATTAAGTGAAACTTCTTGAAATTTTTAAAGCTGAATATTTGTGATATTGTCCTTATTTTCACACTAAATGAAAGTTTTTGTGCATTTTTAGAAAAGTTGTTATGTAAAAAATGACAATCACTTTCTTTAGAAATGCAGCTAAGAACGCCAAACAATTTCCAACTTTCTTTAGGAAAAGAAACGTAAAAAAACCATTTCAATAATCTAACATTTTTATAGTCTGCATGATAACATATTTTTATAACCATCCAAAAGAATCTCACTTCCTACAAGTTATACAACACCGTTTACAAACTGTCACCGATATTATAAAACTATTGCCAATGAATTTTTTCGTAGTTAGTGCATTATGACACATTTACGTCAACACAAGACCTTGATTCTAATTATCGACAATAAAAACTCGCTCACTTCTGTGTCCGAAGTTTACTTCGCAGTTTATTCTTAAATAATGTTAATAAATACAGAATGTCCGATATGACCTTGGATCACTATGGGAATTTTGGATACTGTGTTTCTTTTCTTAGAAAATATTTTTTTGTCACGTGAACAACATGAATTGATGGAAACGAACGAGTTTTAGGCGAGAAAAACAGTAAGCGATAGTAAAAATGCATAGAAACATGAGAAACACTTAAAATTGAAGTAAAAGAGGCTGGTGTCCTCGGCTTAACTCCTAGTAAAGGGCTAAAATATTGACTAATGGAGTTTTCCAATGAAATTAGATGTTAAACGATAAAACTGAGCTGGTTGTGTTTATTCTCAAACAATATAGGTATATATTGATAAGGATATAATAGTGTAGTGAACCAAGGTTTTTTAACTCCGAATTTCATCAACATACAAGAATTTTTCTTTTTTCTTCTTATCCAGACGGGACACTACATGCCTCTTGCCCTCATGAGATCCTTGTATCAAACCCTATTTGTCCATTACACTACACCAACTAGTCCAATTGTCTTGCACCATGTAATTCATTCAACTAATATGTTGACAGATGTTTCTCTGATTACAACATTTCTGTACTAACAATTACATGCAACAAAAATGCTTCCTGTGTTCCCAAGCTTGTTTTGAAAACAAACTTGTCCGTCCTCTCTATAAATTGATTATAAATCGGACCGTGAATTACGAAGGTTGATTTCGGCCAAGTATTTACCCAGTATGGTAAATGCTATCAGTTCCGATAGCTTTATTACTTTTTAGATTGAGATAGCATATTCTTAGTCAAATACTGACGGTCAAATTATGTTTTTATTATTAGCATTAAGGTACGACTCAGGAAAAAGATAAAGTAAATATGTATGCCAAAGTTTGCATACTTATTCGTGTTACATTATCTAGTTGTACAAAAAAATTGAAACTTATAATTACGACTATATAAATCAATATATTTAATACAAAAGATCGTGTCCGTGAATAAAGAAAATATTACGGGAAAATAATACAGCAAATTTTACGATGAAGAGAATATTTTGGTCATGTTCAACGTCGAAGAGTGAATACCCCAATAAGAAGAATTACTGATCTGCTGGCGGGACGAGTGAGAGAGGAAGATCAAAGAAGAAGAAGATTGATTTTGGTATGACCCAAGATAGAAACTTATGAAGAAATGTAATTAGGAAGCCAACTTCTCATAGGGATACAAATAGAATTATGATGGAATGTAAAAGTGTCATTATAAAGTTTAACGTCAAATATTCACTTGACCATCAATGTCCTTCGTATCCAACTATGAACAATTGGATTACTATCTTCAAAAGAGGTAAATTTTCCATTGAAGATGAATCGATCGGGAAGACCAGTTTCTGAGTCCGCGACCGTGAATATCGATGCAGTTTATTCCCATGAGTATCGTACCATCACGTTCGATCATTATGCAAACTTCTAAGCCGTGTTGGCAATATGAAAGAAGCTTATGTACACACATGTCCAAAAGTTTGGAATATGTACAAATAATATATCTACGCCTATGGTGGTTTTAAAACTGTTGTTAATATTCATTCTAGAGGGTTATTAAATGAAAATGATAAAAAATTTGAATCGTTTTTGTATGATTTTGGTCACATTCAACTGATTAGCGTATTTACACATTATTTCAGTCTTTGTTTAAATTTGAATTGAGCCTTTTAAAAATGCCTAAAAACGTGATATCTCATTTTGACAGATCCAGAGTAAATGCTTTGTTACAACAGGACTTTAGTCAAAGTTATATCGCGAATATTGCTAATGTTACTCAGAGTGCTGTATCGAAAATTAAAAAAAAATCCAAGATACAATGACGTCAAGGATCGTCCCCAAGTGGTAGAAATGGATGTACAACAGCAGCACAAGACCGGCAAATAACATTTATAGCTCGTAGAAATCGTCTGGAATCTACAAGTGGTATATCCAGAGAAATTTCTAGGCTTCAAGGACTGAATATTTCACGGCAAACAATAACACGCAGACTAAATGCGGTAAATTTGTATCGTAGAAGACCGCTACGTGTTCCTAAACTAACATACCAACACAAAATAGTAAGGTTGCAATGGGCTAGAGAAATGGTGCATCATGATCCTAACTGGAATAACGTGATGTTCTCTGATGAGTCAAAAATTGCCTTGGTATCTGATTCGCGAAGAACACTGGTTTGGAGGGCCCCAGGACGACAAGCCCCACTAGAAACAGCTAAACTGCGTGTCCCATTTGGAGGTGGCAGTATTATGGTTTGGGGTGGTATTATGAGTGGTACACGGACGTCACTGCTGGTTCTGGAGAGAAGAGTCACTGGTGCTGTATACATCAAGGAAGTTTTAAATCCTGTCGTACGTCTATTCCGAGGGGCAGTAGGTGATAAATTTGTGTTTATGCATGACAACGCACCTCCTCATCGAACATCAGCAGTACAAAATTTTCTTGAAGAAGAAATAATATCTACATTACAGTATCCCTCGAATTCCCCGGACATTAACATTATTGAACATGCTTAGGACATTCTCAAAACACGCATCAAGAAGCGAAACAATCCCCCTATTACACTTCGAGAACTTAAAGATGCTGCTCGTGAAGAGTGGGATAGAATTCCGCAAGCCCAGCTCGACCAGTTAATCGGCAGCATTCCAAATCGCCTACAGGCTTGCATACAGGCCAATGGAGGAAATACTTATTATAAATTTTATTAAAAATTATTTTTTTCTATACTAATTTATTTTTAAATGTAAGTTCTACATTGTAAGTTTTTCACTCCAAGAAAATAAATATTTTTTCGCATATCGTTTATCTGGTTTTAAGATTTATTTAGTATTGTTGAGAATTGAAACAAAATGATGTTTAACTATTCAGAAGATTTTATATATAAAAATCAATAAAAAGATGAAATATTCCAATATTCCAAACTTTTGGACATATGTGTATATTTCTATGACCCAGAAATGAAGCAGCAATCGATTGAATGGAGACACTCCGGTTCTCTAAGGCCTAAGAAATTTTGTGTTCAAAAATCTGCTGGAAAAGTTCAGGTTTCAGATTTTTAGCATTTCCAAGGAATAATCATGATTGGTTTTCTATATAAGAATATAAGAATATATAAGAATATTACAAATAACTAGGAATTACTATTCGACGTTACTGACCACTGAACGAGAAAAAAAATAGAGAGATGACTTCAAGGATATTTTGTTTTTGCAGATTTTGTTGTATGGATAAATCGAACGTTTTCGTGTAAAACAACTCGTTCGAACCCTTCGTAAAGGGTTCGAATCACTTCCTAAGATCCCCTCATTCACCAGATCTGTCAAATGGTCCCAGATTCATTTATTATTTATCAATTAAAAAAAAAAGATTGTTTTCTTCCAAAGAACTGATATAAGAAGCTGTGGAGACCTAGTTTGCAGATCAAGATAATTTTTTAAAAGATCTAGGATTGTTGTAATAAATATATTCAATCGACAAGAGAGTGTGTTAAATAATAAAATACTTTGACTTTCAAGTTTTGTTTGCTTCTCGAACAAGCTAAGAATTTTTCAATACATCCTCGTTTATTATACAATTTATCAAAATAAATATAGTATTTAACAATGCGAAAAATAAACACGCTATATAATATTTCAATGTGTCAATTACGTGAATGCTATAATTTGTGTAGGTATACTCATTGTATCTCAACTGTGAACACGAAACCCCTGTTAACAGTAACAAACAGTAAGATAAACAGTTGGCAGTTAGTAGAAAATGTGGAACAGCACGAGAGTAGGGTCGCTAGATCGATAATAACAAATCTAGAAAGTTTAAACCACTGGGGATTTTCAACAAAATAAATAAATAAATAAAATTTGAAAACCGAAATTTTACTCTGCTTTACTATGGCTTTAGAAAACTATACTTTTTATTTCACTTTATGAATAGAAATAAAAAAATGAAATAAATACGTGATAAAAGTTTTGATTGATGATTGCCACGGACTTTTAACGTTTAATCTTTGCAATTTTTTGATGATTTGCGATTCTTTTGTTTCACTTTTATTTTCATTATTATTTTACCAAAAAGCAAGTAGTAGAGAATGGCAAAATAATTCATTAAGAAGGAAAAGGTACCTTGTTAAAAGGCAAAATGCCACCACTCCCATAATTCAGTTTTTTTTTTCAATTTTTAGTACTACGTAATTAAAAAATAAGACTCAGCACAATTTTAGCCCCCCCTACCAGCAAAAAGGTAATTTCTTCGTTTTTATGTTTTTTTCTTTGAAGGTTTTGGAGGCTTTTATAAACTCTTTGGAGTTGACTATAAATAAGCTAAAAATGTGTTTTTTTTTTTCGAAAAAAGCGTACAACTTTTTTTGCAGATAGCTGCAAGTCTAATTTTTTTAATTTTGTATATTTTACCAAAACATATATTTTTGATTTTTTCCAGATATTTCCGTAAGGTCATCTTCAAAACCACGAAAAACTGGTTTTTTAGTATTTTTAGAATTTTGCCATTAAGACTTCAATGTTTTTTTTATGTTATATATAATTTGATGTATCACTTGAGTAGACCAGCATTTCTGTCTCTGATTTTCTTAAAGAAAGTATCTTCTGTATAATAAGAAGTTCCCCTAAATATCATAAAAACTATTGAAATCATCTACCAAAACAACAAAGTGGAAGTTAGAATAGATGGATGACTTACAGAACCTAGAGAAATAGGCAGCGAAATAAGACAGGGGGGACTTATATTGAGCCCTATGCTCTTCAATTTAATCATAGATGAAATCACCAAGAGTTAACAAAGCAAAATGATACAGCATGGAAAACAAAGAAGTAAAAATACACGGACGACGCAATATTAATAGCTCAAGATGAAGATAGTCTGCAAATACTGGTCCACAGATTTAACAAAAGAGTTAAAGAATTTAATATGACAATCTCATCTCAGAAAACTAAAACTGATGACTGTCCAGCTATGGAGATCTGGACAAAGAAATGAGAGATCAAGTACAAAAAGCAAATAGACTGGCAGGATCCTTAATAAAACTATATGGCGAAACAGACAAATTAACACTGAGATGAAGTCACGAATTTATAAAGCGAGTGTAAGACCAATAATGACAGATGCCTCAGAAACAAAACCCGACACAACCACAACACAAAGGCAACTGGAAACGGCACATATGAGAGTACTGAGAAGAATTATAGGAAATATGACGACAGATCGAAAGAAAAGTGAAGATATTAGAAGAAAATGTAACGTAAAATGTATAAAAGAATGGACACTAAATAGAAAAATTAATGAAATAACCACACAAACAGAAACTGGGGTAGACCTGTGTCGTCAAAATAGCGAGAGACCAATCGGCAGAAGTATCGGACGACCGCGCAAAAGATGGAGTGACAACCTTCCATAGAGGTATTATTCCGCCAATGAACAAGTAGCATTGCTTATAAAGACGAATAATAAGAAGAAGATAATTTGAAGTAACCGAGTCCTTAAGGGCATTCAAAAATTGGGCGAAATACCTTTAAACCCCGATATTTTTTCAAGGTTTTTAAGGGTTTTTGAGAGATTGAGATCATATTTTTAGAGATCGATACAACCTGAATCTGAAGATATGAAAGTATGAAAAAGAATATTTTTAAGAAGCAAATACAATCATTGTTTATGCGAAAAACCAGGTTTTCGAAGGTTATTCGGCGGTTTTTACTGAATTTATCGAACTTTTTTTACCTTTCACATCATTAAACAGCATATTTTCAAAAATTTTATAAAATAACATGAGGCGATGTATTTCCTATATTCAGAAAAGCTAGAGATTTCTTGAAACGTGCGAAAAAACCGGTTTTCAAGTGATTTTGGTAATTTTACTGAATTTTTCCATTTTTTGTCACCATTAAACACTCTTAAGCAGCGCGTTTCAAAGACTGTGACTACAAAACATCAGGAATTTTTTTAGAATTCGACGTTAATAAATATTACCATCAAAATGTGCCGTTTTTGCAATTATTAAGCAAAATCTTTAAGTTTTCTCCACCTTCCAGCATTAAAATAATATTTACAGGTCATAAAAATATGTAGCATAAATATTTTCAGGTTTTAGGTAAGAAACATTTTTAATATAATATATTATATAGATTTATACATACTGAATGAGAAAAGTCATGATTATTATTATTTGAGGTTATGTTTTTAACCCTTTTTAGGCTATACTGTTATTCTAACAAAACCTCTTTAAGTATATTTGTTACTCAGTTTGTACTGAATTAAACTACATTTAGTATTTCGTACTTTTGTACTTTAGTAATCAAAGTACTATACTTTTGTTCAGCTATATTTGTAGGTATATTTTATTAAGATACTACTACTACTAAGGATTTCCACAGTTTTCACTGTCTTCCTTCACTCAACCGTTTTCTCCAATTTTCCCTGTCATTCCAGTCTCCATCTCGCAGGGTTCTTTTCTCCATAGCCTCGTCGATTTCATCTCTGAATGACCTTCGGGGTCTTCCTCTCTTTCTTCTTCCAATCGGGCTCCATTCTGTGATTTTGTTTATCCAGCGTCCTCTGTCCGCTCTTCTGACGTGGCCGTACCAGGATAGTCTCTTCTCCTCTATATAGTCGATTATGTCTGATTGCACTCCCATTCTCCGCTTAATCTCTGCGTTTTCAATTCTGTCCCTTTTTGTAAGTCTACAGCTTCTCCTCAGGAACTCCATTTCTACTGCTCTTATTCTACCTCTATTTCTCTTGTTTATTGTCCAGTTTTCGGACCCATATGTCAGGATACTTCTTGTCAGGGTATTATATATTCTGTTTTTGTCTTTATCGTAATGTTCTTATCCCACAACACTGAGTTTAGTTGTCTTATACAGTTTCTTGTTTGTCTCAGTCTGTTGTTTATTAAGATAGTAAGCTATAATAATATCGATATCATGATATGCAATTAATTCAGGTAACGTCATAATATTTTTGTTTATTTTTGCTATTTAAATTCACACTTCAGCTTTACCCAGTTATAAAGGTATTCCATATAATTCTAGAAATATTTGTTTAAAACCTGATTTGTTTTAATTTACATTTTTGATTTTTCTAATTTACATTGCTTGGTGTATGTCTATTTTGTTAATATGTTGGTATATATATATATATATATATATATATATATATATATATATATATATATATATATATATATATATATATATATATATTAACTTTTACTTAGCTTTTAAGAAATAAAAATTGTTAATTAGTAGCAATTATTTATTTATTGCTCTCATAATCTTCCTTTCGTTTGGGAAATGATAAGATAATTCTGATAGGAATGTAGAGCGACTATAAGGTAAGTGTGCTTGTTTCTTTTTGACTATGTATGCATTTTGCTTTATAAAGAAGTTTAGCATATTCGTCATTCTTTTGGAATCTTTCTTAAACCAATCTTCTCATATGTCAAGTGTCGAGTTTTCCTTGTCACTCAAAAAAGGACAAGGTGGCGCCCTTTATTTTTCCCCTTTCTTTTTGTACCAAATTATGTCATTTCCATTGGTACGGTTTAATTTCCAATTTTTTATCAGAATATACTCCATTCTATGCTATAGACTCACGTCCCAAAGCTCACCGTTGTGTCCTTCTAAACACCTGAGTGCCGGTTTGCAAGGTGAACATACTTGTAACTGGAATTCTATTTTCTCTTTTAACCCCCTATATCCCTTCCGGACAAGTTACGTTACATCATAATGCTGAAAATGCTGGCGGTGGCAACATTTCAAAGAAATTGAATTCTGGAAGTGACGACAAATTGTCGATCTTAACGGCGGATACCCTTTGAACTGCTTAGACTCCAAGAAAACAAGAAGATTAATGGAAACATACGAAATGAAGATATTTCTCAAGCAAGAAAATAAATGGTAGATACTAGACAGAAAAAGGATCTAAATAAGAATAGATGAGCAGACTAGTAAAAATAGCACGCTATAAATCATCAAAGGACCGAAGAAGTACAAGCGGACTAAGAAAAAGATGGAGTGATAACCTGGACATCTAATAAGAACGCATCTAAAGATGAAACGGGCACAAGCCTATCAAAGAAGTACGAAGAAAGAAAATTATAAAATTGGCAAAGCAATTAAATAGTACGACCTATTTCAGCACTTGTACAAAATCTAATGAACATTATCAAATATCAGGGAAGATTATTTTCAGTAGTCCACTGTACATGATTCGTATTAACTTTCGAATTATTCAATGTATCATTTTTTATTTCATTAATTATTCTGTAATCTTTGGTTTTACTACTTAAGTTTGCATTTTTTTTATATAACTTCTATTTAAAACAAAAACCCTCTAACGAAAACCTCTATTTCAATTAAATGTTTATCCATCAAAAGCTGTTTGAATTATCTCTTTTAAACTCTTAACCCATGTCTAATTGTACTTAACTACCCAGAGGTGTTGTTTTGAAGTGAAACAGTTTGTTATAAATCCACTGCAAAATCTGATGAAATGAATCAAGCATACTCGGTGTAAAGTTTGAACGATCCTCTGATAGTATTAGGTTAGAGGTTACTATACAAACCAGAGAGACAATAAGTTTACTTGCCCGGGGATATTACTCTGCACGTTGCATTTACTGGATAAATGGTTTAAATGTTATACAGTCTACACGACCGCAGAATCAAAATTGTATCAATTAAGTGATTAAATAAAGCTTCAATATTCGAAATTGCTTTCATTACAAGGTGTTCCTTGACTACTAAGTTAGCAACCGGCAATTTCGGAATGTGCTCTACATGCAGCAAATATTAAATTTTTTTGGTATCTAAAAAGTTATGGTTTTCTCAGAGATATATAAATGCCGTGACTTAAATTTGGAGATTCTAGAACGGGTGTAGAAACATTAAATATGATGTCAACATTATAAAGTTTGACTTATTAATATTATATGTGCTTAAACCGTTTTGTTATACAACTGCTATTTGTTTTTACCGCAAATTGAAACATATGCATGTAAAAGTAAATAATGGTTATTGATTGAGTTAAACCACGTTGACCAACTTCGGATGATAAAGCACTAACCAAGTTTACATGTTTTCATAGTGTAATCACGGTCGTAGTGTACACAAAAGCCAAATATATCACCACAGGACCTTAAGAACAACATATAACTGTTAATTCTAAACTATAGGCCACCGTTTGTTAATCAGATGTACTTGAGACAAACCAATTTCGAAGATGAATCATTCAGCAAGACCATGTGAGTGAATTTATAGCAAATTTAATTTTTGTGTACTCTAAATCTCGCAAGTACCTGAATTAGTACTATAACATTTTCATTTTTGTGCCCTTAAATTTTGATTATGCTGAATCATGATATTTCTGTTATTCCGTAAAATGCTTATATTAACATTTCGTTTTAAGTAATTTGGTTTTAAGTATAAATAATACAGACAGCGATATTTGAGGCAGATTTGTTTTGGTGTGCGACGAAGGTGCATGTGAAAATATAGAAAAAATATCTTTCTAGAATTCTACCGTCGGGAGCGCATTTAGAGGCTGCGCGGTCTAAATTTTCAAATCGTTATTACCTAATTTATGCATGCTTCATTGATTACCATGACGCATTTGATACAATAAAACATGACAAGCTGATGGAGATATTAAAAAATATTGGAATAAACACCTGTGATCTAAGAATTATTACCAACTTTTACTGGAATCAAACATCGTCTATCCGTACAGAGGCAGCAGAATCCGATGACATCAAAATCAAACGTGGGGTACGACAGGGATGTATACTATCACCCTTGCTGTTTAACATATACTCTGAGGAAACCTTTCAAGAAGCAGTAGAAGATGTTGAAGAAGCCGGAATTCGAATTAAAGGAGAATGTATCAATAACATCAGATACGCGAATGACGCGGTGGGATTCGCTGACAGTTATGAAGCCCTCCAGGAATTAATGAATAGAATCACAGAAGTGAGTCAGAGATATAGACTTTCACTGAACATTAAGAAAACAAAATGTATGATCATATCTAAAAAGGAACAGCAATTGAAAGAATCAGTGTGAATGGTCAGCCAATAGAAAACATACACCTACCTACCTTGGTACGAACGTCAATGAAAATTTTGACCACTCCCTAGAAATAAAAATTAGGATCGAGAAAGCAAGATCTGCATTTCAAAAAATGGCTAAGCCATTCAAATGCCACGATTTATCAGTACCCATAAAAATCAGGTTACTACGATGTTATATCTTTCCTATACTGTTGTACGGAGTTGAGTCATGGACTCTCACAGACGACCAGGAAGGCGAAAAATTTCCTGGCAGAAAAATCTACGTACGTGGTTCAACACAACAACCACAAATCTTTTCAGAGCCGCAGTTTGCAAAATACAGATTGCCATGATGGTCGCCAACCTCCAAAACGGATAGGTACTACAAGAAGAAGAAGAAATTACCTCTCCCGTTTCATTGTTTCTTTGATTTGAAACGTTGACCAGATAAGATTGGTTTTTCGACTTGCTTTTAAAAAGGGTTGTGTAGAAATTCGCTTCACTACACAAGGCCTGGAGGTGAGAGTTTACTATAGTTGACCTAACTTTGAGGTAAATTTAACATTTTCATGAAAGATTTTTGTATTTATATTAGAAATATATGTGTATAATTTATTTTACGACTAAGTGTTAAGTTCATTAATTTACGGTGTATATTACGTGTTTAATTTACGAACCATAAAGCTTTTTCGGTCAAAAAATTGTGGTCCATTTCCCTCATTACTCATTGTTGAATATTTTAAAATATATCGCCTATTTTTATCTGATCCTGTGACCGCAATATACTTTAATACTAGTTTGTTGTTTGTTTTTTGTTGTCTGTAACCATTTTTAGCCGTAATTAGTAGTTTTTTTAAGTAAATTATTCTTTTTATGATTTTAGTTTGTTGAATATTTTTTTATTGTGTAGATAAGCAAGATTTCAATAATTTGGTTTATGTAAGAATTTGGTATAGTTTATAACCTTTAGTCTAGTCCTTTATAAAGCTCTGGTTAAGTTTTACTGGTGTCCATTTATTTTGAAGTATTGGAGCATTCATTTCTGTTAAACTATTATTAAATATTCATACTTATACACACTCCCGACGTTCCCGATAATGATCAACGAGGCTTTCGTATTGTTCCTGTTACGATTGGCTTATTATCACCTAAAATCATTTTTTGGCCGTTTTAGTACCAAATAACCTCTATTTATGAGTTATGAGTGAAAAAGTAGTAGTCAAATTTATTCAAACGCATGCCTAAGTGTATTAAAGTTATTATTGGAAAGTATCTTAGCAAAAGGTATATCCGTTTTAGACAATACGTATTTGTTTTTATTTTGTATTTACTTTCCAACTACTTAATCTAAGTATGTACACCGCAAATTTATATACTAATATTAAAATGCTGTCTGAATCATAATGGAATTTTACGTTTTATTCTAGGTATAACAAGTTATGTTTTTATAAAGTTATGCAAAAACATCCAATGGGATTTTTCATTATTACATTAAATTAGATTACACAATTTTTATGAGTAGGAGAGTAAAATCCAAATTAAATTAACATTATCGAATATTTTACGATTATCTTTCCATTTGCACTTAGTAATTTGTGAAAATTGAGAAACACATCTAAAAGCACAGAATGGTAACATTTGCACGACGTAAATTTAATTAGATTTTTTAAGTAGATAAGCAACATGGTATATATGGTCCTTTCTTTTATCTCGTTCTTCATGTAGTACCAAGAGCGTTGTTGTTTATTTTATCGTCTCACAACTGGCGATGTTAATGCCAAGTTTCCATAACAACTATTCTCATATCTTTGGTGTGATTTTGGTGTAAGATTTATCTATGTTTATTTTAAAGGTTTTTTAAATTCTTAAATCTTGCCATAATTCCTGGGTTGCTATTGATAAGATCTATTCACTTTTAGACTTATCTTGGCAAAAACAATAAATGCTTAAGAATTTCAGTCACATCATTTTAGGTTTTCTCATATTTTTCTTCTAAATTTGCTAACCACTAAAAATTTAACTTTAAGTTAGTACCGATCTAACATTAGCGGTGTGTCGTTCTTGGTTTTTTTTTAAGTCGTTCACAATGTCTAGATTACGAAGACGTACATATTTCCATCACATGAGCGCATATAGGGGACGGATAGTTGACCTAAGACAAGCCGGATTTTCTTTTTAGGGAATTGCGAATAGAGTTTAGATATAAGAGAGTTTTTAAGCCCCTTATTTCAGTAACGTTATACGTTATTCTGCTCATGCGCATCAACAGAAAAATAAAGGATTACTTTATTAGCGGATAAGGTATTCCCTTATTTAGGTAGAAATAAGGGTCACGTTATTAAGGAATTACGTATTTGTATTGTAACGTTGTCAAATGCTATATATCTAAATCATAAAAAAACGAAAAAGTCATATGAGCTGAATGTCATAATGATTTGGAATACGTAAAGACTGAGTTAGTCGAGGAACACCTGTTTTCTTAAATCGAAAATTTAATTCAGCATAATTTGTCTTTAATTGTTTTCAACACAAAATATGGTCTTGGTACAAAAGGTATTACAGAATCAGAATATTGTGAGGAATTAAGCCTCTTATCAAATTGTGATCTATTAGTTCTCCGTGTTTTCGTCGTCTTAATATATTTTCAATATATTCTTCCATTATGACAAATAATTCAAATAAAATAGGTTATAGAACTGCCGTTTTATAGGTTAAAAATGCCAATTAACGTTAATTTGTGTTAGCGTAATTTCTGAAAGGATTCAAAAACGATTTTAAGTAAAAACTTCTTCTTCTTCAAGTGCCCTCTCCGCAACGGAGTTTGGCAATCATCATTGCTAATCGTATCTTTGAAGATGTGGCAAATAATAGATGTGCACTGGAACTAGTCTCTTAAATTGCGCAGCCAAGATATACGTCGTCTCCCCACGCTTCGTTTGCCCTGAATCTTTCCTTTAATAATTAACTGGAGCAATCGGTACTTTTTCCCTCTCATCACATTACCAAGATATTCCAACTTTCTTCTCTTGATGGTGATCAACAGCTCCCGTTCTTTGTTCATTCTTCGAAGAACTATACTATTTGTTATTTTGTCTGTCCAAGGTATTTTTAAAATTCTTCTGCATATCCACATTTCGAAGGCCTCTAGTTTATCGGTATTGCTATTGTTTAAAGTCCAAGTCTCTACTTCCAGGTCTCATCTAATTTTCAGGTTTAAGTTAATGTCATGACTTCCCAGAATGTCCTTCATATTAACAAAAGCAATTCGAGCCTTTCAAATTCTAGTTTTTATTTCTTCTGTGATGCCATTGTTGTTATTAACGCTTGTTGTTTGCATTCAATCTTTGTTTTTTTGAAATAATCATGAATTTCGTCTTCTAAGTAAAAACGTTATCCCATATTTCTTACTCAATGCGCATGACAAGTATAACGTTTTACGTTATACTTGTCATGCGCAACAAAAAGTAGAGGGCCTAAAAACTTCTACTATGTTAAGATGTTATCGGACTTGACGTCAAGAAGGCCGAATACAAAGATTGAGGGGCATAGAGCGGTGCCGAAGAACAACAGAGAATAGAGTCAAGATCGTCGCTTAAGATTGATTGGCTGTAAGAGACCAGCTCTCCACTACCAGCTATTGCAAATAAATGGTTTACAGAACATGCAAGACCCATTGGGATGAGAACAATTTATTGTCGAGATCGGCAGATCGAGATATCGAATGTGGTACATTTCAAAAAAAAATATAACAGTTATCATTTACAACTGACAATAATGCATAAATAACACTGGTATAAAAATTTTCAAAAAATAAAGATGGCTACTCAGACATGTGTCCGTACCAAAAAACTTAATTCTTCTATCGGAATAGTAATTTTATGGGCCGATCGCTAAATTGAATGTATTAGGAAAAACACGCTCTCTTATCTCTTAAATAAACCTTTATCACATACTTTTAAAACAAGAGAAAATGTAATATATTATAATATGTAGTATTTTTTTTCTTGAACAAGAAAGAATTGAGATAATTTGGTATTAATAGAAGTTTTGATTATGTGGTAATTTACGTTTAAAATAATATTTGAGGTTAATGTCCAACGATAAACGAACATCTTATTGCACAATTAGACCTCACATAAAGGGCAAGCAATTTAACGAAAATAGGTAATGATAATGGTCTATGGTAATTTACCGAAGAGAGTCGTTTTAGTATAGGGTGAATGAAAAAGAACGGTGAATTGAATAACATGTTACAGCTAAAAGTTCAAAACCTTGGAAATATACCTATAGGGAAGTTCTAATAAAAAACCGGAACATATGACTTGACTTCAGTTGTATGGTATGGGGTGCGAAAAAAATGAGTTAAATCCAGATTTGAGATTGGTTTAGTGAAAAAGGGCGACTGCATAAATTTATACTGTCAAACACGAAAAAAAAAATAAATTAACTTCGCACAATGGAACTAATGAGAATAAATTAACGAAAACGTCATTATACTGCATGCATTTTTCACACATTAATGGTAATAAACAAAGAAGATATTGTAGAGGGCGTAAGGTCCTATAGGCCAGGGTTTCCCAACCATTTTTAGATCCGGGACCTCGTTTGACAAAAAAATGAGTTGATGACCCCATTGTTTAATCATATCCAGTACCCAGTTCATCCGCCATTTAATAACATTTCAAAATCAATGGGAAGATCTAAATCGCCGTTTAAGATTTGGTACAGTTGTTTAATAGAGAAAAATGTTTTTACTTGCGCCATCTATATCTATAGGCCAGTTACACAATTTTTCCTTCTTACTTTTATATATATTTAGGGATTCTACAGTATTCACTGCCTTCCCTCGCTCAACCGTTTCCATCTCTCTCTGTTGTTCCATTCTCCATCGTTTAGTCCTCTCTTACTCATGGCTTACTCTTACTTTTTCCTTCCGTATTTAATCGGCGCTAAAGAAAAGGCGCTACATTAGTGCCTAGATTTTTCTGGAATTATTGTAAATTCGGTTTTATATAAACAGGAAAACGTGATTAAACAACAAAAGTTCCTTTGTCATGCTGTAGTAAATTGGTGCATGAGTTATTTGTATTACATTCGTTTTTCATATTTCCTATTTTATTAGACATGGATAAATTTTTTAAAAGATTGTTAGAACTGTCTAGCAATCGGTTTCCTTACCGATTTATTCAAACACCTAAATATTCCGATGTTAAGATAATCACCGCCATGGATAAAGTTACCGCATTTATATAAAAAAAATGCATTATGGCAGATTTAAATTGGAAAAACAGTGATTTATTTCAGTGCGCTCAAGAACTCATGGAAGAATTAGCCAAGTATAATAATGGGATGAATTTTGAATAAGCGTTTACATATATAGAAGCTATCAAAATAAGTCTTATATTTTTTCTTGGATTATGACGATTTTACAAAAAGAATTAAATGTCATCAGTCATTATGCTCAAACTTGCATCATCGTATTTTTTGTTGTTATACATCTGTGGGAACATTTAGCATATCTAATATCCATACTTTTAAAATCTTAATCTATTCTCGTTTCACTGTAATTTAATTTTATGAATATTAAAGGACATTTCGACAATAAAAACTTTTTTATATCACATTATATAATTAGCTAAGACCTCCCTTTCAGAATTTAAATAATTCGTTTAAGTTTAATCTGAAATAATGAAACTCATTTATAAATCCAATGTCAAAATAATTTTATTAATGTCTTTACCGAAATTCTAATTAACTTCGATGTTTTCGTACTTCTCTTAATGTAGAAAATAATAAATGGAAATAAAGGTTTGTAATTTTAGTGTAGATGAGGATTGGCGTTTTTTCTTTTGCTTTCTGGATTAACTTTTCAGCGTTGAAGCTATATACATTTATATAATAAGGCAAATGTTCAAATATGGAGTGGAAACGTGGATACTTCAACTGACCAAGAACTGTTTAAATGTTGTGAGTGAAAAATTCCAAGAAAGAAGAAAGTATACATAGAGGAATGAAAGGGCAAGGATCGTGGTGTAGGTGTTAAAACTTTTGACTTATATAAAAGGTTTGGCAAAAATTTATTAAGATAAGACTCCTTAGACGGATGGGTCATGTAATCAGGCGAAATAAAGACACGGTATTCAGAAAACTTTTCGATCGAAGAGGATCGGTGGTACAACGAACTAGAGAACGACGAAGACTTAAGGACCTGGACAATTTAGAAGACGACATAAAATCTATTGGAGTTAAAGATTGGAGAAGTGTTGCCAGAGACAGCGGAAATGGAGAAGGCAGACGACAATATACCAAAATTATTATCGTTTATTTTATATTACGAAAAATAATAATTCAATGCTCTAAAACTAAATTAATAAATTGAACAACTATCTTCATTAGCAATATAATAAATGTCGTATCATGTATAATAAATATTAAAATGGTTTGGTTTCAATACATATTAAAATGCAATTTTGGGTGAATAAATAGTAGAAATATAATTAAATATATAATTTAGAATACATATAAATATATTTTAAATAATAAATAAACTGTCATTCAGCCAGTCTCAATCAACATGAGCTTTATTTGTTCCCGGCAACTAGGTAAAATGGATACATAAATCAGGATTAAATTTTCATAAAGCAGCTTTTATTACACTTTCGCTGCAACATGCCGGCAAAAGGCGTTTTGCTTACTTGAGTCAGGTGCCATTGTCGCCAAAAGGTGTTTTCTCTACTTAATTCAGATGTCACTTTTGCCTTCGGGCGTTCACAATCTGTGGAAATAAATAAAAAAAATTCTTTTTCTACAGAGCTTTATTCACAGTTAATTCTTCTTTTGCAGGCAATTGGCTAAAAGTTAGATTTATAGATTTTTGACTTTGTTTTTTTATCTTAAGTTTTGTACGTCCCTCATTTCTATATTTACTCCAGTCGTCAGAGATGAAAATGCCACTGAACCTCTAAAAATCATACGAACAAACTTAATAATATTAATTTTGTGACACCAAAAGGGATGCAAAAAAGTTTACCATTTTTACCCCCGGGCTTCCCCTAAAACTCATTCACAGGGGGGTATAAACACAAAAAAATCGATTTACCAAGAATCTGTACACCGTAGAAAAAAATGTTTCAGATAAAAAATGTAGCTGAGATAATTTTAAACAAAATTGTCTATTAGCATTTTGTGTGTAGAATGAACCATTCTCTTAGAAACAACGTTTGAAGCGACCGTCGATTTTGCATGTCAGTTCGCGCGCATGTTGATCAATGTTCAATAAAATTTGTATCAGTTCGACGGTAAAAATTCGATATCTTTTGATTCAAGTAACCTATCGACAAAAATTAAGATGCTTTTTAAAGATAAAGAGTTCGGCCTTCGTATCCAATTTTTGTATTTTGCCGCAAATAAACTCAGATTTTATACGGGTGTTAAATAAATAAACGTGGCCCGATATTTGTCATTTTTTATGATTCTCATGAGATCAATCTCATATATCCCTTTCATTGACTGGCCACTATGAACTTTCGATTACTAGTGCCTAACCTTTAAAACCTATAGCATGAAATTTTAGTTTTGAGTTTTGGCAACAAATGTGAGGCATTTGAAATATGCCTATCTAAAACATTTAAAGTTTTTTTTCAATTACACTAGTACGTTTATCAAAAAAACAAAACTTCTGCAATAAACTATACCCAAAACAGTCTTCTTAAATGCATTTACCGTGACATGTGATTGTTTGTAATTAAAACATTAAATTCTGCGTTTTTTATGCATATTTCAAATGCCTCATATTTGTTACCACAACTCAAAAGTGAAATTTTATGTCATAGGTTTTAAAGACTGATCTATAAAAATGAAAATTTTACTACAACTTGTCAATGAAAGTGAACAATTTTATTATCTCACGAGAATTGTAAAAAATGGCAAAAATCGCGATACGTTAATTTATTTAACACCTTTATAAAAACTGAGTTTATTCTCGGCAAAATACAAAAACTGCATACGAAAGCTGCACTCTTTGCCTTAAAAACCCATCTTGATTTTTGTCGATAGGACATTTGTATCAAAAAATATCAAATTTTTACCGTCAAACTGATACAAATTTTATTTAACATTGAATTCGCGTGCGTAACTGACATGCAAAATCGACGGTCACTTCAAGCGTTGTTTCTAAGAGAACGCTTCATTGTACACAAAAAAATGCTTATAAACATTTTTGTTTGAAATTATCTCAGCTACAGTTTTTATTTGAAACATTTTTTTCTACGGTGTACAGATTTTTGGTAAATCAATTTTTTTGTGTTTTAACCCCCTGCGAGAGTGGTTTTAGGGGGAAGCCCAGGGGTAAAAGTGGTAAACTTTATTGCATTTTTTTAGGTCCCAAAATTAATATTCTCTGCAAAATTCAGCTTATTCGTATGATTTTTAGAGGTCAACTCTCTGACGACTGGACTAATTTAAGTATACTGTTCAATAATATAATGAGTAACAACTTAAACTTACGTTGTAAACATTTGTTTTGTATTCAGGTATAAAGTTTTTCAATTTTAAGTTTTTTACGTTCCTTTGTAAGTTTTTTGACGCCATTGAGCGTCAGGTGGCATATAATAATTATCACAGTAGTCAGGTGCCAGTGACGCCTTAGGTGTTCAATTTTTTGTCCCCTGCCCCAAGCCAAAATTAATGTAAATTTTATTTTTCGACTGCCCTTTAACCCTAGGATACAAATCATGGGTATTTTCGACCCAGAACGTTTTTTCATATCAATTTTTTCATTTGATTTTGGATATAGTTAGTTATGGCTTAATGTATTCCTTCATTATACATATAAACAGAAAATAAAATTGTTGTTAAAAGGTAAATTTCATGTAAGTAATAAATATTCTAAATTTGGTAACTTTTTGCGTCTTTAAGTTGGGTACTTTGGACTCGAGTTATTTGCGTGCAAAAACAATATTTTGTGTTCATTTGCAATTTATTGCATCTCCGCCCCTACCGTAATGCCTACTATCTATCCGATCAGGCGTTTTTGAATAATTTTAACAAATATTATTTATTGCGGTGCGAACTAAGAACTTGTCTCTTAATTGGATGTGTTTTGTAAATGAGTTACAGTTTTTGGTCAGGAATAATCGGTAAATTTACCTTATGTGAACTACAGATGGATGGTTTTCATAATTATATTTTGATAATTTTAGTTATGGTAGTTAATTATAAACCAAAAATGGTTTTAAGAGTATAAAAAAGTATAATGATGAATCAGAAACTGGAGATGCGTCAAGGGTTTTTTTTTCAGTCTACTGTATCTAATAATAATGCACCTAATAATAATTATGCACCACAGTCAGATAAAAAAGACATTTCTAGTGAAACATTACATTTCGCATCAAGTGGTGAAGTGATGATTGCACCCAATGATGGAGAATGGTTTACTAATCCAGTAAGAAAATCAGGAAAGTATGTCTTACACAACATAATACGATTTATTCTGGGACCACGACGCAAATATATTTATTCAAATATATTTATATAATATATATTACGCAAATATTATGTCAATGCTTGGAGGAAGTTTATTACTCCTCATATTACTAATGAAATCATTATCTGCACAAATCGCGAAGCTTCCTGTGCTTGTTCCCTTAAGAATAAAACTTGGCAACCCATCCAAAAAGACGAATTAGATGCTTTTTTAGGAATAATGCTTAGGGACTTTCGGACTTTTTAGGAAAATAAAAAGAAAAAACCAAAAGAAATGCAAGTAAAAAAGTAAAGACCTGTATAGTCTTCTTGTTTTGGATCTCTCGAAAATATTAGATTGGTGAGTTACGTACCCAAAAAAATATAAAGCGGTGATATTGGTGAGTACTCCCCATAATGACAACCATATCTATAAAACAAAAAAAGAATCCAGAAATTATATAATTCTATAATAATAAAAAAGTAGGTGTTGACATAATGGATCAGAAAATTGCAAAATATGGATGGAAAAGACAACCAAAAAGATGGCCAGTTATTGGAATATTATGATGGATTTTATTTTTGACTGAAAACTCCGACTATAAGAATGGACGAAATGATATAAGGAGATTATTCCTAAAGGAACTGTCCGCAGAATTGATTTGGTCCTACATGAAAAGAAGAGTGGAAGACGGAAAACCCCAAAAGTATATTCTTGAAGACATGAGAAAATTTGTGAAAATTGGCAACAACAATACGGGCGCTTCACTGCCCACAAAATTAAAAAAAAAAAACGATGCTCCATGTGTCCATCCAAAAAGAATCGAAAATTTGAACGCATTTGTGTTACGTGTAATGCATTTATTTGCAAAGAACATTCAATTTACGTATGCAAAACATGTTGTTGAATTAAGGTTTCTTTACTTTTAACTGTCTTAACGTATTATTAAGAAAAATTGCTCAATAAAAGCCAATATACTAGTCGGGTGTTTTTTACTCATGTTATGAAAATGTAAAGAACGGTCCAGTCATGCATTTTAGGATTAAAATAATTGAGTTAAAAGTAATATACAGTTTTGCAATTTCGTATTGGTTCCATACTAAAGTAACTGAATATATAAGTGGTGCCAATATTGAATTACTAATAAATGAGTGGCAGCGAAAGTGTTAAATTCAAGATTTTTTATTTGAGGAGATAAAGCACATAAATAGGCCCCACTATCGATTTCGGCAAAGCAAGATAGATTGAATGCCGTTTTTGTATTCGATTCGTAATAATCTCTACAAACTTTATGACCGTATGCGATCATGAACAAATGAAAAACTGTATTTGTGCATTAGAAAAAAGGATTTAAAAAAAGCATTTTTAAGTATTCAAAGTTAAAAAATTTAGAACTCTATGTGTGTGTGTGTAGTTTCATTTTATGACTAGAGACATAATCTATTAGCCTATTATATTTTGAATTATTAATTATTTTTTTTTAACAATTGTTATAGAGAGAACCCGTAACAACAATAAAAGCTTATTTTCTACTGACTTACATATAAGTACGTACCTACGTTAAATTTTTTTTTTTATTTTATTATTTTTTTATTATTTTTTCTATTTTTTTTTATTCTTTTTTTATATTTTTAATTTTTTTTTTCTTAGTTTTTTTTTACTGGAAGGAAAAGGAAAATATATGGTATTGTTGCTTTATTACATACGCCTAGGGGTCTATCAAGGCGATTTGAACAACACAAAATTAGACCACGGATAGAAAGGTTAACAACTGGGTTAAAACAAAGGACTTGTATAACTAACTTTTTATGTTTGAAATATATACACTGTTTCTATAATACATTTAGAAATTCAATTTCATTTCACGTATGTGGCGAAAAATTATTTCATATATATGCAAGTTATTGGTTTTTATCAAATCTGCTAAATTAAAAGGTCTTTTACTAGGAATTTTTTCATTATTGATATACTCGTATATTTTTATTATAAATTCGTTTATACATCGTGTATTTAATGAGCAATTTAAAACTAAATGCTCAAAAAGCCTTCTTCGCCACATTCGCAAAATGGAGTTTCAGATAAATTAATTCTAAATTTATGCAACGGAAACAGAGCATGGTTAAATCTTATTCTACATAGTATTCTAATCATATCTTTATTAAAATTTGAGTTTTTGAACCACGTTGAGGACTGTATTTTTGGTTTTATATCTTTATAATATAATCCTTTATTGGATAAATTGTACATTGTTTGCCATGAATTTATCATTTTTTTTCCTTAGATGAGATTTTAGATCTTCAATTACACATTTATATTCTGATACTTTAGATGGTTCATTATATTTAGCAATTTTGTCTACTATTTCATTATTTAATATTCCACAATGAGCTTTTATGCAAAAAAACATTATATTAGATCCTCTTAATTTTATTGTACCCACCAGGTTTATAATTTCAGATAACACATAATTAAATCCAATATTGCTATATTTAGAAATATTTTCAATTTTTTGTATTGAATTTTTACTATAAGAGAATATAACGTAGGTAATTAGATTTTGTTCTTGACAAATTACTAATATATTCTAGTGCTTCTAAGTGCTTCTAATATTGCTATTAATTCAGCGGTATATATCAAGGTTTTAATATTTAGATCTACTACTGTACTAAATTTTCGATCTGGATCGTAAAAGGCAGATGTAACCTTTAAATCTGATTTAGATGCATCCGAAAAAATATATGAATAATTAGGGAACATAGACTTTATGTCAGCTTGGAACATGCTATTCCGAATATATTGTGGGAATTCTGAGTAGTCTCTAAGATATCATACTTTTATAATAACTCTATGAATATTGATAAAAATGAGTCCAATTCTGTTAATCTGAAGTTTTAGAGTTACTCTTTTGCTCTTCTCCTGGAGTTTTGAAAAAAAATTAAGTATAATAAGTCAAGACTCGTTACTCGGGGGGTTTTCGAGGTCGCTGAACATGATGATACCGCCAAAAGTACCTGATGCCCGCTAAAGGTCGTGGCATATTATCGTGCACGTTGCGTTTCCAGCACATAGCGTTTAGTTTCCGAAAAATATAATTTAAATGGTTTTAAATATGAACAACGCACACTGTCCGGAACATAGCGTTTCAGACAATTACCGTTTCCGTTCAGTATATTCGAAAACAATATTTTACTGATGCCGGCGGCTAAGTAACGAGTCGTAACCGGTTGGTAAGGATAATGTGAATTAGATGTCCGTCGTTTTCCTCTTGTTTATTTAGGTATTTGTTTGATTTTGATACAGAGTATGTATTTAAAAAAATAAGTTTCGAGGCTATTTTGTCATTTATGCATGTTTTTATTGCTTTGTGACAATTAATCACGGAAGTGATAAACAATTAGGAGTTTTGTACGGAAGTGATACCTCTTCTTTTTAAAAATACTTTTTGGTTTGATATGTATGGCTTCGTTAAATGTAGTATTTTGTTTTTTAACTGAAGGTGAAATTAAATTTAAAACATATTTAAACTGAATCCTATTCATTCTAAAATATCCATATTTTTCATCGTCATCAATTAATTCTCTGTATAAAGTCCAGTATTCACATTCCTTCTTCCTTTCTCTTAGCATTGGATGTACTTCAAACCTTTTTAACACAGTTTTTCATTCTTCATCGTTAAATAGAAGAGCAATTGCACATAATTTTTGTCGAGAAAAGCGAGATCATATCTTTACCGAACCAAACTGAAACGTTCTATGTATGAAAATGTGAACGCGCAGCCCAATTGCTGGAGTGGAAACGCTACGTGCCCGAAACGCTACTTGCACGATAATATGCCGCGACCTTAAGAGTTTTATCAACGCTGTGTCATGAAAACTGCGTTATCAATAATTTGAAAAGGGTCTCTAAAAAAGTTAATAAAAAAACTATTTTATCATTTAAATCATATAAATGTTGCATATTAACACAATTTATTACTAGTTGAACATATAAAAATTGCTGTTTGCCTTTATTTTGGTAATTGTATTAGATAAGAAAAAAATGGAACAATTTAAAATATATTTGTAATTTATATGCAAAACACGAACTTAATGGTCAATTAATTCGTTCCGAAATGTTTTAAATTTTGGTAAGTAGACTAAAGTCGTATGTGGGTTATTAACCTGAACGATTTGATGATATTTTGATAATTTGGGTCAACATGTGGTTGAGGTTGTATCACAACACGTTATATTATTAATTTATGGTGTCAATATATTTTTTATTCGAATCGAGAACCATATAAATTAATCTGTATCATCTGTAATGGCATTTATTGCTCACCAGTATGATTTAAAAGAAATCGTTCTATATTAAGACTTGTAAGCTTTGGAATTACGCCCGTTGTTTCAATTCCTCTAAATTTTAATAAATTAAAATAAAATGTAAATAAGCAGTGACCGGCCATTACAGGGTATCCCCAATACAGCCTTGACTATATTTTAATTGCTTGACTGAGGACCTCTTTTTAGTTGGTATAATATTTTAATAAGTTTTGAATTGTTGTATTATTATACAGGGTGAACATGTTTTGTGATAAAATTCTTTATATCTGTTACTAAGCATCCGAAATATTTCAAGGAGCAAGACATTAGTTACGGATCAATTCAAAAATTCTTTCCAGACACCACATACACCCATTATACATCCAGCGACTATCTAAGATGGGCAAAAATAAATCCAAAGGGTTTGTGGTAGACAAATGACAGAAAAGGATGCTGTCTGTTCCCAACTTTGTTTAAGATTTACTTTACTCGGAGAAAGGGATGAAGACGTGAAAAAGGAAATGTAGTGTTATGGGAATCCCTCTAAAAGACAACTTATTGTACAAAAAGAATTTCATAATGCAGAGTCCCAAACTGGACAACACAAAGAAGACGAAAGAAGGGCAGACCGAGATTAAGCTGGAGAGGAGTCGATAAGGATATAAAAGCGAGAGGAATAGAAGAGTACCTTCTTAATGACCGAGACCAATGGAAACTGGTTAAAAAATACTGGCGACACTTATATTTTATCTTTATGTTGATACACATTTGTTTCTGTATACGCTGTTAATTTCATGAATATTTCCTTATTAAGAACACGATTCCTGATAATTATGCATACGTAAAATTTTGAAATTAAAAAAAAAAATAATTTCACAGTTAATGGGTTAAGACACTTAAGTACAATTTAAGTTTTAATATGTTCAGTCCATGTTCTTCATTTAAAAAATCTCGAAATTTGTTATTTATTTTGTATAGATAAAACAGTCCAACTTTGGTTGTTATTTAACTAACGTGAATTATCTATGTACGAGTATGACGATTCCGGAACTTCTCTAGCTTGTTAATTTTTAGGTGACCTATATTGTCATTTAGTAGAACAGTTCACGATATAACTGCATTATTTCAATCATTATCTATTTTTATCGTTTTTGTGATGTATGCGTATTTTTTACAAACGGGAGCCGCATATTTTATCCTCGACTTTTCTTGTCGTTAGTATTTAAATATTATTAAATAAAAAGTGCAATTAAACATTCGTAAACATATAGTTAGGCTATAGTTAGACATATAGTGAGGCCGGTCCTCACATATGGAGCAGAAACATGGACTCTAACGCAGAAAGATGAAAGACTTTTGGGAATATTTGAGCGTAAAATACTCCGCAAAATATTTGGAGCTATAAACGACCCAGGGCAGTGGCGCAGAAGATATAATTTTGAATTGTATCAGCTCTTTGATGAGCCAGATGTCATAACGTTCATTAAAACACAGCGACTTAGATGGGCTGGACACATAATACGAATGCCAGAAAATACGATTACTAAAAAGCTAACCACAGGAACACCTGTAGGAAGAAGACGCAAAGGCCGACCGCGAATTAGGTGGTTAGATGGAGTTGAAACCGACTTACGGATATTAAAAATCAGAAGATGGCAACATGTTGCCAGAAACCGAACAGAATGGCGACGAATCTTAGAGCAGGCCAAGATCCACAGAGGATTGTCGAGCCAAAGATGATGATGAAACATATAGTTCAGGGTGTAACACTTAAAATTGTAAATAGGGTCCTTTTGGAACTTTTTCTCCTTCAGATGCACTGTCCACGAACGGTGGCTATAATGATTATGATGGTAATGATTATAATGATTATAATTTGATTTTTCTATCATTGTGTATGAGTGTATCAAGCCCCCTTTGTCAATTTTGGACTCCGCCGCCTCCCCATCTTTTCTATGTTTACGTCTCCTCATCCTTGCATGTTTAAGCTGCCGCATGCCTAAGCTCCTTTCGTATAATGTATTGTTTTTTAGTTGCGTTGCAATTATACCAAAAGGCGTAAATACTTTTCTGGCATGATGTTATATCATGCCGTCATATATCATTTTTCTATAGCATTCAATTTTATTCATCAATCTCTATGACGTGACACCTTACACATCCTTGTACGTTGAGCCTTTTAGGCACTTAATACAGGCCTTTAAGCTATCGCCACGTTTGATTTTTCTTCAGTATTGTACTTTAGTCAACATCATCTCTTGCACTCTTTACACCTACTGCACCTTTTGCACTACTTTACGAGTTTTACATATAAAACGGCCATATAAATAAACATCGTTTCACTTCAATTCCAGTTACCACAAGTCTTCCAGATGAAAGGTACGCAGGAGAATGGTGAAATCTGAATTGAAAAGAAATGCAATGATCTATCATACATATATATTGCTTAGTCACATACAATATAGAAATAAATATTTCCGTATTTGAGTAAATAGGTCCCTTAAGGGTGGTGGTGAGCTGCAGAATTATCCATACTAGAAGAGCCTTCTTGTGTCTGATATGTAAGTCGTAACTCTTTCATATAATCTTCTTCTTCAAGTGCCATCTTCGCGGCGGAGGTCGGCAATCATCATAGCTATTCGGACTTTTGAGACGGCTGCTCTGAAAAGTTCATTTGATGTACATCCGTACCACTCTCTCAGGTTGCGCAGCCATCACATTCTACGCCTCCCTATGCTTCTCCTTCCTTGGATCTTTCCCTGCATAATCAGTTGGAGCAAGGTGTATTTCTCTCCACGTGTAATATGTCCGTTTATATTCTGATTTTGATCTCCTGAATATAATCATTTGTGGAGTTAATCATTGTTCCCCGATATGCATATTTGTCCACTTGTTCGACGTTGGTTCCGTTTATTAGAAGAACATAATAGGTTTATCTTTAAACTTTTTTATTTTAATTATAAATTTACAAACCATTTTATCTATTAAGTAATTAATGACTGACCATTGACTGACTATATTATACAGTTTTCATCAGACTGGTTATAGCCAATGCCACTGATGTCTCAATATATTGTACCTACTTTGTGTCTATTCTCTCAATTAATTTTACAGTTCTCATTTAATTAATATTATATATAGTATCAGCAAATATATTACTCATTTATAAGAAAGGTAGATTATGAACAACAAATTAAACACATTAGATGCTGCACAGCCAAGGGAGCAAGCTGGCTTCAGGAGTGGATTCAACAACCTAGATCATATCCATCCGATTCGAGAATTAATGCGTAGAGCTAAAGAATTTGAAATACCGCTAGCCTTAACCTTAACAGACTTCGAGCAGGCTTTCGATTCTATATATCTACTTTGACTAATCAAAGCAGTGACAAACCGTACATAGAGACTCTAGCAAATAAATAAAGAAAAGGAAAAGCCAAAGTAAAAACGAACTAGCAGAAGAAAGGCATATCCATTGTTGGAGAATACCTCGATTAAGATTTGCAGACAACATCGTTCTGATCGCTTATAATCCTGCAGAACTACAAGAACTTTAATCAACCTAAATAGAGCTAGCAATGAAGTTGGTCTAAAAATGAACATCGCAACAACAATAACCTTGTACAATGAACTAGTGAATGTCCACGATATAATAATAATCAACACTGCACATGAGACAGTAGACGAGTATATATACCTGGGATAAAATAAATAAACAAATCTGGCTCCTTACTTCCAGAAATCAACAGGGGAATGAAACTGACTTTGGCATATTTTGGTAAAAATGCTGCAATATTCAAAGTCAGAATGCCACACCACCTGAAGAAAAGAGCATTCGATCAGTGTATACTACCAATCATGACATACGGCTGCGAAACTTCAATAGAGAAATTCAAAGTCACTCAAAGGTCAAAGGAGCGCTGCATATTCGGCATAACAAACAGATATCGCCTAACAAACAGATAAGAGAATAGAAAGAATCAGACAAAAAACCCAGGTCAGTAATGTAATCCACAGAGAATCCACTTCTAAAAGAGAAGAACTGATAATAGATGGTCCACTAGAATTACACTGTGGTATTTAAGAGGCATCAAGAGACCAAGACGACGTCCAAACTCAAGATATTATGACATAAAGAAACAAGTAGGTACAACATGGCACAGAGAAGCGAAAACCAGATAATCATGAGCAGAAATGAATAACGACTAGGTAAGGCACCATAATCGATAGAATACGCTGAGAATGATGATGATGTGTATATTCTCCATTGTCATTAGTAAATTTAGTGATATTATTCTGTCAAACAATAAATGTATAGCATCTCTAATTCTTACTGCTTTCCCAAAATCATTCTGTAGCATATCACACTATCTGTGGGAAACTTGTGCTTCTTGCGGGGTAGGAAGGTATTGATCAATAAACATATCGGTGAATAAAGTTGACACTGATATGATACTCCAGTCACTGTGGAGGAAAAGAGGTCAATACCTCTAAATTTTTTATAACTGAATCGATTTTGCTAATAATTTGGAATTAGGCTAATCTTACCTCCCTCTTCAAAAGTTATATATGCGCTAGGTGAGCTTTTTATTTTTAAGGGGTGAAATCACCCCTTATTGAAAATAATGAAAAAAATTTATATTAAAGCATTTTATGGATTTAAATCGTGTTAAATTAGGTAATTGAAATATTGTCAATTATAATAATGAATATTGTGTACATTCCCAACCCTTAAATAATCTTAAAAACCACTCCTTTTAATAAAAATAATTGTAAAAAATCGTTTAACAGGTTCAAACGCTTTTGTAGTGCATTTATATCATCTACAATGTAATTCTCTACTTATATAAAATAATTTTGGTTGATTGAACACTTCAACTCTTAAAAACTACCCTCTATGTCAAAATATATAAAAAATATTCATTGTCTGAAACGTCATTCTCGTCGTGTTCTAATCGTCTATTACAGGACAGTTTTGACAATTATCGCCAGAGCATGTTCCACACGTAGCATTGCAAAATAGACCTATTATAGTTTACGACAGCCACACACTGAGCCGCAACCCTTTTTGCAATTGCAAAAAATCATTTTCAATAGTTCTTCTGGTGCAGGTGAACTTTTCATTTTTATTGGTTGTAAAATATCATCACTCTTGAACCATCCCCAATCCGTTATATCAATCTCTTTGTTTCCAAGCCATATCTGAGTTTGTAAATAAACTCTTTTGATATGCTCATCCAGAGCACTTACAGTTGGTACAAGAGATGATAATTTAACTGCACTATTTTTAGTTGTGGCTTTAATAAAGGATTCGTATCGCATTTGTTCAAGTAATGATGAATAATCTTCGACCTTATTCATTTTGTTCATGTGGGTGTCTTTGGCAAGGCCATACAGCAAAATTGTTCAGTATCACCCAGCTTCTAAAATGTCTTCGAGATCTGAAGGACAACTTCAAAGGAGTGTCGCTTCTCTGTGTTCGTTAGTTCTCTGTTACCAGTTTTTCGAATATACTTGAATAAAGCATTTATATGTACAGAAAATAAGTTGATGCTCCAAAATATAAATAACATGCTCCAAAATTTTTTTAGAATAACTCCGTTAATTTTTAAGCTACAGTGTCCATTAAAAAAATATTTTGAAAGTAATTTCAAAAGCTACAAGACTAAGTAGATTAAAATATGTTAAAATTCTTTGTTTTTAAATAGTAAAGGGCCAAAGTGCCGATTACAGGTGTGTCAGCCGCTGTATCTCAAACTTCAATTGGCTATATCTCTATTATTTTTCGAGCTACAACAAAAATAAAAAAATCAAAATTTTTCTTAAGAAAAAAACTACATTTTGGTATAGAACCATTTATCACGTATATCTTATAGTTTTAGATTTATTTTGAAAAAATGTAAATTTTTATATAATTAAAAAAAAGATTTTTTAATTTAAACAGGATTTTTTCAAAAAATACGCATTTTAAACAGGCTAAACTTTTAAAACTTATAAATAACACTAAAAAAAAATGAATTGTAGAAGATATATGTTTAATTTCAATTCTGATCGAAATAGTGTTACTTATATTGCTCGTTCCTTTTTTTAAACGCTAGAGTAATTCAAATTCTTTCCTTCGTATTTCGCTTTGTTTTAATCAAAATGGCTTTTAACATAGCTCATTTTAAAGGTTTTTTCTAGCTCTTTAAAAAGTGTTGTATGAGTTTTTATCAAAAACGATGTCCATTTTCCAATATTTGATGTTAATGCATCGAGTATAGTATCCCAAAAATAAAAAGTCATCTTCAAACAATTATAAATCGCTTAGTATTGTACTTATAAAATTTAATAAAAAAAACAATCTCTTTGTTTTTTTATAAGCTTTATTTTTGTTCATTAGAGATTTTTCAATAAAACGCTTTGTTTTTGAGTTATTCGTACAAAATCATTGGAAAACATGTTCTTTTTTGCGAAAAGTTTACTTTTTCAAGTGCGTATAACTCAAAAAGTATTGATTTAGCGAAAAAAATTTATGACATCTTTTGTTTAAAATTTGATTCCCTATCAATTCCCGGGGTTATTTTGAGTGTAAAAAGTTCAACCCCCTAGATGGGGTGCCAACCACCCCAGGGGTAGAAGCACACATCTTCACCATATAACTTATATTTTTTGAGTAATTTACTACCCACTGTAAAAATTTCAGATAAATCGGTGCAGTTATAAAAAATTTAAAGGGAAAATGCCACAGTAACTGGACTATGAGCTCAGATGAACAAAATGTATGAGTCTAAATAGAGTCTTAGTAACATCAGATAATTAAGAAAAAAAAAACATTATTTAACATTTCGATTTTCCGTAAGGTAGACTAAAATTGGTTACTTAATCGAAAGACTTTTTCCATTTTAAATGTTTGATATTAAGGTGATATTATGATTTATAGTAATGGATCATCCATCGGAAAACCATATGATGCGTTTTGCGATTTTTGCAGTTCCAATATCAACTGGCCTACTTGGGATAGTTTTAATTGGAATGCACTATATATGCAGACAAGTTGACATTATTAATACCAATAAGAATATACTGAGAAGTATGTGAGCTACGAATAAATAGTACGTACAACATGAATTACATACTTCTAGCAACGTCAGCAACTCATCATGACATAAATCTCGAATTAAATGCAATATATTTAATTTTCGACCTTCGCTGTCAGGTACGCTTGTTTGTATTCCTAATTATTTACAATGTAGGTAACTTAATTTTCTTACGTAACACGTTTTAATGCTTTAGTCATGTCCTGTTTCTGTCAACTTTATTTTCGAAGTATATCATAATTTTCTAAAATTAGTTTCAAACACATGAATGCACTTTAACCGCAATAATGCGGAACGATAAGACCAGTTTTAAGGTTGAAATTGAAAACAAAAACACTTAATTTTTGGCCGACAGTCAGCACAATTTATAATCTTACAATTCAATTTAACATGAAGTATAACAACATCAAAACAAATTAAAATACCCAATCGGGCTATATCACAAAACGTTTTCGGAATCTGTATTCCATCATCAGTGTGTCTAGTACATATTTTAAGCTACTAAATATATATATATATATATATATATATATATATATATATATATATATATATATATATATATATATATATATATATATATATATATATAATTTCGCGCGAACACATTACACCGCCCTCTGTGGGAGATAACATTCACGAACTGTCGTATACTGCAATTACCAGGTAATACGGGAACTGCCTTTAGTTCATAATATCATGAGATGCTAACAACGAATTTACATTAAGTTTGTTGATAACGACCATTATTATCCTAATTGACATTCCAGGATTCCAACAACACTGAAATGAAATGAAAAAAATGAATGCATTTAAAAAGCATTGGCACGAAATTTTGCGCCTACGCTCTTAATACAACTTTCCAACGGAGTGTCCAGTTTTTACTTTTTTTTTCACAGGGTCTGGATCATCATAAACACGCTCCAACGGGTCAGATAATCAACTACGAATTTTATTTTTTAATTCTAAAAAAAATATGCGATGCAGTGAGGAGAAAACGATACCCTTTTTTCTTTGCACTATTACTTCAGTAAATGACCGTTTTGGAGCGTAATTTTCCTCGTCACGACGGATTTGTTTAAAAATTTGGATTTAGTTTCCTCTTACCCTCTACTTCACTTTTGGACTTGAGCCGGGGGCTGCTTTTACTTGGGGTCTGAGTCTATACTTTCATTACGATCATTTTTCTAAATAAAAACCAAGTTTTCAGATGGTTTTTCGCAACTAACTCAAAAAGTAAGTATTTTTTCGAAAAAATATTCTTAGCAAAAATGTAGCGTAAAAAAATGGTGTACTTAGGATGTCTGTAGACCCAGTAAAAACAGAGTTCATGAAAAGTAGGTTTTTCTTTGTCAAATTCCAAGTCCAATATTTAAGCGTAAAATTGGCAAAAAATGAAGCACTTTTCGGGGAAAACTCATCAAAACTTTTTAAAAGTGTTATTTTTTTTTTATTTTGTTTTATTTTTGTTTTTTTTTTTTAAGTTTAAATATTAAAACTAAACGAGTTACGCTCAAACTAAAGTTGTTTTCTTTTTTTTTTTGTAAAAACATCGTGAAAATCACCCCCTAATTAGCACCCTAAATAAAATTGGTCGTTACCGCTTTATAATTTACTTTATTTATGTATTGTTTATATGACCTGTAAGTTTAATCGGTTCAAAGTGCTTATTTTTGAAAATTTTAATTTTAAAGTAAAAGAAAAATTTTAAAATTTTGAAACAAATGCATTTTTTCAAATTAATTTAAAAATATTAGTGATTCGAAGAATCTTGAACAGTAGAAATAATATAGGTTTTGCTTTTCTAAAGATTTTGATTTTTTTTTGTTTTTCTGGAAGACAAAATTGGTTAAGATATTGCTGTTCAAAGTTTGCATACACTCGTTATTAGTAACTTGTTCAAGCCCCTTTAACTACAACCCTTTTAAAAATAAGGGTTTAAAAAAATGAATTTAAATGACATAAGGTTTGTTTTTTAAATTAAGATAAAATAAATTCATAGCAAGTAGATTAAAATAATTGTTGTATTTATAGTTTCAATGAAACAAAAAATACTACAATTATTCGAATTTCTTCACAAGGGGTGGTTTTTATAAGGGAAGAAATCATGGGGTAAAAAATTTAAATTAAAAAAAAAATTAAAAAAATAAAGAAATCTAAATTTAAAATTCCAAATTGCATGAATTTACAATTATACGATTTTTATCCCCCTAATAGGGGTCTTTTCACTCCTAAAAAATTAAAAGCAATAACGGCACAAGTCCAATTTTGAAGTGGACGGCAAGTATAACTTAAATCCAAACTTCCATGCAAATCAGTGAAGACAAGGTATTCAATGACATTTTATTAATAATAACTAATCTAGGGGGTAAGATTTATGAGTTAAACAGTGACAAAATCTTAAATTATATTTTTTAAGAGTTAGAAACAAAGAAAGAAGAACAGACATCACATATGTCATACAGCGTATAGCATGGCTGAAGTGGAACTTGCTGGGCCATGTGGCCAGAATGAATAACAGACGGTGAATAACAGAAGAATCAGAGGTAGACCACCTACACGATGGACAGACGACGTCAAAAGAATCACTGGGAATCAGCTGCAGGAAGCTGAAGACGGCGACAGAACTGGAAGAAATTAGATTTATGTTTATTAGGAAATTAGGCTATGTTCAACTTTGGACGCAGAACGCTGGATGATGATGATGTTGTATAATGTTAATTCGCATTCATTCACTTCATTAAAAGATTATTTGAATCAATTACTCGCTTTAATTTACATTTATACGGTTTTACAGTTATACGATTTTTTTCTAATAGGGGTAGTTTTCACCCCTAAAAAAATAAAAAAGAACCAACCGCATAAGTCCAACAGTGAAATGGAGGGTAAGTAGAACCTAAATCCAAATTTCATGCAATTCGGTGGTGACACGGAAAATTACAGGGTATCGCCGTATTTCACGTTTATTTACTGATCTATGTATCGCGCTGGTTTCTTCGTGAGCTGCGAGCAAGCAGTCCCACGAAATATTTTATCATGTAGACAATTAGAAACAGCTATACATTTGCGTTGCAACATTAAACAATTTGAGATGAATATTTTATATCTGAAACTGCAAAATATTGTGTTACTTACTTAAACAATAAATGTTTAACGACGAAGATACTGGATCTTATAATGAAAGTAACATGAAATGATGTAGGTACTCACAAATTTTTCCTGTTTCTGCTATTCATAAGTTATTTTAGTAATACAGTAAAACCTCCGTTAACCGAAATAATTGGGGGGGAGGCCGTTTCGGATAACAAGAATTTCGGTTAAAAATAACATTGTTTTTTATAATATTCTTGATCAAAGTATTGGTATTAAAAAATACTATGAGTTGATTTCGTAATGTTTTCTAATAAGTAAATCCAAAATAAAGTAATAAAATTAAGGAAAATGAACAAGTATAACATGCTTTTTTAAAGAAATCTGCTATTTTTTTGCGTTTTCGTTTGACAACGATGTTTCTCTCTCCCTCCATCGTTAATTTGCAGGACGTCATGAGTTTGCCTCATTCGATTGTTCGACGAAACGTAAAGCAATCTGAAAAGGACAAAACTTTATGTAATGACAATCTTCGTCATCTGATATGCTCAGGTTGTCTTGATAAAGAACCATATCAATGATGTCCTGGTCGATGAATTCACGTTCTGAGTCATCAGCTGCTAACCAGTCACGTATCTCTTCTTAGTTAATTTCGTCATGTCCCGACAAATTTTTAATGAAAGGTTTAATTTCTTCTGTCGTTTTCTTACCATTTTCTTCTTAAGGATCGTCAATCAAAATCTTATCAAAAAGTTTGTTCCAGCATTTTTCAAAAGTTGAAGATTTGATCTTGGCCCAGGACTCAGCTCACCAATAAAAATGTTTTATTGTTAAAGATTTGAAAATTTCGGGAACACTTTTGGATTAATTCGTCTCCTGTAATAACAGATGTCTTGAGAATGCTTCTCTATAATAAAAAAATTTGGAATAAAATCCTTTATAAAAAGGTATATAAAAAATTTTTATATACCTTTTTATAAAGGATTTTATTCAAAAATTTTTTTAATATATGGTATACAGCCAAATACAGGAACTTTGTTTCCTTGTGGACTTCTCTATAATGTCTCTTGAATGTCTCTATGACTCCCTGGTCTAACAGCTGGATTAAGCTTGTGACATTCGGTGGCAAAAATCTGACAATTGTCACCATTTTATAGATTTTGAGGGTGATGCGGAATTTTCAACAAGCAACAATGCTTTGATGGGGAGGTTTTTTGATTTTAAAAAGGATTTTACACTTGAGACGAATTCATTTTCAAACCATTCTAAAAATAAAGTGGTCGACATGCATGAACTTTTTTGGCTTCTATACCTTAAAATGTCTTTTCGAAAAATCTTTTAGAGCTCTTGGTTTTTGTGATTTCCTAACACACATAGACATCAATTGGTGAGTGAAATTAACGGAATTGTTTACGTTTTGCGGCAAACATTTACTTTTTATTGACGAAATTATTGACACTGTCAGCCGTTTCGGTTAAACCATGTTTCGGTCAAGGGAGGCTTTACTGTAATACTATAAGCAATAAAGATTTAAAACTTAAAAAATCTTTGTCACTGAGTAAATTTGACCTATTGTAAATCATAATAATTATTTTTTTGAACGCCTCTGCTTCATTAGCTTAAGACACTATTGTTCCGTGAAACTCTTGCCACTGTATTTTAAACCAGCAATACGTAGAGTGGAGATTATGTCAAAAGATTCTACGAGCTGTATGACGAAAAATAAAGCTTTGCGAAATAATGAAGAAAGTTCGGATACTTTTTGTATAGATCTCGTACTTCAGAATATAACAAAATATAAACAAGTAATAATTATTTTATTACAGAAATCAATCTCCCAGACACTAAAATTTATTATAACTACATCTAAATATAAATTAACTCAATGTAACAAAAACTTTATGTCGGTGAGTTGATTTCGTTACACTTTTCGATTATGCGGTTTTTTAATTCTTCCCGATTATGAATTAGCGTTAAATAAATCAGTTTTTATGTATATTACGCTTAAAATCACAGATCGTTAAATTTGAAGACATAGTATGCGATTCCTGTGGACTACATATTATTTTCATAAAAATATTATTTAAGAAATTTGTCGTGTTTATCTACTATATTTTGTTGTTGTATCTATTGCACCAATTTTCTTGTTTCTATACAACCACCAACTTATTATGTCTTTCATGAAACTATTTTCACATCTACATACTGTGAATTGTTCTCCATAAAAATAAAACAAAGGCTCATCAACCATTAGCAAAATGTGAATTCTATAGGATAATCCACTGAAAGAGTTTATGAAAACATTGAAATGTGTATGCATAACAGTGTATGTACGTTTTTTAAATATCAATCACATGCTGCACAGTTTGAATATTTCCAGCTGTACATTTACGAAATTGCAGAGTCTCTACTATTAACAACAGTATAAACTTGTCAAAACACTATAAAAATTATTGGAATCAAACACTTTTCAGAATGTTGTTTATGAAGATCAATCGTGCATAATACTGTCAATGGCACAAAACATTGCTTATTTTCAACATTTAATGATTGTGTTTGAAGTATACAATAAAGAGTCATAATTTGTTTTATAACATTTCTATAGCAGCTACAAACAATGCCTGGTCGTACATTGCGGTATTTTTATTTTAATTGTTTGTTACAAATTATCAGTATTTATTTAGGCCTTAAGTTTGTTATTTAGTATAAACAATGTGAATCAATAGTTGAGGTATCGTTATAGTCCAGTCCTCATAGACTAAAATGCCACTGAACTCTAAAAACTCTGAGAATTTCAATAGTGGAACTCCAAAAACGATGCAAAAGAAGTTTGCCACTTCTACCACGAGTTTTGTCCTAAAACCCTCGTATTAGAGGGTTTTAGGATCGATTTACCAAGAATCTGTGCGCTGTAGAAAAAAATGTTTCAAACAAGAAATGCACCCATTAAACCTGAGATAATTTTGAAGTGGTCGAAGATTTTGAATGTCATCTACGAGTGCGAAATCAATTTTAAATAAATTTTTTATCAACAGGGCGGTAAAAATTCGAGTTTTTTTTTATCAGAGTATCCTATCGACAAAACTCGAAAATGCATTTTAAAGGTGAAGTGTGCAGCTTTCGCATGCAATTTTTGTATTATCAGAACACACTGTAACTGTAATCGGACAAAGGTGATATTTTGGCATAAATTGGTAACACTTATTTGACAGTTGCGGTGTTGACACTTTTTGTACTTTATTATTTTGAACTTTAAAGTGAATACCTCTTGTTTTATATTTTTACCTATTTAATAAAATATGTTCTTTTTAGAACAAAATTAGTGTTTTATTTCAAGAATATCGCGTAAGAATTTAAATAGTCGTTGTAAAGAAATGGTAGCTTCTTTGATTCATTATTTTGAACAGGAACGTGAAATAATAGCCCCAATCTACCCTTGACTGCTGTTAGAGAAGGATGTAAATGTATGTTTTGTATATTATTGTAGATGCTTAAAATATACATTCTTGTTTAAGCATGTAGCTGCAGCTTTAAATTTACATATTTCAACTGTGAGTTCTATTCCTCAGGCCGTAAAAAATTATACACTTCTTTATACGACACATACAAGCGGCTCAAATTGTTTTTAACAGGATTATTTTTTAACTCTTGTTTTGTTTCTATATATTTACATTAAATATTTATTTGTTTTGTTGTATAATCCACTTTTGCAATAATTATGTGACCTATTTGATTTAAAATGGATTCAGGATTTTTTTATACTTTGGCAACTATGTCAACTTCAATCTCTGTCAATGATAATGACGTGCAACGGTAAGTAAATTAGATGGACTGTAATGACTAATGACATAGAAACAAGACCCGGCACAGCAACAACACTTGAAACGCCAGAGATGAGAGTACTGAGAAGAATTACAGGAAATACGCTGAGAGATCGAAAGAGAAGTGAAGACATTAGAAGAAAATGTAACGTACAGTGTAGAAAAAAAGAAGGAATAACCACATAAGCAGAATAGGGAAGACCCGTGTCATCAAAATAGCAAGAGATAAGTCACCATTCGGCAGAAGAAGTATCGGACACCCCGCAAAAGATGGAGTGACAACCTTCCATAGAGGTATTAATCCGCCAATGAACAAGCAGAATTGCTTATAAAGAGAAAGAAAAAGAAGAAAAATTTCCCGTTTGTCTAAAAATAAATTAAAATTTATCGGGTTCTCCTTATAGCCGATATTGAATTATGATCCTCTCATATAAACTAATACTTTATACTTGAATGCAGATACGTCTACATATCATATTTCGGTAAAGAAAGAAAGCGTAAATTATATCCAACAAACTGATATTATGGCGTGACACGTGCGCCGATAACAACAAAAAGGAATTACATAAATAGATCCTATAAACTAAAAATTATGTTAAGGGATACAAGGTTTCCTGCTGAATCACCAGATTATTTTATGGCACACATAAACATTCATAACCACAACCACCGTATACATAGAATAAATGTTCAGAAGTAAGATAACTTCTATTCGATGCCACAACCCACAGAATATATTCATAACTAGTTTTAACTGGTTCTATGTTTTTCACAGATTACAAACCGAATAGTGCGATCAGAATTATGTGCATAAAATTTTCCGAAAAATAATAAAATAATATAATAAGTAGTAATTTAATCACATATTTTAATACACTGATGGAAAAAAATATCGAATATTTTGGAATTTTCAAATTTTTGTTTTTTCAAAATAAATTCTGGTCAATCAAGTCGTTTATTGTAAAATAGAGTTTAATTTTAACAATGTTTAATGAACAATTTTAAGTTTTTATGCGGAGAAAATTAAATTTTTATGTGAAAAAAATAAATGTTTAATATTAGGTAAATAAGATTATTTTACTCTAAACTTAAATGATAATTTAAATTCCTTAAATAAGTCGTTTTAACTGAAAGAAGTGCATGATTAGTAACGAGTATTCCCCCCTCTAGCTCTTATTACTGCTTGCATCTTTCTCAGCATGCTTGCAAGTAAATTTTGGACATATCCTTGGGAAATTGCATTCCATTCATCCTGTGCAGCAAGCCGAAGTTGCTCTATCGTATTTGGAACGGGATTTCTTTGTTGTATGCTGCGTTTTAGGTGATCCCACATGTGCTCTATTGGATTTAAATCCGGGCTAAACGGTGGCCAATCCATTCTTCGAATTTGGACCTAATCAAGATAATTACTCACTATGGCAGCGGCATGTGGTCAAGCATTATCGTGCATTAACGTGAATCTTTCATATCCAATGTTACCAACATATGACAAAACATGATCTTGAAGAATGTTTTAAACGTAAGAATCACTAGTCATTCGTCCAGTCACTTCCACAACTGCGGTACGTACCTCCCAACTAATACCCTCCCAAAAAACTATGCCATCAACTCCAAAACAAACTGTCTGGGCGAGACTGCAGCTGGCGAATCGTTCTCCAACTCTTCTGTAGACGTAGTTTTGACCATCTGGCTTCCATAATAGGATTCTGGTCTCATCAGTGAAAAGAACGTTCTTTCAGTTGTCGATATTCCACTAAATATGTGTTCTTGCAAATTCCAAACGACGAGCTTTATGATTTTGGAGAAGACGTGGAACTTTGGGGGGGGGGGGGCGTCTGGGCTTTAAGTTTGCTTCTTTGATCTTCGTCTAACTGTTTGTGAACTCACATTAACTTGTCTAACATTTAATAGCTCATTTCTGAGGTGCATCGATGTCAATGAACGATTTTCGTGTAGAATTAAGAACCAAAAAACGGTCATCAACTGCGGTTGTGCACCTTGGGCGTCCTTGACCAGGCCTTCGTACAAAATTTCCTGTTTCGCGGTACCTTTTTAGAGTATTCGAAACTATAGATTCAGTTCTGCCGAGACGTCGTGCGATACCTTTTTGAGCATATCCTTCCTCGTACAAAATTACAATATGTGCTACTTGGGCTTCATCGCAGTGTCGAATTGGTGGGATACTTGTTTTAAACTTAGATAAATCAAAACAATATTTAATTAAACTTAATAAATTAAACTAAAAATAACCGAATTAGTATGATTTTTCGTTTACGTGAAGAAGGATTTTTATGATAAAATGTACGAATGACACTAACCACTGAATAAGCGTCAAAATAAACATCAAAATATTTCAAACCAGTTGAGTACATCAGCCTACTATATGAGTATTGTCAGTAATCTAACATTATTTTGAAATAATAGTATCTACAAAAAAAATTGTAAAATTCCAAAATATTACATATTTTTGTAGAATTGCGACCATATTCCTTTTTTGGGTTTCACTAGCTTCAAAAGTAGATTTTTAGAAAATTATTGATAACTTTGACAATAAAACATGAATTTCGCGTGATAATACTGACAATATTACATAGTCAGCTATAAAAATTTCAAAAAGTTTCACTTACTAGTTGTTGCGAAATTGAAATTGTTTATCCCAAAAAGCTTTTATCTAAAACGTTATTATGAGTAAAATATTAGGTCTACATGAATCACAATGAATGAATGAGATCACAAATTGAAGAGAAAAAATTACATCATTTAGCGATTAAAAAAAATTATGTTAAATATTGTAAAAATAGGTTTACAAAAGTACTGTGATTTTAAGCTTATAAATATTTAAAATAACTCAGACGCATCAACATACACATACATTCTCGATTTTACTATTTCAAAAACTAAATTCATTAATTCAAATTTATAAAAGTCGCAATATCTCCGGTTCTAATCAACGAAAATTGATGGTTTTTAATTTTGGGTACCTCGTTGTATAGATGATAAAAATTTAATTAGTTAATTTGTGAATTGATTATTTAACCAAGTACTTAATATGACAAGGATAATGTGGATGTTTCATCCTTCAAAAAATCGGAATTCAAGTGGTCTAAAAAGACAAATTTAAAATCGAAGGCTAAGTTCAAGCTTCAGTTCTAATAAGAAACAGACTGGGACCAAACTCATTTGCCAAAAATGTGATGTAGAATTATGCAAAGAATGTTTTTCTATAGATCATCAAAAATGAAATGAAGTTTTGATGAATGAAAGAAATAAATGTTATCTCTTTTACAACTTTTGTTTTAGTGTGTAGATGTAGCGGTAGAAATCTTTACCAATGACGATAAATACTCAAATGTCCACAGGTAGCAATATTTACCTCCCCATGAAAGAAAAAATCGAAGATAATTTCCGTATAGAAATAGAAATGCCCGTAGTAATCTTTGCTACTGATGGTAAATACTTAATGCCCATAAAAAAATGAGTTCTGCGCCTTAAAAGGTTAAACTAAGACGCCCAGATCCATGACCTTTCGCTTACGATTCGAGTGCTCACTACACTGTAATAATACGTCGATCATTTCCGTTTTTTCTGAGACAGATTGAAATTTTCTAAAGATCTTTTGTCGGTTTCTTTAAATCCCAAAATATTTCGGAATTTTTAAGGTTCTGGGACTTATATTTCCATTTCTAATTCTTCGGCCATTTCATTTATTTGTTTTATTTATAAGCAGTTCTTTATTACGTTAATACGTATTACTATATTCAACATTTCTTCCAATTACGTATGTAAACTGGATGTAAATTGGATCCACATCACTTTCCTTGCTTCTAAATTCCTTGTTTCCTTGTCCCTGCCTTCCTCTTCATTATACACCTGTTACAGTCGATATAGTTGGCCGTGGTTTGAAACCATGTCCAGTTTCATAACATTAATATTACAATAAAAAAGGAGGCTCATATATACAAAAAAGGGCAAAGAATATTAAATATTGATGCCTGTATAAACCGGAAAAATATTGAAATGAGAAAGCCCAGTCAAAATAATAGTAACAAGGACTTTGAAATGATCTGAACATATACAAATACGGTTGACTTACCTGGGTAGTAATCATGTGATTTCGACATCTTAACTCTAGCTCCAGTTTCTTTCTGTAGTTGTGCAATGGTTTCACCTCCCTTTCCAATAATGGCTCCCGCTGCAACACTGGGAACCAAAACTTTGAAGTGGAAGGTACCATCTCCTCCTGAAACAATATACTGATTATTAATTTAATGAAAAAACCGACATATTTGGTATAAATTTATGAAAATTAAAGAACATATATATGTATTTTTGAAGTACCATTCTGTGTTTGGCGGTTATCACTGCAAGAATTGTGTTCATACAGAAAGTAATGAAAGAATGAAGTTAAAGTAACAATCCAAGAAAGAAATTGGGAAAGCACTTGACAATTGGAATAGTGAGTTAAAGAAGTAGATAATTAACTTTTAAAACATTTATTATGTCTATAGTAGAGTGAAAGCCATAATTTGTTCGGTGCAAAAGGGTGAAAAATTCAATTTTACTCTAAGAACTCTGGACATTTATTGACACAATTAATTAGCTCAAAAATAAAGCACAGATTAATATTAATCATCATTGTCTAAGGTGTTAAGGTTTAGGATATTTCAATCCTACACAATTCTAAATGTTAAATGTAGGTTTAAATGTAGCAAATTATATATTTGTATATCTAAGAAATTATCTTGAATTCTCTTTTTTGTGAACAGTCAATGCAAAAGAATAGAGTACAGAGTTTTAGAATTTTTCTTTGTATTTTCAAATATAAGTCGCCGGAATGAAAAATAATTAGGATAAGAACACTTGTTAAATGCGAGACAGGTTTTTTATTTGTATTGTCAGTAAAACTACACTTGAGTGCAAAACAATCGACTCAAAAGCGATATTTGAGATTACACCTTCTGTTTTAATGTAAGAAGTATGAAAATAACAAGATGTAATGTGCAAACAGTAACTTTATTATTGAACTTACAAAAACCACTATTTCATTATTTGGAAGACGCATTATAAAAACAATATGCTATACGAACAGAGTTTCTCAAATATTTATCATTGGAATTATCCCAAGGAAGACGTAATGAACAGAGAAATTATCCATTACGAAATGAATTTTTTTATTTTTCAATATCTGATATTACCACCTCTATTCCTAATTACACTTTCCAGGCGATTTCGCATGGATCGGATGACTTTTCTAATAAATTCTTGAATCATTGCTTCCCATTTATCATTAAGCGCAGCCCTTAATTCCATTATGCTCCTTGGTGCATGATTTCTGTTTCGAACCCTTCGTTTAAGATCATCCCAAACATACTCTATTGGACTTATGTCCGGGATCAACGCAGGCCAATTTATTGTAGGTATACCGATCTGTCAGATAGGTGGTGGTGACTCGTGCGGTATGACATCGTGCATTATCATGCAATAAAATAAAGGCATCACCAAGAAATCCCACGTATGGAACCACATTGCCTCTATCTGATGTAACGATCCGCCGTTAAACCTCCCCCCCCCCCCCCCCCGTCCTCCACCAGGCACGAAAACCAACTCGGTTTTCCCATCCACGGAAATGCCTGCCCAAAATATACAAGAACCGCCTCCATATGACACAATTTCTCGTATACAACATTGAGCAAATCGTTCTCCTGGCCTTCTATAGACTCGACACCTCTTTTCGTTGCCATGTAGGCAGATCCTACTTTCGTCGGAGAATAATACCTGACTCCATTGATAGTCGTCCCAATCCAGATGTTCGCGAGTAAATTCTAGTCGCCTTTACTTCTGGGGTGCAGTTAGCTTGGGACTCGTAGCTGCCCTTTTTGGTGTCAGGTTGGCTGCTTTAAGTCTACTTCTGACTTTCCAAACGCTAGTAACCACACCTCGGACCTCTCTAAGCTCTCCTTTGAGATTAGCACCAGTCAAATGTCGATTTCTCGGAGATTTAGATACAAGAAATCGATCATATCTCTTTGTTGTTGTTCGTTTACGGCCTCCTTCTTGTCGTCGGACATAATAATACGTCACCCGATTTACCAAAAACCGAAACTTTTTTCAAACTCAATAATGAGGATAATAATTGTACAATAAATATTATTAAATTTACACCTTTTAGATTGAAACAGGAGATAGACTTTCGCAAAATAATTTTGAGTCGATTTTTTTGCACTCAAGTGTAGTTCCAATTCCTTACATTTTTATTGGTACATCAATTATTTTGGACAGAACTGTGCATTCAGCTAGTCTTACCACTAACGAATAACTGCTGAATTTATTGTTTTTTGAAGGTGTGTGAGTAATGCTGGAGTATTATTTAATATAACGGTAAACCAATAGAGAAAACTAACGTCTATTAGGTATAATACCTATGCATATTATTTCTATGTCACTTATTATATTTTCAAATTCTTCGTTTTATGTACATTTAATTTTTATTAACAGAACTTTGGTAGACCGAAACTGAGATGTTACTGTAAAGTGTAAATTGAAGGTGGATTACTATTATTAGGTTTTCTTATAAAAGATTTTTTAGTTACTATATAAAAATTCCATAAATATCAATACAGTGTGACCTAGATTCGTTAGGAACTCCAAACGCAAAGAAATCCATCATTAGCATAATAACCTCAATGTTATACCAGAAATAATTCAGTACTATGTTGAACACAACATTCAAGGTTCATTTTTTTGATAATGCTATAATTTTTTTCGTGCGAAGTTTAGTGTGTTAGCAACCTTCAAATGTTATTGTCGTGACATAAGACCGGCTTCGAGGCAATTAAAAATATTTTTTAGTTGCTTATATATTTACAATAACCACAAGTTTCACAAAAGTGATACATTCTAAACAGATTAATCATACGATTATATTATAGTTAATAAAAACCCATGGTTTTTAACATTAATATGGATTTGTTGACATGCAGGATATAAAGTGCAAGGATTTAACTGTTAGATCTAAACATTTGCAAACGGATAATGGCTTCGGGTACATTAGTATGTAACTTACAAACGTGGAATCTATTTCGTGGTGGTGTTATCATCTTGCGTTACTACTACGAAGTAATTTAGCATTTTTTTTAGATCGTTTTTAGTTTTCTGTCCATAGATCTTGTCCATAGCACTTTTGCAAACATTTGCAGTCTATTGGAACACACGTTGACATAAAGCAATTGGAATATTGTTGATTTTATTGCTAATCCGTAGTTTCAGCTGAGCGATGGTAGCAGGGGATCAACGTAGACGCGGCTTTTCAAGTGCAGCACAAAAAGCTAGAGGCGTGAGATCATACAATCAAGGACACCATTTAATGTCGCCATGTAAGGAGATGAGACACCCTGGGAATAATTTATTTACAGCATTTACCGACTAGAATGCCGTATGTGATTCAGATTATGACAAACAGTCATAATCTGAAAAGCATTGAAACACTGCTGCACAAAAAGTGCTGTTAGAGCACGACCGCGAGCATCTTCAAAAAAATTGGGAACAATTATTCTTCCCTTTGTTGTCATCGCACTACACACTGTCACTTTTTTGGTATGAAGCTGTTTTGCATAGTATTCGTGTGGGTTATTAGGTTAGGTTAGGTTAGATTCTATCAATGGTTCTTACAACGTCTACTACGTTATCTTTTATTTCTTTACCAGCAATTATACCAACTACATTCCTGTTGTTACTTTGCCCTTCATACCACAATGTGTATCTTTCACTTACGCATGATTTATAAAAAATAAGACTCTTACGATTTAATGTTATAACAATCGGGAATATTTTCCTTTATATAAAAATTGTGGGGAATACAAAATATAATGGGTCTCTTAGAAAAATGATGAGGTACGGTACGGTAATATTCAAGGTCAATTAAATCCCCATAAATTCACGTGTATAAATATTCATCACAGAATCTAACGTAACTAATTACCTCTTGTTTAGTTATTTTATATAATTAATGTTTAAAAAAAGTCATAATTGATAATATATGCAACGATTTTTCTTTGTTGAAAAAATATTGTTATACAGCTGCAAAAGTAATTACAATGGAAACAGAAAGACACATATTTAATTTCTTTCGGTTTGTATGACTACAAATCGATTCCATTGGTCAATTTAGCCGATCGTGCCTATTTACAAATTGACATTAATTGACTATTTTATTACATATTACATTATCACCTTTTTATTAATATACCAGTTAGTTACAAATATTTCAAATGGCTTTGTCAAAGTTGTTTAAAAATCCGTTCGTTTTAACGGCATCCAAAGACCGAGATTGAAATTCTTTAAAAAGGATTTCACAGTGGGGGATTATTTAAGCGAAAAATGGAAGTCAATAAATAAAACTTGCATTATTTAAATATACCAGCAACGCCAGTAGTACTTGGTTTATTGTGGTAAAATCATTCCCGTTGCTCTCTAATATCCTCTAAACAATTTTTGTGGTGCCCTTTGTTTTCAAAAATTGTTCTGACAGTTCGAGTGTTAAATTTCCATCTTGTACTGTCGAAATCTTTTGACGTGACAACGTCTTAAATTAGGTTGTGGCTCGGAGTCATTTAAGAAAAAGTTTAACGCCCGCTCACGTCTGTTACAGTGAGTCACCGAACGAGAGAGAGGCCCGCCGGACCGGCGAATGCCTTGCGTCTCTCTCCCACTCAAACATGATCGGTCCGCTGCGCGCGGCACTAGAGAATTAGGCGCGTTGAATCGCTAAAGTTGAAAATCGTTGAAAGTATCGTCAGCTGTGTCTGTAGTGAAAATGTGGAGTGCTTACAGTGTCCTATTTTAGGGGGAACCACCAGTATCAGATATAATTTTAGGAAATTACCTAGGGACCTATATTCTTTTATAATATTGCTATGGATTTATCCATTTAATATTGAGCAATGATTGTAAACATTCTTTATAGTTTAAACTTCAATGAAAATTATTAACTGTGTCTAAAGACATATATAATATGAGGTATTTTACCCAAGAGTATTAAGTATAATGAATATACATAAAAACATAATTTTGTTTTCTTAGGATTTAACATTTTGTCAGCACATTATCTCAAATTCACACTTAAATCAATATGTTTTTACTATTAGGTCTGTTGAATGTTTGTTCTTTACACAAAATTTAGTCTATACTTCATATTTATTAAAGGCGGTAAAATATACATTACAATTCAGTTGTTTATAAACCACTTTCAAAGCATAAAGAACCTTTTAAGCTTTGTTTATATTATTTTGTGTATATTAATTGAGTTAATTGGAGTAGCCCACTTTGATACAAAAATACAGTCAATTTATGGATATTTCAAGGTGACAATCTAAAAAAAGCTGATTTCCTCCCATGCATTTTATTAGAAACACTTGAAATTTAAAAAAAATTTAAAAATCGTAAGATGTAAGACCTTAATCGTGAGATCGTGAGATTTGTCTTCAATTCGTGAGTAGATTCGTCATTTACAACAACTACAACAATAAAGGTAAATAATTGTACACTAATATTTCATTATCGTAAACTATGATTGATTGATTAATTGTTAGATTGACACAAAAGTTGAGAAACTGAGTTTATAGCGGCAATTCCTTGTTCCTATTGTGCAATTTAATAATATTCATATCAATAAATATTCTACCGAGAAAAAGACGTTGTCACGTAAAATCTTCGCCCGTAAAACCGACTTTACAGGCAACCGATTTTTTTTTTCACTATGTCATCTAGCATGCTAGTTCTTTTTATTGATCTTAAAACAAAAAAGCGAAAATGCATGTAAATTGGCAAAAAATTGGCTACAATTGCATGAACACAAACACTTTTCTGCAACATTAAATTAAATTGATGTGCATAACAATGTGCATAAAATGCGTAAGGAAAATATTTTCTTATTAAAACTTTGAACGCCACCTTCCCTTTCTGACATTACAGCCGCTCCACCATAGCTTTGGCCTACTAGCTGATTTACGGAAATATTAAGCAGTTCCAACTCTTTTCTAATTTATGTGGATATGTCACTGGCACTATGTGAAACAGGTTCTAAAAATTTCCAAAAACATTAGTAAATTTCATCACACTGAATGGATACAAACCGTGCCTCTGAAACCCGTTTTTTAACTCCCTTCTAGCAAACAGCAAGTTACAACAGCATCTAATATGTCATTTTGAACTAATTTTGACATACCTTTAAAAATATTTCCTTGCAAATGTTTCATAGCCATATCGATTTCTGATACAAAATCAATGAGACCCCTGTCTATTCCTGAATTTAAGCTTTCTGATGACTCGTCATGTCCCCGCAAAGCTACTTAGAATACGCCACAAAACTTTACACAATCGATAAGACGGGACAAAATGTAACGATTTTTTTCAACTTGGTCGTTAAAGTATTTCGTTAAAACAGACAAAAGTGTTGAATTAATTTAACCATAAACTATCTTTTCAATTGACAATAACGCACTTCCTATTCCAACTTTATTTTTTCTATAAAACCCGTCTAATGATAGTCATTGTAACAATTAGATGCATGGCCAATTTATCTATTATCGTGAATAATAGTTTTTATCAAATTTTTGCGGATTCGGTTGTCTAACATCCTCTTTTAGTTTATAAAACTAATAGTAGGTCAATTAATTCTACGAGCCAGTTTAATACGTTATTCAATGTCACGGGCAGTTTCACATAACAGAAAACCTGTTGATGACATCAAACAGTGTTACGTGGCTGCATATAATTCCTTGGTAGTATTTAATTAATTAGAATATTTAGCGTGTCTACCAATGAATTGCTAATTTTATTCAGATTTTTAGTAGAGTATCATTAAACATGGATATCTACTTATTAATTTTTAATTTTGTAATATTAGAAAGTAATATTTATGTGCTTGGATATTAAAGGTTCAAAGAAGATAAGGAAATGCCAAAAAGTTTGTCGATTACGTTTGTTAGCAATGGACGTAACCATTTTTCAGTGTCTGAATATGCCGTCAGACTAATCGTGAATAAATTCTAGACCTTTTGCTATGATAAACATCCGTATTTTCAATGTAGTTCGTATAAATTTTAGATCACGTTTTGGATTTGCAAATGTTATTCTTGTCGCATAAAGAAAAAGGAAACCTACAACTTCTTCAAGCTTTAGAACTTTTGCGTAACGAGCTTAAGGTTGTAATAAACTTTTTCCTTGTCTTTGGCCTAGAATATTGTCTCTGCAGGCCTATTTTAGGACACCTTAAACGATGGGATTTTTTGATACCGCTAAATGGTTCTACCAGACGCTTCTTTCGCAGTACAAGCAATCTTGTTACGAGCAGTTCCTTTATTCCCTGCCAACAGTAAGAAAGTTACTTTTTTATCCTTTGTCAGTTCCTGAAGGGACTGTTTACAGTTCCAAGCTGTTGCGCACTCAGATGTTGTACGCTTCAAAATCTTAAGTGCAACTTGTGTGACAAGCAATAAATGTTTTTGCCAAATTGAGGCGTTTCTTCAGCTATTCTAGAGCAAAAAATCTATTGCTAGTAATTCGGCTTGAAATATGGTAAGAGAAATTCCGAGATCTATCGATAGTGTTGGGACCATTAAACCCCGATTTCTACTCCTTCATAATGTTTTTGATTCATCAGTATAATAAATAAGGACACCCTTTGTAATGTAGACATTTTCATGATCTGCGTTGAACAAACAGCTTGAAACTCCAGATGCCCAATCGGACACTGAGTTGTGTGTTAGCCTACGAGTACTTTTTAGCAATCCTTCGGCCATTTATATGTAGTAGGGATAGCAATATGTCTAAGGCTGTAGTTGGTTACGATCTCTTTTACTCGCAATTTACAAGTCTGTTGCAACACTACAAAACGTCTTCGCCACGTTTACTATTGTCCTCCACGCTTGCCGGTCTTGTGCTCCAATCTCCAATTGTTGCAACCCCAACTTACCTAGATCACTCATTACTGCATCTTTTTATCTTTTTCTTGGGCGACCAACTGACCTCCTGCGATCGGGCCTTTCCCAGAAGGTTATATTTAGTAGTCGACCACCACTCAATCACAGTACGTCTTTTTTTCTGAAAGCCAATTCTTTTCGCCTTATTCGCAAGTGAAACTGTCAATTTTTTAACAAAAAAAAAAACACTTTTTTATAAAAAATGTAGCTTATAAAAAAACGAAAACAATGGTGGGTTTATGGTGTGTATTGGGGCTACAGACACCATGAACCCACCATTGTTTTTGTTTTTTTTTTATACGCTACATTTTTATAAGAATAATTTTTTTGATAAAACATATTTCATCCCAAAAATTTCTATTATTAACTATTGAGAAGTGAGTGACATAAATGACCACAGTAGAAACATAGACGATGAGAGGGAGAAAAATAATATACCAACAGAAGAAGAAGTTGTCAAGGCAATAAAAAGGCTAAAAAACAACAAATCCCCTGGAGAAGATGGTATACCCCCTGAGCTGTTCAAGTATGGAGCAAACGCGCTGAAAAAATACATAATAAAACTTGTTGCATCCATTTGGAGAGAAGGAAAACTCCCAGACAGTTAGAATGTAGGTATTATAGTACCTATTCACAAGAAAGGGGATCCACTAATATGTGACAACTGTCGAGGCATTACCCTCTTAATTACGGCTTACAAAATACTGACTTATATACTTTATGATCGTTTACTAGTATATACTAAGGATAAAATAGGCAAATATCAATGTGGATTCCGAAAAGAAAGGTCAACAATTGATCAGATTTTCCTTCTCAGACAAACCTTAGAAAAGACATGAATATGGAATCGATACCTACCACCTCTTCATATATTTTAAAAGCGCTTATGATAGTGTAGACAGAAGCGCACTTTATAATGCCATGGGAGAACTAGATAGTCCGTCGCATCTAATAACATTGGTAAAGGCAACTCTTTCGAAAGTTGAGTGCAAAGTCAAGGTACAAAACAGACTGTCAAGGTATTTTCAAACACATACTGGATTACGCCAAGGAGACAATCTATCGTGCCTATTGTTTAACATCGCGTTAGAAAGAGCCATAGAGAAATCGAGCATAACAACCAGAGGTACAATCATCAATAGAAGTGTACAGATATTGGCCTACGCAGATGACATTGACATAGTAACACGGACAAAAAGAGACCTGATACAGGTTTTAAAACATTAGAAAAAGCCGCGAAGACATTGGGACTGCAGGTCAACGTATCCAAAACGCGCATCCAAATAGCGGCACCACAAGATCTGGTAACAGAAGCACACACATTCGAAGGGGTCTCGGAGTTTATATATCTTGGAACACAACTAAATAACAGCAGCCTAGTAAGCGTAGAAATTAAGAGAATAATATACCTGGCGAACAAAGCTTACTTTGGACTAAAGCAACTCTTAACGTCACACATAATTAGCAGAAAAACCAAGATACTAATATATGAAACTCTTATTAAACCTGTCCTGACGTACACGTACACGTCAGAGACATGGACTATGGTAAAAAGCGACGAAGAACTGTTAGGCCGCTTTGAAATAACAATACTTAGGCACATATACGGAGGAGTACAAGAAAGCGGGATATGGCGCAGGCGCTACAATTTTGAGTTGTATCAATGCTATGAAAAATGCAACATCGTCCGGTCTATTAAAATTAACAGACTAAGGTGGTTAGGACACTGGAGACTCCCAAAGACAGATATTATATCAAGACAGTAGGAACCAGAAAGAGAGGCAGACCAAGATCTAGATTTAGAACTCAAGTCGAAGATGACTTGAGGAATCTAGGGGTAGAAATTGGAAAGACAGGGGGAATGGACACTAATTCATGAACAGACCAAGACCCACACAGGGTTGTAGAGCCAAAGATGATGATGATGACATTTTTATAAGAATAATTTTTTTGATAAAACACATCCCAAAAATTTCTATCAATTATAATTAAATATTGACTATTCACATCCAGATGCCAGTAAAGTGAACCTTTGCAATTCGGTGATTCCCTTGTTACATGATGTCCCTATTATATCATTGCGAGTTTCGCATTGAAATTTATTAACCTGTTATTGTTTTAAAATAATTTTTATCTTAAAAGCGGTGCTTCGTTTTATAATAAGTAGTTTAAAATTTTGGTGATTATAAGTTGCAGTATAATAAGCAGCATGGTTTTCGGATTGAAAGATTTCAAATGAGTGTCGTAAAGTTTTATTTTTCATTAGAAGAGATTTTTGCCATCTCAATATCGCAAGTCTAATTTTTTTTATTTCTTTTTTTAAGATTTGATTTGGCCCGAATGAAAAAAAAAACATCAAAGACAATAAATTTCGTTGGAAACGAAAATTGCAATTTTAGATCGCTTAGGAAAAGGAGAAGGATCTACGGCAATTGGAAAACATTTTAATGTAGGCGAATCAACTGTAAGAGCAATTAAGAAGAATGAAGTTGCTATAAGAAAATCTATAATTTCTGGTACAAAATTAAGCGGCTTTTCATGTTACTCAATGGATGTATTATTAGAAAGAACAGAAAGAGCCATCGCAATTTGGATTAAGAATTCAAAGAAGAATTTCTGTATGTGGTTATTTATTCCAACAAAAAGGTCTTCAGTTTTATGAGTTAATGAAAAAGTCAGAGCTACCAACTTCCATTTCCCAAGCTGGTAAAAAATTTTCGGCTAGCAAAGGGCCGCTAATCGGGTTTATAAAAAGAAGTGCATAAATAATTAGTTTACTTTCAACAACAATACTAATAAAATAAACAGGTTCCCCTGTTTTCCTGTTTATCTACACGATGAATAAATATAAATAGTCACAAAAACGAATAGAAATATGGACCAGTTTTTTTAAGCCTTTGTATGAATTTCTTTCAAATGTTCGAGGTAATTTATCATGCAGCCTATTTATTTTAATTTCTGGAAACATTTTTGTTTTTGTCTTGGTTTTATGTAATTTTAGAAGTCTACGGGACGTATCCCTACTTTTTCAAGGCAATTAATATTTTTTTTTATGGAATTTTTTTAAATGCGCTTTTCTGTGGAACCTATTCACCGCATAAAACGAGACCTTACTGTACATCCCTAGTGTTACTTTCAATAAACTTTTTTTTACCTTCATTCACTGGAGTAAAATATGCATCTGGTATGGTGAAAATTCTAATAAGTCGCTATATTATCACTTTTAATTATTTATTTAATTATTAATTGATACAATGCAAAATAAACGAAACTTCTCTGTTTTTTTTTAAGATAATATAATTGTTAGATCAAAATCTAAAACGCGATCTTTAAAAGAAGGATTTGAATACGACTATCCCCGATTAAAAAAACATGGATATTCTGCTTTAAAAAATTAATCATCAAACTACACTAGTGGCCAAAATTCTGGAAACTTTTCAAAAATTTTAGTTTTGTTATTAGCATTCCTCTTTTTCACAAGACTTATGTTATTTATAAGTTTATCTATAATTTTATTACATCGTTTTATGCTTCTACTTAATATTTAACATCTATTTTAAGGGGGAAAATCCTCTAAAAATTTAAAAATAAATAAAACAACAGCCGTTAGCTATTAGTAGATATATTTCAAAAAAATGGTACAATGATTATTATCAACAAAATTAGTATTTGGTAGGATAACCTTTGTTTTTTAGGACAGACTGATTTCTGCGAGGCATGGAGCTGACGAGACGAGCCAAATCTTCTGGTTTAATAACTCTAAACCAGTTCTGAATAATAGCTTTTATCAGTTCTCTCTTGTTGCTTGGGTTTCGGCGTGATACTAAGACTTTCAGCGTTGACCACAAATTTTCTATTGGATTTAGATCGGGACTATTTCCAGGCCAAGGCAGAACAGTAACATCATGGTTTCTCAACCATTCCATGAAAGTCTTAGCCGTATGACAAGGCGCTCCATCCTGCTGGAAGATGCATTGTTGGGCATCCCCTTCAAACAAATCTCTGATAGCAGTTTGGCTTGCAGTAATCTCTTCCTTATATTTTTTTGCATTAATATTGCCCTCTATTACTGCTAAACGTCCAACTCCATTAGTGGTCATGCAAGCCCATACCATGACACTCACATGATGCTTCATAGTGACCGTAGTACACTGGGGCAAAAGGTCTTCTCCCGGTCGGCGGCGAACAAACTTCACACCGTCACTCCCAAAGATCGAGATTTTGGTTTCATCACTCCAAATTACTTTACTCCATTGTTCTTCTGTCCACCCTCTGTGTGCCAAAGCCCAATCAATGCGTTTTTGCCTCTTTTTTGTTCAGGAACGGCTTCTTTCTAGAGATTCGTGCTCGCAATCCATTTCACACAACTTTCTTCTGATAGTGCGGTCCGATATTTGTAATCCAGTTGATTTGACAATATCGTTAATATCTTTTGCGGACTGCGACGATCTTCTAAAGAAAGTCGGCATATTCTACGCACATCGTAGTGACTAACTTTGGGTTTTCTGCCAGATCTTTTGTTTGTTTGACAATTTGTTTGCTATTTCTTGATAAGTGTAACCCTCTTCTCGAAGGTTAATTGCTTTGGCTCTCTTTCCTGGCGACCAGTCAACACGTTTTGGGTTTCTGGTTGCCATTTTCATTGAATCGACGCTGATGAATTCCTCTCCGACAATTAAACACCTGATAAACACTGGAAGCCGCACGAAACTGTACTAAAGGCCACCTAACCGCTTCCAGTTGGGTTGTTGACTGACTAGCAAAACCCTGACGCAATACATTATTGCCAATGTTGCCATTCAAAAATCTCAGATTTTCGGCGTTTCGGTTCCATATTTTATTAAATAATGATGTTAATAAAAAAAGAGTGAGAAATACATAAAATATTATGCAGGAATATAAAACAATAAAATAAAAATGTAATTGTAATGGTAAACTATATAAATCATGATCATGAGACGAGTCTTGCTAAAAAACGATAATTTTTGTAAAGTTTCCAGAATTTTGGCCACTAGTGTATATAAAATTTTATTAATACCTGCCAATGTTTTATATTGACATTTCATAAATAAACATGTCTCCTTTATATCCGCATTTATATTCGACATGCTTCAACGTATTCCAACAATTATTTTGATAAAATAATGACAGGAGAATATCGGGCAAAACTCGCTACGGAAACTGATAGCATGCATTAAATGTGCACGTTATTCGACACTTCCCCATATTCCACGCCCCACATTCGCTATGTAACAGATACTGACCCAAATACTGCCGCTAGAATGAAGTGAACTGAATCTGAAACGTAGTGCGGGTATGAAATGTCATCCCAGTTTTATTAAAGCTCTGAATTAATATAGGGTGTCCAACAATTATGATCAAAGAAGAAAACAGGAATTTATGGAGAATATTTTCAATATAGACTTGACATTAATTCTCCAACAAGGTTTCTTGAACAAGGATATCTTTTAAAGTTTTTGTCGACCTTTGGTCTTTGTCGGTGGTGCTATTTTCTCGTGACATTTTATTTTTGTAGGTATATGTTGTTAAAATGTAACGAGAAATAACCACAATTTGTAGGATTAAAACTATTTTTCAAACCTCGTATTTTGAAAATGACTTCTGACCTAGAACTCGAAACGTGTAGATCGTATAAATGTCACTGTATCAATCTTCTTCTCCATTAGGTGCCGTGCCCGTATTCAAACACTGTGTTGGCCCTCATTATGTTTATAATTTTCCGAAATATTTATTTATTGATCACACCACTATTACACAACCGTGAGAGCTTCTTTCGGAATCAATCGTTTTTTGTTCTACATTTTCTTGTTATATAGGACGAAGTATTTAGGTCCTCTATGTGGCCAAAGTATTTTTCTCTTTATAATGTTTGAGAGCAGTCATTCTGGATTCATCATTCAAAGAACGTTTTCATGGTGAGCGAGACTCACGATATCTTCAGGATCAGACATATACGTTCTTTCGGAACTTGCAAGTTTTAAGGGAGAGCGCGCATAAACAGTATAAACTCTATCCAGCGAAGGTTGTATCCTTCCCTTTCTTTTTTTGGTGATAAGACCTCTCAGTAGACTCATTTTAGACAACCGCCAAAAAAATCTTACATTTAGTGTTTGGGAGAATATATAGTTATTCAATTTCATATTTTTATATTTTTTTACTTTTACTATACTATAATATGCTTTGATTTAATGGTATATTCTAACGACTTTGCTTTAAAATATATTGTTTCCGGTTATTTCATAAAATCTCGTAAAATTGTTAAACTGGCTATCTCGTTTATTATGTTTTATATACGGAGAATTTGACTTCTTTTGATATTTTGTGTCGCCAATATACACAAAACATGTGAAGTATCATATTACTGTTACCACTGAATTGGTGAAGTATCATATCATATCATACCACAAAACATGTGAAGTATCATATTACTGTTACCACTGAATTGGATTGTCGCTATTCAGAAGAGTCCTACAATAGGGTTTATAATGCATTGTTTTTCATTTGATGAGAAATGACCCAAATCTACTCGGCGTTTTTAGATGGAGAAGGATAATTACCACTAGTACTTGGCATTGAATCCATATTGTTATCTTAATAACACTAATATGTCGCTAAATAGTTCTGAAAAGAACTGTTTTTTATATAAATGCAAACGAAAAATCTAAAAATTAAAGGAATAACGCAGAAAATACAAAAAATCGTCGATATAAATTTTGAATTTTAAAATTGCATAAATGTCATTAGTGTCGAAATGTCATAATTTAGTGGAGTAAACTTGCCTGCGGTTGGACAAACAAGAATTACGGCGCGGTAAATTTGAATTACTCCTCCTGGTTAAAAAACAAACCATAATATCATTTAACCAGCGACATCTTAAGTTTTATACAAAACATTTAGCGTTTCTTATGTAAATATAAATTTGGACACCTTGTACAGGACACTATGCTTCATTACAATTTATATAGTCACCTACTTAAGAGGCGTCGGGAAATATCGATTTTTGTCGGACTACTTCCTCTCCGCGTTACATGGAATGAATGCAAGTCACGTGCGTTGGACCATGGCAAAATTATATAATACTTGTGTAAACACAAAGAAGCTTATTATAGTTACATTAATTTGCCTATCTATGCAGGCCAGTCACAGAATTAAAAAGTGAGCAGTCCGCAAAAAATTTCACGAGTTTTTAAAGGGACGCAATTTTGGATGGACCGGACATGTTATATTTACATTTAAAGGAATATAACAGAAATAATAACATATTGTGGAACAAAATGGAAGAGTACATCGTCAGCATGTCTCATATTTGTACGACGAACTAATTGTAGCATTACCATCTTTGAAGAAATAAAAACTTTTCTGTAGAAAATGGAATAAACCCTGATGATATCTTCATCGACTTCTGACAAGACAAGATTGTTTAAACGATGGAAGAATGGTGTTCCTGATATGGTCCATAAAATAGCCAAAAGTATAAAAGCAAAATTAGAGTATACAAAACATGTCTGTCATAGTAGAATATCGGTGTGGCTTCCCAAAAAGATCAGCAACGTAAACATGGGGATTAAATAACACAGCAACTCTCATATATTTTGGGATCAACAAAGAACTAAAACAAGGAGACCCTTTATTGCATATTAACTCTTTAGTTTATATTTATTTTTATTTGTTTTCTTCCTTTGGGACAAGTGCCACCCGCATGCGTGAGTGTTAGATACGCGCCAGGTTGTACCACCATATTGAAGGATATATATATATATATATATATATATATATATATATATATATATATATATATATATATTGTGACGATTAGGGTTTATAGAAAATAATTTATAAGTTATATACTACATAATATTAGATATTTGGTTGTTTTAAATAAGTTATATACTAGAGAATTTAATAAAAATATATTTATGTGAGGGCATTTTTAATAAATTAGCATATAATAATTATTGTAAAAAGTTGTATTTAGTAATTTTAATGTTGTAAATAGATTTAAGTGAGCCATGTGCCTAGGCAACCAACTATACATACTCCAAGTGTCAAATTAAGAATCATAATACGAATATAAGTGGGGTTATTATAATAATATATTGTTTGAAATGTGTATTTTATTAAATTAGAGTGTTAGTTACTAATTTAATTATATATTCTGATCTGAAAAGCCTAAATGTAAACAAAATTATTAATAGAAAAGAATGGAATTCTCTGGATCTCCGGAGATGGCCATGTTTGCGAAATGGTTTGTTCCAGAAAATTCAGACAAGTATTTGATAGAACAAATTAGAACATGATATCTTACGAGATGGTTCTAGAATGTCCAAAAGATATAAATACCCGTGATTTGGATTCAAGATGGCAGTTTTTGGAAGTTTTTTAGTCAGAAGTCAGGCCAGTTTATTATGAAAGTTAGTAGAAGATAGACACAATTAATTAGTGAAGTCAATTGTTCACAGTTTTAGTAAGTCAGTCAAGCAGTTTAATAAGAAATATGAAAGTTAGTTGGAGATAGTCCAATTGTTTAATATAGTGAGTTAAATGAAGATTAAAAATTATGCATATATTTAATGCACATTTATAATTATACACAAATAATTATTGAAGATTATAAAAGTATATTAGAAGAATATTGGATGGACATTGGAAGGAATTAAAATTATATTATGATTGGAGATTAGTATAAATCAACTTATAATAATTGGATATTGGTATATTGAAAAGAAGAATAAATATAAATGCTGTTTGTTGGTTTGCTTGGTGGTTTATAAATGATGGTGAAGAAAACTATATCTTAAATTGGTAGAAGCTGATAATTGGAAAAAGTAATTTCACAAAAACAAGGATAACCGAAGTACGAAGACATTCAGTGGTGATTAGAATCTATATAGTGGAAAACAGTTCATTTAGGCATTCAGTGAAAGAAAGGTACAAAATTTTGTTAATATAATTTAGTTAGTTTTATAACAATTTCAATTTTGAAGATCGTTTGTTTAAATTTAACATTGTCTATAGAATTTAATTAGTTTTATAAGAACATCAATTTAAAGATAGTTTATTTTAAATTTACATTGGCTAGGTTAGATATATATGTGTGTTTCATAATAGTTATAATAAAGATAATTTAAAAAAGTACTTACAAGCTAATTCTTTGAGAACCGCGATAAAAACCCTATATATTATATTATTAAAAATACTCATTGCTCATCATTCAAAACAAACAACACATCATAACAATTTGGCACCCAACGCGGTGGCTCTCTATTTAAAAGAATTAGTTTGAGAAGATAAGTGCTCTCATATAATTAAATTAATTATCAGTAGAAAGGAAAAATTATAGATTTTATTTTTAATTATATTTGAACAAGTAAAGTCTCAAAATGTCTCAAGGAAAGAAAGGTACAAGAAGCAAAAAGAATGAAGAAGATGTGGAAGTAGAAACACAACCTATACAAGAGGAGAGTTTAGTTCAAGCTCCACAAGATACTGCAGAAATGAATCCAGAAAGAGAGGAAAATGTCAATATGGCAGCTTTGATGTCATTAATGATGCAGATGAACAAGACAATGGAAGAGAATTCAAAAGAAATCAAAGAAGACATGAAAAAAATGGAACAGAAAATGGAAGAGAATTCAAAAGAAATCAAAGAAGACATAAAAAAATTGGAAGAGAATTCAAAAGAAGTCAAAGAAGACATGAAAAAAATGGAACAGAAATTGGAAGAGTATTATAGAAAATTAGAAAAGAAAATAGAGGATAATAATAATAAAATTGTAAAACAAATGGATAAAAAACTTGAAGCTGCAGAGAAAAAAGTAGCAAATGAAATAAAAAGTATACGGAATGACTACAAGAAAAGGATAGACAATGAGAGGACAGAAGTAAAGAGGATTATTCAAGATAATGAGATAGATATAGAACAGAAAATAGAGTTACAGAAATGTAACTTAGAAGTAAAAATTAACGAAGACAGGAGAAACACAGAAGAAAAATTAGACGATATACAACAAAATATCCAAATAAATTGTAATCAAATAAGAAATGTGGAACAGAGAATAGATGATATTTCACAAATGAGAGACATAGGGAGACCTTATTTAAATTTAACAAATGAGACTGGGATTAAATTCTCTGGTAATATAAAAAATTTGCATCCTAGAGTATACATAAATAGTTTAAAACATAAATTAAGATTTGTGAATAATATGAATGATATTAAAGATTATATTAGAGTGACATTAAATGACAATGCAGCAACTTGGTTTGCTAGTATTGAGAATGATTTAGATAATTTTCAAACATTTGAAAATAAATTTTTAAATTATTATTGGGGTGAATTAGAGCAAGCAAAGTTTAGAGAAATTCTATATTTTGGAAAGTATAATCAAAATTTAAAATCAAATATGGTAGATTATGCATTGAAATTGATAACAGTTGCAAAATATTTAGAACCACCACTTAGAGAGGATGAAACAGTCTTAAATGTATCTAGACATTTTGATGCTGATGTTGTGCAAACCGTAACTGTACAAAATATTCAAACAATAGATAGTTTTATTAATTTTATTCAAAGAATACAAAGAGGCAATATGACAAGTAATAATAACAACAGAAAAAACAACAATACTTTTCAATATAATAAAAATGATATTCAACAATATAGACAATCATATAACATTAATACTAGGTATGGTAATAATTTACAAAATTTTAATAATAATAACAGTAATCCAAATAGACAGAACTTTAATAATAATACTAGTTATAATAGACAAAATTTTAATAATAATACTAATTATAATAGACAACATTTTAATAACAGTACTAATAATAATAGACAAGATTTTAATAATAGAAGAAATACAGAGCGACCTAACTATAACAGACAGGTAAATTGTGTTCGAAGGAATAGAAGCTGTGAAGACAGGGAACAAAATAGTACAAGGCAGGAAAATGTGAGTAGAAGTCATAGTAGGGAAAGACATAGGACATCAGATCCAAGTGGTCAGATACAATCTGACAATTCTAATAATCAAAATTTTGTGCAGTAAACTTTCTGAATTACAAGTTAGGCCATTGCTATTATGAAAAACCTTCTGAATTTATTTCTTTAGATGAAGATAAAATTATTGAATCTATTAATTTAATTTATATAAATGCTTTGGCCAAAAATAAAATGATTAAAATTATGATAGATACTGGTTCAGAAAGTACTTTAGTCTCGGAGAATTTTATTTTTAATACATTAAAACTATCAGATATAATAAAGATTCCAAAAATTAAAATTATTGGTGCAAATAATAAGAAGTTGGGTGAAATTGATAAACTAGCCAATTTTAAATTTAATATTCTTAATAAAGAAATTAATATGCAAGGATTTATTGTCAAGGATTTATGTGTTGATATATTAATGGGAAATGATGAATTGGAAAAGAAGAAAGTAAAGATAGATTTTGAAGAAAAAATGGTAACTTGGGAAGGGCAAATAATTAAATTTATGCAGAAAGATGAGGTAGAAGAAGGAATAAGAGTTGATAGGATATTATTAAAAGAAAATAATGATGTTTATGAAGAAGAAATGTATTTTGATGATAGGGAAATGTCCCAAAAGAATGTAAAGAATAATTATTGTAGTGAATATTTAAGGAATGGAAATTTTAAGCAGATGGATGCCTACGAGGCGGAGTGCGTAAAATTGGAAGCAAGGAATAATGAGTACATAATGAAGAATAATTTTATTTGTAAAGAAGAAGATATGATAAAAGTTTTAAATTGCCCTGAAGAATATAAATCAATAGTCATTTCCATATTGCAGCAACACAAGGGACTTGTCAATAAAGAAAATAGAATTGCACAAAATTATATTCATAGTATAAAAGTTAAAGAAGAAAAAGATTTTAAAACAAAATCATACCCAATACCATATAAATACAGAGAAGAAGTAAACAAAACAATTAATAATATGTTAGAAGATGGGATCATTGAGAAGGCAGACACACATTTTATTAACCCCATAGTAGTAGTACGAAAAAGATCAGGTGAAATCAGGTTATGTTTGGATGCAAGGAATATTAACAAGATTACTGAAAAGCAATTTGAAGCACCAATGAGTATAGATGGAATATTAGGAAGAATTACAGGAATGTCATTTTTCACTAAAATTGATTTACAGCATAGCTTTTGGTTAATACCTCTAGAAAGAAAAAGTAGACAGTACTGGATTATATTCTAAAGAAGAAATTATAAGAGATCAGATCAATTTGAGTGAAAAACAAAAAGTCCTTAGGAAAGATGGGGTATATTATAAAATAATAAATGGCATAGAAGTATATGTAATAACTAGAACTTTAGCAAAGAAAATATTGAAAAATTTACATAACAATTATATGCATATTGGTTCAAGAAAGCTATGGATGCTATTTAGGGACAATTATTTTGCAAAGAATGACATAAGTATAGCAAAAGAAATTACTACCCAATGCCCAATATGTCAACTAAACAAAGAAAAGAATTTCAAAAACCAGAACACATATAAATCTAATGTTGTATATGAAAAACTAAATACAGTTTCCATGGATTTTATTTCAAATTTAGTTCTCAGTCCAACAGGAAAAAAGCATATACTAGTGATAGTTGATTTATATACAAAATTTATTAAACTATATCCCTGCTCCAGAACAAATGTTAAAACATTAAAATCATATATTAATCAATTTTTCGAAGAAATAGGACCATTTAGAAATTGCATAATAGATAATGCTACATATTTTAACAACCAAAAATTTCGGACATTTTGTGAGAAAAAGGGAATCAACATTCATTTTACAAGTATCAGACATCCTCAGGCAAATCCTGCAGAAAGATATATTAAAGAAGTTATAAAATATTTAAGGATACTGTGCCAAAACCAACATGAAACTTGGCAGCAACATATACCACAAGTAGAGTATTTTTTAAATAATACACATAATTTGAATACAGAAGAAGTACCAGAATATTTAATGTTTGGCCATATAGGAAACAGAAAGTGGATTAGTGAATATAATCAGGATATGTTAGAACAAGTAATGCAGAAAGTGAATAACCGAATTAGGAGGAAAGCTGAAAAATATATCAGAAGACAAAATCGAAATATAAAAAAACCAATCACATTTCAAAAAGGAGACCTAGTGTTAATTCGTTCACTTAGAAAAAGTAATGTTAAAGAAAACCGTTGTAAGAAATTACAACAAATGTTTGAAGGTCCATATACAATTGAAAATCAGAATGGACTAAATAGTTATGTGTTAATAGATGCAGAGAACAGACTAAGAGGCATATTTCATATCAACGACATTTTTCAATATCATGAAGAGATTGAATAATGATTTCTATACCTTTAACACAAATATAATAACACTAATAACTTACTGATAGATCCATTTCATAGATAGATGGTAAATTTCTTTGTTGTGAATCAATTTGACATCATACTTGTTGAATTTTGTATATATGGAAATTAATTTGTACCATAAAAATCATAATTTGGGGTTAGATACTATAATTGCTATAAAAATGTCTTTCTAATATAATAAAGTGGAAAAACTTACCAATTTATATTGATGAAAGTTATTTTGAATGGAAATAATTCCTAGATTTTGTCTATAAATAAACAGAACACAATATCCATTATATTTTTAATTAAGGTTATATTTTATTCTCTCCATTTGACATGACAGTTTGACCATAGAATAGCCGAACTGTGCTCCGTTGTTCTCTGCTTTGACATAGACAGCGAACAGGGATGTATTTAACACACTTTAAATAATAAAAAAAAAATTGAATTATTAATTTATTAAATTTAATAAGGTATGAGAAAATTAATATTTAAAAAAATAATAAGTAAATTATTTATTTTAAATATTATTTTTGGGGTATTGTGACGATTAGGGTTTATAGAAAATAATTTATAAGTTATATACTACATAATATTAGATATTTGGTTGTTTTAAATAAGTTATATACTAGAGAATTTAATAAAAATATATTTATGTGAGGGCATTTTTAATAAATTAGCATATAATAATTATTGTAAAAAGTTGTATTTAGTAATTTTAATGTTGTAAATAGATTTAAGTGAGCCATGTGCCTAGGCAACCAACTATACATACTCCAAGTGTCAAATTAAGAATCATAATACGAATATAAGTGGGGTTATTATAATAATATATTGTTTGAAATGTGTATTTTATTAAATTAGAGTGTTAGTTACTAATTTAATTATATATTCTGATCTGAAAAGCCTAAATGTAAACAAAATTATTAATAGAAAAGAATGGAATTCTCTGGATCTCCGGAGATGGCCATGTTTGCGAAATGGTTTGTTCCAGAAAATTCAGACAAGTATTTGATAGAACAAATTAGAACATGATATCTTACGAGATGGTTCTAGAATGTCCAAAAGATATAAATACCCGTGATTTGGATTCAAGATGGCAGTTTTTGGAAGTTTTTTAGTCAGAAGTCAGGCCAGTTTATTATGAAAGTTAGTAGAAGATAGACACAATTAATTAGTGAAGTCAATTGTTCACAGTTTTAGTAAGTCAGTCAAGCAGTTTAATAAGAAATATGAAAGTTAGTTGGAGATAGTCCAATTGTTTAATATAGTGAGTTAAATGAAGATTAAAAATTATGCATATATTTAATGCACATTTATAATTATACACAAATAATTATTGAAGATTATAAAAGTATATTAGAAGAATATTGGATGGACATTGGAAGGAATTAAAATTATATTATGATTGGAGATTAGTATAAATCAACTTATAATAATTGGATATTGGTATATTGAAAAGAAGAATAAATATAAATGCTGTTTGTTGGTTTGCTTGGTGGTTTATAAATGATGGTGAAGAAAACTATATCTTAAATTGGTAGAAGCTGATAATTGGAAAAAGTAATTTCACAAAAACAAGGATAACCGAAGTACGAAGACATTCAGTGGTGATTAGAATCTATATAGTGGAAAACAGTTCATTTAGGCATTCAGTGAAAGAAAGGTACAAAATTTTGTTAATATAATTTAGTTAGTTTTATAACAATTTCAATTTTGAAGATCGTTTGTTTAAATTTAACATTGTCTATAGAATTTAATTAGTTTTATAAGAACATCAATTTAAAGATAGTTTATTTTAAATTTACATTGGCTAGGTTAGATATATATGTGTGTTTCATAATAGTTATAATAAAGATAATTTAAAAAAGTACTTACAAGCTAATTCTTTGAGAACCGCGATAAAAACCCTATATATTATATTATTAAAAATACTCATTGCTCATCATTCAAAACAAACAACACATCATAACAATATATATATATATATATATATATATATATATATATATATATATATATATATATATATATATCTAGCCTAATTAAGATTGAGACATTTACAAAAACAGATGAACAATAAAAAAAAAAGATGAATCGAGAAAAAAGGTGGTTAAAGAATTGAGAACAATTTTGGAATATTAAAAAAACAGCACAATATAGTTTCAAAAGCTTTTCTGTCTATGCCACTGAAACGATCCTTTTCTCTCAAATATAAGAATAAAAAGACATAGAGGGAGATACTCTTATTTTCAAAAATGATGGACAACATCCATCCAAAATGAAAGTGCATCCAAAATAACGATATTTTTCATGTTAGAAGTCGCTACGCCAATCTTATGCACAAAAAAGCCAAACTTTTAGTAACAAATTTACTTATAATTGTAATTTTAGTCAAATTTAAGTACAATCTATCAGGATTCAATTATAATCATTACTGACATCGAAAGGAACCAACTTATCTGGAACGGACTCATCCGGGGAATGAACGAGACTAGATTCCCTAAACAAGCATTAAATTGGATATCACATCATCGAAAAAAAAAAGGGGACGACCAAAAAGAACCTGAAAAGGGGGAATACGTAAAGCCATGAGTGTGAGGAGCTTAGAGAATGGACAATGAGAAGATTGAAGAAAATGGAGTATAGATATCGGACAACGTTATCGAACGTTTCAAACTGCTTGTATATATAATTTAGAATGTAAAATGTCGATTCTGTTCTTAAAATAAACTGGTTGATAAGTTTATTAAATAAATACCGTACAAATATGGATTTAGAGGGGGTAAAGTACTCAAGATATAAAACTCATACAATTTTGTACAAAAAAAATACTATGTTTTGTGTGATTTGCTTTTAAACATTGAGATAGTCTATAAGGTGAGTAGGTATTACAGATATATAAATAAACTTAACAAAATCAATATTGTTTTTTTTACAAATAAAACCAAAAATCAAAATAATGGGAATTAAACAATTTGACTAAATATTAAAAATACTCAAAAATAAAACAAAATATTAAATATGTATAAACATTTATGTTTAATACATATTTATTTTTCAAAATTTTTAACTAAAAACGGTTGCCTTCTATCACTAAAAATGTGTTTGGTGACAGAACAAGTTCGATCTATATCTACTGACGTTATTCGCTCCGTGCGTGACTGACGCGACACCTACCGCCTTCATCTGACAGTTTTGGACCTACCAATTTTCAGGTTAAACATATGACATATGTTTGACATTGTTAGATACATGAGAAATGTGAGAAATGACAATTATTAATAATTAACTTTTTAATTATATTTTTTCAGTATATGTACAAAATAAATGTAGTATTAAAAACTGGGTTTCTCAAAATTCATCATAATATTATATCTTTTCAACCATAAACGGAAAAGAAAGGGAAAAATCTAGTACTGGCAAATTAAGTTTTTCACGTGAAAGAGCACATACATATTTAAAAACAGTAATAGCAAAAGTTATGATATAAAAGCTTAAGTAATCAGGCACTCTGCAGTTAGCTTGAAGCCTTATAAAATATCATTTAAGGTAAATTATTTAAATTTTTCCTATTTCAATTGCATAAAAATGAAGTTATGTGATATTTACTTTTTCATATTAATAGCACGGATCCATCTTTTTCTTTTCTCTAATTTATATGTAATCTTTGGGAACCTATAAAAACTACACTTACTATTTTTGCTATTATTAGTACAATTAAATACGCAATATGTATTTGCACACATTTTTGATAAAATTTATGCGTAAAAAGATAGGTCCAATTTTGTCATATTTCGCCGCTACGCACGCTGGCATCGTTTCAAAGTACCCCTACCATGGTCACACACGGAGCGAATAGTATTTAGTATATATTTTAATGTAGGTCGTATGCCAAGTCGTAAGATCTTCAGAAAAGTTGCCTTCAAAAATACGTCCAGCTTTTCTCAAACAATCGAAGCCCTCATTTTTTTTTCTAATTCGTTTTCTAATTTTTGGTATAAAAATATAAGCTTCTATTTAAATAAAACAAGGTTTGGAAGAGTTTTATCGAAGTCCAATTCTAATTTTACTCTTAGACTTTACTCAATCACTTTTAAACCAATAGATGTATAACTTGTAGTTACATATATTGTTTTATTTTGTTGTTATCATTGTAGCTACTATAATTTCATTATATGTTATGTTATCAGTATCGCAAAATATAATCGTGCTTGTTTTTATTTGTATTATCAATTGTAAATTTAGAATAACATAACGAAGTGTTGTTATAAATACTTAAATTGAAATTAAATATAGAGTTACACTATTTAAATAAATAGTTTTGACTAGCACATTGCATGAACTAGATATGAAAACGTATATGTTATTGAAAATTGTTTGACAACGTCATGTAAATCTTTTTGATTCAGATATAAAATTGTAACATTTTGTTTTAGATTTGTTGTATGGGTCATTAATTTTAAATTTGTACAGTCACAGTTAATGGTAGCTGATATTTACCGTGACCACATTATGCTACTCGCATACTACGATTAGATGTATAGACGCATCTATATTGCGCAAAAATTAGAAAACAGCAAGAAAACTGGTTCCAAATTCAAATTTAGGAATTATATTCCCAAGCCCAGGATTTTCAAGCCCTCGGAAATATTTCTGCTGTTCTGGCGAAGCACAACAAAGTAATGTAGAATTTATTTAACAAAGTAACTTAGTTTTTGTTTAACAAAGTAAGATTTTTGTACTGAAACATCCTATACATATAGGCCAGCAGCGAACGCCCAAAAAGTGCTTTAGTTTTTGATAAACTCATAAATCGTTAGCTATCAAGCAAATTTTCTACCAAAATGATCGTAATTAAAATCTGCACAATCTAGATTTTCGCGGTTAATAATTAAAAATAAAGCTAAGATTAATATGTACTGTTTGTTATAGCTAAAATAATTGGTTAGGTTAGATTTTCAATATGTATTATATGTTTGAATTCTTTTAATTTAAAATTTACGATTTTTTTATATTATAGTTGTCATGTAGTATAGTTGTTGATAAATATCTTTGTATTTTCACTAGTTTATTATAATAAATTTTATTTATTAATATTTAAGGTTAAACTTCGCATAAACCTCACATTTTAACAAAAAAAGTTTGTAACTTTAAGAACTACGTTTTCAAAATTTCGCATGTATAAAGCGGGGAGATGGGGCCCCAACTTTGTTTAACCTGGCACTGGAGTATGCGTTAGGCAAATGCAAACTGGACGAGGAAACCTACTGACCAACCGAACGGTTCAACTGGCTCCTTATGCCGATGATATTAATATTATGAGTAGAACATCAACAGGAGCACAGAAAACATAACAAATTAACACAGAAAAAACAAAAATAATGATACAGACGAGAACAAATATAGTCTTACTATACACGAAGATGACATTGAAACAGTTGGAAAGTTTACATACCTGGGAGCAGAAATATATGCCGACGGATCAGAAGATGGAGAAATACGGAAGAGAATAACGCAGGCAAACAGAGGTTATTTTGCTCTTCTCCATATATTTCGGTCTAAAAATGTCCACAGAAATACAAAGATGAAAATCTATAAAACCTTAATTCGACCAATAGCATGCTATAGCAGTGAAGCATGGGTCCTGATCCTGAAAGAAACATCCAAAAGCAAACTCGATACATTCGAAAGGAAAGTACTGAGGAGAATACTAGGACCTGTGGGGGAAAACAGAATCTTCAGAAGTAGATACAACAACGAGCTTTATCAACTTTATAAGAAAGCACCACCGTCAGACTTCATTAGAATACAAAGTGATAAGAATGGGAGAGGATAGGCTACCAAAAAGAGCACCGAATGCTAGAATGCAGGGAAAGAGATCGGTTGTAAAGCCCAGAAAGTGCCTCGAAGACACAGTAAACAGCGACGTACAAGCCCTTTGAGGAGTCCGTATATGGACAAGATCAGCCACAAACAAGCAAGGGGTGGAGGCAAAAAATAAAGGAGGCCAAGGCTCAATTTGGGCTGTAGTGCCGTAGAAGAAAAAGAACTTTAAGAACTCTTCAACCCTTTTTACAGTAAAAATCATTATGTTATATTTACAACAAACATGTTGGAAAATCTACAGCTATTTTCAAGTTTTTTTACATTGTAGCTAACAAATATTTTTTATAAAATGAGTGTGTGATAAATCAATTTGTCTTCAGATTTTCAGGGTTTAACCCATTGTCAGTCTAACCGATTTTTGGTGTGCAAGCTCGTACGTCTTCAACGCGGTGGGGATATACAGGCTAGGACCAATGGCTATGGTAATAAGAAAAGGTATATGACCTTGATTCAAGTGACGAATATGTGCCTTCTAAATCTTCAAAAGATTCTTCATAAACAAGTTCATCTTCCGAAGAAGACATTCAATTACGTCTATTACCATCACCAACACAACTTATTCCTTCACAAAGTTCAAGCTTTCAGCAGAGAGTGAAAGTAAATTTTACTGGAAATTCCGATTTACGAAAGTGGATTCCAGAAACAAATGAAAATGAATTCCTGTCGATATATTTTAACAATTTTTTGATGATGACATCCTCAATTTGATGATAAAAGAAACAAATAGTTATGTGCAGTAGTACATGGGAATACACAAACTAAGAAGGTCCTCTAGAATGAAGAAATGGGTCGATGTAACATTATGAGAGATGAAAAACATTTTAGGTGTTCTGCTTGTAACTGGACATCCAATATCTGAACGTAGAGAATTATTGGCGACGAGACAGTATATTTTACCATCCAATTGTTCACCAAATTGGAATGAGTTACAACAGATTCTCTTTGATACTGAAAAACTGGCACGTTTTTGATAATATTTTAAATAATAATTCATGGATCTCTTTTTCACATTGCACAAATAAGTTAAACCTGTTAATAATAATATTTATTTTCCATACAAAGGTTAGAAATGTATTGGAATAGTAAACATTTATAATTTTTAAAATCTAGAGCTCTAATTAATTGTATGTATTATCTAAGAGATTAACATAAAATAACAGTATACAAGCCATAAAAAAACGCATAGAGGAGACTCATAAATCAATTATTATGAATTACAATATTCTTGTAAGTATAAAAAAAACACTTTTAATTTATGTCTCATTAATTTTATTGATATTACAGTAACAAACTGAGAAGTTACATTAACACTGTAATCACTGTCACTAAAATTGTACAATTTTATGGCAATCTTAAATTAGTAAAATTATTGTACACCTTACATATCAAGTTATACAACACCTTACAGTTCAACACAACAATAGATTGTAAAAAAAGTCAAGTTGTTTATTTCAAAAATGCAAGTGATCTATACCTCCGGCGAAGAAATATGTGTCGATGAATCTATGATTTCTCACTGAGGAAGACTAGTATTTAGACAATAAATCCCGATAAGGCCCATAAATATGGGATAAAATTATTTAAGTTATTTGTTATTTGAGGTATATATCTTCTTCCTCTTCTTTTTATGTAGACATGATTCTGTCTGTTTTTCAATGTCCCCCAGTAAGTTGTCGTTCCATCATTTTGGTGGTCTTCCTACTGATCGTCTTCCTATTGGGGAACCGGCTTATATGATCGTTCCATTCTACTCTTCTATTTCTTACCCAGTTCTTGATATTCTCCACCTTGTATCTCGTATATCTGTACTTCTAGCTCTGCCCCATAGTGTCTTACCATCAATTTTTCAAGTGTTTTCATCTGCTGTTTCTAACATCCTTTTTGTCCTGTCTGTGTCAGGTCGTGTTTCTGCCGCGTATGTCATTATTGGTCTGATGACTGTTTTGTTTTGTAAATTCTGCATTTCATTTCTGTCCCGATATTTTTATTTCTCCATATTATTTCATTTAGGTAATTTGCGTCTCTGTTTGCTCTATTCACTTGATCTTCCACTTCAGTTTCGAGCTTTCCGTAGCTAGATAATGTGATGCCTAGATATTTAAACTCCATCACTTGTTCTATTATCTGACCTTCCAGCGCCAATTTACATCTTAATAAATTTGCTGTTATAACTGTGCATTTTGTCTTTTTTGGGTAAATTAACATGTTAAATTTTCTGGCGGTTAAATTAAATTGGTACAGCATACGTTGTAAATCATCTTCACTTTGAGAGAGTAGTATTGCGTCGTCTACATACCAGATTAGTTTAAATTCTTGTTTTTCTTCCATTTGGTATCCTTTTTTAGTTCTTACTTTTTTTTATTATTTCATCCATAATCAGGTTGAATAATAGAGGACTCAGGGAATCTCCATTTCTTCTCATTGCTAGCTTCAATAGAGTCGGTTGGTTTTTCTACTTTTACTTTTATTGTGTTGTTTTGGTAGATATTTTCGATCGTTTTGACTATTCCTAGAGATATCTCTCTTGCGTACAATAAATGGATAACGTCCTTTAATTTAACCCGGTCAAATGCCTTCTTAAGTTCCACGAAACATAGATATGCTGGTTTGTTGTATTCTAATCATTTTCTCTTGCACTTGCCTCATTATAAATATAGCGCGGAGCATGATCTTCCCGACCTAAAACCTAGTTGTTCGTCTGTTAGTGTTGTAATTTCATTCAGTTTATTTGTTATCACTTTGGTTGTTAATTTTAGTGCTGTGTTTATAATAAATTAATTCCTCTGTAAAATTTTACGGATCTGATTCTCCTTTTTTCTTAAGAGAAGTATTAGGATGCTTGATTTCCATTCTTGAGAAAATCTGTTTTGTCTTATTATTTTTTAGATTAGTTTTAATAGTTGTTTGGTCAGATCTGGTCCTCCGTACTTTAGTAGTTCGTTCGGTATTTTGTCTTCTTGTGATTTTCTATTTTTTAATTTCCTTAATGTTTCCTTTACCTCTTCCCCCTCAATATTTATTTATTTATGTATATATATATGGAATTTCTCCATATACTGCGGGACAGGGTACGTCTAAAATATTACCTGGATTAGATCACCCCGGATCTGCTGTTGTTTCTTTATCTGAGCTATTACGTGACAAAGATCGCACTCCTGTAGCAGATAATTGGTACAGTAGTATTTCATTAGCTACTTTTTTTATAAAATAGAAGCACAGCATACTGTGGAACAATGAGCGTTAATCGAAGTAGTATCCCAAATGACGTCAAAACACAGATATTAGACAAAGGACAAATTATAGGTGCAATTAATACTACCACTAGTGACATGAATGAAACTGAGAGAAAAAATCACAAAGGTAAATAGTTAGAAAACCTACTTCAACTCTAGACTATAATAGGATTAAAAGTGGTATAGACTTTTCAGACCAAATGTTTTCTTACTACAGTCCTGCTGGTAAAAGTGTCAAACGGTATAGGAAAGTCCTTTTTGTATGTATTGGTATTACAGTTGTAAATTGTTGGATCTTATATAAAAAACTTTATAACAACAAAACAATGCCACAAGCTATATTTACCAAACGTCCGACGGAATCTTTACTTGCACTCCATACCAAGCGGAAAATGGAAAAACCCTTTCGAAAAGTTCATGAACCAACAATTCCACGCAAAGAAAATGGGAAAATTCAACGCAAGCAGTGTAATGGATATTATAAATAAAATAAGTCTAGAATACAATCGAAAAAGAGCCCTGAAAGAAGCAAAACAAGTATCTATGGAGTGTAGGATTTGTAAGAAATCATTCTGCCTACCATGTTTCAATAGAAATTACGAAAAATAATTTGAATTATTACTTTTTATTTTTTAGTCATAGAAATATTTTAAGTTTTTTGTTGTTGTAAAATTTGGATTTTATATAAATTTTATTCACCAATAAATAATCTAGAAATAATTTTTACCTTCCATTTTAATAGTAGTATGAAATAGCAGCACAAATTATAAATATTTTTGTTTTCATAAGGTAACATGGAGATCGACTTACCTACTTAACCTGTACAGCTAACATAATAAGCTCAATGGTAATAATACTTTAATCTGACACGATTAACAGTGCTGAAGGAATATATTTCATGCGCTTTGAAGAAATATTTAATTATAAATAAACTGCACTGAGCATCACATGTGACGCACAACATTTCAAAAATAATCCCTGTGTATCACATATGTAATGCAGTGGGCAAAGGGTTAAAATTGTTACAAAAAAATTAATAATTCATACGAACACCTCAGAATTTTCCTAAAAGTACGCCCGTCAGAGTCTTAAAAAGGATTAAAACAAGAATCGGAATCGGCTAAAGGTTAGCTGTTGTTATACTTCCTCAATACCGGTAGCCACAGGTAAAAGTCTGAGATTGCCAACATTTTTAGCGGCAGACAAATTCTTTAAAATTTTGATTTATTACTCGTTCTAGATTGCAAAAAGATTATAAGAATTTTTGATAAATACTTCTATAAAACAATTTATCTTGATTCTATTTTTATTGTGACTTAGTATCTTATTAAGTGTGCTATATTCTTTACAATAGCAGTTTTAAATTTACAATTTTTACGTGAGAAGGTATTAGTGAATGATTAAAATCTAATTCTGATTGCATTTTTTGCAATAAAATTTAGAAAACCTATTTTGGTAGAAATTATTGACTGAATGCTGCTGTAAAATAGTCCTTTGGTAGAATTTAAATACATGTCAAATATATTTTTTTAAATCATATAAAGGTTCTTCCTGAATTAACAAATATTTTAAAAAGTTATTGGTAAAATTCTTGTTAGGCTATTAGTCCCCGACATTGGTTTGTTATTACATATGGTGTGTTTAAGAACTAAGAAGTGTGTACATTCAATAACACAATTGATGCATAATCTTCACGACCCCGGTGTTCGATGTTGCAATTGTCACGCTATAGTGTAAGAAATATAGCCAGAAGATACAGAACTACAGGTTCGGTCGTCACCACAAAACCTAGAAATGTACGAAAAAGTAAAATAGCCGAAGCAGGTCGAAGGGACACGTCTGACAAGCAGACACGTTTCTAGATCAACATGTCATCGAGAGGCCCACAAATTAGGATTTGGTACTTAAAGGTAAGTTTTATAGTTGATAAAATGGTATGAATTGTTTTTAATACATATCATTTTATTTTAGGCTAAGAAAAAGCCACTTTCAACGTTACAACAAAAGAAAAATAGACTAAGATGGTCAAAAGAGTATAAAGATTGGACTCAGTCGCAATGGGATTCAACACAATAGAGTGATGAGTCCAGATTTGAAGTGTGTGTTGGAGACAGTAGGAGTCGCGTCACTCGCATCACTTCGCGAAAAATGAAGCTTTCCATCCCGACTGTCTGAAGAGAAAAGTCAAATTTCCTGCATCTGTCATGATCTGGGGCAGCATGTCGTCTACAGGTGTGGGAAAGTTACATTTTATCGATGGGATTGTAAACACGGACAAATATTTGAATATTTTTGAAGAATTTTTACGAATTATGGAACACCGTTTAACATCAGCGGAAGATTTTGTCTTCTAACAGGGTTGTCATACCTCAAAAAAAGTCTTTGGAGACTTTGGAGGCGCGAAATGAAAAAAGCTTTGAGAAAACATCCTGCCAGGTTCGTCAACAAATTGAAGGAAAAATTGCAAGAAATATGGGATTCGTTTACATTAGAATTTTGTCAGAACTTTTTGTAAAAACTATGCCTCGAAGAATTGTGGATGTCATTAAAAATAAAGGGGATGTAATGAATATTCTATGCCTTTTTGTTAAATTTATTATTATTCTGTTTAATCAATAGTTTTCATTACGCTATAAAACATTTTCTATAATTAGGAAATTCAAAAATGTTCTTCGATGCATTAAAACTTCTAAAATTTACGCTGCGCTTTTATTTTTGTTCTCTAAAATTTAATTTTCTTATCAATCTAACGTTGGGCCAACTGATATGGGAAGGTGCTCGTATCGTATACATAATACCTATATACTATAATTAAATATGAATTAACAGAATATCCGGCTTCGAATTAAAACGAATGGAACATATGTTTTGAAAAATGAAAATAGCAAACAATTTTTAGGTCATCAGCGGGCGGGCGGTATAAATTGAAGAGAAAACAGGACAAAATAAAAATTGAGTTGGACAAACACTCTAGTTTACCACATGTTAAAAAGTGTTATGACGCCGACGCATTTTTTATTAGTTTGCATAATTGCACACAACGTACATCTAAAAATAGCCGGCGATGTAATCGATGAAATAAAACACTCGTGGAAATGTATCTAATAAAAGTGTTTTGATGTAATTTAGATAATACGTATCGACATGCTTTGATAATATCATTTTGTTCAAATTTTTTTGAATGGAATGATTATATATTTTACGGTTAAAATATTACAAATTTATATGCAGCATACTTCTATCATTTTAGTATAACTAAACCTCTAGACAAGGGTGTTATACAGCTCCTCCACACGCTGCTGATGATAGTAAAACCTTCGTAGCAGAGGTGGTACATAAAGAAGATGATTTGTTGAGTAGTAAATTTAGTTATGTTGTAGTATTGTTTTTTTCTAGTAAATACCTTCTACAGTGTGTAAAAGTGTGTAAATCAATGTCAAAAACCGCTTAAAATATTTTTTTAATTATTTCTAAATTATACAGTGTGGATATTAAGTCTTACCCCCCTAGTGAACTCCGTTATTTAAGACAAAGATGAAAAACGCTTGGACCCGTCTATTTTTATTTTAATAGAGGTATTTTATAACGTAAAAAAAATTGTCACCCCTTTCATCTCCTTCACTTAGCTACCCTCAGATTTTTTAAATAGCAATGGGGGTCGTTGCAATAGTTCGTTGGAAAGGGTTTGAAAAGAAGGATTCTAAAATCTATCACACTTTACTTTAACTTTACGGATCTGTTTGTTAATAACGATTTATTGTTTGGAGATACACTTTGCGATATAACAATACAAAAGTAGGTACACTGGTTTTGCTTTAAAATGGGATATTCGGTATAACAAAATTTATTAAATTTTTATTCTTGAACGTTTATACCGAATTATTTTTTTTGCAAAATAAATACTTTTGTGTCGTTAAAACATATCGTGGTTAGAACAATTTTTTAAATAATCTAGTTGACGTGTCTAGTTTTTGACAACTGTCATAAAAACCAAGCAATTAGCACCGTTGATTGTAAAGAATATTAACAAGAACTTGACATTTGGTGAGCTTTAGTGGTAACCTGTAAATTTTTAGTATTCAAAAGTCAAAACAACCAAAATGACACCACCTCGTAGATTAGTAGACAAATGTGAAGCATTCTTAATATTTAGTGAAGCAGGCCATAACTACCATGAAGCGGTGAGAATATTTAATAAACGTTTTCCGAATCTACTATCGATTACTATAGACTACTTGTCACCAAATTTTGTGAAACTGTAGAAAAATCTGAAATTGTAGAAAAAAGACTTCTGAGGAAAACCAAGTAGATATTTTGTCTCAATTTGTAATAAATCCATCCAGTTCAACTAGAAATGTTGCTCGCGAATCCGAAGTAAGTCACAGGACCGTCTTAAACATTTTAAAAAAGCAAAAAATTTCATCCCTCTAAGATGAAAATGGTGCACGAATTGACAGAGGAAGATCCAGATCGACGACTGCAATATTGTGAAACTATGAATAATAATATTTCACAATATCCAAATTATTTAAGACATATTTGTTTTTCCGATGAAGCTACATTCTATTTAAATGGTCCTATACATCGACAAAACGGAAGATATTGGTCTGACGAAAACCCTTGATTGTTTCGAGAGTGTCATACTCAATTTCCCACTAAATTAAATGTTTGGGCAGGTATACTAGGAGATCACATTATGGGCCCTTAATTTATATAAGGCAATTTAACGCGGGAAAGCTATCTTAATCTATTGGAAACACAAATAATTCCTGCAATTAATGATGTGCTTAGAAACAATCCAGGCGAATTCACCCAAGATCTTGTCTTCAGGAAGATGGAGCTCCGCCTCATTACGATGCTCGCGTTCAAAATTTTTTAAATAATTTGTATCCTAGATGATGGATTGGACGCCGTGGATTCATTGAATGGACACCAAGATCACCAGATCTTACTTCTCTAGATTTTTACCTATGGAGTTACCTTAAATCCAAACTTGTATGAGAGCCAGTTGACGACACTTGATGAACTCCGTCAAAGAATAATCGAAGAATGTAATAGGATTGATATGCAGACCCTACAAAGGGTTAGGGAGGCAACGAAACAAAGAATCTACTTCTGCCAGGAAATAAAACTCCTGCAGTATTTAAGTTTTCTTTAGGATAATTTGCCAGTTCCTTTAATTTTGAAGATGTAATTTAATTTTTGTATATTTTATTTAAAATAAAACCATTATGCCATACAAAATGTCAAACTTATACATTTTTGAATTCTTCTTTTCAAACCCTTTCCAACGAACTATCGCACGACCCCCATTGCTATTTAAAAAATCTGAGGGGGTAGCTGTCAAGTGAAAGGGATGAAAGGGGTGACAATTTTTTTTATGTTAAAAAATACCTCTATTAAAATAAAAATTGACGGGTCCCAGCGTTTTTCATCTTTATCTTAAATAACGGAGTTCGCTAGGGGGGGGGTAAGACTTACTATCCACACTGTATACACATTTTTTACTTTTAAAGGGTGTGTTGAATTATCAACATCTTTTGTTTCTAATTTAATTGCCGCTAGTAATGAGTCAAAATTTCGCTGACAAAGGCGCCGCTATCGAGCGATATATTTTTAAAAAATAAACGCCGTTGTACTAAAAGCGCATAGTAAGCTGTCGGGATATTGAGACTTTGCGATAATTATAAAGACAGACCTCTTTGTAAAAGGTTGCCTATTAATTGAAAGAAATATACATATTACATTTCTATTTGATTCATTCTCCGACCGCCGCCGGCCGTGCTGATAAGACACCAAAATTACATTTAAACACATTTCGCATTTTTAAAGATAATTTGTCTCTATTTTCGCGTGCATTTAAGTATTATAATATAAATAATTGTAAAACAGTGTAGTTAGTAGTGAATAACTTGTTAATAAGTCAAAATAAAGATTTACTATTGTGCACTTTACCTCTGGTGCTTATTAATTTGGTAGCAGTTTTCCCAATCGAAGAAAAAATATTTCAATCCATCTTATGTGTGAGAGATTGGAACAGGGATCCGCACAGCGGGTGTAATGCTAGTTACACTAAAATATTGCACGTGCACCCTTGGTAATCCAAATGAACTAGCACAAGAGGCGCCAGATAATCTTTTTATAAGATTTTCTGGCAGAAAGAAATCACAGTTTGTAAAGATATTAAACTGCCAACAAATGGAAATTCTAAAGACCAATTAACAGAAGAACTTGGGCCCAGTATACGAGTTTGCCAACTTAATATAGAAGGCATAATTAGAGGAAAATGCCAAATTCTGCACAGATTATTAAAAGAAATCGATATTGACCTGGCCGCAATACAAGAAACAGATACAGAAGACGAAGTTCAATTGAGTTCAACAGGAAAAATCCCAGGCGATACGATAGAGGTAAATGTGAAAATCGGCGATATCACAATAGTTAATATTTATAAGCCCCTGCTCTCACCTGGCCTAAACATGTTCTTAATCCCTACGAACACTCAGCCATATATATACGTAGGGGATTTTAACAATCACCATGAGATGTGGAAGTACTCTAACACTGACAAAAATGGCTCGTCCCTTTTGGATTGGTCAGAAGAACATGGTATCCAATCTCTTTTTCGACGCCAAGGATAGAGGCACTTTCAGATCTGTTGCGTGGAAGGGGGAGTATCACCCTGATCTTTGTTTTTTTACCACTGAGGACAAAGGCCAATCTCTACCAGCATCAAGAAAGGCCATGTCGGATTTCCCCCATAGCCAGCACAACTCCATTCTGATCAAAATCAGCATTAGTATTTCAATTACATATAAGATCGTTTCCATACCCCAGACATCCCAAGATGGAACTTCAGGAAAGGTAACTGGTCTGCTTTCTCTAGTCATCTTGATAAATGCTTCGGTTGGATCTTACCAAACAGCATATACTACGAGAGATTGCAACAATTACTGGAGGGTCGGAGGAGAGTGAAAAGAAGTATTAAAATTCTGTGAATACAGGAAGCAGGAAATTGCAGACGAATTACTCCACAGCATTGATACCACTAGGCGTGAGAAATGGACTCATGACAGTTGAAAATCTAGATTTCAAAAACTCGAATAAACAAGCCTGGTTACTGTTTCGAAAACTGGGAGGCAGCAACCCACTGGACCGTCCAACCAATCTAGTAACACCAAACCAAGTGGTGTCCAACATATCTACCTCAAGAGCACCCCAATACCGCTTACACACAATTAACGTTTAAAAAGACCTCAAGAATTTAAAATCTAATTGTCCAGTTGAAAAAGAATATTCCAAGCTTTTCACCTGTGAAGAAATCACGGAAGCTACTGGCTTTGATGGCATTTATGCTGAATTTCTAAAGCACAGTGGCAATTTACTAGGCAATAAAGTTCTTGTCGACATTCATCAGACGTGAAATGTTCCTCTTCAACTAAAAAGAGCAAAAACCATTGCCAGTTTAAAACCAGGAACTAAGTATGGTCTACAAACTTTTTAAAGATTTCTATAATAGAATTAGCCAAACAATACAAACATATTGTACCAAACCGCAGCTGTACAGACCTAGTCCTAGCACTGAGTAACCACGTAGGAACAGGCTTTCAAAAATAACTAAAAATATCTACTATTTTCATTGATTTATCAGCACTGTGTGGAGATATGAGGTAATACATCAATTAATGCGAGCGATTCCATGCTGAAAGATCACACCGATGTCATTAATGCTATGATATGCAACAGAAGTTTCCAATTCATCATGAGCAAAAAGACTAGTACCCATATGAAACTGAACAATGTCCTCACATAAGGATCGGTGTTGGTCCCCCTCCTCTTTAGCCTTTATATAGCGGACATGCCCGAAACTACATCAAAGAAGTTTGGATATGCAGACGATTGGGCGCTTGCTACGAGCCATAAAGAATTGAAGGCTACTGAGCAAATATTAACAAACGACCTAGCTGCCATCGGAAGATATTTTCGCCACTGGAGATTACAACCCAACACCGACAAGACGGAAGTATCATGCTTTCATTTAAACAGCACACTGGCCAACTACCAATTAAAAATACATACATTAAAAAGACATAATCCTAAACCACACTAAACACCCAAAATGCACTGGCACTAGTGTATCCCGTTACGGCCTTACCTAAACCTAAACCTAAACCAGGCCTTACGTATTACACTCCTGGACAAAAATATCGAATATTTTGGAATTTTCCAATTTTTTTTGTAGTCACCATTATTTAAAAATAATTTTAGATTGCTGATAATACTCGTATAGTAGACTGATGTACTCAACTGGTTTGAAATATTTTGATGTTTATTTTGACGTTTATTCAGTGGTTAGCGTCATTTGTACATTTTATCATAAAAATCCATCTTCACGCAAGGAAAAAATCATACTAATTCGGTTATTTTTAGTTTAATTTATTAAGTTTAATTAAATATTATTTTGATTTTACTAAGTTTAAAACAAGTATCCCACCAATTCGACGAAATCCAAGTAGCATAAATTGTAATTTTGTACTAGGAAGGATATGCACAAAAAGGTATCGCACGACTTCTCAGCAGAACTGAATATATAGTTTCGAATACTCTAAAAAGGTACCGCGAAACAGGAAATTTTGTATGAAGGCCTGGTCAAGGACGCCCAAGGTGCACAACCGCAATTGATTTTTGGTTCTTAATTCTACACGAAATCGTTTATTGACATCGATGCACCTCAGAAATGAGCTATTAAATGTTGGACAAGTTAATGTGAGTTCACAAACAGTTAGACGAAGATCAAAAGAAGCAAACTTAAAGCCCAGACGCCCGGGCGTTCCACGTCTTCTCCAAAATCATAAAGCTCGTCGTTTGGAATTTGCAAGAACACATATTTAGTGGAATATCGACAACTGGAAAAACGTTCTTTTCACTGATGAGACCAGAATCCTATTATGGAAGCCAGATGGTCAAAACTACTTTTACAGGCGAGTTGGAGAACGATTTGCCAGCTGCAGTCTCGCCCAGACCGTTAGTTTTGGAGTTGATGGCATAATTCTTTGGAAAGGTATTAGTTGGGATGTACGTACCGCACTTGTGGAAGTGATTGGACGGATGACTGGTGATTCTTACGTTTAAAAAATCCTGCAAGGTCATGTTTTGTCACATGTTGGTTACATTGGATATGAAAGATTCACGTTAATGCACGATAATGCCCGACCACATACCGCTGCCATAGTGAGTAAATCTCTTGATGAGGTCCAAATTCGAAGATTGGATTGGCCACCGCCTAGCCCGGATTTAAATGCAATAGAGCACATGTGGGATCACCTAAAACGCAGCATACGACAAAAAAATTCCGTTTCAAATACGATAGAGCAGTTTCGGCTTGCTGCACAGGATGAACTGAATGAAATTTCCCAAGGATATGTCCAAAATTTACTTGCAAGCATGTTAAGAAAGATGAAAGCAGTAATAAGAGCTAGAGGGGGAAATACTCGTTACTGATCATGCACTTTTTTCATATAAGACGACTTGTTTAAGCAATTTAAATTATCATTTAAGTTTAGAGTAAAATAACCTTATTTACCTAATATTAAACATTTATTTTTTCCACAATTTTCTCTGCATAAAAACTTAAAATTGTTAATTAAAAATTATTAAAATAAACTTTATTTTACAATAAATGACTTGATTGACCAGAATTTATTTTGAAAAAACCAAAATTAGAAAATTTCAAGACATAAGTAGGCTTCGTTCAAGAAAAAACCCTCTAGATTCTGCGATTCTTAGAAACTTCAAACGAACCGACCGTTGACGAAAAGATTGTGAAGATAATGCTCCGCTTGACACCCAGCCAGAACATGCCATTATCACAAGCAAGAGGGTTTCGATCAACCAAGACATATCTTCGGTCATACTAAGGGAACCAGAACAAACTGTGGCAGGTGCTCCGACTCCCTTTTTAAGTGGGACAAAATATAATAAAAGCTATCAATTTTTACGTCCCAGAAAAATTTAAAAAAATTATTCTGGGACGATTAGAAAAATGTGGGGATATTTTTTTTAATCGCACCTAAATTTGTTTATAATAATTGATAGCCGTAATTAGTCTCATTTTAAAGATAAAGATTTATTAGTTCTATTATACAATAGAAAATCAATTAGAAAACAATAAAAAAATTGAATTTTTTGAGAAAAAAAATCTTTTTGTACTAATATTATTAAAACATTGCATATTTGTAATGTATGCGAAAAGTACATACAAATTAAAAAAAGAACAATTAAATTTAAAAATTTTATTAATTAAGGATTTTCCAGCTCTTAACAGGTAAAATGTTTATATTATTTAAGCATGTATATTTTACCTTTTTACTGGTACCCGAAAATTCGAAAAAATCGCAATTTTCGCACTAAATTGTAAATAATAACAATGCCGAAATTTCTGCAGAAAACGCATAAGTTTGCTTACTATATTTATACATTAACGGAAAAACTCGTCAACTATCTAGCTATTACGATGTTCTAAAAAAACTGATTTCCCTGAACTACTATTTACACTTGTAATTCGATTAATTATTTTTATGTATAAAGATTTAAAATTAAAAAATAGTACCTTATATCAATTCCAATATCAAAATTATTTTTGGGATTTGCACCTCATTTTTAAACTATTTACCAACATTCGCGTGTGTCAGTTCACTGACATCGGTTGAAAATAGAGTTTTATTGTGTCAAATTTATGTTTTCCGCAGTCAGTTCTACTCAAACAACAATAATTTATCAAGGTTATGGAGATAATACGCAAATAAATGAAGAAATTGGGTTGCTCGTCTCAGGCAAATTAATTATATTATATGATGATACTTACAGTTAGGAATGTGGTAAAATTCAAAGATTTTGGATGTCAAATAATATATGTTTTATAATTAGTATTGTTGAGACTTTTATTTTATTTGGATGATATTTGGAATGTGTTAATAAAACAGTGTCATTTGAGCCATTTCGTAGTTTTGCTTTTGATAATTTTGAAATAATTTATTTGTGTGTCAACGAATGTAGGCGTATTCGTTGATCATAATTAACTATACTTTTTGTTAATACGTCAAATTTCATTATACAAATAATTCGATTGTCATATCGGCGTCACGTAATGAATAAACATAATTTTACCAGCATAGACACCGTCGGCTCATATTACAATATTTGTCAGATTAATGGATAGTTTCTTTTCAATTTCGAGTTTCACAAATTCTTTCTGACGACTGGAAAACGATGAAATAAGTATAGGAGAATGGTGGGACTCGAATTGAAAAGAAATATCATAGTCTAAGATCCCATATAAGGAAGACCTCCATCGATCTGTTCAACGGATAAAATTATTTGATAGGTAATTTAGTATTATAAAAATTATAAAAAACAAGAGGTGCCCGATATAATTTTGCCCAGACAATAATTAATTAATGCCAACCACAGTTTTCAGGCTGGAATTTTGTACATTCCGACTCAGTTGCATTAAGCCATGGAATTTAAGTACATGGAATTAACAAAAATAGTTCAACAAATTTTATTAAAAAAAATTTTATTTCAAAATTTTTAGTAAAAGGTATAAATAAAACGCCCAAACGGGCTATAACACAAATACAGAACGTTTTCGGAATGTAAATTCCATCATCAGTGTAACCTAAAAGTAATTAACCACTTTAATTAAAAAGAACGTAAGGTTTAAAATGTTGACTAAGGTTATGCAAAATGTGGTTAATACTTACAAGGTGCACATGCTGTGAGCCACTAAAATATATGGGTAAAAACCCTTTAAATGATATAAATTTACAAATATGTTACATTATGTACTATTAAAAATTAAGATGTCTAAGTTACCGTTGGAATTGGTAACATGGCAACGTATGGCTCTACATTGGTTACTTGGTCCTGAGACAAAGTGTCTTCGAGGACCTGTTGATAACAACTGATAAAAATGACAATATTGACATGTTAGGACGGATGTTGGAACAAAGCAGTCAGTGTAACTTACGGTAGTTGTCTAAAATGACAGAAGCCAGCATTATTTAAAATTGAATAAATTATAATTATAATAATATAACAGTATCAACCATCAATGTTGTAGTCTGTAATGTGAATTTGTCCTATATTTATGTTGAAAAACATTCAAAATTTGTTTTATAAATTAATTTAGATAAAATGGGATACATGAAATTTTGTAGGTATTAATAGGCAACCAACTATACATGTGTCTATATTTGATTGTTCTTAAGTTTAGTAAAGAATATAGCAACAGGTCCTGTATGTTATAAAACATTTGGGACCTAGGAAATAGTGAAAAAGAAATATGTAGGAAGATGGTTCTATAAAATTTATTGTTGAGGAGTGGTATAGTAAACGATATGTTTGAATTTACTGTTAAGATGAAATTTGAATATGAAAAGAATGTTTTCGTAATGTAATGTTCACGTATTGCTTAACTTACAACTTAAGCATGGAAGGCCCTCTATGTCAAAAACAACATTTTGTACCTGGAAAATGTAATAGATTTTTTAAGTTATAAGTTCATGAACATAAATTACTGGTTCGGTTTGAAGGGTGAAGATGGTAAGTTGTTTTGTGTGTTGACCAGTATGCAATATAAACAGAAAATTGATGGCTGATAGGTGGTTTGGTATTGTATTGTTCAAACATTGCTTAAGTTATAACTTAAGAAAAAGAAAAAGGCCCTACATGTTAAAAGGAACATTTGGTACCTGAGAAATATAAAAAGATGAGTTATAAGTTTGAGTTTGAGGTAGGTATATGAAGTTAATAGGCTTTTGGTGTGTATTGTAACGATATGTAAAAACTGCTATACAGCGTTCCACGTTAAGAAAATAACATTGCGGAGATAGGGCCATGTATTTCTTATGGACGATAGAAGCGCAGCGATGCCACGATGAACGCAAGCACCATTCAGGGTTGTATAATTTATTTGTATTTTCGTTTTCACAGACATGAATTAAATTAATGTTTTTTAACGTAATTGACCAAAAGTGCCTATTCGAAACAAGAGATGAAAAGTACGGAAAATGATTTTAATTAAATAAATAGTACCTATTTACAAAAGATAATTTTATTTTATATTATTTTAATTATAGTAACGACAGTTTATTTGTTTTTCGGTAAGAATATCATATACCATGAATCATAGAAATCAGTAGAAAATATTGCTTAGTTAAATCATGCACTTTGCCGGCTATTAAAGATTTAAAAGCAAATAAACGGACCGCTTGGAATGCATATATCTAATTACTAATTTCAACTTAAAATAATACGGTGTGCGTATGTCAGCGATTTTATGTCATTCTCTGAGATTACATAATGATAATAAGGCTTTGTGGTTCTTCAGTTGTTATTCTAACTTTACAGTTAAATGTTAATTGAAAATGGAAATTCGAAAAATATATCGACAATCTAGTAAATCGCATGCCTGAGAGTTTTGGTAACACTGATCTCCAGAAGCCTAATGTTATTTTCTTAACTTGGAACGCTCTATAGAGTGGTTGGGTTTTAAGGTGGCTCTGTTAAATTTACTAAAGTTATGTCATGTTTTAATATTATTAAGAAATAAGAAAAGTCTCTACAAGTGGCTAGAGTCTCCAGAGATCCGGAACCAAACCTTGAGGAAAGTGGATGAGTAAAATAAAGTGTAGTGAAAACGGTATGAAAATGTGATGATATATGGTTAAGTAGATAAAGATGTATGGTAATAAATTTTTGAAGGGGAAGTAGAATAATCAGCTCTGAATTTAGTTTGTAGAAAAGGAGCATGCAGAATTGAAAAGTTTGATAGGACTAAGGAGGATTATTAGGTGATAGAAGAAGAACGAAAAATCTAATACTAATGAAGAAAAAGTAAGGATGTGGGTTATGAGAATAGTTGACGATGGAGCGGAAGGAAGTCTCGATTGAATGAGACATGGCGATTAACACAATTTGGACTTCTCTGTTTTTCTTTAATAATTTCTAGGTCTTCATATAAGTCTAGTTTGAGAAAGTTTTTTTGAGGGATATTATGATGGATATGATACAGGAACTTAGTTTCCTAGTAAATTTTATTAGTATTGATTCTGAATTTTTTCAAATGTTTGTGACATAGAGTTTACCAATGAAAGGTAAGTAATAAAAGTCATCTATTATTTCTACGTTAATAAATGTGGGCTTAAACGTTTCGGTATTCGATTTCAAAGTTCTCACAAATGTTGGTTTAGGAGTTTTTATCATTTCACCAGTACATAAAAAAGTGCAGGCGGCATGGTTGCGAGCGGAAAAGTCAAGCAATGTTCTGGATTAAATTTCTTTTGTATGTTAACTGCCACAAGTCGTTCCGTCCCGTTCCACTTTTATAACACTTTATTTTTATCTTTAGTCATAAGAACTTTTGTGATGTTATGAGAAGCAACATTGATGATTTTGTTATGTTTTATAGGTTTCTCAAATCTTCCAGATGTTGAAGACCAATTTGAAATAAACTCTAATTTTTGTTGGCTGTCAGTTTCTTTGATGTTCAGAAGGAAATTGGCAAATTAAATGATATCTTGCGAGGCCCCATCCAAAACGGAGATAATAACAGCCATCAAATCTCTGAGAAATAACAAGTCTCCGGGAATCGATAACATTGCTGCCGAAATACTTAAAACTGATCCGCATCTAACTGCTGAACGTTTGCTCTTCATAATCCGAGAGGTGTGGGAAACAAACCGCATTCCAAGCGGACTGGAAAAGGGGTAACATTATTAAGCTTCCAAAAAAAGGCAACCTCACACTGTGCAAAAATTGTAGAGGAATAACCTTGCTTACCGCAATAAATAAAATCTTCACCACCATCATACTTAAAAGGTTAACAAACAACATTGAATTTCGAGCTGGTCGAGCAGGCTTTAGACCAGAATCCTCCTGCATAGACCACATTAATACCGTGAGTGTAATAATGGAACAATCGGTTGAATGGAACACACCCCTATACATGGTTTTTGTTGACTTCGAACATGTCTTTGACAGCTTATCTCATGCTGCTTTATGGAAAATTTTAGAGCTAAGAGATATCCCGCATAAAATAATTTCCACTATAAAGTCACTGTACACTGAGGCGAAATGCAGCGTGACACACAATGGAATCAATAGCGACGAATTTGACATACTTACTGGAGTCAGACAGGGATGCGAGCTTCTCCGTTTCTTTTTAACATAGCAGTAGACTGTTCTCTCCAAACTAGACTCTGACACAAGAGGGGTACAATGGACGTTAACCACAAGCCTAAGCGATCTGGAATACTACGACGATATCTGCCTGTTAGGACAAAGGTTCCAAGATGTGACTGATCAATTGGAAACACTTTCCAATGAAGCCAATAAGGTATAAACAAACTAAAAACAAAACTGTCAAAAACTACCAATAAGGTAGGTTTGAAAATCAATATTAGTAAAACCAAATCCATGAGAGTAAATGCACAAAACAACACGCTATTTACTATCAACAACATGCAGATTGAAAATGTGGAAAACTTTACGTAGGTATATCAAATGTCATGTCTGTTGTACTCTACGGATGTGAAACCTGGAAAGTGACAAAAACGCTTACAGATAAACTGCAGGTCTTTATATAATAAAAGTCTACGACGAATTGTTCGTATTTTCTGGCCTAACATAATCAGAAACGAACATCTACTACAATACTACAAATGACCGAACAAAAAAGGGTAGAACATCAAATAAAGTCCAGAAAGTTGGGTTGGATTGGTCACACACTCAGAAAAAATAATTCCAGTATTGCAAAGATTGCCCTAGAGTGCAATCCCCAAGAAAGAAGAAAAAGAGGTCGCCCAGTACAAACTTGGGGAAGATCCATCATGGACGAGATAAGAGGTCAAAAAAAGTCTTGAAATGAGGTGAAGGCCTTAGCGCAAAATAGAAGCTCCACTTAGGAGTTCAGGAACCTTATATATATATATATATATATATATATATATATATATATATATATATATATATATATAAATATTATTTAAAACATTACATCACACTGCTAAGTCGCCAAAGCCGCATTTAGAGCTGATTTCTATGTATATTCAGCAATGAATACATGATTTTATATCAAGAACAATAAACAACCTTATAAATAGAAGGAATTCTATACCTCAATATCACATAAATCTATTATCACAGTTTCAATACCAATTCCGAATACCGTTGAAGGAAAAACATAAATATATCACTGTCGTTTGGTTTGGTAGTAAAAATAAATTAAATAAGGGAAAGTAAGTAGCAAGGTGCTACTTGCAAAAACCATTATGTGGTATTTGCTATATCAAACAAATTAAGTTTTAATGGTTTCCACTTTGTTAAGTGCTTTTAAACAATTGATTTGGTCAAAAGTATGTTTCAAATAGTTACAGTCAAATCATTAATCTTATATTTCGCGGTAAGCGTATTTAAGAAATGAGAATAATTCTTTAATTTATCTGTATTTTGAGGTTTTGCGCAGTTGCTTCAACTAATTAATTATGAGTGAAAAGTTTTAAAGCATCCCTTTATAATTATGCATATTTTTTAAGAAATAAATAATATATACTATTTAAAGAAAAGTATGGAAAGACTGAACTGTTTCAGAGACAGCTAATAGGATAGTTATGAAATTTATTTTGTAGGCATTATGTAATATGGCCCATTATTTGCAATGGTGTGAAGTGAAATTGAACACATTTCTGAAAAGGAACGAACGGAAATCAACAAAAACCTATCTTACATAATTTATAAGCTAACTGGGATTCCATAACAAGGTCTACTATAAGTAAAATGATAAAAATGCTTAACGTAACAGGTGCAGTAAAATATTTATACCTAAATTATGTACAAAAAATTCACAGAAGACAAATCGTTCAATTAAATTCTCGGTGGATGTTCTAAGATCTGGACGTGTTGTTCACCATTTTGAGTAACCAGCCACGGCTCTGGGCATCATTGAAGTGTAATGAAGCCTCAAAGTTTAAGCGCTATTTTGTGTAAAGCCCAAACCGTCGATGGATGTTAGTATGTAGTTGGAACTACGAAAAGAAGAAAATCACCTGTGAACGGCACTCAGTTTTTGCGTCTAGATTAGCCGTGAATAAGAGTTTAGCAAGATACTAAACGAGGACGAACAGTAAAAAAGAAAGAAAGAAAATTAGTTGAACGCCAGCTTGTTTTTATTTCAGGTATAGAAGGATGATATGATAGATGAGGCCAAAGAAATTTTAAATCAGCTCTACCTTTCCTCGCTAGAAGGGGGATTGAAAATAAATATACCTAAAACCCAGATGATGACAAATCTTGTAGTCAGCGAAGATATATGCGTAGGAACAAGATCCATAGACCAGGTAATGGCCTATAAATACCTAGGTCATGAGATTCGCATAGGAAAAGATAACCAAACCGTTGAGCTTCTCCGTCGTATAAGACTGACTTGGGCAGCCTTCGGCAAGCTGAACCATATTTTCAAATATGGTTTGATATACCAATATGCCTTAAAAGAAAAACGTTTAATCAGTGTGTTTTACCAGTGTTAACTTACGGTGCCGAAACGTTGACCATGACAAGGAGAACAGTTAAAAAGATTCGTGTGTGTCAAAGGGCGATGGAGCGTGCTATGTTGGGCGTTTCACTACGAGACAAGATCCCAAATCGCCAGCTACGACAAAGAACAGGAGTGGCTGATGCAGTAGAGAGAGTAGCAACACTGAAATGGAACTGGGCAGGTCACGTGGCTCGAATGACAGATAATAGATGGACAAAGCGGATACTGGAATGGAGACCAAGAGATGATGCCTACCGAAGCAGAGGTCGTCCACCAACACGTTGGACTGACGATCTAAAACGTTGTCATAGGAATTGGATGCAAGAGGCACAAGATCGAAGTAGATGGAAAATTATGAGGGAGATCTATGTGGCAGTGGATAAGCGAAGATTGAATGATGATAGAAGGAAACCTGATGACATTCGAGTGAATAAGCAAATAAAAAATGAATAAGGTCTGATATAACTATTATAGTCCTAAGCTCGAAAGAAATGGCTGCCCGAATAAAATATTATGCCAAAACAAATTATATTCGTAATCGTATAAATAACAAATAAACATTAAATATTAAAAACAAAGAATTACATAATGTTATATTGATTTAATATTAAATTGGGTATACAAAAATAAAATATAAGCAAACATTACGTTTTATTCAAATTAAAAAATGTATGTTATATAAATAGATTGAGCATTTGATAAATTAAACAAAAAATATATAAACACCAGTTATTTGTAAAAATGAAAAATAAAGTTAGTTTAATTTAAGGGTTAAAAAGAAAAAAATAGAAAAGCTGTCAACAAAAATCCAGTTTGATATAACATGATTTAAAACTCAATTCAATTTTTCTCAAATCTTTTTTATTAGGTGTTCTTGTAAATATCTGGTTTGATATTTATTGTTTTTCTCATAATGTTTAGAAATGATAAGCTATTGTTTGTTTGCTGGGTCGTTAACGACCCCTTGGGCGCATGTAGAACTATTTTATAATTTTGGTATTTTTTAGGAAAAAGCCACTTTTACTTGATGAACTGTTATTCCAATATTGCCAGAAGACATATATCATTCTCCCTAAAAATGAAGGCGAAAATACCGATTGTGACTCAGGAGATGTGTAAGATAATGATGAAAAGCATCCAAGTACCCGACACCTTCGAGCAGAAGGAGAGTCCATGTATAGTAGATAAAATAAGCGTATTTTATTAAATATGGAGGTATATATAAAAGGAAGACAAGAAGGTAACTCGCTGCAAATTTTAAATGAAAGTAAGGAAATTATATTCAATAATACCCAAGCAAATGCTATAATAGTGCAACTTCGTAAAAAGAGCTAAAATTTGTGGCGTACAAAACCGAATCTATATAAAAAAATTACAAATTGTACCAAATATAAATCAGACGTACACCCGGAAAGAAAAGTACTATACGGTGACAGTCTGGGAATGGCTCGCGGCTAGACAAAACAGTGGAGATGGTCGTGCGGTCCACAAAACAAAAAAATCCGAAGTTATATCAGGGGCGCCAGGTAAATTGGCCCACAGCCTTCCCTACGTTGCTATTCAATAAACCACCAACTTACCAATAGGTTTACTACTAAAATACTAAGTAACAGTATACAACCTGAATAAATAAAAAAATAAATGAAATTGTCAGATTAGAATTTAGTCAATTTTAATAAATAGATTCCCAAGATAGTTGAAAATAAATACATACATATTACATATTACAATATTATTTAACTTTACCATAGGCTTAATAAAAAAATAATATAAAAATGCGGCTTCTGCTTGCCTAACAAAAATTCATAAGTTATTTCTACTTAACAGAACAAAATGAAAGGTAAGACGTATCAAAAGTACCGGACGCTAAGGGGTGTGCGGTTCAATACCAACCAAAAAAAAATAATTAACGCAAATAGGACACCACGTGAGCTCAAGTGCGTGCGCAGAAAATAATATAAAAAAAATAAATCTCAAATATATAACCCCCCCTTAGACGCAGTTTACAAAATTAAAATAGGTATGTGCAAATATTGAATTAATAAAATAAACCGCAAATTATCTTTAAAAAAAATCTGTAAAGTATTTGTAAATATGAAAATAAAAACTAACAGCAAATAATCTTTAAAAAAAAACTATTGTATTCCGCAAACCAAATTAGACGGTGCTTAAATCTTCCGTTGAAAATTAATTATCGATCCATACCTCGAATATTCATATACTTCACCGCGTGGAATTCCAGTTATAGTTCAGCGTGTCTTCAATCCAAAATCCCATACGATTGCCGATGTACATAGACTTGTGTGACAATGTTGAAAAGTTGAAAATTACAGCCAGATGGAAAAATACGAAGAAGAAGAAGCAGAAAAAAACAAACAAACCAACCAACCAACCCTGAAGCAAGAAAACATTAATTACCATCTGTGTCTAAAATAATTATTTGGAAATAAATATATTGATTTTAACACTTTGTTTATCTGCCTTTTGGCGATAATGGAGCAATACAAAAAAAAACTTGTCTCCGAACTTGAATGTATGAAAACTGATAAAAATGTGAATAGCTTTTTAGAGATGGGATAAAAAAATAACTACAACTTTTTAATTAATTAAAAACGAAATGTTCTAACACTCACCCTTCTTAGCCAGATTAGGGGTTTGAAATATCCCAAATTGGACCGAAGCGTAGCCGGCTATTTGGACTCGTGATTAAGGCTAATTTCTTGATCTAAATACGACTCCCGGTATTCACGTGTACTGTAGATCCGCTTTTTTTAGCGAAATTGTGGATATTCCAAAAAAAACCCTTCCACGAAGGCAGCAAATCCCCTTGAATATCCACACGGTTCGGACTAGTCCAGATCCCACATGGAACAGCAGCAAAAGCAAAAAAACAAAAATGCCGTTTTTAATCTAGCCCAACCTTTCAGTAACACTCTCAAACCTGGAATCACTTTCTTTCCGTCGTCTTTCCGAACACTTGACAACTTGACACACGGAGGTCACCGAATAGTACCGAGATTCAAAAATTTCAATTTTATGATCCCAATTCTTCCAAGATAACTCTAGAAAGAACGATCTAAATTAGTTTCTTCACAAAAAAGAGGACGTGTTCCCTTAACTTCAGCACAATTTGCCAGACATTACCCCTATTTGAAAATTACTAATTTTATTTTCGCCACCTTGCTTATAATATATTATAGGCAACCGCTCTTACACGTCCTGAATTATTTAAATTTTGATAAAATAGAGGTGGGACTTTCTACTTTAAATTTGGAACGTAACAACACCTCCCTTTCCCAGAGGAAAATTTACGAGGAAAAACTAGACGAAGAAAATTTTCCCTCGCGCTAGCGACACACTACCTAAACTCTGAGCGAAGTCCACACAATCCACACAATCATCATCCACACCGTCTTCACCATGCGCAAGTACTTGGACAACGAAAGACATACCAACCTCAAACCACACGCACAAAGCAACAACTTACTTACAACACTTACTCCACTTCCACACAACAGTCATCTCTCATCGTATGAGATCAAGTAGAATAGTTTCAAATTCCAACGTCAATCTGACAACACTGATTTGGTCGGTTACTGGATGTTGCCCTTATTCGCGACCTCCCAGCTCTGGGGCATCGCTAGTACTTCACTATACCTCGCATAACATGAGTCCATAAGAAACTCTCCACCACTCGACTCTTACTGATACTGCGAGAAACATCTACCGAAACAGTAGTGTAATTCCAATTGTTCATTAAAATAAAAATGAGATAGGTCTTTCAGAATTTAAATCCGTATACAACGAAATTTAGTGAATCATCCAAAACTAAGCTATTATCCAACAAGATTCACCAAAACATAATTATGTGGCTTCGAAAAAATCCCAATTAAATAGAATGGCTTACTAACATCAAAACAAATCCCAACGCCATATCATCGAAGACAACATATTTCTGACCAAACCTAAGTGACATTCAATTCCATAAATCAAAAGAAATTAAGGCTACCGCAACCCTACGACTTCGTATTGGCTACCTAACACAAAAAAAAAACGAATCGGTTGACCATCCAAATACATCCTAAGAACCGATCATAGCCAACACTCAGTCATCCTTCACGGACACAACAAAAAAAAATAAATACAACCAATTTCAGAAGAATTTACTTAGACTAGACAAAACTTTGCTAGTCCGTTCTACTCCGACCTAAATCCTATCGGGATCACCAGTCGGGTTACTAATCCTTAAATCCTTAATATTCCAAATACCTTGATCCTTGCCATTTTCATCCTCTAAACTATATGTCCAGGGGGAAACTTTCTTCTTCACGAAGTAGGGTCCTATCCATCTAGGAGCTAACTTTTTCGTGAAATATTTAGCGGCATCTGACAACACAAAATTTCTCCGCCATACTGACTGATGGGGCTGAAATTCCTCTGGACGTCTCCGTAGATTATAGGTCTTCTCACACTTAGCCGAAGCTTTATCTAAACGTTTTCTAACATCAACAAATAATTCCTGGAGTCCACGCGATCGATTATATCCCATTTTAGCTACTTCGTCCTCCGGGTCTCCGAGTTTGTCCTTTCGGGAAAAATCTCGTCCATCCACTACCATCTTCCGACCGAAATTTATGAAGTAGGGATCTTGACCAGTCGACTCGTGGTATGCAGTGCGCGTAGCACATGCTAGTTTGGCCAAATTTTCATCCCACTTCTTATGGTTGTCAGCTATATAAGTTGCCATCATTGTTTTAAGGGTTCGGTTATAGCGTTCAGATGGATTGCACTGTGGATGATACAACGCATTATAACGAACTGAGACACCATAGGTTTCCATCATTTTCTTGAAAATACCCGAAGTATACTGGACACCATTATCACATAGTAACAGACGTGGAACTCCAAATACGAGGAAAACTTCTTCTTCTATTTTCTTAACGACATGCACGGCTTTTGAGGATCGCAACGGAAATACCAAAGAAAATTTACTAAACACATCCATTACCACTAAGATAAACTTATAGCCTTGAGTTGATCCTGGGAAAGGTCCCATAAGATCGGTTGCTACTATCTCCCATGGTTGAGTAGCTTTAGGTTGAGGAGTCATAAAGCCTTTGGGCTTACCTTGTTCCACCTTATGCATGGCACACAGTGAGCAACGTCCAACGTAACGAGACACATCACTCCGCAGTTTCGGCCAAAAATACTTCTCGTTAATACGCTTATAAGTTTTCAGGATCCCCATATGACCTGCTAAAGGACTATCATGACACAACTTCAGCACTTCCAATCGTTGACCCTTAGGAACGACTTCCTTCCAATTGTCCGCTTCCTCGACCAAAAATCCATAACTGGGACGGATGTATTTATAAAGTTTGCCACCAGACATTCTCCACTGAGGATACTTCAAGGGATTAGACTCGATTTTTCTACAAAGTTTATCATACCAACTATCACCACTAGGAAGCGGTACAACCTCTTCAACCATATCAAGCACGGGAACTGACCGAGATAACAAATCGGGGACAACATGTTCTTTTCCTTTCCGATGCACAATCTTAAAGTCATATTGTTGCAATCTTACCGCCCATCGAGCTAATCTTCCAGTAGGATCCTTCAAATTTTGAAGCCATACGAGGGATGCGTGATCAGTCACGACCGTAAACGGAACACCCTCCAAATAAGGACGCAGTTTTTCGACTGCCCATAACACAGCTAAACATTCCCGTTCCGTCGTGGAAAAATTCCTTTCTTGACGCGTTAGTGATCTGCTCAGGAAACTAATTACTTCGTCACCATCCGGGCCTGGCTGCAATAACACGGCGCCCACTCCATATCCTGAGGCATCACATTGGACAACAAAAGGCAAATTGTAGTCAGGACAATTAAGTATCGGAGCAGAAACTAGACATTCTTTTATTTTCTGAAAAGATTCTTCACAACTCGGGGTCCAATTGAATTTTCTTCCTTTCTTCAATATCGCTGTAATTGGAGCTAGTAGTGTCGCAAAGGAAGGAATAAATCTTCGATACCAGGAAAATGTGCCTATGATGCTACGAACTTCCTTGACGGATGTGGGTGTTGGGATACGTAGCATAGCCTTGACCTTATCACCATCAACATGTAGTCCATTCCTATCAACCACATGACCCAAATACTTTAGTTCCGGTCTACAAAATTGACATTTATCCCAGCTAACGGTTAACTTAGCTTCTCTCAAGCGTCTAAAGACTTCCTCTAAGATCCTTACATGTTCTTCAATAGACTTTGTCACGATGACCACGTCATCCAAGTAAGTAAAAACATAGGGTTCCAACTCCGGACCGAGGACACGATCTATCAACCTCTGCCATGTAGCCGGGGCATTATGTAATCCAAAAGGCATTCTGCAAAACTGAAAAAGACCTCGACCAGGAACCGTAAAAGCAGTATAAGGCCTGGAAGCCTTAGCAACAGGTACCTGCCAATACGCCGACTTAATGTCTATGGTGGAAAGATAATGCGCGTTCTTTAATTTATTTAAAATATTAGAGATGTACGGTAATGGGTAGCCATCCCTCTCTGTTACGGCATTAAGCTTTCGATAGTCTACGCAGAACCTCCATTTTGGTTCTTCACCTTCTGGAACCTTTTTCTTCACCAAGAGAATCGGGGACGACCAAGCACTATTCGATCGCTCCACTACTCCTTTCGCCAACATATCTTCTAGCTCTTTATCAATATGGCTTTGGATTACTGGGGATACAGGATAGTAACGTTGTTTTATGGGTGCAGATTTACAAACAATCACATGCTCAGTGACATCAGTACAACCAAGAGAAGTGCCCATTAGTTCACGACTTCTATTAATAACTTCCTCCAATTGCGACTTCTCTGCATCGGTCAAAATAGTTTGACCTCGGAGATGATCCACTGAACCTACCATTGCTGGAGCGTCCGAAAAATACCATTCGTTATGCCTCAAATCTGGAACGATACCCATAACACGCCAAAAATCAGATCCTAAAATCAGAATGTGCGGTACGTCCAAAATAACTAATACTGGCAAGACACGCAAGCGATCCCTAACCATGAAAGGTACTAAACATTCCCCCAACGATTCACACATCTGACCATTCGCCACTCTACAAACGGTCTTCTTCGAAGTATCCAACTCTAAACCCAAGTTTTGTAAAAATTTCCAACCAGTTCTTCCTACAATGGTCTTTGAAGCACCAGAATCCAATAATCCCAAAATTTCCTTTCCTAAGACTTTAACTTTCAAATATGGACGTTCATCTCCTTCGGAATGATGTAAAATAAAGTCTAAAATAGGACGTAGGTTGGTCGAGTCAACGTCGGCAACACCTCTTCGACCAGTTAGGTGCGCTTCCTTCCGTTTCCCGAATTACACGAAGGACAAGTTCTGACTGTAAACCCTTCTTTCTTACACTTAAAACAGTGAACAGCCTCCTTCTTCATTAGACACCCTACTGCCTTATGGCCTGACTGATTACAACGATAACAGATTAAAGTCCTAAACTTTCCTCTAGCGGACTCCGATTCGGATGAAACAACAGGACCCTCACTAACACTACTACAACTTTCAGCATCCACACTGATATAAGCTAGGTCCTTTTCCAAAGTATTCATTTTCCTACTATTCGGTTCACCATAGTTCCTAATACAATCACGTCTTTCCTCCATACTGCGACATAGAACACGAAGTTCCTCCAAGGTAGCTGGCAAAGGATCACGTAATCTATCTTGATAGAACGGATGCAAATTCCTAATAACTATAGACAATTTAACTTCCTCTGGAACATGACAACGCAAGCGATTAAAGTAACTATTCATTATTGCCAAGTAAACTCCAATAGTCTCAGACGAATGCTGAGTTCTCCTCCGAAGCTCTTCAAAAAGCGCTTCCCCATGGTGAGCTGACAGGTACTCCCTACGAAACTCTTCAACTAATTCAGCCCAACTCCCTACACGTAGACGAACATCTTTATAAAACTGATAGGCTTTATCCGAAAATAAATCTATACCTGATTCCAAAAGTATACTATCTGGTACATGACGAGCGAGACTCAATTCATTCACCATCTCAAAAAATGCAGAAATAGACATACCCCTAGCAGAACCTGAAAACTTTTCTATTCCCCATTTATGAGGAAGTATCATCCCAGAAGAAAAACTAGAGACAGACCCTGAAAAAACATTATTACCAGCTTGTGACATCGCTCCAGGAGAAGAAGCATGAACTTGTCCTACCCCTGCCTGAAAAGACTGATTTAAAACCGAAATCACATCGAGCGCTACTGGTACCGAACCAGATCCGATTGGATGCTGCTTATCATGTAAATCCTGTGACAACTTCAAAATCTCAGCAAGAAAGTCTGACTTAACAACCTGGGCTGCGTCTGCATCATCACCTGTTGGCAATACCATAAGATCAATTCTCCCCAAGACATGGTTAATCTGTGTCCGCAATCTCAAGGACTCAGCACAAGTAGGAGTTCCGGCAAACTTTCCAACAGCCGTATTCAGCTCCGCAAGTTTAGTCTCGATTGCAGTTTTATCCTGTGAAAAGGTGAATGGGTGCTCAGGATATCTAAAGCTTTCATTTGCTGCCTCACGACTAAGTGCATCAGACAGACTAGACCTCATAGACTCAACAGTGCCAGTAGACACTCCACGAATTTTGAGTTCATATTCCAGTTCCTCTTTCCTTAAGTAGTTGGGTACAAGTTTTCGCACCATCTTGCCAAAGTTCAAAATTTAAAAAAAAATGTATCAACCGAAAGGAGCAAATATTCAAACAAAATCAAGATATAAGTAAAAATATTAACACACAGGTACAGTTTACTTTATTAATGGGAGCAAACCAAAAGCAAAATAAAAGTAATAGTCGCTTTATTCAATCTATAAAATTTCACAAAAGATTTTCAAAATTTCATTGTTTCAGAACAAATTACAAGTCACAACATAATCTCAAAAAAAAAAGATTTTACATTCCCTAACATAAGTAAGTTAAACCACAATGTAGAATTTCGAAGTCCAACTTCTCAAAAAAATAAATTTGAACTCCAACTGAAATAGAAATATTTCAAAGTCCTAATATATCCATAATTCTTCTAAGTTCCACAACACCACTTCAAAGTATCTTCTTTTAAGTTCCATTTTTGGCTTCTTCCAACTTCACGTCACACAAAAAAAAACTAGTAAGCACTTCTTGGCATACACTTCCACTAAACACGAAGTTCTAAGACTACTACTAAGTGCAAAACCAGTGGTAAAGTAAATAAATCAAAGTTAGTCAATTAAAGCCCAAACACGTTAGGTTAACTAATTAAAAGGAATCTACACAAGGGGTTGACAAAAAAAAGGTTAATTAATTAAGGGCCCCACGTTGGGCGCCAAAATATGTGGCGTACAAAACCGAATCTATATAAAAAAATTACAAATTGTACCAAATATAAATCAGACGTACACCCGGAAAGAAAAGTACTATACGGTGACAGTCTGGGAATGGCTCGCGGCTAGACAAAACAGTGGAGATGGTCGTGCGGTCCACAAAACAAAAAAATCCGAAGTTATATCAGGGGCGCCAGGTAAATTGGCCCACAGCCTTCCCTACGTTGCTATTCAATAAACCACCAACTTACCAATAGGTTTACTACTAAAATACTAAGTAACAGTATACAACCTGAATAAATAAAAAAATAAATGAAATTGTCAGATTAGAATTTAGTCAATTTTAATAAATAGATTCCCAAGATAGTTGAAAATAAATACATACATATTACATATTACAATATTATTTAACTTTACCATAGGCTTAATAAAAAAATAATATAAAAATGCGGCTTCTGCTTGCCTAACAAAAATTCATAAGTTATTTCTACTTAACAGAACAAAATGAAAGGTAAGACGTATCAAAAGTACCGGACGCTAAGGGGTGTGCGGTTCAATACCAACCAAAAAAAAATAATTAACGCAAATAGGACACCACGTGAGCTCAAGTGCGTGCGCAGAAAATAATATAAAAAAAATAAATCTCAAATATATAACCCCCCCTTAGACGCAGTTTACAAAATTAAAATAGGTATGTGCAAATATTGAATTAATAAAATAAACCGCAAATTATCTTTAAAAAAAATCTGTAAAGTATTTGTAAATATGAAAATAAAAACTAACAGCAAATAATCTTTAAAAAAAAACTATTGTATTCCGCAAACCAAATTAGACGGTGCTTAAATCTTCCGTTGAAAATTAATTATCGATCCATACCTCGAATATTCATATACTTCACCGCGTGGAATTCCAGTTATAGTTCAGCGTGTCTTCAATCCAAAATCCCATACGATTGCCGATGTACATAGACTTGTGTGACAATGTTGAAAAGTTGAAAATTACAGCCAGATGGAAAAATACGAAGAAGAAGAAGCAGAAAAAAACAAACAAACCAACCAACCAACCCTGAAGCAAGAAAACATTAATTACCATCTGTGTCTAAAATAATTATTTGGAAATAAATATATTGATTTTAACACTTTGTTTATCTGCCTTTTGGCGATAATGGAGCAATACAAAAAAAAACTTGTCTCCGAACTTGAATGTATGAAAACTGATAAAAATGTGAATAGCTTTTTAGAGATGGGATAAAAAAATAACTACAACTTTTTAATTAATTAAAAACGAAATGTTCTAACACTCACCCTTCTTAGCCAGATTAGGGGTTTGAAATATCCCAAATTGGACCGAAGCGTAGCCGGCTATTTGGACTCGTGATTAAGGCTAATTTCTTGATCTAAATACGACTCCCGGTATTCACGTGTACTGTAGATCCGCTTTTTTTAGCGAAATTGTGGATATTCCAAAAAAAACCCTTCCACGAAGGCAGCAAATCCCCTTGAATATCCACACGGTTCGGACTAGTCCAGATCCCACATGGAACAGCAGCAAAAGCAAAAAAACAAAAATGCCGTTTTTAATCTAGCCCAACCTTTCAGTAACACTCTCAAACCTGGAATCACTTTCTTTCCGTCGTCTTTCCGAACACTTGACAACTTGACACACGGAGGTCACCGAATAGTACCGAGATTCAAAAATTTCAATTTTATGATCCCAATTCTTCCAAGATAACTCTAGAAAGAACGATCTAAATTAGTTTCTTCACAAAAAAGAGGACGTGTTCCCTTAACTTCAGCACAATTTGCCAGACATTACCCCTATTTGAAAATTACTAATTTTATTTTCGCCACCTTGCTTATAATATATTATAGGCAACCGCTCTTACACGTCCTGAATTATTTAAATTTTGATAAAATAGAGGTGGGACTTTCTACTTTAAATTTGGAACGTAACAAATTGAGATCAAATTTCAATGGGAAAAAAGTAATCTAGATTGATATACATCTCCCATAAATGAGGCATGTAGATCAAATGGATAATAACATATCCAATCACAGAATTGCTCTAAGAGCAAAAAAAATGGTATACCGCAATATTACATTGAGTGGTTGACTTATGTGTTACTAATGCTAATCAACTATCCGGCTCTTATGGATATTATTAAGACAATCTACATTTTAGAAGAAAAATTGCACAGCAGCTTTTAAAAAAATATGAGAATACACCGAAAATGCCTGGATCAAAGAGAGCTTCTGTGTACAACACAACCTTAGAGAGCCGCCACTTGATAGTTTGCTAACAGACCAGAAGATGTTCCCAGTGTAAAAATAAAACTACGAAAGCATTTGTTGTCAAATTGTCAAATTTCACTCCCTAAGTTCCCAAGGGGTCAACGGCCCACTCTCAAAATAATAAACTAAATATTAAATATTAAAAAAAAATTTAATTTGGTTACACAAAACATTGATTTGAGAAAATAGTTCTGGACATTAATGGGTTAACAAAGAATCCTATCTATAACGGAAATTTTTAGTGATTACCTGCATATTATAATCCGTAAAATCTGACTGGGGTAACGCGGAATCCTGTCTATTCCGGAAAATTTGTTCTCGGCCATGTGATTTCGTTTTGCAAGGGTTTCACTGTAATGTATCCACTGAATACAGTAATTACGGATTTTGGAAAACCAACGAAACAGGTAGATGCTTGAATTGTCAATAACAATAAAAAAAATTGACGCAATTCGCAATTTCTAGAGAACGCAATTTTATTTTGTTGATATGTTGGGAGAGTAAGTACAATCTTATTATCTACAACCTTATTTCTATTAATTTTAATCGTAAAATGAAAAATAAAAAGGTTATAAACAAAAAAAAAACAAAAAATTTTGGAACAAATTATTTTTTGGGCCTTATAACATAACTTTTTTCTGGTAATTTTACAATAAAATGACATCCGAGCAATCTCATAGAGGATTTTTCTTAGAATACTATTCACTACAAATTAGTTTAATTTTATTAAATTTGCAAGATCGGAAGACTTAAATTCATCAAAATTTTACAGAAACATCCTGATTTGGCTAGCGGAACAGCATTATTTCTCCATGAGAAAGCCGAGCCATCTTTGCCCACTGTCGTCGGCGAACGTTTTTTCGATGGAAATGGAGATGATTCTTTAACAGCATGAGATACAAACGATTCGCCAAGACAGTGACCAAAAGAATGGAAAAATTTGAATACCAATCAAAACTTTCAAAATTCCAGCACCCTCTAACTTCTAAAATTAATTTTCTGCAGATGCAAGGAAAACTGTGAAAGTATTGTGGTTACCGACAAGAACACCTTAAATGCTCTGCAGTGTGACTCAATTGTTCTGGTGAAACCTGTAGTGATATGGAAATTTTAAAATTAATTAAAAAATTCGAAGATGAATTACCCAAAATGATACCAATTCTAACTTCCGTTTTTTCGCAAACATTCACCTTCGATAGTGAATTAGATCCTGAAAACGCAGCCTGGACCATCAAAGAAAATGAAAAACAATAGCTTGAAAACAACTTTTTAAATATACAATTATGCTCAATATTATCTCGCCTAAACAACGTCAGTGAATTAGGCCTAATAGAGAGCAGAAGAAAAACGTGCCAACAGACTCTACCTTATAGGTGGTCGGGAAAAAGGTCGATAACAAACTAATAATACTATAGGAATGTTAAAAAAATAATAAATTATATGAATAAAAAAATATATACAGAGAAATTAATGAACTTAAATTTGTAGTGAAAATTACTCCATGAATAAGCCTCTATAATATAGTTCTGATGTCATATTGCAAAATGGTCAAAAAAAAGGTACCAAAAGAAAATTTATTAAAAATTTTTAGTTACTTTTGTTGATAACTTTTATTTTCTATTTTAAAATAAAAAGTAATACACATAAAGTTGTAGAAAATTTAATTTTCTACAAATAATGTTTTACAAAATTTTCTGTAGGGTGACTAATTTACGAGATAAAGCGCGAAAACCCTTTGCCATCTTTTTTTAAGATATCGGCCGGATGACAAGGGTGGTGATCCGACAAACTTAAACTAAAGCTTATACTAACCATCCCCACACATAAAAAAAAAAATAAAATTGCGTCCTCTTAAAAATGTAATTTCAATGCTTTTTGCTGATTCCATTTTAAGGTTTGGGTTCGTAGACCTACCCACGCCACGTTGCGATTTGAAAGATCTTTTGCGTAAATCATATAGGTGTAAAAACCGAAAATAAATAAAAACTAAATTTAAGAATCAATATCCATAACTATATTTGGAAATAATTCCACATTAGTTAATTATTAATTTCACACTATTTCAATTTTCCTTAATTCGAAAAGTCATTTGTCATATTTTGACATGAGTTGACAGTCAATTTATCCACCTTCTATGACATGGGGTAAGAAGATGCGGTATTTTCCGAGCTATTTAACCTATCCTTAAAAGCGACACTTGACTCGGTAAACATCGTAAGAAATATAGGTTAAAAAAATACCTAGACTGTGTTTGCACTCATGTAATAGACCGTAAAAGCTCTATAAAAATTTATTAACAATCTTAGCATTATAAGAAAAATAAAAGATTGATAATAAAGAAAAATGAAGCAAAACCAATAAACACAAGAAAATAAAATATTTTATAAGATGATTAACAATAAAACCAACAACATAAAACTTTCTGTCATATTTTCGTCTAGATATTAGCGTATTAAATGTCCCAAAAACGTTTTGAAAAATTTTATACATTTCAAAATCTTAAAGAAATCTAATTGGAATGTTAACAACTTGTTTTATAACAATTATTTTATCACCATGCTAATAAAATGCGTTTTAATAACATGTTCGACATTATCTTAATATAACGTTTGATAGGAGCCAACCAATTAGCAGCTACACTATTGCTTCAGAGTAGGTCACACATGCTGGTTTTGTTGATGATATTGTTATCTAGAGATTCTTGTCAGACGCATTACGTAGGAAAGATAAGTCAAATGTGATGGTTTACAAAATTATTTCACATTTTGCTGATCGCAACTCTTTTTTTATGCAGATAGTAAATGAATTCAACAAATCAATTTCGAGTAGGAAATAAGGTAGGCTCAAAAATGTTGATATTTACAGAGCCTAATCGTTTCAAATGGCAATCACTATAGCAATTTGTAGGTTTTTGACGGCTACACAAAATAGACCTATTGTCGACCTGCTAAACCAAATACAAAGATGTTTAAGAACCTCGACTGCCATATATCTTTCCTCGCAATAATAATTGAAGCAGACCATTCATTTGTTTATTTCTTAGGATATGAGGGCGATATTCCAATTTGGAAGTTTTATTTTCATCAGCTATTCGTTTTCTTTCATATTATACGATGTGAGGTAAGTTCAGAGACTATTGGTATAACATCTTTATTTAGCAATTTTTTTTTAATTTTTCATTTTTTCCTTTCAATATACTCGAACCTTCCACTATGCGAAGCAGTTCTGAGAATCACCTTGTGGAAAGGTAGTGGGTTCCTTTTAAGGTAGATTTGATTTTTCGGAACGGATAGAAGTAGCAAGGTGCTAAATCTGGCAAATAGGGCGGGTGTTCTATGACAACGACCTGGTTTTTGGTCAAATAGACGTGAGAGTGCGCGTTGTGAGCCGGCGAGGAGAATACAAGTTCTCTTTCCACATCTTGGAATCCTTTTGCGAATTTCTTCTCAGTCTTCGTCAAACATCTAAATAGTAATATTGATTAACTGTCTGATCTTGTGGCACTCTTTCCATGTGCACCCCCGTACATCGAAGAAAACAATCAACATCTTGATGTTTAGTTTCACGCAAAAGTTCTCTCACAGTTTTTCTTTATTAATGTCCACATGCTTAATAATAGCTGTAATGCTTAATCGAAGGTCTTTTCGAACCATGTTGGTCACTTTACATGTCATTACCAATCATCAAAAAATCAGTCTCGGAACTTCATTACCAGACTACGTAATTGTGAGGACACGTATATACAGTCATATCTCAAAGGGTTTGATTGTCTTAAGATAGCTTCGGTGAGGGTCCAAGATTGTAGTCCATACAAAACTAAACAAACCCGAACGCTTCTTTGTGGATATAACTCGCTTAATCAATAAAGTTAATTTTTACAGCAAATTTGCTTACTTGAAAAACACGTGAACTAAATTGTTTATTCTATAATTGCCATATTGTTAGTCGAGTAAGAGCTCTTTTATACAGTACTATAGTAGAAACCCTCAATTCAGAAGAGTGATATCATAGTTTAAACGCGGAATATCCTCAAATTTAAATGTGCACAGCGGCCCTCGAAAACTGCCTGTTTTCTCGATTGCAATTTGCGTTTCCTCATAAGAAATTACAGAATATATAAAGTAGTATATTTATTTGTGCTTCTCTATAGAAAAACTGACCAGGAGTTGTCGTACAGTGTAGCCAAATCTTGTTCACAAGTAGTAATTATGGTCATACAAAACCTGTATTCTTCCACGCAGCGATTATTACCGTCATAAAAATACAAAAAAACATGATTTTTTCAATAGTAAAAATTAAGCACAAAATTGTAATGAAATAAATTTTATTTATATGTTCCGTTTCGTTACATATTTAAATTTATAAAATAAAAATCGATATTTTAAAACATTATTTTTCAATCGTTTGGCAATGTTGGAATTAGCGAGGAAATTCCGTTTTACAATTCGGACGCAGACATGCCATAAAAAACTAGTTTTTATTATTTTTTCGCCGGAGGAATGGTTCTTTTACATGGGCGTTTCTATGGGTAATGTATTTTGTGAGTATATTTTATGTGATAAGTTGGTAAACTTATTGTTGTCAATACTGTTTTAACAATAATGTATTGTAGTATTGATAAAACTTGTTATTGATAATAAGAGTGTTATAGTTTGTCGTTTTATAGTAAATTTTTAGTTATATTCTTATACAGAATTGTTGAAATTATTGTATATATAGTATATACACAGATTATTGAAATACAATGGACGAAAAACCGAGTTGTTCCAAGAGAAGACAGCAAAATTCTGATGTTGATTCCAAAAATGAAAAGCCGCAAAAGAGACGGAAAATGTTAACGTCCGAGGGAAGGTAATGATACGAAACGTTTATGAAGGAATTGTCGGCAGAAAAATGGCATTAAATGTTAGCCAAGCGATCGACATTTGTAGCAGTTTAACAAAAGTATCCGTTAGCTGTATTTATCGTGTACTTAAAAATACATCGGAAAATAAAAAGCAAGAAAAAGGTAAAACTAGAGGTAGGAAAAGCATTGTTTTCGATGACGAGACAAGGAATATTATACGTCGAAAAATTCATTCATTTTATTTTCGAAGTGAAATTCCAACACTGAAAAAAAGTTATCAAGAGCTTAAAAACGATGACTCTTTACCCAAGATATCTCATAGGGTCTTAATCAGAACCATGCGCGAAATGAACTTTCGATATGTAAAACGCAACAGAAAAAGTATGCTATTACAAAAAAATGAAATTATTCTGTGGAGAAGTAAATATTTAGAAGAAATACGAAAAATTCGCAGCACTGGATGCAAAATATATTATTTGGATGACACCTGGATTAACGAAGGTCATACAGTTGGAAAAGTTTGGCAACATTTAAATGTCAAAAGTAAACGCGAAGCATTTATAGAAGGCTGGTCTACAGGATTAAAAGCTCCATCAGGAAAGGGACGGCGTTTAATTATCACCCATATAGGAAGTGATACAGGGTTCTTTGATGATGGTTTGCTTCAATTTAAGTCAAAAAAAAAACAGGTGATTATCATAAACAAATGACTTTCGAAGTATTTGAGCGCTGGTTTAAGAGAATCTTACCAAAATTGGAATCTGGGTCTGTGGTTGTTATGGACAATGCGCCATATCATAGCCGCAGACTGGCATGGCGGAAAGGGAGAATTCAAGAATGGCTTACAGAAAAGGGGATTGCATACGAAGAATCAATGCTCAAAATTCAACTACTTGACATTGCATGGTTAAGGAAAAGTGAATATCTTAAATATGTTGTGGATGAAACTGCAAAAGATTATGGTGTCAAAGTTCTACGTCTACCACCTTATCATTGCGAACTTAATCCCATTGAACTTATCTGGGCGCAAGTAAAAGGAAAAGTAGCACGCAATAACAAAACGCTCAAATTAAACGAAGTTAAGGAACTTTTGATTCAAGCAGTCCTCCATGTAACTCCAGAGAAATGGGCTAAATGTATAGGCCACATAATTAAAGAATATCGTATGTGGGAATTTGACACTCATGTCAAAGTTTTACTAGAGCCAATTATAATTACACCAGGTGAAGATAATGACAGCGATAGCAGCACTGCATCTTCAGATTTAGACAGCGAATAATATTTTCTAATAGTTTAGTAGGAACATCAGCATAAAAAAACCAAAAACAAAAAAAAAACGAGAAGAACATAGTAAGTGTGTATAGTGTTTGTGTTTAAATAGAATAGTACAATGTTTTGTTACATCCAAAATTATTTTTATTTTGTTTTTATAGAATTTTATTTTATTTTATAGGATTTTATTTTGTTTTGTTTTATACTGTTTAAGTGTTTTGTTTATTTTATTTAATGGGACAGTATGGCTCTTGGCGAACACCCATTTAAAAAGTGACGCGCCACAAGACATACCTCTCGGGTGGTGGGGAAACTGTCTTAAAATTTGTTTTAAAAAAATTTCATTGTGTAACTCTTTAAGGACGGGTCACGTCAAAAGACGTTTTAGCGTAACTTCCGCGACAGCCTGGTGGCATCAGTAAGCTTTCTGCAAAATTACTTGTTTTTTATAGCTTTTTGTTTGTGTCATTCTGTATTTTTAGGAGACTGTATGGAATAAGCCACAAAATATTTATTTATAGGTTTAATTTACTGATTTTTCGATCTCTATATAAAGACATCGTTTTCAAATATACAAGTGATAGTAATATTTATTTTTCTATGGCTTTTTGCTTGCCGTTCTGTATATTTAGAAATAATGGTGGGAATAAGTAACAATATATTTAATTGAAATGTTTAATTTACTGACGTTTCGATGTCTATATAAAGAGATCGTTTTCAAATATACAAATGATAGCAATATTTATTTTTCTGTGGCTTTTTGCTTGTGGCATTCCGTATTTTTAGGGAGAATGTTGGAAATAAGCCACAATACATCTATTTACATGTTTATTTTACTGACGTTTCGATCTCTAGTACAGAGACCGTTTTTAAAGTTAAGAAAAAAAAAAGAAAATAATATAAGAATATATAAATATATAATAATAAACAAATAAAATAAATATAACTATAATTTATATCTTTGAAAACGGTCTTTGGATATAGAGATGGAAACTTCAGTAAAAACCTGCAGATAAATATATTGTGGCCTATTTTGAACAATAATATTTAAACAATATAATATAATTAACGTTGAAATAAAAGTGAGTGTACGCCACTGGATTTTCATACGTCTTTCCCCACTTCTACGCCTTCAAACGATGACTCACTCTCCCAAATAGTGAAATTAGCTTAAACATGCATAACATAATATTCCAAATGGACTTTACAATTACAATCATACATATATATACCTGTATCCACGAAAATCACAAGAATACTTGTGGGAGGGTTAGTGAGGTTGAAAAAAATGATATTGCTATTTTCATACCTTTATTGGAACTAGTTCATTCGTTATTTAAAAGTAAAACTGTGAGGAACAGATAAATATAGAAAATACAACATAAACTTGCCTAATATGGTATCTCCAATGATTGATCTGAACACCAGCGCCAGCGTTGAATAAATTTTATTCTCATTTTACAATAAATTAAACCTTTAAAGACGCTGCCCATGTCTAGAATAAATCATGCTGGTTACAACGCATGCACAATCATCGTGCAAGGTTACAATTCTAGTTTTTGAGTCTCTTAAATCTTAATAACTTGCACTATGCATCCTAGTAATTACACCAGCGGATTAATGTATATCAAGGTCACTAGGAATCCAGATGATTTATAAAATAAACAGAAAATAGAAACGTGTAGGCTGTTTTTACAGATAGTAAATTAATAATTTATCGCAATCTTATATTGAATGTACAGCTTATATAATTTTAAATAATACACAACAGACTAAATAAGGAACTAAGCCTAGGAAGCAATATAAAACACTGGATTAAAACCATAAATAAAAAAAATAAATGCATTACAGATCTTAGTGATAAGCAAGCCAACGATAATATTGTAGATATATTTGCTGATTATTTGACAAAAGCTATTAATTAAAAAAATATATTTAGCTCGCAGAAATCACACAAATGTATTGGTGAAGATGTCTGTACTTTATAAAAAGCAGCAACATGTCATAAAGATGATCTATGACATTTATTTCATATGGCTGGTAGTCATTAAATTCTTTTCTCAGGCTACCCCTAACTGGTATACTTCATTGAGGAATTATTTACTAAACCTTACCATTTTAATGTGTCATACTCAATTTTCTGTGTAGTCATCTCGTCTGCATACATCTGTGTTGTTATCATTAAGTGTACATAGATATAATATAGTACCTACAGTTCAACCTTGATTCCAAACGACTAAGTGTAGAGGGTAGAGGAGTTGTACTAGACAACTTTCGATTTTAGGGTTTGTCAGAGCCTTCAACGAAGTGGAATAGTTTTTTATTTCCGAGCTACCTAGTAGACCTCGTACCTATCATATCTTGGTTTGTTTATAATTGACATATTTCAAAAGCCCTTTGCATTCCTCTTTGGCAAATTCGTGTAATTAGATCATCTAATAGACTAGTAGTTTTTATTAAGAACCTGATAAGTTCTTGAAATTGTGTAAGTAGTTTGTCAGTACATTGTTTCAACTTCAATTACCCTCCGTTCATCGGGTGTGGTCTGTGAGTCTAAGACAAAATAAAAATTTTGGATAATTCTCTCATTTTATTTTTTTTAATTTCTACCTTTTCAGTAACTTCCTAGAAACTAAATACCATTCGTTTTTTTATATAAAACTGTTTTTGAAATTTCTAAATAACTGCTGCATGGCCGTTTGTCCTGAAAGACTCCACCCGATCAAATGTGTAACAATATTTGCACTGCTTCTTAGTTGTATTTTTCTTTCAATTTTAATTCACTTGGCCAGAAATAACGCAAATTAAAAATAGGCAGGTATATTCTTCAGTTTTTGCATTTAGCAACGATATGACTGCCGTATCATAATATACCGAAGAAAGGAAAAAATGTGATTGCTGTTTCCACTGTGCACAGAGATGATCGGATTGATGAAGATACTGGTGATCAGAAAAAAGCCAGAAATAATTACTGTTTATAATTCCACAAAGAGTGGAGTAGATGTTGTAGACAGAATGATCACATCATGTAATGTTTCCAGAAATACGAAACGTTGGCCAATGGTAGTAGTTTATAATCTTCTTAATCTCGCAGCAATTAATGCATTTGTAATTTACAAAGGCAACAACCCAGATGGAGAATTTTCCAAAACGCGAAGATTATTCCAAAAAAACCTAGGTATGGAATTGGTATAGGAGAGTATACGACGGAGAGCAGTTGACACGCATTTGACAAAAGCTGTGCGTGCTTCCGCCTTGAGACTCTCAGGCATTGAGGTCGATGTTGTACCAGAGCCCCAGCCAGGTAAGAGAGGAAATTGTAAATATTGCAAAAGACGCAAAACTCGCTTTTTTTGCAAAATTTGCAAATCCTGGCTATGTATGGACCACATAATGGCATGCTGCAAAGATTGCTTAGAAAATTTGACCACTAAAGTTTGACCACTGTAGTTTGTGTCCAGAATTTAATTTTTTAGTTTATGTATGTTTTTGTAGTACTTTGTTTCTAATTAAAGTTTTAAATGTTTTTTTTTTCATTATTTAGTCGCTGTTCATAAATTTGAAAAAATATGCGTTGAAATTGTAAACATTTTTAAAATTTATCTAATACAACTTTAAAGAATAATAAGTAATTTGTTTATATAGCGTGTAGGATCCCCTTCCAGTGGTGAATTTCTTTTCTTTATTTAGCAACTTGAAATGTTACTAATTTATTATGAATAGTTTAATTAAAAAGTATGCAAGTTAAAAGCAATAAAATGATAAACACAATCACCACTACATATCACATAATTAAGGTAGAATTTAAAATACAGTTGGTTTTGCTTAAACATTAAATCTGTTTGGTAGGTCATTTACTTTAAAACGTTTCAGACTACGCACTTCATTGTTATAGAATAACCGCTTCCAATTAATCCGTTCACCACATTTGACAAGGTAACTTATTACAACTTCTTTTACCGAAGGCATTTTCAGCTCTTTTTCTATAGAGGAGGATGTAACATACCATGCAGCATTTACTATAGACACTTTGGAACACTTAATTCTGGAAGTGTTGGAGAATTGCAAGATTAGAATAATTGCTAGCGGTGCCCCATACTATATCTCTATATGGGCTTGATTCAGGATCACCTTGTAAATAAGCAATTTGTTATCCAATGTAAATTTAGACTTGCGACCAATCAACCAGTACATATGTCTAAATTTAATGCTCAGTTGTTTTCTTTGGGTAAAGATGTGCTTCTGAAAGGTTAGTGGTTTGTCGAGATGGATACTTTCTGTTGTTTGCCTTTCTTAATTAACTGCTTGGCATTGAGTGTGACTGGATGGCATTCAAGTCTATTCATTGTGAAGGTCACGTGTGTTGATATTAGGAGTGGAAAGAAAAAATATGGCAATTGTTTCTTTATCTTATAAAGTAGGCCTTCATGCCAAACCTTACCGAAGGCTTGACTGACGTATAGGAAGGCTGCTAAGAGGTAGGATTTATTTTCCAGCGTGTAGGAGATTTTTTTTACTATTCTGTGGAACTGTTCGCTTGTCCTATGCTTTAACCTGAAGCCGAATTGGTGGTCCGGAACTTTTTCCAAGATTGGAATTAATCTTATCAATAGAAGCTTCTCGAATACCTTTGGTAGAATTGGCAGCAAACTTATAGGTCTTCTGGTTTTTTTCCAGGTTTTGGTGTCAGGATAATTTGTGAAATTTTTCAATGACTCGAAAAGTAGCCTGTTCTGATGATGGCGTTAAAAATGCGCAGATATTTATAGCCTTTTATTGTACATTTTTGTTGTCAGATCAAACCCTGGGGCATTTTTTGGTTTTATATTTTTTATAATATTGTATTTCTCATTTCTGTAATCCTGAAGTTTTTAATAGGTAAGTGCAGTTAAAGCATATCGCTTATTGGAGGACAATATTGTTGAGGTTGCTTTAGCTTTTTTGTTGCCTTACAAAGTGAGTAGTCTCTCTTTATAGACTGCAAGAGAACTTAGGTAATCCTCGATACCTTTGTTTTTGATATTATTTAGTAACTTTGTTAGATCTTTGGTAGCTCTGTTTAATTTTGCATTATTTGCATTATCGCTTGCCCTACTCGATATCTGCCATTTTTTTCGTAGCTGCCTTTTCTATAGTAGAGAAAACTCTGTCTGTGAGATACTTCTTGAACGAAAAATTCCAAAGTTTTGATGCTGGGTTCCATTGGTCCACGGAAGAACCCTGTTGAATTTATCAAGGAGTGTATGCTTTCGCGGTCGGTGTTTTGTAAAAGTACACATTGTTATCGGGGTATATAGGCCGTGTTCCGGAATTGTTTGTTCCTAACGAGACGAGAGGTGACATCGTATAGTTCCCCTCAGCCACTGATTACTGCAGTGGTCTCCTACCAGGTTTTTCTCCCCTTCTCATGCTTGTAATTTCGCTCCCATGGTGATTTGTTTATCATTGATATGGTTGTTGCTCGTTATTTCGTAGAATAATATTGAATATACAAATATTTGGATATTGAATATACATACACATATATTCTTAAAATTTTTATTAGTTAAGAAATCCCAGATAGTACTTAATATAATTGACAATATATGAGGGCCAATACTAAACTGTATACATAATATTGCAATACAGGTAGATAACTACCTCTTTTTATTCCTACCACATTATACAAAAAACGCGGATTTCTAATTCACAAGGTCGAACTGTTTCACAAAATCATTTTGTAACTTCGTTGTCCAAGAATGTAGCATGTCTCACAGTTATTTATTGCTGGTTAAACAATTTAGGGGAATAGGCCACTGGACAAAGTTTTAATGATATAATTGATGGTTTCGCCACGTTAAAAGTTATTTTAATTTTATATTTATAACTATTATTTTTTAATTGATTGCAATTTTATAAGAATATTTCTGATAGCAACCTTCCTATCAAAGGGTAAAATTTTTAACTTTCGCACGCGGAGCAAAATTCTGAGTTGAGATTTTGTTCTGCGTTTGTGAGCACCCCAATTAGGAGTTAAACTTATGGATATGACATAATTATATATATATATATATATATATATATATATATATATATATATATATATATATATATATATATATATATATATTATATATATACAAATATATACAGCTTCATAAAAAGGCTTTGTATCCATTTTAACTTTGTAGTAGCATTAGGAGCAAAAAACGCCTACACGAAAAATTTATCTTGAATAAAACAACATGATGGCACCTGGAATGTCAAAACAAACGAACAAATCAATTAATTGAACGATAAACACGATATTTCATAATTTGTGAAACCTCTGGCATATGTTTAGAGGCTAGATGATACAAAAATAACACAGAAAACACAATACAGAGTGACACGAACGAAGATCGAAGGAAGAGTCAGAAGGAGAGGAAAGGAGGCATATAGTCAAACAGACAAAGACTCGCCAAGGTTAGGTAAGGTAAGACAAAAAAATTAGTACAACGAAATATTTCGCTATCTTACTACGTAGCTTCTTTGTATGTACCATATAGACTGCAGTTTATGGAATATTAGTAGTTTAATTTATAGATTATGCGAATTCCGTAATCAGGCACACAAGGTACTTCATGCATGCAGTCGAATACCAAAAGCATCCAAAGGTAAAACACAAATTCAATATTAATATTGTGTTGGCCAATAAAAAGACGGAGATGAATAAGCTAAAGAGTGGAGAGTCCAAGACAAGGTACAATGAAAGCTTTAGTAACAAGAAACTAAAAGATATAGAAAAAAAATATTTAACGATATATCTTATGTAAATAGGGAATGCTTTAATGAAATGGAAACTGAAATGGTGATGCTAGTTATTTTATCATTTCATATTAATTACCCTTGAATAGCGGTTCTCAACTATGGAACCCTATGGTTTCTATTGCTAACCCAAATAGCTTCTCCTACTCAAATGGTAATCTGTCACGTTGGTGAACCATGTTATCAGAAACGAGGCACTGGTGACCAAGTATCAGCGGCATATCAATAATAACTGGAATTAAGGAAATGTAAGTACATTAAAAATCTAAAATAGAATGAAAACGTCACTTTGGTACTAACAACCATCTGCACTGCATAAAGGGGATTATAGACAAATCCATCGAATACAGCCGACCATTGGCCCTAGCTTTCGTAGACTTTCGCAAAGCATTCGATACAATACAAATTAACAGCGTAATGGGAGCATTGGAGGAAAGTCGCATAAATTATCGGTACTCCAAACTGATCGCGAATATATACAATAATGAAAACATGACCGTAAGATTACACAAAGATATAAAATGTATAAAAATCAAGAGGAATCAGACAAGGAAATACGTTATCTCATAAACTGTTTACGGCATCCTGGAACATGCTTTCGAACAGTTGGAATGGGATGTCAAAGCAATCAACGTCGACGGCGGAATGCTCTCCCACCTGCGAGTTGCGGAAAACATAATTCTAATAACAGATAACTTGATGAAGACTGGAACTATGCTTAATAAGTTGGATGTTGTCTGTAAGAAAGTTATTTTTAAACATAAATTTTGGAAGAACACAATACATGACAAATCTGGTACCAAACGGAACTCCAAAAATCGGCTGCAGCGAAATAGCATTAATTCATAAATATTAAAAATTAGGTCATGAAGTTAAAATTATTGCCAAGGACAACCAAACTGCTGAACTGCAAAGAAGAATCACTTTAACATGGACCGCATATGGAGCTCTATCAGACATCTTCAAGAGCAACATGCCAAATTATTTGAAAAAGAATACGTTCGACCAATGTGTACTCCAGAGAAAACATAGACCAGAAATGGCACTCCATTAAAACGATCATTACAGAAACAGCAGAGAAGTGCATAGGTCGGAAGAGAAAAGCAAAAAGAAATAAATGGTTTGATGAAGAATGCGAGGATACCTTAAAAGAAGCAAACAAAAGAAGAATCGACTACCTAGCAAACCCGACGGATGAAAAGCGTGAACAATACAATAGAGAGAGAGCCTTAGCCAGAAGAACAGTAAGGAGAAAAAAGAGACAACATTTACAACAACAAATTGAAAAAGTAGAACGTGAACACAGAAGCAAGCAAAATAAAAAATTCTACAAAGAAGTAAGACAACATAAGAAAGGTGCATATATAAGAACACCGAACTTTGTGAGAGATAAAAATGAGCAAATGATTACAGCTGAAAATAAAATAATCGAAAGATGGGCTGAATACTTTGAAAGTCTTCTAAATGTCCAGGTAGACGCGGATGGAAATAAAGCAAATTGTGAGTACCAAACGGCCGAGATAGAAGTACCCCCGCCAAGCCTGGAAGAAATTATCACGGCGATAGAAACCCTAAAAAATGACAAATCCCCGGGACTAGACAATATTGATGCAGAACTGATTAAAAAAGGAGGGCATGAACTTAGAACTAAAATACACCAATTAATGAAAGAAGCCTGGGAACAAGAAATAATGCCAAAAGAATGGAGTGGCTGTATTATCGTGCCAATACATAAAAAAGGCAGAAAGGATACATGTGGCAACTACAGGGGAATCTCACTAATCGGTACTACATATAAGATATTAGCTTCAGTTGTACTAAAACGATTACTGCCGTATACAGATGAAATTATTGGCGATTACCAATGCGGCTTTAGGCCTGGAAGACCAACAATCGACCAAATATTTACTATCAGACAAATGCTAGAAAAGTATTGGGAATATAATAAAGAAGTACACCAGATCTTCATAGATTTCAAACAAGCATATGATTCCATAGATCGCTTAAAACTGTGTAGTGCAATGATGGAGTTAGGCGTACCAAAGAAGCTGACCATGATTGCGCGAATGTGTGTCAACAATTCCTTTGCACAAATTAGAATAGGAGGCAAAACTTCAAAGGCTTTCGGCATAAGCACCGGACTCAGACAGGGAGACCCGCTGTCCCCATTACTATTTAACCTAGCATTGGAATATGCAATGCGAAAAATCTATACCAGAGTCAAACCAGACATAACTGCCAGAGGAGCAAAGATTATTCTCGCATTTGCAGATGATGTAGATGCAGTAGCACAGACAACACTGGAAGTTAAGGATATAGTATCGAACTTTGAAGAAGCAAAACTAAGCGTAGGCCTGAAAATAAACGAAGAAAAAACTAAATACATGGTCGTATCAAAAAAGGAACGACAGCGAATAAGACAAAACATTACCATAAACGATCATAATTTTGAGGTGGTCAAAGAATTCAAATACCTAGGAGCAACAATTACCAGTGAAAACACAGGAGAACGGGAGGTTGAAATACGAATACTGGCGGGGAATAAATCATTCTTTGCCATTCAACATCTAATGAGGTCAAAGCTTCTATCAAGGCGTGCCAAAATCCAAATATACAAAACCATAATACGACCAGCAGTGACATATGGAAGTGAAACATGGACATTGAGAAAGAAAGAAATCAATAAGCTATTAGTATGGGAACGCAAAATCCTGCGAATTATATATGGTCCTTGCAGGGACAGCGTGACAAATGAATGGAGGAGCAGATACAACAATGAAATAGAGACTCTCTTCGGGAAAGGAAACATCGTAAGATACATAAAAGCCAATAGATTAAGATGGGCAGGCCACGTGGTACGGAGTGATGACGACAGACTGATTAGCAATGTGTTTTGGGAAAGACCAGATGGTAGAAGATCGACAGGAAGGCCTAGAAAAAGGTGGAAAGACGCAGTCAGGGAAGACCTGGAGAAGATGAAGTAAGGCCATGGGAAATAATAGCACAGGATCGGAATCAATGGAAGGCAATAGTAAACGCGGCAAAAACTCACGAAGAGTTGTAAAAGCTAATGATGATGATGATGATGAATGTGTACTCCCAGTCATGACTTACAGCACTGAAACACGTGGTTAAGGAACCCAGGGCCACAACCAGCAATCAAAAACAGAGTAGCCCAGAGAAGAACGAAACTGTCGTTACTTGGACTGAATTTCAGACAGGGTTAGAAAGGAGTAAAGAAAGACCGGCGTCACCGATATCATAGAGCGCATAGCATGGCTGAATTACTAGGCGAATCATGTGACCAGAATAAATGACGGACGGTGGACCAAAAAAAATTACAGTGTGGCGGCACCACGAGCAGACAAGAGAAACAGAGGTAGGCCATCTTCACGATGAACGGACGACATCAAAAGAATCGCTGGAAACTGGTTGCAAGAAGCTTAAGATCTAATGATTGTTACATTGTGTTGTAAAATATATACAAATATGTATTTTTTCAGAATATAATAATTACGACAGAACACCTTAACGAAATGGTGTTAAATAACACACTTATAAGCTTTAGTTAGCTCGAAATCTTGTACATTTTATTTTGACCTGAAACTTAAAAAAATAGATCAAAGTTTGATCTTCATTAACGTCTTTATTTTATGTTCTAAGTTTAGGGTAATCTTTTCAAGCAAATTTACCTTTAGGGAATTGCAGCGTACACGTAATGAAAACATTTCTCAGAACGTACCTCTTGGGTCTAATAATACTTCTTGTAGCCGTAGTACAATGTTTTAAGAGAACATATTACAATCTTTTATCTAGCAATTTTGTAACAATTATTTAAAATGAAAGGAATATTTAATATAAATGTTTTCTTTTCAAAAATATTAAGAAACCCATTGATATGACGTTGTTTAAGAGTAACTGAATTGTTTAGAAACCTACGTTTTATATATTACAGCATTTAAAAACCATAGAAAATTCATAGTTTTACAAAAGAAAAGATGTTACACATAGACCGCACATCTATGAAAATAATCATTTACCACACTATGCAATTACAGCCAACTCTATTTTACGTGTTTTCATTTATGACGGATCTTCAAATGGAAAAAGGTATTTTAACATTCCAAACGAGGAGCTAATGTACGCATTAAACGATTAAACTACCTGCCACAGATTCCGATATAAATTCCTAAAAAAAATCATTGCTCTCTGTGTGTACAAATAGTAAAAGATTTTATAAAAATACATTAAGAGTAAGTAACTTTTAACATTCACAGGTTGATTGTAATATCTTTTAACCTATTGTAATTCTTTCTTCTTCTTTTTTGGGCTATGTCCTTGACAATTTACCCAGTTAACTTTGGGGCTATAGAAAATGTCACACCGAGAGTGCAGTACGACTAATATAGGAATGCACAATTGCCGGATTTCACGCCTTGTGTTTGGCGACACAAACAGGTCCAAGTGGTAGTCACAGAACCGTACCCAGATCTCTACGACGGGCTCTGTTATTTATTATAAAATAATATATTGATAAAATAATTGCCTTCAAGTAGCCAAATAAGAGGCATGAATTTGAATAAAAAGACCTTAAGTTTTTAGCGAGAATTTTATTATAAAACTGTATACTTTATTAAACTAACAAATGTATTTTAAATTACAATTTAAAATTTTAAATTGATAGCTATAAATATACCGGGTAGAACCTCCGGTAACTCGATTTCCGTGCACCCAGCCCAATATCCAAGAAAAACTTTTTCTTTTGTAAATATGTGAAAAATGATCAGGAACGGGAATATCGAAAAAGCTTTGCACATTTTTTAATCCCGGCGATGTTTTAAAAAAACAAGTTGCGCACTTGAATCACTGCGAAATTTTAACACCTACTATGAAATTTTTTTTGTGGAAATCTAAAGTGCAGTTTTTGTCCTTGTTAAAACATAATGCAGTCTCGTATTTTTTACACACAACATAAGTTTACCTAGTTCCTTGGCATAGCAACCTGGTAGTTTTCAGCGAAACCTTGTGTTATTCCATATGGGATAATGGTTTTCCTTGCCCACACTTGACAAGATGAGCAGGTATAAGGTTTATACCTGCATTTTAAATTACATTTCTTGATAGCTATAAATATACAGTGCGGTTTTGCTCTGTGACGCGTGCGAAACCGTCGTCGATCAACTGGCGTACCTCGTCGTTTTTAAAAGTGGTATTATGGGTACCTACATATCGCTTAACTTGGTTCCACACCATTTCTATAGGATTCAATTCGCAGTGATATGGAGGAAGCCTTAACATATAAACATTATGTTGTGAAGCATACTCATCAAGATGATACTTATCGTATTGATCTTTAAAAGCACGCGCTGCTTCTAATAGCTCGGATTTCAAATAACACTCCTCGAAAAAAATGTCTTTTTCCACTAGCCATTCCTTGATTGCAGCTTTATTCCAGAAATTGTTAGGGAATCTCTCTTTACGGGAGTGGTACGATGCATTGTCCATTACAATGACATTCCTGCGACCATTATTTGGTAAATTTGATATTAATGTCTCCTTAAACCACGACTCAAAATATGCGGCATCCATTTCACCGTGATAGTCGCCATCATTTTTCTTTGCCAGAAAAACACGCTGTGTGCCAGGAAGGAAACCTCCTGAGAAACCTGCATGCAATAAAACATATCGTGGACCTCGTTTAGTAGGTGCTTTTAAGCCAGTACTTAAACCTTTGAGAAAAGCATCACGACTGTTTTGTATCGTAGTATCGCACCATTCGTAATTTATAGATTGGCCAACATTAACCCACGATTCGTCCAAATATATGATATTGCAATGATCTTTTCGCAAACGTCGTATAGTTCTCAAATAATTATGGCGCCAATGAATAATATCCTCTCGCTCCACCATGATGCTTCTTCGGCCACGTTTCTTATAAACAAATCCAATATCTTTCAGAAGTCTGTATAAAGTAGAAAGAGACAACGGCTGTATATTCTCATTACCTTGTATGAAGTTATGTATATGCTTTAATAATGGCGGCAAATTTTTCATGAAAAATTCACAATGAACAATTCTCCGTAGAATACTTCTTACACCCTCGTCATATGTGAATATTCTAGAATTTGATTGACACACTCGTTTTTTACGTTTTTTTGGCGATTTAAACGTTCCACTCTGTTCTTTTTCTTTTTTGAAATTGTAAATGCTTCTTTCGCTAACACCAGTCATCAACGAAGTACGTCTTACAGCAGCACTTTGTTGTTCCGTATTTTGTAAAAAACACAACACATTTAACACTACGAGTTTAGCGCAACCGTTAAATAATTCACCGGATTTAAACTTATGGGACTCCATGCTCTCTGTTGAAACTCGGACTAAATTTTGAAGTGTAGTTTCGTTTTCCAAAAGCACTTTCACCCCTTACCCATCCTTAGGATGGGTAGGGGGTGAAATAAAGAAAGCTTGGAGTTTATCAAATACTAATTATGACAAACAAGTTTATGGCCATATTTAGGTGATTATGTTAATGATGGTAATTTGTAGCAGAAGTTTTACAAAAGAAATGAAGACCTATTTATAGAAACAACATAACTGTATTTTTAATATTTTACATACAATAGAAAAAATCTAATTTCTATGAAAGAATTGGAAATTTGAATATTATATATAATATCTATAAATAATATCATTTCCAAGTTTCCAAATTCTTTCCTAGAAATTATGTAGGTTTTTTCTTTTTTATGTAAAACATTAAAACTACAGTTATTGTATGTTGTTCTTGTAAAGCGGTGTTCAAATGTTACTCTTATGAATATGATTCAATTGTATATCTCATGTTGACGTTTTATATGCAAAATTCATAGTTTTCGTTGTCAATAACTTATCAATGCCTTTTTATTCTACTGTATACGTATACATGATATAAAATATTTTACTCGTACTGCCGGCAGATGCATTTTTATCCAAGCCGGTCCTGTGAGACAATGAGCAATCAACAGCTGGAGAAAACCGACAACCCTGCGCGTTTATTCTCCATAAGAAAAGCATTGCCGTATCTTACCCGTACTGCACTCTCAGTGTGACATTTTCTATAGACACTTTTGTCTTGCCTCGCAATCAGTGCCGACACTTATAATATTCATCATCTGCTTTAAATTATTCTACATTGGTAATTTCAAAATGGAAATTATATTATTTTAATCTTGAATTATTTATTATACTAGATAATTATTATTAGAAGTGTTTATTTATTTAGACTTTAACGCAAAAATTAGAAACAATTTCAAAAATACGACATAGTTGCCGCAATATTTAGGGCATATTGCCGCATGCGACAACAAACCCCAGACTCGTAACGTATTGTATGTTTTACTTTAGCTTAACTCATTTATATTTTGTATAGTTTATCAGTTCCATATCAGTTTTGTTATATCGATGCATTCTAAAAAAAGTACACATAGTCAAACTTGAACAATACTATTAAAAATATATGTAAACTATAGTATCTTGGTATTATTAAATTTTTTATAGTTAGTGATATACCACTTAATCATCATTTCGATTTATTACATAGTCTCCATTAAAGAGTTTTATTATAATTAGTGGTTGTTTGCGCGCATATCTAATTAACTTCCAGTACTTAAAATGTAAAGCTTGAAATTAAAACTTAATTACGAGGCAGTCGTAATTACAGTTATATTTTATAAAATATGATACAAATTTTGTATAATAATAACAGTTATAATACACAAAAGAAAGTTGGTATACTACTGTAGAAACAAAAACGTATCAAGATTTTATATTTAATAAATTTAAAATAAAGTTTAAAATGTATAAAGTAGCGTCGATAAAAATATATTATTTTGCATATAAGGGCTTAAAAATTTTATAAACTAGATTATAGAAAACATGCAAGTAAATTCATTATAATCGAACTAGATATATTAAACCACAAAAAATCTACGAAAGAAAACGAAAAGCTGAAAATCCACTGGTCCACCGCATCCGCCCACATTCTCACAGGAGCTCATAAATATTTTGTTATTGGAAAAACAATTTCCATTGCTAAAAATTGCATTATTTATACAATTATTAAAATACAATTGATTGTAATGATAATTCCATCTTACATTTGTTTTTGACGTTTCGATTTCCCATCCGGAAATCGTTTTCAAAAAATATTATAAATTAAAAAGTTCCTGTAGTTGGCTGTATACCATATATTAAAAAATTTTTAATAAAATCCTTTATAAAAAGGTATATAAAAACCCAGTCGGTATACGTCATACCGTCTCAGGACTTGCAACTTAATGTAGAGTCATATGTCGCCATGTTACCAATCCAACGGTAACTTTACCATCTTAATTTTAAACAAGACATAATGTAAACTAAATTTCAATTATAGTAGAAACCCTCAATTCAGAAGAGTGATATCATAGTTTAAACGCGGAATATCCTCAAATTTAAATGTACACAGCGGCCCTCGAAAACTGCCTGTTTTCTCGATTGCAATTTGCGTTTCCTCATAAGAAATTACAGAATATATAAAGTAGTATATTTATTTGTGCTTCTCTATAGAAAAACTGACCAGGAGTTGTCGTACAGTGTAGCCAAATCTTGTTCACAAGTAGTAACTATGGTCATACAAAACCTGTATTCTTCCACGCAGCGATTATTACCGTCATAAAAATACAAAAAAACATGATTTTTTCAATAGTAAAAATTAAGCACAAAATTGTAATGAAATAAATTTTATTTATATGTTCCGTTTCGTTACATATTTAAATTTATAAAATAAAAATCGATATTTTAAAACATTATTTTTCAATCGTTTGGCAATGTTGGAATTAGCGAGGAAATTCCGTTTTACAATTTGGACGCAGACATGCCATAAAAAACTAGTTTTTATTATTTTTTCGCCGGAGGAATGGTTCTTTTACATGGGCGTTTCTATGGGTAATGTATTTTGTGAGTATATTTTATGTGATAAGTTGGTAAACTTATTGTTGTCAATACTGTTTTAACAATAATGTATTGTAGTATTGATAAAACGTGTTATTGATAATGTATTGTAGTATTGATAAAACGTGTTATTGATAATAAGAATAATAAGAGTGTTTTAGTTTGTCGTTTTATACTAAATTGTTAGTTATATTCTTATACAGAATTGTTGAAATTATTGTATATATAGTATATACACAGATTATTGAAATACAATGGACGAAAAACCGAGTTGTTCCAAGAGAAGACAGCAAAATTCTGATGTTGATTCCAAAAATGAAAAGCCGCAAAAGAGACGGAAAATGTTAACGTCCGAGGGAAGGTAATGATACAAAACGTTTATGAAGGAATTGTCGGCAGAAAAATGGCTTTAAATGTTAGCCAAGCGATCGACATTTGTAGCAGTTTAACAAAAGTATCCGTTAGCTGTATTTATCGTGTACTTAAAAATACATCGGAAAATAAAAAGCAAGAAAAAGGTAAAACTAGAGGTAGGAAAAGCATTGTTTTCGATGACGAGACAAGGAATATTATACGTCGAAAAATTCATTCATTTTATTTTCGAAGTGAAATTCCAACACTGAAAAAAATTTCTCAAGAGCTCAAAAACGATGACTCTTTACCCAAGATATCTCATAGGGTCTTAATCAGAACCATGCGCGAAATGAACTTTCGATATGTAAAACGCAACAGAAAAAGTATGCTATTACAAAAAAATGAAATTATTCTGTGGAGAAGAAAATATTTAGAAGAAATACGAAAAATTCGCAGCACTGGATGCAAAATATATTATTTGGATGAAACCTGGATTAACGAAGGTCATACAGTTGGAAAAGTTTGGCAACATTTAAATGTCAAAAGTAAACGCGAAGCATTTATAGAAGGCTGGTCTACAGGATTAAAAGCTCCATCAGGAAAGGGACGGCGTTTAATTATCACCCATATAGGAAGTGATACAGGGTTCTTTGATGATGGTTTGCTTCAATTTAAGTCAAAAAAAAAACAGGTGATTATCATAAAAAAATGACTTCCGAAGTATTTGAGCGCTGGTTTAAGAGAATCTTACCAAAATTGGAATCTGGGTCTGTGGTTGTTATGGACAATGCGCCATATCATAGCCGCAGACTAGAACAATTACCGACGACGGCATGGCGGAAAGGGAGAATTCAAGAATGGCTTACAGAAAAGGGGATTGCATACGAAGAATCAATGCTCAAAATTCAACTACTTGACATTGTACGGTTAAGGAAAAGTGAATATCTTAAATATGTTGTGGATGAAACTGCAAAAGATTATGGTGTCAAAGTTCTACGTCTACCACCTTATCATTGCGAACTTAATCCCATTGAACTTATCTGGGCGCAAGTGAAAGGAAAAGTAGCACGCAATAACAAAACGCTCAAATTAAACGAAGTTAAGGAACTTTTGATTCAAGCAGTCCTCCATGTAACTCCAGAGAAATGGGCTAAATGTATAGGCCACATAATTAAAGAAGAATATCGTATGTGGGAACTTGACACTCATGTCAAAGATTTACTAGAGCCAATTATAATTACACCAGGTGAAGATAATGACAGCGATAGCAGCACTGCATCTTCAGATTTAGACAGCGAATAATATTTTCTAATAGTTTAGTAAGCATCAGCATAAAAAACCAAAAACAAAAAAAAAACGAGAAGAACATAGTAAGTGTGTATAGTGTTTGTGTTTAAATAGAATAGTACAATGTTTTGTTACATCCAAAATTATTTTTATTTTGTTTTTATAGAATTTTATTTTATTTTATAGGATTTTATTTTGTTTTATACTGCTTAAGTGTTTTGTTTATTTTATTTAATGGGACAGTATGGCTCTTGGCGAACACCCATTTAAAAAGTGACGCGCCACAAGACATACCTCTCGGGTGGTGGGGAAACTGTCTTAAAATTTGTTTTAAAAAAATTTCATTGTGTAACTCTTTAAGGACGGGTCACGTCAAAAGACGTTTTAGCGTAACTTCCGCGACAGCCACCAGGCTGTCGCGGAAGTTACGCTAAAGTCAGTATCAGTAAGCTTTCTGCAAAATTACTTGTTTTTTATAGCTTTTTGTTTGTGTCATTCTGTATTTTTAGGAGACTGTATGGAATAAGCCACAAAATATTTATTTATAGGTTTAATTTACTGATTTTTCGATCTCTATATAAAGACATCGTTTTCAAATATACAAGTGATAGTAATATTTATTTTTCTATGGCTTTTTGCTTGCCGTTCTGTATATTTAGAAATAATGGTGGGAATAAGTAACAATATATTTAATTGAAATGTTTAATTTACTGACGTTTCGATGTCTATATAAAGGGATCGTTTTCAAATATACAAATGATAGCAATATTTATTTTTCTGTGGCTTTTTGCTTGTGGCATTCCGTATTTTTAGGGAGAATGTTGGAAATAAGCCACAATACATCTATTTACATGTTTATTTTACTGACGTTTCGATCTCTAGTACAGAGACCGTTTTTAAAGTTAAGAAAAAAAAAAGAAAATAATATAAGAATATATAAATACATAATAATAAACAAATAAAATAAATATAACTATAATTTATATCTTTGAAAACGGTCTTTGGATATAGAGATGGAAACTTCAGTAAAAACCTGCAGATAAATATATTGTGGCCTATTTTGAACAATAATATTTAAACAATATAATATAATTAACGTTGAAATAAAAGTGAGTGTACGCCACTGGATTTTCATACGTCTTTCCCCACTTCTACGCCTTCAAACGATGGCTCACTCTCCCAAATAGTGAAATTAGAGTTTAGTAATTTTTAAAGGGTTTTTACCCCCATATTTAGTGGCTACATTCATGTATTAACCTGACACTGATGATGGAATATTTATTCCGAAAACGTTTTGTCTATTTAACATAGCCCGACTGGGTTTTTATATACCTTTTTATAAAGGATTTTATTAAAAAATTTTTAAAAAATTAGGTTACCTATAGATGTTTATCGATTGACGCTTTATAGCAGCCAATTCGACAGTAGCCAAACATCTACAAGTAAACATAATTTCTTAATTCATATTTTTATTCACGTTTCGATTTTTAGTCCGACTAGTGGTCCAACTTCCGCAGTTGGAACTGAAGTCGGACCGTGAGTGGGCTGGTTGGATTAGTTGGACAACTAGTGGTACTAGTCGGAACATCTAGAGGGACGACTTGGACTTGAAGGTCCGACTTCTGACCTACCGAAACTGTAGCGTATTTGTGTTGACACGGATTCCCTGACGGGTAAGGGTCCAGATTTTATTAGGTTCTCTGGGCTCCGAACCCCGCCCGTTGCGCAGATGTGTCCTGTCATCGCGGGACGCGTGCGGCGAGTCTGCTTTTAGACATAAGATCGCGTAGTGTTTAAGATCATAGTGCTACGGGAAATGCAAACCAAGTAGTGATGCCTCCTTCCCATGCCCGGCAACCAGCGATTCCCTAACAAGATGTGTCTGGGCACTGGTGTAACCGGAAAACAGGCGAAACGGCGGTTTTGCTAGCAAGCTGAAAGTACTGGAGTTGACCTATACGTCTCTTAAAATAGGACAGTCGAACTTTGTGGACTGAGGGCCCTCAGACATCACTGGTGCGGTCGTAACTATGACTCTCTGATAAGCGAGTTTACAGGGCTATACATTCAGAGTGGTGTAGTTATAGTCCAATCGTGATAGCATTTAACCTTGCATGACGAGCTGCCCAAATTTTATTACTTTAGCCTTTAAGGGTGGTCAATAGTAGTGTTTAAAATCGCGATTGAATTCCGCTGTTGCGTTAGTCGGCCTCTTGATTTTAAAGGAGAATTGTTTTTGCTCAATATCTCCGCCATTTTCAAATTTTCGACAAAAATGGTAAAGACTGAAATTGTTGCAAATGCGATTTCCCACAATTTATTTTTTACAATTTTTTTCGTTCAGTCGATATTTTCCGAGTTATGGGTGGGGTATAACATAGTGGAAGGGAGTGGGGAAGCATAATTAATGAGTTATCCCATGTATTATAAACTTCTCGACATGAATGTATAGAAGTAAAAATGAAGAATTATATTTTATACGATTTTGATCTCTTTAAATTTTTTTCTAAAATCAATATTTAAATCTGAAGGTTCGTTCCTGTTTATGGCTTGCTGCTGATGACGTCACCGTATAGGGTTCGTTACGTTTAGGACCTTAAAAGACATAAAGGCTTTAGGACATTAAATTATTATTAGGACATTATTTTCAGCAAAAAAATCAAAGAATTCAAAACTGTATAAAACAGTAAAACAATTATACTTTTTCATTTCAGTTACTATTTTCCCCTTAATTATATAGAATATATTTTACCTCTATTTTTGTTTAGATACATTCCTGTTGTAAAGTTAATAATAAACGAGATAATTCGATAATTATGCTTCCACTCTTGTAAAAAAAATGTAGGAAATCACATTTGAAACAATTTCAGTCCTTACCATTTTGTCGAAAAGTTGAAAATGGTGGAGATATTGAGCAAAAACGGTTCTCCTTAAATTCAAGATTCAATTCAAGCAAACGCAACGATTGGATTCAGTCGCGATTTTAAATTTACACTGAAATTAACCCCTCCCTAAAGGTTAAAATAATAAAATTTGGGCCAGCTCGTCATCCAAGGTTAGACATTTTTTCGTCTAACTGGACTGGACTATTAGTGATTTGCAAATATTGCCATTACGGGATTCGTACGTTTTCCTGGTAAACTTACGAGTAAAAAAAAGGAATCCCTTACGCCACTTAAGATAAGGTGCAGACATAAAATATCGAATTCCCAGTGATGAGGGAGATATTAGAAGATATGTATGATAATTTGTTCCATCAATATCAAATTTAAAAGCTTGATTTATATCCAAAAGAGTTACGAACAACCTCAACAGATTCTATTATCCGACGTTTACTTTCCTAGTCACTAAATACATCGGTATTTTTTAAGCGCGTTTTTTAAACAGATGTCTTATACCAAATAGAAAACAAGGTTACAGTGGGTGATCAAATTATTATGATCAGTTTTTTTATCAAATTTTTTAAAATATGTTCAAAAATTTTATAATAAAATCATATGCTGCTATACGATTAAGGTATGCCAATATATTTTGTCACTAATAACCTTACTTTTTTGACGTTTACAGCTCTAGAACTGTCAATTATGTCAAATTACGTGACAACATACACATTGTAGTGAATTTGCGCTTGGAGTTTACAACTGAATTTGTATGTTTTTGTATTGTCTTTGAAAGATTAGTATCGTTTTATCTTTGCAGTATGTTTTATTAATGTATTAGTGGTGATTGTGAGTTAAAAAAAACTATCAGTTTTAATTTTAAAGACATTTTCAAAACATTTCGATTTTTGAGAAGAAAATCATAATGGGTAAGGCTAAAGACGTCCCTGTGTGTAAAATGGTGGAGATAAAGACACTTTTATTGAATACAAAGCTTTCCCAACGTCAGATAGCTCAACAATGCCAAGTAGCGCAAGCAAAAGTGAGCAATATCAAGAAAAAAATTATACTAACAAACACCTGACTCACCATCGTGCCCAAAAATGTGGTCGAAAGCGTATCACTAGAGACGAAAGAAAAATTAGGGATATCTTCGCAAACAATAGAAAGAAGCCAAGAAGAATCCTCACGGGACTTAATTCGTAAAGCTGGGATGCCAGTTTCTGACATGACAGTCCGCAGAAGGCTTGCTAAGCAAGGTTTCAAATCATGTCGCCCTGCCAAAAAACCAAAGTTGACCATCGCAATGATGAAAAAGAGACTGGAATGGGCCAAAGAACACCAAAATTGGACAATTGGACAATTAATTGAGACTAAAAAAAATATCTTATAGTTTTTTTTTATTCACAGGTTTGTTTCTCCGATGAGTTTACAGTGGAGATACCATGGATAAGTCGGCCTTCGTCCGAAGGCGAGTGGGTGAAAAATATCACAAGGATTGCATAGTGGAGCGAGTAAAGCATCCTCTCAAGATCATGGTATGGTCTGTTGGACGATGTTAGGAATTCGTCATCAAAGACAAGTCTCCTGACTTATTGCTGCTTCATATAGATACATAGCATGTTATGTTACTATAAAGGTCATATAGATGAAGAGGATTTTCTGATAAGAGATGTCAATTGCCGTGTTTGTTAGGTAAGTACCTGCTGCTCGCGCATATCGAAGTTTATACACTACCAATTGTGCAACTGCGTCCCGATCCACCTCGATCGAACCGAACGCACTCCATCCAAAGAGGGATGCTGACGCCAAAATCAACGACGAGACACACACACACCCGCTTTGATGAAGATGCATTTAGATGACATTTAAGTTATTATAGTTTGTTGTCTATATTTTTTATTAAATAAAATTACGTGAAATTTTTAAGATCCCTTCACTACATCTCTTCCAGTGTTCACGGGCCAATGCAAGTCTGCATCTTTTGTGAGCAACAATATGTAATGGCCCGGTTGTTGAATTGCAAAGTGTCAAACTTGATTCTCTTAACTCAGGAAATAAAAAAAAAAATTAAAAAAAAATGAGACTACGTCGCGCAGTGTATATCAAAGCATATTCGGAAATATGTAATTCGGTTTGTAGAATTATGTTTAAATTGTAAAAGTAATCAATGTCAAAGCATAATAAACGCAAGTGTAAGGTGTATTGAATTCAGTCATAGCATAAGATACTTGATCCATGTCCTCGACTCTTTTCGATCTAATTAAATTCTGATCAAATGGACAAAATGACTTACCAACGACCAAAAATTTATAGCATTCTTCACAATATTTCTCTATAACGGTCAAACATTATTAAAGAGATGTCTTGTTAATTTTATTAATGAGATATGGTTAATGAGATTACCAGAGCAGGAGCAAGTAATGTTATGATCAGCTGTTGAATTTAGTCTCTTCAAACCTAACTAATGATTTTATACCATTAACATGCCATTGTGTATTGTCAAAAATTAAAATATTTAAGTGCAAAACTTGGATTACAACGTGTAGCTATAATAGTTATTTGTATATATACGCAATTTAACCTTCTGACTTTTTAATTGAATAAATCACTATACAGTTCCGAAGGCCGTGTATGACCTAATAAAAGAATTGAGGTTAGTTGACCCTAATAGTTTGAAGATGACACACAAATATTGAATTGGTAGAAAACCTTGCGTTAATCGTTTAAGTAATATGAAGTACAATAATCACCTCACAAACTTCTTCTAAACAAATTCATGATTGAAAATATTTTTATTGGCCAGTATAATAAGAATTTACTTTCATCATTAATAAAAATGGACGATAACATAAGTCTGGTATAGAATTTGTGGTCGGAAATAAATGACATGTATAAACTTCCTAATTGTCTTGTAAAATTAATTAATTGGTACAGCAAAGGGACACTGAGGTACTTTGGTAACATATATCATGTCATCCTGTTGTCTGATGTACAGTCCCGTGGGTTTTCATAAGTGATAGATAATGACCAGCAAATGATAAAGAAGTAAAAGAAGTGGACGCCAATAACCAGACAATGTGCAAGAAGCTGTCGACTATGCCCAAAGGACTGAAGCAGTCCGTATAACCAATATTCAGAGGGCCGCTGAGAAAGCGCACAAAGTGATCGCCAATAACCGTATCCCACCTTGTAAGGTGGGATCTCATCGTTTATCGCTTCATCTCTTTTCATTTTCTGTTAAGTTATACAGGATAAACCACTTTTTAATTTGTGGCGAATTAGAAATAAATTTATAGTGTGTTTGAAGTAAAAACTTAGTAAGTCAAGCGCTAATCTTTAATCTTAAAACTTTTTTGTTTCAAACAGTGTATTTTCCCATAATTCCCATCTCTTTTAAGTGGGTTTATTTTTATTAGGATATTGCTTTAGTGGTTTTGTGTGTGGATCTAAGAACTTTTAATTTAATCACATTTCCATCTATTCTTTGATAAGGTTTTTCAGTTCTATCTTTACACAAATTCTGTTTCAAAACATTCTAATATTTCTCCTATGTAACACAAATTTAAGTGAATTTTCTGGTTTTAAGCGAATTTTCCAGTACTTCCCCTATGTAACACAAATTTAAATGAATTTTCTGGTTTTTGTAGTGTATTGAAAATAAACATTAAAAAAACCAAAGTGATGTCAATCCGAAAAAACCAAAACGTACCTCAACCTTGCACAATAAATGGGCACATTTTAGAACAGGTTAATAGATTTAAGTACCTGGGATGTTGGATCGATAGCAGCCTAAATCCTGATCTAGAAATAAGATCGAGAATAGAACAGGCCAGAAAATCTTTCGAAAAAATAAAAAAAACTGCGTTGTGATTCTCGAATAAAACTCGAAATTCGACTACGTTTATCAAAATGCTACATCTGGTCGACTCTTCTATATGCAGTTGAAACGTGGACCCTTAAAACATCAACCGTAAATAAATTGGAGGCCTTTGAAATGTGGATCTACCGGAGAATACTCAAAATTTCATGGACATCGCATACCTTAAACGAAGAAGTGCTGCATAGAATAGGCAAGGAAAGAGAACTTTTTAACACAGTAAAAGTTAGAAAAACATCATACCTAGGCCACATACTGAGAAATAATAAGTACCAATATGCCCAACTTATAGTGAAAGGAAAAATCGAGGGAAGGAGAGGCCTAGGAAGGAAAAGACTATCGTGGCTCAGAAACATCCGACAATGGACAGGGCTAAATTTTGAACAGCTAATAAGAACAGCTGAAGATTAAGAAGAGTTTAAAATTGTAGTAGCCAACCTCCATTGAGGAGAGGGCACTTTAAGAAGAAGAAGAATTGAAGTACATTTTTGAATACAGAAATTAAAATAATTGAAGGGGTTAGTGCAAAAAGGATATAACTGACATTTAAAAAATTTGTGAGTTAAGGGCAGAAAATAATACTACATCTATGTTCTTTCAGAGCAAAAACGATATAAGCGTGTTTAGTTTAGTTACTGGTGCCATCTATTAATTGGTAGATAAACCTACTTAACAATTCCTGCATAGTTGTTGGAGCAAAACGGTTATAATATCGTTTGTACTTGTACCGTTTGTGCACTCAACATTTTCTAGGACACTGTTCAACGTACTAGTGCGTTTTTCATTGACGTTGTGTGTTTACAAAGTCTTTGTGTACAGAATTGTTGATGTACGTTATATAAACCGAAATATATTTATTACCTTGTATTTTTGGAGTTGGTTAGTAGTAGCAAAGAGGGTAAGATCAAAATTAATAATCTCAGCTTTAATTTTATGGTTATATTGCCGTTTTTTTTTCTAGGTGTCTATGAATCCGAGTTAGATCCTTATGAAACGGAAGAAGATGAAGAGTATCGACCAGAAGATGATGTAGTACATTCCTCAGAAGAATCTGTATAGTCAGAGTCAAGCAGTGCTAGTAAATCTACACATGTCATGCCAAGTAAAACAAGAAAACGAAAAAGGAATATCAGCGCCTGGAAAAGAAATGAAAAAAAGCAGCTAAGAACCGAAGGCAAGCAGTAAGTAGGACACAAGAGGATCCATCAAAGTAAGCAATTATTAAGACCTTTTGATCATACATGCAGATTTAAGTGTAACGAAATTATTTCTGAGGTAGACAGACAAGCTCTATTTGATAAATTTTATAAGCTTCCTAGTTACGACTTGCAAACAGCATACTTATCGTTTTGTATAAAAAAGGAAGAAGTTGCTAGGAGGAATTAAGGATCTACAAAACATCTACAATTTTTTTGCAAAAATCATTCTAATAAATAAGCGAGTGTGTAAAGCATTTTTCCTCCAAACGTTTGACAGTAATAGACGTTTTATTACAGTATCTGAAAAAACTGATAAATTTGGTATAACAGAGCCTGGTAAAAGGGAAAAAAAGAAAGTGTTAAAATTGATAAAAATACTCGAGAGACTGTAATTCAGCATATAAATATGTTCCCGAGATACAAAAGCCACTACTCTTGTAAAGATAACTTAAAAACCCGATATCTTTCCCTAGATCTTAGCGTTACAAAGATGTACTTATAAAAACAATATTGTAACGAAAATAATAAGCCACTCGTTAAAATGAGTTACTTTCGTAATGTTTTTAATAGTGAATTTAATTTGCCAAGCAAAGATTTCACAAGCCCCCGAGCGACACCTGCTCAAACTTCGACAGCTTGCAGAATATTGTAAAGAATTCTGGAAACGAAATTAGTATTCAAAATGCTACAGTGTCTTTAGAATTGTATCAAAGAAAGGCGCATGTAGTATGAAAGAATTGGATAATAAAAACATTAAATCGTCGAAGGATACAGTGTTTAAATCTACAGCAAACGTTGGTCACGCCATTTCTTACTACATCAAAGGTATTTTATCTAAGGCAACTATGGATGTACAATTTTTGCGTCCATAATTTGCTCCTGGAGCAGGCCACACCTACACATGGGATGAAACTATGTCTTGCAGGGGTTCACAGGAGATAGGGTCGTGCCTTTAGCATTTTTTTAAATCCCTCCTAGGGATGAAATGAATGAAAATTGTTAACATAATTACTATTTAAATGGGAATAAGTCACAATTAAAGGTTAAAGTACGTTTATTGACGTTTCAATTTCCACTTCGGAAATCGTTCCCAATTGTGGTTTATTCCCATTTAAATAGTAATTACTTTAAAATGCCACAAGAAAATAGCTTCAGAACAATAAAATTGTTAACAGTTTAAAATTACTATATATCAGCTACAACATTCAGATTTGCTTTTTAAAATAAAAGATAATTCATTTAATATATACAATAGTCACATAAAATTTACAACCAGTATTTTCTAATCTTTATATATTTTCTTAAAGCCAATGCCCTTGCACATATGTGCAGTAATTTGGTTCCCCCACTACCACCGCTCTGGAAGAATTCAGCAAATGAGGTCCTTAATTCCAAACCTTTCTCCCTGTACCGTTATGTAAGTATACTTATATAATACAATTACTTATACTATATAACGAGGTTGTGTATTGGCATAATTTATACTTAAAAACAAAACAACTGTAGCATTTCTTCTTTTTTAGTCGTTAAGTAAACTTTTATCGAGAGCCTGAAGATGAGCTGAAATTGTCCAGTTCGAAACGGATCGTTCAGTTTCTTTTACCTATTGAAAATGGACTCACATTTGCAAAAAAATCATCATTTGAATTTCTTGTGACTTTCGATGTGAAATAATTAGGGTAATGTGGTAACAGCCCGTTTTTTTAAGGTGTGTTCGACAATTTACCACCCTGTACAGTATCCTAAATGCTTGAATCGATCGGATGATCCAAGTTTAATTAAGATATTTATTTCAAACCTTCTACCCCTCATTAACAGAATATAAACATGCAACACAAATTTAAAATGAAATTTAAATAGAAATTAAAGATGATAATGAGCGAAAAATGGTTTTATCTTATTTTACAGAACAGCTCTTCAAAAATATTGTTAGTACAAATTTGGTGCCACATTCGTTCACATAGATTTTTGATCATTCATTCAATTTGCATGCAAGTTATTTAAGAACCAAAAATAAAACTCCAAACCAAAAAAAAAAAAACAAAAAAAATGATATTCACCTTGAACGTATTTTTCCTCATCAGATCCTCCATCTGAAATAAACACAAATTGTTCGATTCAGTCTAAAGCCAATTAAAAGAAATTCTTTTACATACATAATTACACTAAAAATTTGATGCAAACGAGAAATGTTATGGATTTGTCTAAATATTTCTCTGGACGTGTGGAAAGAAGTGAGAGGTGTAGTGGCAAGCGTATAACATGACATAGTAACATAAAAATTTGTTTAATGATTTATGAAGTTCAAATAAATCTGCCTTCCAGGAATGATTAATTTACTTATTCCGTGTTACATTGTGCCAAAAATTAATTTTTAATAAAATGGTGTATCTACAACTTTGCAAACTAGGGTAACGATTTGCATTTCTCGAAAGGCGCTCTAAATATTGTCCGTCTGGTATTTTTCGGTTTTTAATAAAATATCTAACAACTATGAAACACTCTTCAAGGTAAAAAAGGCGTAAAAGTTTTAATGCTACGTAGATTGACTAAAATTGTGGGTTTGTTTTTCATAGACACATTAAAAAAAATATTTTAAAAATGTCTTCGTCTGATTTCTCCTTTTTTCCACTCTTTTAATCTCTACATGGGTAAGATTTCGTAAATTTCAGGAAAATTAAGCATAGAAACATTAACAAAAACATCAACTAGAGAGATAGAATACGATAGAGTATCATATACGAACCCTAACCTAACAACTATGTATTGGGACAAACAAAAATACTTGTATAATTCAGATAGTTCACAGTTTATTTTTTGACGTGACAACGTCTTAAATTAGGTTGTGGCTCGGAGTCATTTAAGAAAAAGTGTAACGCCCGCTCACGTCTGTTACAGTGAGTCACCGAACGAGAGAGAAGCCCGCCGGACCGGCGAATGCCTTGCGTCTCTCTCCCACTCAAACATGATCGGTCCGCTGCGCGCGGCACTAGAGAATTAGGCGCGTTGAATCGCTAAAGTTGAAAATCGTTGAAAGTATCGTCAGCTGTGTCTGTAGTGAAAATGTGGAGTGCTTACAGTGTCCTATTTTAGGGGGAACCACCAGTATCAGATATAATTTTAGGAAATTACCTAGGGACCTATATTCTTTTATAATATTGCTATGGATTTATCCATTTAATATTGAGCAATGATTGTAAACATTCTTTATAGTTTAAACTTCAATGAAAATTATTAACTGTGTCTAAAGACATATATGATATGAGGTATTTTACCCAAGAGTATTAAGTATAATGAATATACATAAAAACATAATTTTGTTTTCTTAGGATTTAACATTTTGTCAGCACATTATCTCAAATTCACACTTAAATCAATATGTTTTTACTATTAGGTCTGTTGAATGTTTGTTCTTTACACAAAATTTAGTCTATACTTCATATTTATTAAAGGCGGTAAAATATACATTACAATTCAGTTGTTTATAAACCACTTTCAAAGCATAAAGAACCTTTTAAGCTTTGTTTATATTATTTTGTGTATATTAATTGAGTTAATTGGAGTAGCCCACTTTGATACAAAAATACAGTCAATTTATGGATATTTCAAGGTGACAATCTAAAAAAAGCTGATTTCCTCCCATGCATTTTATTAGAAACACTTGAAATTTAAAAAAAATTTAAAAATCTTAAGATGTAAGACCTTAATCGTGAGATCGTGAGATTTGTCTTCAATTCGTGAGTAGATTCGTCATTTACAACAACTACAAAAATAAAGGTAAATAATTGTACACTAATATTTCATTATCGTAAACTATGATTGATTGATTAATTGTTAGATTGACACAAAAGTTGAGAAACTGAGTTTATAGCGGCAATTCCTTGTTCCTATTGTGCAATTTAATAATATTCATATCAATAAATATTCTACCGAGAAAAAGACGTTGTCACGTAAAATCTTCGCCCGTAAAACCGACTTTACAGGCAACCGATTTTTTTCTAATAATGTTTTAATGCAACACTATGCAATTAGGTAATTACTAATAATATAGGTTCAATCAACAACACAAAACAAAATATATTCACTAACAGAACTAATTAATAATAAAAAATGTTTATTTTGTTGACAACTAAATATTGGGATATAGGACGAATATTTATTCTTAAAAAGGAGTACTATCGCCCTTAAGGTCGTGGCATAACGTATGGTTCTACAGTTTTGGGAAAAATTTCACCTGGTCTGATTGAGAAGCAAAATGCATTTAACAAAGAAGGCCATGGAATTGAAATGTCATCAGTTATTGACATTTAATAAACAAAGCAGAATATTTTGGTTTGTGCTCTGCAAAATGTCTTATAAAATTGATATTCGTCGAGGTGTTTATAATATGGTTGGGCGAATGTCGAAACGAGATATCGTCGGCTTAAGATGCAAATGGCCTAACTCCACTTTTAGCTCAAATTAACATTTTAGGTTGGTTGGGTTCATAAAAATTAACCGCGTCGACTTAAATACGCCTAACAACCGAAATGTCAAAAATGCCGCGACAAAATACCAGTCGAAACTCGCCTATCTCCGGCTTGATTTTCAACAATATGCAGTTGGCCTAACTCCCAGTGTGTAATGGTAATAACAGGTGAAACGTTGTTGTTCTTAATTTTATGTGCATAAAACAATATCTGAGGTAAGTATCAATAATTTTTTAATGCTTTAATTACCTTTGACGTTCAAATTATCTAGAGAATATAAATTTAGTATTTAATTTTTGTGCGTTCTTGGGTAAATCTGATGTTAAAATATCGTGTTGGAGTTAGGCAATTTTCATTTTATATTTACTTAGTTTGGATAGGAGATAGGCCATTATAGTTTCGATGATAAACCACATAGGTACCTACCTTTAATATTTTTTTCCCTATAATAACATTCTGAATTTTTGCTTAGCTAGGTACATAAAAGTATACTTTCTAATTAACGCTGTATATTTCAGAATGAATCCGCAATCCCGTGAGATGAAAATGCTTTTATTGGCTAAGCAAAACATCCAGGAAAAGCCCAACAGACAAAGCGATGCCGAAAGCGATGTAACAAGAGATTTGTTAACATTTTGTGATACTTTTGATCAAGATAAGGATTTATCTACACTCTTAACTGATAGTACTAATCTAGCAAGCTCCTCAGCATCTAATCACCACTTATTAGCTGACGACAATTTAATTACTGATGATGATTTACTCACCCTAGCTGAAGAAAAAGTTGCTAACCTGAATTTTATCTCCTCAAATTTTCCTGAAGATGAAATCAACATTGAACCAGAAGATCGTCAGAATTTCGTTCCAGAATTAATTCATGGTGAAGAAGTGCCAACCTCCATTTTGGAAGAAGAAGTTATTGAAGCTTCTTCTAGTCGTTCAGATAAATCTTATGAACCCAGTGAAAATGAAACAAGTTCAAGTGAAAATGAAAATGAAGTACTAGAAGAGCTACAAAATAACACTCCAATGCAAACCCCTTCACGGACACGCAGAAAGAGACGTCATGTAGATCAAAAGGAATGGAAGAAAAATAAAAATAAGATTTTGAGACAAGAAGGAAAGGAATATTTTGGAAAACAAAAGCAAGAAGAAAAATAGAATTATGATATTAAAAAAAAAGCAAAAGCTATAGGACCGAGATGCAAATGCAGTGGTAAATGAGTAATGAATAATGGGAAATCAGTAATGAAGTGCAATGAGATAACAGAAGATCAAAGAACAGAAATTTTTACAAGATTTTGGAATTTTTTGTGGAACGAAAAACAATTGTTTCTAAGGACGCTGGTTGAAAAGAAAAGTACTTCAAGAGCTAGGGATCGAAAAAAAGAGAACGAGTCAAGAAGGGAATTTTCCTATATATATTTTCTACAAACAACATCCAAGATAAGAGTGTGCAAAACAATGTTTTGCAATACTCTTTCAGTTGCACCAAGAACTGTTGCACATTGGTTGATTGAAAAAAATAAATCACAACACACTGCAAATGATTTGGTGGATGATGACCTTAATGATACGCGTGATAATAATTCCTCCCAAATAGTTATTCCTAGAAAAGCGAAAATCGACAAACAAAAAGAAAATTTGTGCAATTTCTTTACAGTTCTTCCAAAACTAGAGTCACATTATTGTCGAAAGAGCACAAAGAAATTATACCTTGAAAGATCTTGGCAAACAAAAATGGAATTATACCGGTTTTATAAGAATGACTGGTGTACAAAAAACGATTCACAACCGCTATCTATTGCAGCATTTAATAACAGTTTCGACGATTTTAATTTAGCACTTTTTTCACCTAAAAAGGACGAATGTGATACGTGTGTGGGTTACAAGACTGGTAATATTGACGAAGCTACCTATCAAGAACATCAGAAGAAAAAGGAGGAGGCACGAAAGGAAAAAGAGGTTGACAAAACAAAAGAAGATGTAAAAGTTTTTTCAATGGATTTGCAATCAGTTCTACTGAGTCCAAAATCTAATGTCAGCGCTCTATATTATAAAACAAAATTAATAGTCCATAATTTTACAATTATGGACATTAAATCCTTGGATGGATATTGTTTCCTCTGGCATGAGGGTCATGCTGGACTAACTGCCAACACATTTGCTACCATCATTTACAAGTTTTTAGAGACTAATATTATACCCCAAAAAAACTCTACTAGTAAAGTCATTTTGTACAGTGATGGTTGCACTGGACAAAACAGAAATGCAATTCTTGCCAATGCACTTTTCAACTTTGCACAAAAGCATGGGATTACAATTGAGCAAAAATTTTTAGAAAAAGGTCATACGCAAATGGAGTGCGATTCAATGCACTCCACAATCGAGCGAAAACTAAAAAACCGAGTCATAAATGTCCCAGCAGACTATGTCAATATTTGTCAAACTGCTCGTATAAATCCGAAACCCTACGTGGTGGAGTACTTGGATCATACATATTTCAAAAACTTTCAAGAAGTTCAATACATTAGTTCCATCCGTCCTGGTAGATCGTCAGGTGATCCTACTGTAACAAACATTAGAGCACTTCAGTATAATGAACACGGAATTCTCTTTAAAATCAGGCATACAGAAGAATGGATGCCTTTGCCTTACAGAATCACGAAAAAAGATAAAAAAATCTGGAATTTAGAAGAGTTGCCGTTAATGTATCCGACTCCAATAGCAATTAAATCGGAAAATTTTCAACACTTAATGGACCTTAAATCGTCAATTCCTAAGGACTTTCATTTTTTTTATGATAACTTACCACATTTGTAAAATGCCTCTTTCTTTTTGTCTTTTGTCTTGTGTTGCCGTCTTTAAATTTTTTTTATACTTAAGTTGCACAATTAATTAGATTATTGCCTATCTCCTGATGCCAACCCATGCTCAGGGAACGCATATTACCTAACTCCCAATTTTTCAAGAATAAAGCCTATTTTTGACAAGAGCAAGTATTTTCTATGTTGTAGCATTAAACAAAATAAAATATTTTGGAAACTTACCTTGTTTTATTATATTTTTTAATTCTGACAAGTTTTTGCATCTCCTGAATAATTTAAATTTTTGGAGTTAGGTCATTTGCATCTTAAGCTGACGATATTGTTAATATTTATCGAGATCAAAACATAAGCAACTCGACAATTTATCGCACAATAAGAGAATTTGAAGAAGGGATACCATGTGTTAACTTGCGTAAAAGTGGCCGACCGCGGATTTTGAACCATATAAGAGAGGCAAGACTGATTGAAGCAGCTAAGAACAAAATTGGGGTCTCACAGCGAAAACTGGCCAGAAGATTTCATGTTGGAAAGACTACAGTATACAGGACCCTACATGTGCATTTCGTCAACAAGTTGATCGTGATGGACGATGAAAAATATTTTACTTTGTCCAACTCTGAGATGAAGGGTAACGATGGGTTTTACACGAACGATTACGAAAATCACTTTTCGTAGAAGTGGGAAAAGATGATAGAAGAACTGAAAATTATTGAGGATAATTTTATTTCATGAGCCATTATATATGATGCTGTCATATAATCATATATTATTAATCTAGGTGAAGATTCTGATAAAGATGATATACATATTCTCAGACTATGATACAGACACTGATAACAACGATGAAGATTTGATTTCACTTCAAATTCTATTTTTTATGATAAGTCCGTCTTTTTTATCAATTATATTCTTGTGTGGGGCAGACAATGGAAATTACCGTGCTCAGGTAAGTGTAATTAGTTTCAAACCATCACAATACATTTATTTTATCATTAAATACCATTGTTAAATAACCATTTAAAGTTATCAAATATTAAATAATTAAATGCAGCTCGTTAGACAGTAATTATTTTGCAAGAAACAATGAATCATGTAAACAAAATTTTTGTATATACAAAGAAATCATAGTCAATATTTGTAGGCACCGTGGCAACCATGTAAGGTAAGTCATAAACAAATTCTACATCCCTCCTCTGGTTTGAGCGCAGCTCACATCTATTGCCATCCTGGACGTACAGTAGCGAGTCAGTGAGTCACTTACAGAGGGACCTTCTGTATATAGGAACTTTCTTTAAAGACATTAAAGTATCTAAGTGTACAATAAAGGAGGAGAGTCAAAAATTGACACATACATAATAATTAAAATGTCCGAAAATGTATAAAAAGCGGAAAAAGAAAATTGGTATTTTTGCGGACAGATCTATTTATTTTAAAATCGAATATTCCTTTGCAAAACGATATAAAAGAAGCCGTGAAAGCAAAGCGTTACAAAAGATAAATTAACATAGCAAAATCGAATATATTCATATTGACATTCTCATCAGGTTAATTTATCCCTTCCAACAACAACAAAAATTTTAAAAGCCGATTATTTGAATGCAGTCATCCGGATATTATGAAAATTTTCAATAAACTCAAATTTTGATTTATACAATTTTATATTATTAATAAGTGAACAAATATTACATGTAAATATTACTCATTGTAGCTACAGTAATTGCAAAATTCACCAATTACAAATTATTTTTTGTTAAAATCACTCAATAACAAACTAACAAAATTTTTAATGGGCGAAAATGTTGGTATTTATTATTTTATATTATTATGTAGACAAATACTGTAAATATTGCTCGTTGCAACTCCGTAAAAATTACAAAAGAATACAAAGTTATTTATTAAACAGAATATATATTAGTTACAATGGTAAAACCCATATCTAAGCATTCATTTCTATGAATTCAAAGCGAAAACAAAAACAATCATCATTACCTCAGGCACGCACATGATAAAATTCCTTATGGTTACAAAACAAGATATTTAAATCCTTTAGTCTGTCTTTATTCTTTGATAGAGAAATATATATATATATATATATATATATATATATATATATATATATACATATATATATATATATATATACATATATATATATATATATATATATATATATATATATATATATATATATATATATATATATATATATATATATATATATATATATATATATATATATGGAACCATTATAAATTTAACTAAAGTTACTAATTTTATGAAATTCTGAAGCTACAGAAATTATGAAAAACAACTTTATAAATTAAATTATTTTCTGTTTCGTTTCAAAACTCTTTATATCTCTACAATATTGTTCTCCAAATTTAATAAAACCGATTAGCTTTCAATTAAGTCCAATTCTAAAATTGATCCGGATATTCTATTGTCAAATTCGCTAGTCAAACTCCCAACTATCACAAAACGGAATCTAGACCATACGTCCTAACAATTCTCCTTCCTTTTAGATACCAAAATACCCCTAACCTAAGCTTCTCACGATGCAAGTAATAATTTATTTGTACTTCCAAATCCTGCAAACATTTATTACTGCACTTCTTCCCAATCAGCATTCATGGAACAGGCACTGCCACTTCCTTAACACTTTCTAACAAATTACTTTTACTTCGCACAAATTACTTTTTCACCGTTCAAGACTAACAGCACCCAATTCCTTTGTCAGGATTAGATGCTCTTCCTCTCACGGACAGCAAACGATCTTTCTTCTGCTTCAAAACATCCGTCAAAGATACAAATTCTCCTTTCCCTGTCTATTTTCAACCAATGAGAGAGAGCTGCTCTAATAACTAGCCCATTTCTGAGTCCTAACTGTGTCTCGCTAATATCAAGTTCCAGCTTTCTGTAAAACGATTATGAATGATTTTTAGGAACACCTTAAGTAAATGACTCATTAACGAGATTTTTCGGCGATTAGAACATTAATTTGCATTATCTGTTTTCCTTACTATCATTAATAATAAAATATAAATATAAATGAAATATAAGGGCCAAATTAGGGATGCGACATCCGTAAAGAACATCGATATGTTGAGCATAGATGGTAACATCGAACCTGAACATCGATAGTAACGATATATCGAAAAGAAACATCGATGTTATAGAAACATCGATGTTTTTATTGAATAATGCGAAAATAATAAATTACATAAGTATTATATATACTGACGGCAAACTCTCTCGCGGCTGTTCGATCTGTCCCACTCTAGTGCATTGCAACCAAATACATTGAGAGATTTGATAAACGGTCTCAAACCTAGTATCAGAAAAAATAAGAAGCTATTTTAAAAAATAGGTGATTTTTAGATTTACAATGTGATCATTATAATAACGCCATGTGTATTCGTTTCATAAGTAAAAGGTCCAGTTTTGAGATATTGCAGCGACCATATCGTTGTAGTTTAAAAAATTTTTAGAATTTTTAACCTATAATTATGTCAGACAGAGCTAGAAATTTACTGAAGAAGAAGGGGACATAATGCCTGTAGGCCACTTTATATAAAACTTGTTTTCTCGTTTGATTTTATGTGGGTGTTATTTTTACCCAAAAAACTTTTATACGACATACTTTTCGACGTTTGTTTACGTTGAAAAACAAAATAATAACCGGTAGTTTTAATTTTATACAAAAATAATCATTTAATAACAGTGTTGTAATACGATGTAAGGTAGAAAGTGCGGAGGAAAAAATACGAATTAAGTAAAGATGTCACCGAAAGTGCAAACAATTTCCGGTATGCAAAGTTTACCGAGTAGAAGGTGATCTTCTCTTAAAAAGTGGATCCGTATGTTTATTCTTTCTTTGAAAATGGTAAAATTATGTATACAGTAAGTAAATCTCATTCAACAAATGACGACCTAATATATCAGTAAATATTAGTAGTAAAAGCACAAAACCAAGATCATTGTTCAAACGAAAATACCGAATACCTTTAGATTTTATCTTTAGAAGTTCGAATCTTGATGAATTGCAAGATTCCTTTAACCACTACGCAAATCGCAGTCAACGCAACGATTGGCTTTCGGTAACATCTCAAATATTGAGTAGTAAAATGGAATAAACTAGAACAAATACTATGAAAGTCTCAAACTGAAAATGGTTTAAAAATATAATAGAAAGAAAAATAGAAGGAAGAGAACTATACTCGACATTTATTCACCTTAAGGCAGCTTTTAATTCGATTGACAACTGCCTATTCAGCTTACAGTGCCTGTTAACAGACCTACTATGGCTTTGACTGTTTTCCTGTAAATTTTGGCGATAATGAACTGTTTTACATGTTTTTGTCCTGGTGAATTCCTCCACCATTCCAGAGATTTTTGTGCTACCCACTATCTTGTAGCTGTTCTTGTTACTGCCTTTGCAACACCGCAGAAGGGTTCTGGTCCAATGAATGGCAGTATATCTCAGAATAGCTTAGAATTGACCTCTATAGAATTGAGTGCTTTAAGCGCTGTCTGGCTATCTGTAAATATGAAAAATGAATAGTGCGTTCTTTTCTGCCTTTCTATTTCTTCCACGAAGTGAAGATTGCAATTATTTCCGACTAGAAAATTTTGACATCCTTAGATAGACTTACCAGGAAATGTATCCCTTGCTTTGTCCCTACTATACCTGCTCTTACACCCCCCTATGTTTTTGGGTCATCAGTGTACCAGGTAGCTTCCGCTTATATGAGCGCCCCTTCCTTCCAGTCTTCCTTGTCTGGTATATTAATTTTGAATTCATTGTCAAAGATATATATCGTAGCTGTTGCATCGATGGGTTGCCCCATTACTAGCTAGTAGCTTTCTATTGTTGCAGTCTATATTGCAAGGTGAAGTCAAAGGTAAGCGAATACACGGTAGAAGGAGAATATCATGGCTGCGGAATTTAAGAACATGGTTTAAGAAAACCTCAACGGAGCTGTTTCGAGCCGCAGCGAGCAAGGTCATAATTGCCAATATGATTTCCAACATCCGAAACGGATAGGAACCAGAAGAAGAAGAAGCTTTCTATTATCACCACTGTGAGCCTGGCTCATGTGTTGATGACTATTTATTAATATGTGCATCACAGACCTGGCTTCGCCCTGTATAAAGATATGCAGTGGAGGAAGATTCAGCAGGACTTCCAATACCACTGTAGGAGTTGTTTTTATGGCCCCCGTAATACACAGGCATGCTAGCCGATGTGTATTAAAAGGATATGAGAAGAAGAAGGTACGGAAATAGAATGTACAAAAGATATAAAATTAAGAACTGTATAACCTTTACTTCTACTATTTTATAAATCTTTAATTATTGTAGTGATCATGAAAATCCTTTTAGCGATTTTCTTGCATTTTTGACGTTAGATCTCCATCATATTCTTTTGGGTTGCTCGTATTGAACTCCGAGAAGTTTGTATCCAGTACTTTCTCATATGATTCAGTCCATCTGGTTGGAGATCCTTTACCTCTCTATTTCTCTCCAGTTTTTTGTGGATCATCAACCGCTAGCTCCATATTGTCTGCATATAAGTTATATGACCAAAGAAGTTTAATATTCTTGTATATATGAAGCTGGTCAGATGTTGTGGTGTGTTGACCTTCTTAAGAACTGATCTGTTTGTCATTTTGACTGTTTAAGGTATTCGAAACATTATCTTTCAACACCACATCTCAAATGCATCAATTATTCTATCTGCTGTTCTGATAATCCAGATGTTGAAGGCATAATTGAATATTTTACGGGGAATCCAACATGGATTCATGCAAGATTAGTGTTACTATTTTTTTTTTTGTTATGTCCATGTTGCACCATATTTTTGGTGAGATTGAGCATACCTGTTTTACTGCTATTTCCTTCCTTACGACGCCATCACACATATATAAATTTATCGATCACTTCATATATGGCAATGTTTGAGTTGTGAGTTTGAGAAACTTTACATCAGTTTGACCTAATAAAAACATTTTACAATGTTGTCATTTACTGCACTTAAACAAGTGACCACATAAAGCAAAACTACTAAAGTTCCAATATTCCCGTAACAATAAAAAATGTAGTCGTGCATTCAGGCCATATCAAAGAAAATGTTAACGACAGGATGTACCCACTTATAAATTCTATATGTTTAGAACGAAATAAAATTGCTTAGAGGATGTACCTATTAATTCGTTGACGGGTGTAAATGTGATTGTAGTTTGCTATAGTTAGATAAGAGATGCAGCCTATTGCATTATGTTCTACTTCTACACACAGAAATAATGTTAGATGTTAACTCAACGATAAGGAAATTATTTCTGTCTTCGAAACTCGGATACAAAAAATATTTTGTATTATATGTTGTTGTAGAGAATCTTATTAGCAGGTAATCCCAGTGGTAATACCAGAATATTTTTTATTTTATCGGATAAACTTTTAGTTTTTGACGAATTTTTTTTTTATGTTACTGATAAATTTGATGAGTACAAACTGGCTGATAAAAACGTAACATCCCCTTTCCTCCTGATACAACTGCAATTCAACTAGACCATGAGTTCTTGTGTTAGCTCTCTCAGATCGCTTTTAATCGTATGTGTTGATTATTCTCGTTTTCGGCTAAAGTGTCAAAAAAAAAAAAATAAAAACAACGCGTACTAGTACCAGAGCTGTATAAAGTTTTTAAGTAATAAAAATGTTTGGTATGAAATAACGTATAATACATTTCTAAGATAAAATTCTTTTCTCTTTTTCCTCAATACTCGAATGGTAATATTTTGTGGTCTTATTCTGATCTCTAAGTAATGCTAATACGTTTAGATAATATTCATTTCGATCAAATTTAACGTGTTTCCATTATAACCGAGTGCCTAATTCCTACTATTGCCTAATTCAAATATATTTTCTTACATTCTACACTCTCTACTTTCGAAGGAAAGAGGCCAAGAAATATGGCTCAAATTGGGGTGAAAAAAACATCTACCTCCATGGCGTTTATGACTCGTAAAGCGTTTCGACGATTTTAAAGTGAATATCAGTAATTTAATGAATGTTGAAATTACTATGGTATTTTTCTAGGATTATTTAATAGATGTGTTCCAAAAAGTATCAAATGAACACAAACCTATTCTGAAATACCAGAAGATGGACATACGGGAGTCCAGATGGAAGAGTGGGAGGGAAATACATTTCTTCATAACTAACCAGAGAGAAATATTTACAGATTTAAACCTATGAAACCAGATAAATAACAGCATTGACCACACATTTGTCAGAGGGAACATAAATATTTAAGTAAAAGAAAGAAAGCGTTCAAATACTCACCAAGAGATTTAATTATAATTTTAAAGCCCATTTAGTGACAATTTTACCTGTTCTAAATCATTAACGGTTTCCGTTTTTGTATAAATATCCTAAATATGACGCAAATGACTTGTTACTGTCATGAGTACGATTCTCATACCGGATGGTGTAGATAACGATAAAATAGATCTTTTTGTTGAAGCGAATATATTATTCTCGTGAACGTTCGAAATAGAATGTATTCAAGTAAATAATTAAATGTCAGTCAAAGAGCTGGTAATATTGTAGACGCAGAAAATACAATTCAGCTAAACGAGACAAAACGACGGATTGTAGTGGCTGCTTGTGAAGCTTTAGAAATTAATTTCCGGTAGGAAATTGTCAAAATCAAAGGAGATCGTAGGCATCTGAGGAATTATTTTTGTTACGCAGTGTGACCTATATAGTGGCTATTTTATTAATAAAAAATTATTTATCCCCAACCGTCATTAAAGTCATTCATTATTGTACTCGTTTGCGGCAGTAAAAACACTTTATCGCACTGAAAGAAGAATAAACTTAAATTTTATCTAATCCTAATTATTAATATTGTACAAAAATAACGTTATTAATAAAATTCATGTCAAAAAGTGAAATTCTATAGCATTTTGTAATTATATTCGTATAAAATAAATCAAAACTTAAATTTAATTTACCGATTTAGTAATTATTCAGTATTGATAACTATCGAATAAAAATCGAAAGCGACCATCATACAAAAGTCATCTGTCACCATTGTCAAATGAAATTTTTATTTTGTCTAAAATTAATTTTTTGTGTTAAAACTATTTGTTAATGTTTTTTATGGTTTGTGATATAAAATTTTGTATGCACCACGTCAGTAAATACTCTTTATGGAAAGAGTTACTTATCTTATTAACCTGCTAACTGGCTGAATTTCTAAAGACCAAAAATTTTTGCAAAAAGGATTCATATAAAGAGTTTTCATATATTGGGCTGTATTTCGTAAACTAATAAAATAATACATTTTTTTTTATAAAATTATTATCGGCATGACTACCTTAAAAAATTCTCAAAACAATAATTTTTATATTATATACATATTACATATATTACATACATCCAGAGGTAGCTATGGAAAAATGACATCAAAACAATAATTTTGTCAATTAATGTCAAATGTATTTTGTAGTAGAGAGAGAAGCAACCATATGCAATGAATACATTCTTTAAGAAAAAACCCCAAAGAAAATTGACATGGATTAGTCCCAATGGTGAAACTAAAAACGAAATTTATTATATTCTTTCAACGCAAAATTCCATGGTTAAAAACGTAACCGCCCTAAATCGCTTCTCAACTGGTAGCGACCATTGATAGTAGATTTGAAACAAGAAAGAAAATGGAAAATAATCAGAAATTAGACATGGAAAAACTAAAACTAGAAAAACAGACGTACGAAGAGAGAATAAAGGAAATATTGCCGACCAAGGAAGATATAGAACACAAACATATCGATGAAATAAACATGATATTTACTGAAACTTTAATGAAAGTGGGTAAAGAAATAGCACAGACAAGAACAAAAAGGAAAGTTTCATATCCCAGGAAACAAAGATTCTTATGAACACAAGAAGAACATTACTAGAACAAGGGGACAGAAATAAAATGGAATACAAAGAAATAAACAACACTATTAGAAATAATATCAAGGAGTGTAAACGGGGAAGGAAGAAAAGATACAGAAAAAAATTTAAAAAAATAGAAACATGAAGTGCTTAAAGCAGAACTTGGAAAACATACAAATTAATAGCATAAAGAACAAAGAAGGAGTGGAGACCAACAATATAAAATAAATTTTACAGATAACGCACAAATATTATACAAATCTCTATAAAACAGAACAAAAACCAACCCAAGAAATCCGTAATCAGTTACAACTGAAAATAAAGAACGTTAACTCTGACCTACAACCAGAAATCAGTAAAAATTAAATAAAAAAGGCACTCAAATAAATGAAGAATAACAAATCTCCTGGGAAAGATGGAATAACTGTGGAAATGCTAAGAAATGGGGGGAAAACTACAGTGGAAGTCCTTTATGTACTAATTAATAAAATATTGAACACAAAACAAATACCCACCACATGGAACGAGGCAATAACACTATTACTATTTAAGAAAGGCGATAGAAAGGATCTGAAAAACTATAGGCCCATAACGCTACTGAATGTAATGTACAAAATGTTGACTAAACTACTAACAAACAGATTAACAACTAAGTAAGATAATTACCAGTCAAGAGAGCAAGCCGGTTTTAGAAAAGGATTCAATACAAGCGACGAATGGCAATGACGAAGGCCAACGAATATCAAATCCCAATGTATATGGCATTTGTAGACTTTGAAAAGCATTCGATAAGGTGGAACATTGAGCAGTAAAGAAGTCTTTACAAAATGGGAGAATACACTATAGATATACGGACTTAATATCCAATATATATGATCAAGCAACAACATCCATCAAAATAGTTTAACAAACGGAGCCCATTGACGAATGAGATGGTCAGATGACTTAAAGAAACACGCAGGCCCGAAGTGGATACAAACTGCCTACAATAGAGAGACGTGGAAGAAGGAAGAGGAGGCCTGTGTCCAAAATTGGACAGCAAGGGCTGTATAGATAGATAGATTTTGTAGTATTGTAAAGCTTTTTGTCGTTTGTGGATTGTACAATTGGTCGAGGTAAAGTTATCGATGAGAAAATTTGTTCAATCACTATTAGATTTTTGAATTCTGGAAAATCAAATTCGGAAATCGCGAATATGTTGCAATTGTCACGCTATAGTGTAAGAAATATATTTAGAAGATATAAAACTACAGATTGGCTTTGTCACAAAACCTAAAAATGTACCAAACCGTAAAATAACCGAAGCAGATTGAAGGACATTAACTCTTAAGTACCATGGCGGGGTCAAAATTGACCCCCCGCGTTTTTAATGCCAAGTTTCTCTACCGAAACATAGTTTGAGCATTGCGCGCTTTCTGCTAATATTCGACCGGTAGGTGATTTATCGATCTACGAAAATTCCGTTAGTTTATCTGTTACTACTGCAGAGTTAGGCACGCATAGCGTCAATTTTGACCCGCTTATGGTATAAGTGTTTCTAGTGCAATTAACGAGTAATTTGAAACGGCGGGGTGTAGTCGCAATAAACGTCCTCTGACACAGAAAGAACTTGAAGAGGAGGGACAAAAAATTTTGGACAATGGACTAGATAGTGACAGTGAGTTTTTAGACCAGGCTAGTGAACACAGTGATCACGAAACAGACAGTGAAGAGGAATGGGACGATGATGACGAAAAAATTGGCAAATTAATAATTCCGAAACTGGTAGTGAATATTCGGGTGAAGAAAGTGATATAGCTGACTCAAGGGATGTGTTTTATGGCAAAAATAGGTACAAGTGGTCTAAAACTTCTCCCACCTTTTCTCGTACACGTAAGCATAATTTAATTAGTCATTTACCTGGTGTTATTGGAAAAGCTCGAGCTAGTATGCCAGAGTAACCAGTTGATGCTTGGGAATGTATTATTAGCCACGATATATTGCAAGAAATTCTTGAGAAAACCAATGAACGAATAACTAATATGGCTTCTAAATATAATTTACACAATTTATCGTGTCAATATACCAATCATCTTGACATAATTGAATTAAAGGCCTTCTTAGGCTTATTATATTTAGCTGGGGTATTTAAATCCAATAATGAAGATTTAAGGTCTTTATTTGCTACGAATGGTACTGGCGGTGATATATTTCGAGCAACCATGTCACTAAACCGATTTTATTTTTTGCTTGGAAGCCTTTCCACCTAATTCTGCCTTATTTGGTTTTACAGGAAGCGAGAGCCTTGTATCTTTTGTTCCTAAGAAAAATCGTGCAGTGTTGTTAGTGTCAACTATGCATCATTCCAATGCAATGGTTAATGGAAAGCCAGAGATTATAAATTTTTACAACGAGACAAAAGGTGGGGTGGATTCATTGGATAAGAAATGTGCATGCTATAAAACTGGCAGAAGAACTCGTAGATGGCCTCAAGTAATATGGTTTCGCATTTTGGACATTGCAGGATTAAATGCTAACGTAATTTTTAATGGAGTTCAGCAAAATCAAATAATGGAAAGAAGATTGTTTCTAACCACTTTAGGTCAAGAACTTATTAAGGCCCATTTAACTCGTAGAGCTCAGCAAACTTATTTACCGAGAGAAATTCGTAGTACTATTTTTAAAGTTTCCGGACTTCAGGAACCAATGCCTGCCGCAAATCCAGAGCCACAACGACGAAAAAAGAGGGGAAGGTGTAAAATATGTCCATATTCCAAAAACCAAAAGAAAGAAAGCTCATCGTGCGATAAATGTCTAGATTTCACCATTGGATATAAAAAAACTGCACATTGTTATTATTTTTCTTATAATTCGAGAAAGTGCATAGCTATGTTAATTTGACTGAATACAAAAGTTATATCTAATTAACCAAATTCGTGTATTTTTATATAAATGTAAAAGTAGCTGTAAACAAAATAATTTAAAATAAAACAAGTTAAAAAAAGAATATTTTTTGATACAAAAAACAAATGGGGGGTCAAATTTGACCCTGCCTTGGTACAAATGTTACTATTTTTGGCCATAGTAGTTAAGGCTTAAACGCATTATAGTGAAAAACGTTTTATGGAGTGACGTTATCGGAAGACATGTTTCTAGATCAACATGTCACCTATAGGCCCACAATTTAGGATTTTTATAGTTGAAAAAATTAGTATGAATTGTTTTTAATTAACTTTATTTTATTTTAGGCTAAGGAAAAGCCACTTTTAACATTACAACAAAAGAAAATCAGACTAAGATGGTCAAAAAAGCATAAAGATTGGACTCAGTCGTAATGGGATTTAATACAATGGAGTGAGTCATAAGTCCAGATTTGAAGTGTGTATTGGAGACAGTACGAGTCGCGTCATTCGCAGGAAAAATGAAGCTTTCCATCCCGACTGCCTGAAGAGAAAAGTCAAATTTCCTGCATCTGTCATGATCTGGGGCAGCATGTCGTCTAAAGGTGTGGGAAAGTTACAGTTTGTCGATGGGATTGTAAACACGGACAAATAATTGAATATTTTAGAAGAATCTCTTTTACCGATTATGGAACACCGTTTAACATCAGCGGAAGCTTTTGTCTACCAAGAAGACGGCGCAGGTTGTCATACCTCAAGAGTTTAAAATGGATTGAAGACCATGGCATTCTGGAATGGGTTTCTAACAGTCGCGACTTGTCCTTGATAGAGACTTTGTGGCGCGAAATGAAAAAAGCTTTGAGAAAACATCCTGCCAGGTATGTCAATGAATTGAAGGAAAAATTGCAAGAAATATGGAATTCGTTTACATATAATTTTGTCAGAACTTGGTAAAAACTATCCCTTGAAGAATTGTGGATGTCATTAACAATAAAGGAGATGTAACTCAGTGATAAACTTTCACATTTTTTTTGTTAATATTACATATATATTCTATGCGTTTTTTTAAATTTATTTTAAAATTATTATTATTCTGTTAAATCAATAGTTTTCATTACGTTATAAAATATTTTCTATAATTAGGAAATTCAAAAATGTTGTTCGATTCATTAAAAGTTCTAAAATTTACGCTGCGCTTTTATTTTTATTCTCTAAAATTTAATTTTCTTATCAATCTAACGTTGGGCCAAGTGATATAGGGAGGGGCTCGTAAATCTTCATAATTCAGTTTCTAGGAAGTCCATCTAATCTCAATATACCATACCTATATTATATTATACCTTTGGAAAGAGTAAACAAACGCTCTCGTCTAATCCTTGATTACGGCAACGAGCATTAGCATACTAACGAGCAAGTAGCGCTAACGTCTGTATTCGGCACATACCCTTTTGATTTGCCAACGGCGTGATTCTGTCCGGTTCGTGAATTTATCAGGTTCGAGTACGGATCACCCTTTGTACGCTTTCGCACGACAGAAGGTATTACTTCCTAGTTCCAGGATACTAACAAACTAATCAGTGCAATATTGAACGAAACGGGATTCAGTCCCAGCATGGACGACGTCTATTGACTTATTGTAGTATCAACACTGTTAGAAATTGTGATGCTCTGAGAAATAAAATATGAATAAATGAATGAATAAAATATTTTAAACAATATTCCACGCCTACAACAAACAGTTGTGAATAAACAGCAACATTTAAAAGTAAACTAAATTATAATTTTGAAGTGAATGCTTCTTATCGTTCGGTATGCCTCCATGGTTTTGAACGGGTCCGAAATAATATTTAGCGGGATCGAGGCACGTGTAGCGATGTCCAAGCAAGGTTTAAAAGTTAGAAAATAAGTATGATTAAATTGTAAGGAAAATCCACAAGGAATCTACGTTCCTGTATTTGGCTGTATCCAATATATTAAAAAATTAATTAAAATCCTTTGTAAAAGGTATATATGTATTTAAAAACCCAAACGGGCTGTGTTAGACAAAACGTTTTCGGAATACATCATTCCATCATCGGTGTCCTAGAAAATATGTAACCACTTAATTAAAAAGAACATGAAGTTTAAATTTTGACCAAGGTTAAAGAAAAGTGTGGTTAATACTTACTAGGAGTACATGAATGTAGCCACTAAACATATGGGTAAAAACCCGTTAACAAATAATTAGTTACATTTGTTCGACATTATATCTTATAAATACTTAGGATGTTAACTTTAACTTAAACTATTTTACAGAAAGTAAATTATTTTCAGTTATTAACTTCTTACTGTAAATGTTCAAGTTTCTATATAGTTAAACAAAGCTAACCATACTTATTATTATTTAAAATAATACATACGTATATTTAACAAACTGTGAATTTCCAAATTAATACCTAAATTATGCATTTTAACGTCTTACATTCCGTAATATATCAAAGAACCGTAAGGTTTATAACCGAATCTTAGAATTCTCGTTCTTTCAAAATGATGATTTAAAAATGACTATTTGATCGCCAGAGGCCATTGCTGTAAAATAAACTTCATTTATAAGAAATTTTGCTGGTAGTTAGTCGATAGTATTAGATAGTAAGATAGGCAATGAAGATAACGTCACTCATTTCTTGCTCATCGCGTGAAAGATTAATGCATTTGAAATGTAAAGAAAAAGAAATTAATGATGATAGAGTCTAAACCATTATTTTTTTACTTGTTTGATTTCGTAATCACTCAGCTGCGAAGATTATCGAACTCGAAACTCTGTTTTCGTGTATTATAAAGAAATTAAAATACCGTAATCCGAAAATTATTGCTGATACTTAATACTGATGTATTTAACATATTAAAACATTACAGAATCGTAAATGTTACTGAAATATTGTGGAGCAGCAATGACAGAATAATTAACAACATTAATTGATAAAATTATAAAACACAATAAAATACCGGAAGAATGGAGAACGAGCGAACTAATTCTACTATTCAAAAAAGAAGATAAAAAACAACCAGAAAACTACAGAGGTATAAACTTGTTAAATACTACGCTAAAACTTATAACTAAAATTTTATAAGTGCTAATAAATCAGAGGATAAGTTTAGCAGATGAACAACAGGGGTTTCGGAGTGAAAGATCGTGTACAGATTCAATATTCGTTATAAAGCAAATTACTGAGAAATCACTAGAGTATAATAGACCAGCATTTCTGTGTCTGATTGACCTAAAGAAAGCGTTTGACAGAGTAAGACTCAAAGATGTAATACATCTTTTGTATAATAGAGAAGTTCCCCTAAACATTATAAAAACTATTGATAACATCTACCAAAACAACAAAATGGGAGTCAGAATAGATGGACAACTTACAGAACCTAGAGAAATAGGCAGCGGAATAAGACAAGGAGATTCATTCCCATGCTCTTCAATTTGATCATGGATGAAATCATCAAAACCGGTAACAAAGGAAGAGGATACAGAATGGGAAACAAAGAAATCAAATTACGCAGATGACGCAATATTGATAGCCCAAGACGAAGATAGTCTGCAAAGACTGGTCCACAGATTTAAAATAAGAGCAAAAGAATTTAATATGACAATCTCATCTCAGAAAACTAAAACAATAGTAGTCAGCAAAGAACCAACCAGATGTAAAATAGAAATTGATGGCATCACTATTGAACAAGTAATGGAAATAAAATACCTGTGAATTACACTGTCTAGCTATGGAGACCTGGACAAAGAAGTGAGAGATCAAGTACAAAAAGCAAATAGACTGTCAGGATGCCTTAATAACACTATATGGCGAAACAGACACATTGACACTGAGATGAAGTCAAGAATTTATAAAGCCACTGTAAGACCAATAATGACATATGCCTCAGAAACAAGACCCGACGCAGCCACAACGCAAAGGCTACTGGAAACTGCAGAGATGAGAGTACTGAGAAGAATTGCAGGAAATACGCTGAGATCGAAAGAGAAGTGAAGACATTAGAAGAAAATGTAACGTACAGTGTATAAATGAATGGACACAAAATAGAAAAAAAGAATGGAATAACCACATAACAGAATGGAGGAGACCCGTGTCGTCAAAATAGCAAGAGATAAGTCACCAATCGGCAGAAGAAGTATCGGACATCCGTGCAAAAGATGGAGTGACAACCTTCCATAGAGGTATTAATCCGCCAATGAACAAGCAGAATTGCTTATAAAGAGGAAGAAGAAGAAGAAGAATGGTAAATAAACTGAAAAGAAATGACCTTAATAGGAAAATACGGATAAAACTCATAAGAACTTAGGCCATAGGTTCGAAAATTCACTCAATCAGAAAAAATAAAATGAATTGATATATAACAGAAAAATATCTTTCAAGAATCGCTTACAAGAATCAAAAATGAGTTTTTTAAAAAGTTTATTATCATGGCCATTTAACTGTAAAGATAGTCAGCAAGGTAAAGAGGCATAAAGTCCATCCGCTAGATCCTTGCACGAGTATGACATTATTCACGAATTATGTTTTATATTACGTTTATTTCCTAAATCTATTAAACTAAACCGATGAACTTAAACCAACTGTCGATACACAACAGCCTACATTGATCAAAGACAGTCGGCCATATGTTTTGACAGCGTCTGTAGTGTGTTTATAAATTATTTTTGTGCCATTTAAATATTCAATCCCTTTTCGTACTTTGAATATACATATTTTTTAACAAAGAGTTGTTATAACGACTAACCGTTACCTTCGTGTTCGATTTATTATGTTAAGAATTTATTTATTAGCTAATGATGAATAATATATTTATATTAACCTTTAAATTATCATTTATTTAAATTTGGCTAAAACCATGTCAACAGAGTGATATAAAATATTTTTAAGGTTTTTTGTTTCTACAGTATGCCTGGTAAAACATTCAATTCTCAAGCAGAACAACTTGTAAATGTGTTTCGAATTCGAAAAAATGAATGGAAAGACTTTGGAGCCATTTTCACCTGTGCAACAGGTAACATATCAAAATGTATTTTTGTTTATTAAAATACATATCATTGAGCAATTTTTTTTATTTAAGAAAGTAGCTGCTGCATTAAAAATATCACGGCGGGCATCATGTACAATTAAAAAAAGGAAAGAAAATAATAATATTTCAAAGCCAGACAAAAGTAGACCTCCTCCGAAAAACAAGACAACCGATCTATCTGACTGAACACAAATGGCAGTGCGGAATACAGTAAACGATAAGTGCAAATTTCTTCAATCTGAATTTGATAATAAATCAGAAGGTACTTTTTAATTAAGACTATATAAATGTATGTTGTAAAAAAAGAGTGATGAAAGTAGTTTATGGAAATTTGTCAAAAAGTCAATTTTATTTGTGAATTTTTTTATTTTCAAACAATTTATAATTTTACAAAAACCAACTAAATATTTTCTTATATTGATCTAGTTAGACCAGTGCGATTTATTCTGTACTTTTTTGTTTTTTTAGCGAAACATGTTACTCATAATGAATTAACGGATAAAGAAGTTGTATTTATTGGCAAAACATCTGTTAGCATTTTGTTAAAAGAATTGCGATTTAAATACGAAAAGGACAATAACCGAAGAGCGTTAATTAAGCGCGATATAAGGAAAATCTTAACAGTGTGAATTCCAGAGATCTTGTTTTTTTGGATGAAACGTGGATTTATTTAAAGTTAACTACAACAATTTCCTGGCAACACAACAGTGTTAAAAGTGTACGTAAACCAGAAGGGTATGATAGTAAACGTTTTATAATTATTGTTCTCGCTGCAGCGCGCTGGTCCTTCGAAAGGATTTGTTACTGAATAAGTGAACAATTAATTCCCAATTTAGAAGGGCCACCATTAATTGTGATGGATAAGGCTCCATATCACAGTGTTCTTTTAGAAAAGCAACCTTCCAGTGTTTCAACTAGAATGGAAATTATCACCCGGTTGACAACAAACAAGATCAAGCATAACGCAAAACTCACAATTATTACAAATTGAAAAAATGAAAAGAAAAATGATGAAGAGAACACAGCCATGAAGTGTTGAGACTACCTTCTTACCACTGCGAATTCAACGCTATTTAATTAATTTGGGCAAATTGCAAGTCGTATTACAATAAGTATATTGGTAGATATGGACATTCTGATAGTGCTGTTGTAAATATGTGGAAAGCGGCACTAAACCAATGTAACACAGAAATTTGGGGAAATGTGTGAGATATCCATTGACATTAACATTTAAACAAACATAATAGACACTGGTAATATGAGTAGCTCAGATTCTGACAGTGAATAAATCTTAAATTTATGAATGTATACGATGCTTAAATAAATATTTAAAATAAATTATTTTTTACCCAGCTCAAAGCTCTTCTTATTTCTTATAATATGAAATATGAATGATGACATGTGCAAAGATCCAGCGGATCTACTGTAGGTATTACAAAAAAAAAAGAAATTGAAACAAACGAATTGAGTATTTCTATTCAAATAGTAAATACTGTGTAGGTACATTAAAAATTCTCATTGAAGACAATTTCACAAATGTTCAAATTTGGTCTCGGATAGAGAAGAGACTATCTGTCGAATTCCTTTTTAATTATTGCATAATTCATTTACTCTTTATTTTTGTTATTTTCAGGTTTTTTATAGGCTTTAAACATTTTTGTCTATATCAGAAATTCTGGATTTCAAAATTGTTCATGGGAACTCACAATTATTACAAATTGAAAAAATGAACAGAAAAATGATGAAGAGGACACGGCCATGAAGTGTTGAGACTACCTCTTTACCACTGCGAATTCAACGCTATTTAATTAATTTGTGCAAATTCCAAGTCGTATTACAATAAGTATATCGGTAGATATTGACATTCTGATAGTGCTGTTGTAAAGATGGCGAAAGGAGAAGCGGCACTAAACCAATGACACACATTAATTTGGGGAAATGTGTGAGCCATCCATTGACATTAACATTTAAACAAACATAATATACACTAGTAATATGAGTAGCTCAGATTCTGACAGTGAATAAATTTTAAATTTATGAATGTATACGATGCTTAAATAAATATTTAAAATAAATTATTTTTTACCCAGCTCAAAGCTCTTATTTCCTATAATATGAAATATGAATGATGACATGTGCAAAGATCCAGCGGATTTACTGTAGGTATTACAAAAAAAAAAGAAATTAAAACAAACGAATTGAGTATTACTATTCAAATAGTAAATACTGTGTAAGTACATTAAAAATTCTCATTGAAGACAATTTCACAAATGTTCAAATTTGCATAATTATTGCATAATTCCTTTACTCTTTATTTTTGTTATTTTCAGGTTTTTTATAGGCTTTAAACATTTTTGTCTGCATCAGAAATTCTGGATTTCAAAATTGTTTATGGGACATTATCACAAACCTACAAAAATCCCTACTCGATGTAGCATTAGCTTCTTAGCGCGAATACTTGCGTATAAAAACTTCCTTTCTTGTTCCCAGTGCCCTTCCAAATACTCTTATCCTACTTGTTATTCATTTTAAATGAAAATAACCGCTTACTGTATTATCGTCTCAATCCGGTTATGAAATTCAACAGCAAATCCACATTAAACACTTTACATTTTCCGATTAGAAATTTGCTTTTGAATGTCGACTCAGGGCAAAATCCGGCGTGTCAGAACGATTTACAAAGGTATAAATTTGTTAGTCGTTGTATACAACTTCGAATATTTGCACATAATCCAGCTGCTACGACAATTTTCATATATAGCATTACAAATTTCCACATTTTCCGAGATAGAACACACTCACAAACGTTTTGGAGCAAAACAGATATTAGGCTTTAAGACCGATTGATAAAACGAAAATGCTGAGTGAAAAATTGAATTTGATCTTTCAGGTCGTCAGTTTTTTTCATTTTGAACGTTATATTAAAATACCAATATAAAGGGCGGCATATAACGGTGAAGTATCTAAAGCGAATAACAAAAATTTGTTTCTGAATGGTTAGATATATTTCATGAATCAATATCGTTATTTACGAGCAGGAAATATTTTGACACATCCAATGTATCAAAAATAACAAGAAACGACACTTTGTGAAGTATAAAAATTTTTATCTGTAGGAACTAGGTTTTAGATTATAAAGTATTATTTACATTAAACATGAAATCATTATTTAAACAATATGGCTATTAATATTACTGTACCAGTAGGCTTACTTTTGCTTAACCTGAATACCACACTTTGGGACATTTTTTACATTAGGTCCCAATGAAGATAGCCTCAAATGAGCTGTCAATTAAGTTTCACATAACGAAATATTGCGTTGGCAGTGTTGCCATGTCCTTATAATGTATATGTTATATGCTTCAAATACAAAGAGAAAGCTTTTAAAATGTACATTTTTATTATATTATTTTATGGATTCTGCAATTTTATAACTTATATTAAACATTACTGAATTAATATTTGTTTCTTTTGATATTAATTGCAATTAATTATTAGAAAAGTTTTTTGGAAATTACCCTTTGATAGGTTAGCGGATAGATTTGGCAATAGAGTCAGAACTCTCAAACCACCAGTTGCCAGATTGTAACAGATGTCTTTTTAACTTTATTATTTATACTGACATTTTACTATTTACTCTTAAAAACTGTTTTAAAACTATTTACTTTTCTTTTTTGGCAATTCTAAAGTATTAATTTTTAAATATCTTATTGTTTTTCATTGCATATGTTTCATTTGTAATGTAAATTTCAACACTGCCAAATACCAATATTTCGTTCTGTAAAACTCATTTGAGGCTATCTTCACTGGGACCAAATGTGAAAAATGTCCCACATTTTTTATTTTTATTTGTTTTTATTATGAATCAAATATACCAAAATGGTCCTGCGAGCCCGACTTGATGGTATACCGAAATTGTCAAAGGCCCAGGACAATTTTTGAAATAGTAATTTAGGTTAGGTTGAGATTTCCTTTTTTCTTATGAATGAATAATATTGGTGAATACCCCGTACAATTAAAATCGAATCAGAATATATTCTTGATGATTCATATTGTAATTCTAAGGTAATTCTAATAGTAGCAGTGATGTGATAATAATTATTATTGAATTGCAAGGTAAATAATAATCGTAGAGGATTCACGATAAAATTATGTTTAGAATAAACAAAATATTTGAGTACAAGGTTATGGGATACACTGACGGAGTTACGTATACTGTGTTTTTTGAACTTAATTATAATATGCTGGGAAAAATTAACAATGGGTAAAAAAAGTAAAAGAAATTATTATCACATGTTCAAACGTAGTAAAAGAGTGAAAAAACGCCGCAAGCAATGCAACTTATAGAGGTTTAAATTGTTGAATATGACATTTGTTACATTTATGAATCCTTTAAATAACAAAAAAATCTGCGTCTGTGCTTATTAGTGCAACGAAATTATTCTTAACGTGAGAGGAAATTCTAGTTCGAATCCTACCGCGGTAAATACCTGGGTGGTCTTCCTACTGATCGTCTTCCTACTGGGGAACCGCCTCTTGCCGTCTTTACTACTCTATTTGTTGTCATTCGGCTTATACGATCGTTCCATTCTACTCTTCTATTTTTTCCCAGTCTTTGATGTTCTCCACCCTGCATCTACATCGTATATCTGTACTTCTAGCTCTGTCCCATAGTGTTTTACCATCAAGTGTTTTTTGATCTGTGCTAGTTCTAACATCCTTCTTGTCCACTCTGTGTCAGGTCGTGTTTCTGCCGGGTATGTTATTATTGTTCTGATGACTGTTTTGTAAATTCTGTCTTTCATTTCTTTCTCCATATTGTTTCGTTCAGGGAACCTGCTGCTCTATTTGCTCCACTTGATCTTCCACTTCTGTTTCAAGCTTTCCGTAACTAGATAATGTGATTCCTAGATATTTAAACTCCATCAGTTGTTCTATTCTCTGACCTTCCAGCTCCAATTTTTTAGATCTTACTTTTTGTATTATTTCATCCATAATAAGATTAAATAATAGAGGACTCAGGGAATCTCGCTGCCATATCCCATTGCCAGCTTCAATAGAGTCAGTTAGCTGTTCTTCTACTGTTACTGTTATTGTGTTGCTTTGGTAGACGGTCAAATGAGTTTTTAAGGTCCACGAAACATGATATATGCCGGTTTGTTGTATTCTAATGATTTCACTTGCACTTGCCTCATTATAAATATAGCATCTTCCTGACCTGATATAAATAGAGGGATCGAGATCGATTAATACATCGTACTAGGTAATTACCGGAACACCTTCCGCAAGCCAACGTTGTTAGAAAAATATCAAAACATACAAGTCAAAATCCAGGAATATTTTCAAATTTCAACAACAAAATTACCAAACAATTTTTCAACAAAATTACGAAATCGAGTCGAATCGACGATAGAAAATATGACAAATTATTAAACTTGATGGCGGAAATATTATTGAAGGTGCTACTTTTAAATATTGTATTAAGGAGATGTGCACAGTATATAAATTTCATATTTTGCGAGTTTATTAATGATTTTTAAACAAGTTTAACAAGCATAACAAAAAAAATTATTTAATTAAGGTCTAAATTTATAGATTTCCTATAGCACCAAATGAGCTCAATGGACAATGTATAGTTTCATCGCACCTCTTGTAACTATTATTATTTATATTACTAAAAACATTTTAAAAAGACCATTTTTATGTATATTTCATTTTTGAAGAAACAACGTTTTAACGACTTTAATAAACTTTTTTATACAATGTACCGACAACGTTTTGATACAATGTACCGACGCGACGAATGAAAATAATTTTTAAGGTGATTTTTTTACTGGAGGATGTAATGAGAAACAGACATTTATTATGTGAGTTGCTGTGGCCATAACCCATTTGTAACATTGTTTGGGAGCTACAATTATAATATTTTCTGCTTAAACTGTCAACCGAATCGGCTAAGAACTTTTTTTCGAAACATGGCATACGTGTTAATGTATACACTGTCACATAAGTTTCTAGAATAGGGAGAAAACGGATTTGAAGCAAATTTTCTTACCTTTTTATTTTAGAATACGAAAAATAAAAAATTATGAGAAACATGGAAATGACCAAATAACTACAATATATATATATATATATATATATATATATATATATATATATATATTATATATATATACATATATATATATATATATACATATATATATATATATATATATATATATATATATATATATATATATATGGATACTTTAAGAAGCAATAAGTAATCAAGAAGATATACCAGAACTCCTTCCAGAAGAAGTAGAATCGACAATTACAAAAATAAAAAGCGGCAAAGCAACTGGAATAAATGGCATAACAGTAGAACTGCCTACGATCAAGATCTTCTTCTTCTTCAAGTGCCATCTCCGCGGCGGAGATCGGCAAACATCATAGCTATTCGAACTTTTGAGACGGCTGCTCTGAAAAGTTCATTTGATGTACATCCGTACCACTCTCTCAGGTTGCGCAGCCATGACATTCTACGCCTCCCTATGCTTCTCTTTCCTTGGATCTTTCCCTGCATGATCAGTTGGAGCAAGGTGTATTTCTCTCCACGTGTAATATGTCCGAGATATTCCAATTTTTTTGTTTTTATTGAATTTAAAATTTCCATTTCTTTGTTCATCCTTCTCAGAACCTCTTTGTTTGTGACGTGTTCTGTCCATGATATTTTAAGAATTCTTCTGTACACCCACAGCTCAAATGATTCCAGTTTTTTCATTGATGTAGCATTCAAGGTCCAAGATTCCATTCCATAAAATAAGGTCGAAAAAACATAGCACCTCGCCAACCTAACTCTTAGTTCCAGTTTTAAATCCCTGGTACATGATGATCAAGATGCATACGATAAATGGAATACAGCAACCATAATTCATATTCATAAGAAAGGTAGCAAAGAGGATATTAAAAACTACAGACCTATAAGTCTATAATTAATCATATACAAGATATTCACAAAGATAATCAACAACAGATTAACAAATGCATTAGATGCTTCATAGCCAAGTGAGCAAGCTGACTTCAAAACGCTTCGAGAACTAATGAGTATAGTTAAAGAATATGAAATACCGCTAGCATTATCGTTCATAGATTTCGAGAAGGCTTTCGATTCTGTATATCCCAAGGCAGTAATAGAAGCTTTGACCAACCAATGTATTGGCAAACCGTACATAGAGACTTTAGCAAATATATACAGACAGCAAAAGCTAAGGTAAAAATTTATGAAACATTCAAGAATTTCCACAAGGAGACACAATATCACCAAAGCTCTTCACTGCAACTGCAAAAGATCTTTAAAAATCAATACCTTTGTACTGTGTGTCTAAAGTACGCCAATGAATGTTTATTCCATTAGGTAAAGAATCTCTTAAATTAATGGGCGAGATTTCTTTCGCAACATACTCGACTGTTTATTCACTAAATTCTCGTAGGATGGTAATTAATTGTATTTACGAAGGATTTTAGACAAGGTTCTTACTTATTGTTATTAATAACATCTCATTTGCAATCGGGGATATAATCATCTAACGTACTTGTCAATAACAGAAGGTCTTGTCTTGAACAGAAAGATAATATAAGAGGATTCTAATCGAATTAAAACCGATTATATGATGTTATACTGATAATTGCCAGTGAAAGGTTGAAGGCGGTTTTGTATGCACAAGTACGAATCACATCATGCATGGAAAGGAGATTAATTAACAAATAAAACTGTACTAAACTTTTAATGCAGGTAGAAATCACAAATTAAGATCAAATTTCTAACTGTTAAAATTAAAGATAAATTTTTTGTTAGAGGATAATAATAAATAATAAATATTAACTGTATTCAAGTATATGCTCCTACAGGAGAAAAACCAGAAACAAAATACGAGAATTCTACCAAGAGATCAAACAGCTAATGAAGATCGCCAAGAAAAATGCTGTAAACATTATTATGGGAGATTTTAATGCCAAAGTAGGTGAAGGGCGGACCGAAGACGTAGTCGGAAATTTTGGTTTGGGCCAAAGAAATGATAGAGGAGAAATACTGGTCCAACTTTGCCAAGAAGAAAATCTAACGATGGCAAACACCTGGTTTAAACTAGCAAAAAGAAGATTATATACATAGAAAGCACCTGGAGATAATCAAAACTACATATTAAGAAACCAGATTGATTAGGTATATATTAATTGGCAAGCGTTATAGAAATGGAATCAGGGCAGTTCCCGCGGTAGCAGAAGAATCAGTAGAAAGAATTTGGCACACTTTCAAAACAACAATCACAACTATATAAACAGAACAACTACAAGACAACACAAGAAAAACAAAGAATACATGGATGACAGAAAAAAATCCTAGAACTGATGGACGTAACAAGAACTTACAAAAACCGCAATGAAGTAAAATATAAAGAAACCCAGAGAATCATCCGAAATAAAATCAAGAAAGCCAAAGAAGAATGGATGAACAGCAGATGTGAAGAACTGAGGGAATTACTAAAAAACATGACTACTTCAATGCATAAAAAAAGATTAAGGAAGTCACAAATATGAAGAAAAATTCACTACAACAACCCTAGTAGATGATAACAACCAAATAGTATCTAGCCCAGAAAATGTAGGAAATATATGGGAAAGTTATTACAAGAAGCCTTACTGAAACTACTTACAATAAAGATAGGTTTATTTGGTCCTCATTCTGTAAGTAACAGACATATAGGCAAATAGAGTATCCTTGAGTACCTAGTACCAGTTTTGTTCAGTTTATCTATATGCAGAAATGGTAATTTTGGATGTAACCCACAGTGGAAATAGTATCGGTGAAACACGCATGATCGACTAGTAAAAGATTAGGCTTGTGATTTGGACTGTAACCTCCATAATATCGACTTCTAACATAGCAAAGACCGATTTGATAAAAAGATACCGATAATAATAGAAAAGTGTCAGCATAACCCTGTATGATCAAGGATAAAGATAGGCGGATATGATGAAACATTTTGGAGAATTCTTTTATCAAATACTTATCAGATCCAAATTTATTTTGAATTAGAATTCAATGTTGGTCATTTGATAACAGATAAAGATGCAACCCAGTCTCAAGGAGTTTATTTTGTGGAGATTCCAGGACCTCTACTAGTGGTGGATGTATGAGACAGCTTCCTTTAAACCGTAGAAGATGTTTTCTGGTGGTCACTATGCTTACCGTCCACTGTAGACTCAGGTGATATCTATATCTGCTTGGATTGGCGGATGACCCACAAAGCCGTCTATACGAGGAAGAGGAAAAAACCTCCTCACAATTGCTCTGGAATTGCCCGGCACTGGCCTACCAGAGGACGAAGATCCTGGGTTCGGCCTTTATGCAATCGAGCTAAATTAATAAGTTACCCCTAAGAAAACTAGGCTTTCTGTTGGGCCACAAGGTTATTAAAGGATTAGACGTTCGGAACGACCAAAAAAGCTCAGATTTGGAGCCCCTGCTGATTCTAGCAGATATGGGAGCCCAGAATAGGCTGGACCATAGAAGCGCCAAAGACCAGGTCCTTATGAGCCTAGTCCGTAGAATAGGGGTAATAAAATAGGAGGTCTAAGTGTCTGAAGGGTTCACAAATGGGCCGTGCCCCAAGCTACCATGACCATGAGGTTGCAAACCAAGCTATTAATTAATTTAGAATATCCTCTTACACATTTCATTTTTAACATTCTCTAAAAAAAGGTGAATAACTCAAAAAAGTTTACTTTTTTGATGAATCTTATACAAAATATGTCAAAAATTTTACGCAAATCTAAAAATAAAATAATGAGTAATTCCATAAAAAATTACAAAGTTGATGGCAACTTCTGGTCTAACCGAAAGCACAGAATAAATAATAATCAGAATGTTCACTCTCAGATGCCGCCTTTGAAGAGTGTCAGCAAGCAATCGCCATATTTTAAATGAAAACATAGACTCAAATTGAGAAATTTGTGACAAGCTACGACAGAACTGTAATTTTAAATTTTAGAGATTAATAATTTAGTAAATTTGGAATAATTTAATATATTCTTCAACTAAAACTACGAATAAAATAGTGCATATTATGTCCAATGTCCATGGTTGCCGTAAATAAATTAAACCGGGTTAATTTTTCTATGCACACCAGATAAAATGTCACTGAACAGCACTCTTTCCGTTTAAAACATGGCTGATTTCGTCTACGCGAACGAGATGCGTATACTTATCTTGATAATTTTTCGACTGTCCTAACAAGCATTCAAATTTCGTCATTTTGTGTCATGTGGAACAATTTCACCCAATCATGTCAACATTAGACTGATAATTGCATTCAGTGCAATTTTCAATCCCTATGACAACACGATCGAGTTTGACAACTTCATCCAAATAAATTTCAAAATGTCACGTTTCGGCAATGAGAATGTTCAAAGTATAAATGCGATAATCAAAGAAAAAATTCCCAGAAATACAACCTACAGTCACAAATATATTTGGGGAATATTCATGGAATTTTGCTGCGGACGAGAATATGAGTTGAATGAACATAAGAAGCTTAGAAGAATTGGCGTTGATATTAAAAGATTGATATCAATATGAGAAAGAAAAACGGGGACGAATTCAAAGAGGCAACGGTGAAGACAATGTGGAACGTTTCGTGCAAGCTATTGCAAGAAAAGTACTATAATGACTATAATATTATGATTGACCCGTTTAACAATATAGTGTTTAAACCAGCCCGAAATGCCCGCGATGCAATCAGGAAGAAACTACAAGCAGATCCATGTAAACGTAAGGCCAGTTCAGTTTCGTTAAATTGGTCTGAAATTAACAAAATAATATTGCTTTGGGATGAAGATACCCCTGAAGGTCTTATGCGTAAATATTACCATATTGCTGCTGTAGAATTAGCGTGGCGAGGAGGAGAGGCAGTTGCTTGTCTGGTGGATTTTTTTCAAATCGAGAAAAATAACGATGACACTCCAACAAATCGCATTGAATACAATCCGGTATTCAGTAAAACGTGCCAAGGTGGTTCTAAAAGCTGTGCAAGTAATAAATGGTTGGTTATCAATAGTGAGAAACAAAGATGCCCTGTACGTCTTTTTCATAAACTGATATCAAAACGAGGCGACAATATTACCTCACCACGACTGTTCTTAAAACCAAATCGACACTGGAAAAATGAAACTGACAAATGGTACGATAATGTACCTGTTGGAAGAAATACAATGAATGGATGGACTAAATCTTCTGCTGAAGCAATTGGCTTGAATGTAAAGGAGAAAAAGATAACAAATCACTCGAATAGATCAACAGTTGTTAGCGAATTAGCAAAAAGTGGTGTAGAAGAACAACAATTGCTAAAAATTACTGGTCATGGCAATCAGAATTCTATAAAACCATACTTGAATCTCGATCAAGAACACCACAACAAGATTATAAATATTATGCGTGGTAATAGATCTTCTATAGTAGAGAACAGCAACGAATCTAATGTTAACTTAAATTTTAATAATTGTACTTTCACTAACTGTACTTTTAATAAATAAATGTTTCGTTATGTTGAGTTATGATTTTTTTTTCGAAAAATTATCCGCCGAATATCCCTCGGACATTGATGAATGCCTCATAATTTCATGACAAATTTCTCAAGCTCGTTGCTTGGTAACGAGCTTTCGATTGTCATGAAATTATCTCATCTGTTATCAATGTCCTAGGGATATTACTACTGACAAGCAGAGTGGGCATTCTGATGTCCTTTATTATTCTGTGCCGAAAGTGTAGAAGCTGACATATTGTACGTGTGTCTAAAAGTAACATTCGATATAAAAATATTTGTACAAACTTGGATTTTTAGTTTTATCTAAAACGCCAAGCAAAATAAATGCAATAATCTCTCCACTTGCCCATTAATATGTTCCTACCGCATGAATTGAATGTATACACGAGATTAGAACAGGTATTTTTGCGGATAACTATATTCGTATCTTGTCACGCTCGTGCGATTCCCATGGGTAATAAAATAAAAGCAAAATCGGAATTTCAATTCCGCAAGTGGACTTGCGTTTTCTACATCAATCAATTGCACTCTAGCAGAGGCAATACTCCTTTTATTTTGCGTTCTTAACCTACTTCGGCGGCGTTCCACATGCGTTTTCTAGCTTCGCAAGACCTTGAATGACTTTTTAGAACAAAGTCAGTCGTCGATTACGCAACACAAACAACTCGTTACCTCCGGCGTTTTCCTTAGAATAAAACAAGTTAAGTGAATCTGGTACAAGAATGAAGAATACCACGTGTAATTATAGTTGTATGTGCTCTTGTTTGTTTACGTGTGTCACTCAGTGCTTTAAAATGGAAAGTTGGCAATTTTTAAACACATTCTAGACGAGTGATAAATATGATATAATAAATAAACAAACGGTACTGAAAAATGAATTACGCTGTCAAAAAATAGAGTGGCTAATATTTCCTACAGTCAATATCGGAGATCTCCGGATATTTATAAGTATTGCCTAAAAATAATAAACATGACATGTACAAACAAAATAAAATGAAATGATATAAAGTCTAAGAAACCTGCATATGTGGTAAAAAAATGGTGGTATATAATTACTGTTTTCAATATGTTATTATTTCTGGTCTTACATTCTTATTGCCGTAACACCGAATTCAATGAACCCATAACTTATTTTCCTTTTGTTATTCTATTTTTATGACCTCATCACTTGTTCCTGTCTTCGTTAATTTTATTTAAGTTAGTTTTTTATTTTTTAAACTTCTAAATCAAGGTCTTCTAAATGCTTTTCTCCTCTTTTTTTCTTGTCTTTGGCGATAACTACCGAGGCATTCGCATAGTATAGCGAATATAACGTGGTGAAACTGGTGATAGAAAACTATGGACTGGCTGCGTAACATTGGACATTGGACAGGTCGAATATCGAGGAATTATTCCATGTATCTACAGATCGAGAAGCGTTTCAATACCTCGTTAATTTGGGAACCGGAATGAAATCTTTCGGTTTCATAATTTTCTTACACGTATCTTTTAATCTTGAATCCGAATCCGTCAATTTTTCCGTATCTGTTGCAATTTTGGCAACAGGAATCTTGGACGGATAGACAGGCTGAGAAATGCACAAAACAAATATGGCAATTTTAATCTTAATTTCTAACGCAGTAATGGTTCATTCAGCAGACAAGATGTTCCGAGTCCCATCGGGGAGGATATATTAAAACTTTATCAAATGTGGTACTGAAGCCAAAAATGCCCAAAATAAAAAAACCAACGATCAAATAATGTTTGTGTTGTAAATATGAACTACAAAAAGCAATGATGTTTGTGTAAAAATAGTGTAAAAGGTTTGGTATCTTCAAATAGCGCTTTAAACGTTCAATTCAAAATATTAGAAAGTATACAGTGACACAAGTACTTATAGATTCAGTAGTCGTACCATCATATCTCTATTGGTAATGTATTACACCATCTGCTAATTAACTGTATTGTTTCATAATTATTTAAATACCCTTCTTTAATTATGCATTTATTCACGGACACATGCCAAAAAAATTAATTTTCAAATATCCGTTTATTCGAAAGCGAACGAGACAAAACGATTCATCACCAATTATTGTATTTATGGGCGTGTTTGTATTCGACACAAATTTGGCACGCGCAGAAATTTACTAACCTTATTTTACACCGGATGTGACATTTCAATTTTCGTTATAACATAATATATTATTTAGTACACTTTTGTTTTTTAGTCGGAAAGAGTTAAAAATACAAAGATTACAAATCAGCATTTAAGATTGGTTTCAATAAAAACAAATACGCGTCTGTCCAAGGATTCTAAGTGTGCGTTCATAACGAGGCGCCGACCCTCGATCGGACCATAGGATGGTTGTATTATATTATCATCGCCACGTAAAATAAATGCATTATTTTAAATGCGAGCGTTCACTTTCAGTGCTATGCTCTAGGCGAGGATACCATGCTATGGTCTCCGTAATGAACGCACCCTTTAGATTACTAAGATCTAACTAGAGTTGGTGTCATACTAGGCATAAATGGTTTATTCACACATAAATTAGTGACGAAGAATTTCAAAATTATTTGCAGTAATTTTCATAAACCAATAAAGTGGGTGCCTTTGAGCTTTTGTTTAGAGGTTGTAACGCATACTTATCATTTTCATTATTTGCTAACTTCCCGAACCTGGTAAACTTCTCACATTCCATGAAGCATTTTTAAATATCCCCCGAGGAATCTTGGCGCCCCTAAGGGTTGCGGATAACTAAGGGCGATATTCGTACTTGCTTGGCATATTAAAGCGATGGTTTCTAATTCACTTTTCTCATCATATGTCTTCGACATATCTGTACTAGATTTATTTATCCGCCTTTGAGTACGGTTTCTCATGCTTAAGACAAGAGGGTGACAAGATATTGACAGGGTGTTCAGATATTGACATAAAATTAATATACTGTTTCACATAAGATACTTATGGCATTATCCTTCTTCTACTATGAGAAGATGCAGGTTGGGATTTTCCTTTCGTTGAGATCAGGACCGGAAGCATTTCCCGTAACTCTCCAATTGGAAAGTTTTAGAAGAACTAGGTATGACAAATAGAATTAACACCCCGGTATGTTAACTCTTTTGGCTAATTATAATAATTATACGGACTGTAAAATAAAAAATGGAGACATCAGAAAGCATTGGCTGTATTTCAATTTAGGAATGCCATCATAAAGCAATTCACTGGAGTTTCTCTTGAAATTTAAAATGGACAAAAGTCCAATTCCAAGAATTACTTAGCTATTCGGAAAGAGAAGAAATTTACCATTTGATGATGTTGACAATGCTGTCTTCCTTCTTGTATGTAGGCTTTAAAGCCAGTTTCTTCTTCAATATTAGCCTAATAAATTGTTTAAATTATCGCACCATCTTTTTCTTGGTCTGCCAATACTTCTTCATCCATTTGGTGACTTATCTCGTGCTATTCGTACTATCCTATCCTCTGCCATTCTACTAAAGTGTTCGTTTCACTTCTGTTTCCGTTTTGTTACCCATCCATGTATGTCTTCTATATTGCATGCTCGGCTTATGATTTCGCTTCTTTCCCTATCCAACAGACTTTTCCCTGATATTCGTCGGAGTATTTCCATCTCTTGTTGTTTCTAGTAGTCGTCTCGTTTTAGATGTATCAGGTCTTGTCTCCGCCGTGTATGTTAATATAGGTCTAATTGCTGCTTTATAGATTCTTGTTTTTGTGTCTTGTCTTGGGTGGTTCTTCTTCCAGATTGTGTCATTAAGAGATTCCGCCACTTTACTTGCTTTTAAGCTTTGTTGTCGTACGTCTTCTTCAACATCTCCGTAACTAGTTATATCTATTCCTAGATATCTAAACCTTGCTTTCTGATTTATTATTTCCCATCAATTTCGATTTTACATAGTAAGCTTAAGTGCGGTGTTCAGTAGATTTATACCTCTATAGCTGTTGGGGTCTTCTTTATCTCCTTTCTTGAAAATTGGTATCATTATGCTATTTCTCCATGCGTCTGGTATCTTGCAGTGCAATATTAGTTTTTGTATAAGTTTTGTCATCTCTAGGGTTATAACTTTTTCCTCTGTGTTTTAGAAGCTCGTTGGTTATTCCGTCTGGGCCTGGTGACTTTCTATTTGAGTGAATTTATGGCTATCTCTACTTCCTGAAAACTGATTTCTATTTCGTGTCTTAATGCAGGTACGTTATTTTGTTGATTATTATTTTCCTTTCCTTTAAACAGTTCCGTCAGGTATCTTTCCCATTCGTTTGCTGGTATGTTACTGTATTCCTTCAATTCTGCCATTTCTTTCCGTTGGTTTCTTATGAATCTCCAAATTTGATTTTGTGTACCGTAGTAGTCGCTTTCCATCTTTTTTGTAAACTGTTTTCAGCTTTGTTGCCATGCCACCAAGCACTGCATATTCGTTAAGAAGCAAATATTTGCCGTGTGAACTCTCTTGACGACCGAGGCATGACCACGGTCGTGAAGTTATTAAGATTCCTATACCACGACTGTGGCTCTTGCTCGTGATTCAGTACCCATATCAGCGCGGCTTTAGTGTAGATATCTATTTCAAAGTAGCAAAATCGCAGTATCCTAATAATTCATACAACAATATCTCCCTTACTTTTTCAATCTCAGTTCTGAAAATATTTATTCACCTTTTGGTATATATTAAAATATGCTTATCTGTATTTCTCAACCAAAATTTATAGTTGTTAAACCATAATTAGTAACAACACCCATTTTGCAAGTTTTCATCATTAAGTTGATTTATTAATGAAAAACTGAACATATGTAATTTGTTTACGTATTTATAATTGGTCCACTATTTAGTAAAAATTCATTCATACTGTTTTGCGACTAGCTGTTTACTTTTACATCTATATAGAATTAATATTCGTTAATGATTACTGTCTTGAATACCACTTATACTTAATTTTCTTAAAAATACTTAATAAAATATAAGTCTAACCAAACTTCAGACTAAAAATATAAACAGAAAGCCAATAATGTTCTTTTTCAACGTCGTCTCTCGGAAGTCAACGGCAAACAATAGAGATTAATAATTAATATTTATTATAATAATAAATAATAATAATAGTAAATTATTTACCTGCTACATTTAATATAAATTTAATACTTTAAATTAAATTGAAGGTACCTTATATCTATGTATTCTGTACAAGACAGATTATATATGAAGCAGTAACCAAAGGCCAAAATAGGTATTTTATATAGTCATCACATGCACAATAAGACAATAATGGGATAAAGAAAAAAAGGGTAGGCATTCAACTTAATACATTCTGATGATACCTTCTGATATGTAATATTCTCCTTCCTTCATGACTCTCAAAACTTACTTATAACCTGTGCTTCCCTTGTCAAATTTAGTCCCACCCTCTTTCTTACTACAAACGAAACGACTGAACCGGTAGACATTACAACTGGAATCAGATAAGGGGATTTGTTGAGCTCACTTATTTAATCTGATATTGGACGAGGTTGTAATACCAGTAGAAAGAAAAAGTTTATTTGTAATTAAGTACCTACCTATGGAGTACTCTATAAAAATAGCAAAACTGGGCAAGGCCCCTGGACCGGATGGCATTACTACGGAAGCCCTAAAACTGTTGGATGATGACAACATCGACACCCTGGTAACAATCTTCAATGCCATATATGACACCGGCCACATTCCAATGGATTGGCTGTGTTCAACCTTCATAATGATCCCTAAATCACAAACAGCGACAAGGTGCAAGGACCACAGACTGATTAGCTTGATGAGTCATTTACTTAAAATATTTCTTCGCATACTCCACACAAGAATGTTCAGAAAACTAGAAGAGCTGAGCGGCGAGACACAATTTGGTTTCAAGAAGGGACTCGGGACGCGCGAAGCATCATTCTGCTTGAATACCCTGGTACAAAACTGTATGGACCAACGAAAAGATATAGTCATCACATTCCTCGACTACGAAAAAGCTTTTGACACCGTAAAACACGATGAAATAATAAAAATGCTACACAATGCTGATATTGATGAGAAAGATATAAGAGTTATCCAGAATCTCTATTGGAATCAAAAGGCACGTGTGAGGCTGAACAAATCAACAAACACAGAGGAATTCGAAATTTTACGAGGGGTGCGACAGGGGTGTATTTTGTCTCCTATGCTGTTCAACCTCTATGTGGAGAATGTTTTTGCAGGGGCACTTGAAGGCACTGATTGTGGTATAAAGGTCAACGGGTACCCGATAACATTCGTTACGCTGACGACACCGCAATAATCACAGATAACGAACATGATATGCAGTTGATACTAAATAAAATAAACACCACAGGAAAAACATATGGCCTGAAGATAAATGCTGGAAAAACAAAATGCATGACAATAAGAAAGGGTGCATTTTTCAGAGTACAACTGCACGTGGATAATGCTCCAATCGAGCAAGTGAAAACATTCAAATACTTGGGAATGATGGTGAATGACCAATGGGATCCTCAACAAGAAATAAAATGCCGTACCGAACAAGCAAGACAAGCTTTTCTTAAATTTAAACCGCTACTTTGTAACCGCAATCTTTCCTTCAATCTCCGTTACAGAATGGTTAAGTGCTATGTATGGTCCATATTGTTATACGGCATGGAGACATGGACGTTGAAAATATCTTCCATTAACAAGTTGGAAGCCTTCGAAATGTGGACCTTGCGAAGAATGTTCCGCATACCATGGACAGATAGGGTGAGAAACGAGGAAGTCCTAAGAAGAGCAAATACTGAGAGAGAATTGCTCAGCTTGATCAAGGCACGAAAGATTGGATACCTGGGCCACATCCTGAGAGGGGAAAAATACGCAATCCCTCAACTAATTATCCAGGGAAAGATTGAGGGCAAGAGAGGAGTAGGTCGCAAACAAATGTCGTGGCTGCGAAATATAAAGAACTGGACAGGCGTAACTAACACTGGCGAACTTTTGCATGCCGCAAAAGACAGACGTCTGACCTTAAGATAATTCGCCAACGCACTATAGGTGCACGGCACCATAAGAAGAAGACCTACCTATAAATAATCAATTTTATTGCTAATAGTACCGTAACGGACAGCTCCATGTCCATTTTACGTTGTACTTTTTATTGAAAAATTATTAATTGTGTATTTTTTCTTTTTTTTTAAGAAGTTCAATAACATTTCTCCTCTGCTATGTACTACAATAGTTAAATTTTATAAACGATTAAACCAACTCAAATTTTTCGTTTTGAATCGAATTTATCGAAATCAACCGGTTGCTATATCTGAACATAAAAAGTTTACAGGTGGTAATTAGTGTAAATAGTTTACTGTACCTAATTAGTATAAATGGAAGACAATAGAAAAGCCTTGTGTGAAAGAGCTGGTGTCGTTCACAAAAGAATCACGTTTTTAAGAAACTATAATAATTTTAAAAAAGAACACGCTTCATTTGTTTATTTAGACAGAACGTGGATTTTGCTAAAGGTGGAATAAAACGGATTTGGCAGGACGAGAGTGTAAAATCGATGAAACACATCAATAATGATGGAAAGAATATTTACATGGTGTTATTGATAGAGCGGATCTTGTGTTTTCGTCAAAATCAAAATCTGATTATCACGATAACATGAATGCAGAAAAGTTTGTGAAATGGTTGAAAGGAAAACTGCTTCCAAGTTTACATGAACCATCTGTTATAGTTTTAGATAAAGCCACATACCATTCGGAAATTATAAATAAGCAACCGACAAATTTCTGGATAGTACATAAAATAAAAGAATGGTTAGTGAATGAAAATATTTCATTTCCTCGGGATTCTTTCAAGCCGGAATTATTACAGTTAACCAAGAGGAATGCAAAACCAAAAGAATTTATAGTAGACGAGATTATAGATAGTTTTGGACACACATAATGTGTTAAGACTTGCCCCCTTACCATTGTGAATTCAATCCCATTGGACATATTTGGGGAATATGCAAAACAAACTACGATAACTAATTGGACATAACGGTTACACAGTGACAAAGCAGTTTTGGAAACATGGCAGGAGCATTGAATACGGCTACAGCAATTTGGGAAAAAAGTGTGCGGAAAAGTTAATAAAATAGAAGAATGTTGGATGCAAGAACCCAGTTATCATTTACAATCCAAATGAAGATACCGACGACAGTGATTATAAGTATGGATCTAATTCTTGATTATACTGTAAGGTAATATGTTTTCATTTTCTCATTAAGAAAAATTTTGAGTGTTATTGTTGTTATTTTATCAGTAAATTCTTACCACCACAATTTAAAAACAATAAAATCTGTAATGTTCTTCTATTTTTGCACTAATAATTGTATATTTCTCTAAATGAATAGTACATTATCAGTTAAAAGCGTATTTTTGCTTGTCTTGGACAGTGCTTCAAATATTGAGAGAATTTGCTATTAACTCAGTACAGTGGACCGTTTAAGACAAAGTTTTCATCCCTAATCCAAAATAGTTGCAAATTCGTTAAATGTACTATACTTAGTAAATAATATTGAATTTAAATTTAATGTAAAGTGAATTTTTCTTTTATTATAATCGGTGAACGATGATTTGGATAAACATTTGGAGAACCAACATTAAACAAATAATGCTGTCTTTAACAAGGTCTTTAGTGACTTTAAACAAAAAAAACTGTTCTTGCAAAAAGCTCATCAGGATTCTTATAAGGTGTCTTTACTGAAAAACAAATAAATAAGAGAATTTAGGTAAAATTCATCCATGGATGTAAGTCACACTACAAAAGGTTCTTGCTATTCCAAATACAATAATAAGTAGTTAGAGTAGGTAAGAGTAGAGTAAGAGTTGAAGTCAATTTAACAATATGAAGTGCTATTAAATTAATTAAATATAAGATGCTCAGCATTTATTCCTAATAATTTATTGTAAAAAAGGGTATTATAAGAAATATTGATTCACTTAGAAATATCTTCTTCAAAATATGATCTCCCCTATAACTGTAACTGAGGTTAATAGATTTAAAAAAATAGACATATAGTGGGCCAGATTTATTTGCAACCCATTTTGACCTTAAATAATTAAAAGACTTACCGAAAAACTTAAGGGAGGTCTAAGTAAGGATCGTTTTTATAAAGGCTTACTTTCAAGGTCGTTGCAAAAGCCACCCTGTTAATATTTAAATTAAAAAATTAGTATTACTATTTACTATTAATAAGTATCCAGAAAGACTACCCTTAAAATCGTATTAAAAATTGTTAAGCGTTTGGAGCAAAGTAAATGACATTCTGAAAGGGCCAACATATATGTATGCACTCTGTACAAATGGTTTTATTTGAAGGTAATATATAACATAGGCATGTTTTGCTATAGTATTTTTCATATAAAAATGCGTGCATGTCATTCAAGATTTACGACGTCAGAACTCCACAGCGTTGCCAAAACATCAGAATAGTTAGTAAGTAAGGAATTTTTAAAATGTCAACTATTTGTCAAACTATTATATTAACAGTAAATACACTTAGTTTTAAGATTACTGCAACACACTTAAATACATAAGAAAACATTTTAATACAAAATTATATATTCTAAATTTTAAACTTACCACTTTTAGAGCATTAATAATAATAAGGTCCCGCCATTATTTCTTGTTCAAAATAATCTATCTTATATGAAAGCCTATCAGTTTTCTACAGACTATTTAGTTGTTTTGGTATAGCACAATCACAATGCACAACAATGAGGGCTATGATGTATCGTTTATGTGAAATAATTACATGCTGTAAACTCCGATTTTAACACATTTATGTAAAAATTTTCAAATCGGTATGATGTAAGAACTACGTATAACGGGTTGCCTACCTTGATATGTAATTTATCTATATGTAAATGTAATTTTTAAGCTGTCTAAAATTAGGTGCCGTTTTCGCTTTTAGTTAGGTTATGTTATTGTATGTAATTTGTGGAAACAAGTTACTATTTTTTTATAATTATAATAAAATAAACTAATGGCTTCAATTAAAAAGAAAACAACCAGGAAACAATTGTAAGTGATGTTAGACTTCATAAAAATAAATAGTGCTTACTGGCAAAATAGTCAAGGAAAGCTAAGAAAGTAGCCCAATTGTGAGAGGAATTTGCTATCATGGTAAATACAGTAGATGGTGGCCCTAAAAAACAGGAGAACAATGAAGACATGTAAGAAGATTAATTTCTGTTACTATCAAATTTAATAAATGCTAAATTTTTAGGTGTTCAATGAGTGGAAGATTTTGCAACTCATTTCAAAGATTCATCTTGGGGAGCCCCAGATTATAAATACATTGGAGTTTAAAAGTAAAGATTAATTATTGATTTATTATGGTGTATAATATTTTTTAGAAGGAAAAGGAAGTCAACCTGTAAAAATTAAAAATGCAATAGTTTTATTTAAAATTCTATAAACATATCCTTTATAAAATTATATCTCAATTATGGAATAAACTGAATACAAACATTTTTATTTAACAATTTTATAACTCAAAATTTTTTAGCCACTTTGTAATATGTTTCAGATTTTTGTTTTGTCTTGATCTTTGTGTTATTCTTTTTGATTTTGTAACTAATTGTAACATAAATACCTACATATCATTATGAAATATACTAATTATAAACACTTTTATTTATTTGTTTTTTTTTTATCTTACAACACCGAAGTTTGCAGCAATAATACTTCTTCATATTCTCTAAGGGTTATGAGCACATTTGGACCATTTTGTAATATATTTTAGTTTGTTTTACCATTATCATTAGTCAACATCAATGCAACACAGGAATATATGTTTCCAGCTTTAACAAGGCTATAATGTAAAACTCTGTGCTTGTGCAAATAATTCTTTAGGACAATCCTCCATTCACCCCTGTGTCTACCAACTCTTCTGTACATTCTAACTCCAATAGATTTTAAATCATCGTCTAAATTGTCTTGATACCTAAGTCTTGGTTTTCTTCTGGTTTATTGTCCCATCAATCCTTCTTCCTCTTCTGTTAAAAACCTTTCCGACTGTTGCACCTACCTCTTGCCTGATGAAATGCTCTGCTCTATCCATGTAAGGTATGCTACCTTAATGAATTTTATGTCAGGTTCTATACAACCCAAAGTTGTAATGTTTGTGCTACAAACCTTGTTCTTTGTAGTAGTATATTTTAGGTGTATTTGTAGGTTTACTTTGTGGTATATTTTAGGTTTGCGTTAATTTTTGAAATTGTATTTTTCACTTGTATGTTTTAATTTTCCAAGGGTTTTAACAAATTTTGGAGTACTTTTTAATATATTTTAAATTTGTTTATTTTGAACTTTTTGCAATTAATTGTAACATACAGGTTTTATGTTTTTAAACATTTTTATTTAACAATTTTATAACACAAAGTTTGTATAAATATAAATCATATAATTATAAAATAAACTGAGGATAAACATTTTTATTTAAATATTTTATAACAACATTTGCAGCGATAACACTTCTTTATATTCTCTAAGGTTTTCAAAACTTTTGAGCCAGGTTGTAATATATTTTTATTTTGTTAGTGTTGTGTCATTTTTGTAATTAATTGTAACATACATGATTTATGTTTTTGTTTTTAACAATATATAAACATTTTTAATTTAATATGTTATAATACAGTGTGCAGCAATATAATATCTTCGTATTATCTAAACAGTTTAAAAAAATTTTGAGCCACTGAGTAATATGTTTTAGATTGTTTGTTTTGAGCTTTTTGTAATTAATTGAAATATTAACATTTATATCACTAAACTATACTAGATTATAAAACTTTATCATATATATTATAAGATGATGAAATATCACTAAATTGTAAAATTATATTACTAAACTATATTTGATTATAAAACTATATCACTATTTATCATTGTGAAATAAATAAATTATGAAAATATTAATAAGTTTTTGTTTCACTACACAAAGTTTGCAGCAATAACACTTCCTATTCTCTGTGCTTCCAACACCCATCCATTGTTTTGATTTGCCTCCTTTGGAATCATTTCTGAGAACTACACTGTACTTCATCTTTTTCACCATTTTGGCACAAAGTGTTCCACTATCCCTGCAGCTATTTCTGTTAATACTTTACTAAATGTACTTTGTTCCATTGAAAATAACAGGTTGTTACCAGTACATTTTTGGTAACTTTCATTTCCTACAAAATTAAGTAGGGAGAGAACCTTTAATTCTATTGCAATTTAGTTAGAGTTGGTTATCTATTTCAAATGGGTTACTGGTGTCCCGTAACTGAAGTTGCTCTACATTTACATAATTTCTTTCTGCCACATCATTCAATTCATTGAGTAATAACAAATTTACAAAATCCATTTTTTCAAAAACAAACAAGAAGCCAAAAGTTAGGTTAATTTGAATTATCTGACAGATCTTCAGGATATGACAGAACCGAAAATAACGTTTTATGTAATTTTCTGCTGTGGCTTGGTCATTTTACGCATAGCAACGCAGGGCATGATACATCATACCGTTTTTACACATTATGTTTTGAGAACTGTAATCTGATGTACGTTTTCTGAATTTTACACTAGTATGTAATTATTTACGTAAATGATACATCATAGCCCCCAATAATTAGTTTTTAACGCTATTAATCTAAATTTAATATGTATTTATAAATATATTTATTAATATATAATATATTATGATCAAATTGTGTAAGAAATCAAAACAAACAAAATTCTTACTCTAAAAAAGCGGCAACACTTTAAACAATTTTACCACACGCTGAACTGTCAAAAAATGTGAAGTATTTTCGTGCCAGTTGCGTACAATTGTCTAATATATTTAATTAAAATTATTATTTTGTGAAATATTAGAGAGTTATTTCATAAAATTTATATTATTAATAATAACAAATGTTTTTGGTTATTTTTAAGCAATATAATTCTAAAATTCCCAATATAATGATGATTACATTTTTCTGATTATTATACCATTTGACGCCTATGAAAGTCCGAGCAGTTCCGTATCGGTTTCGTATTATTAGCTGTGTTAGGAAAATTTGAACTCTAACGTTGATGTTCTGGAAATTTTAAATATAAGTGACGTCACTTTATATAAATTGTGACGTGCACGCATTTTTATATGAAAAATACTATATTATAATCTATTTCTAATGAGTGTAGAGTAATAAAATCTCATGAAGTATTCAAAAGCGCTACAGGGTAATCCGTCAATAATCCGTCAATAAATTCCGTCCGCATTGCAAAATTCTGTCGTTTCATAAAGAGCAGGTAGGTATCACCCTGTTTTAAGGGATTAGTCCATTGTTATCGACAGATAAACACTGAGCCAGAGGCGCGCTAGTGGGTTAATTGACAAAAGAATATGCATTCTTAAAAATCATATTAAAGGAAATAAAAATGTAATACAGCAGAACAGTGTTATTAAAAAAAGATAAAATGTAACAATAAAATATATACGAACCGAAATCGGGAAATACTCACAAACACACACGAATGAACTTTACATATTGAAACACTTGTGGGGAGTTTAAATCAATTTATTCACAAAAACTACAAAAACTTTACTGGATACGTTATTACAATTCTACATCACTATAGTCTTCATCCGAAGAACTGTCATCATCCCCTGGTGTTATAATTATAGGGTCAACCACCTGATCGACCAAGTTGTCCAGTTCCCACATTTTATCTTCCTCTTTTAAAACATGCTGGATTGCTTTTTGCCAGTTTTCTGATGTGATTTCCATAATGGCTTGATCAAACAATACCTTGACATCTTTCATTTTAAATGTGGTATTGTGCCTTGCAACATATCCTTTAACTTGTGCCCATATAAGTTCTATGGGATTTAATTCGCAATGATATGGCGGTAGGCGTAGCACAGTCACTTTATACTTTTCTGCTACATCTTCTACGGCATATTTTATGAAGCGAGATTTATGTTGTTTTACTACGGCTAGTAGTTCCTTCTTTATTGAATTCGTCTCAAACTGAATACCTTTATTTGACAGCCAGTTAATAATTTCTTGCTTTCTCCAAGCTGAAGTTGGTACCTTCTCTGTGCGCCTTGAATGGTAGCTTGCATTATCCATAACCACGACCGAATCAGCTGGAAGAAATTTTAACATTTCCCCGAAGTAGTCTTCGAAGACATCCGAATTCATGTCCTCATGATAATCTCCCGTCCGACACGACTCAAAGCTTAACAAACCTTCTTTTAAAAATCCTTCTTCGCTTCCAATGTGAGCAATTATAAGCCTCTTCCCTTTTCCCGAAGGCACTTTAATACCCGTCGAAAGGCCTTCTATGAAAGCTTGGCGAGCACTTGTTACATTTTTATCTTGCCACATTTTTTGGACTATATAACCTTCGTTTATCCACGTCTCATCAAGATAAAAAATTTTCTTGTGCTCTCTGCGGTACTGTTTTATAGTTCTCAAATATTTTCGTCTCCAGCAAATGATTTCATCACTTTCCAGTAATAGTGCCTTTCGATTGTGCTTTTCCCAGGAAAAATTCATACTTTTTAAAGTTTTCCATAAAAGTTTTCTGGATATCAAAGGAATATCGTTATCTTGGCTTATCTCCATTAGTATTTTGTCAAGGGTGGGTATTTCCTTTTTAAAATAAAACGAATGAACCTTTCTTCGAATGTCACGTCTGGTGTCTTCACCTAAGATTTTTATTGGTCTTCCTGATTTTCTCTTGCATGGACTTAACTGGCCTGATATCTTTCTTTCTCGCAATAATTTAAAAATCGTGGATTGTCCAATTCCAGTCATTCGGGCACATCGCTCAACACTTTCTTGCACAGACAAACTAGGGTGATCGTGTTTTATGCAATCATATACATTTAAAATTATAACTTTTTCACTAACAGATAGCGGAGAATTTTTTACACCTCTTTTCTTTGGAGTAAATGTCGCCATTTTATAACTTTTTCACTATTTCTATATCACAATATTACTGTACGTTTAATTGGTGTAGCAACAATTACTAACTCGAATGTCGAATGTCGAATGATAATAATAAAATAAAAGAGGGATTATAATGAAAGTGTAAGTAAAACCTCATTACGCGTTATTAGTTTTCATGTTGATTTATTTTAGTTCTTAGTAATATTAGGAGGTGCGTCATACCCTTATCAGTTTCTTCTAATGCTTTTATTCGTTCAGTAAGGAAGTGAATTTGTTTTTATAAATAAAAATGTAATTAGCTTTAATGACCATATAATGGAATACGAGTTTGAAGAATAAGTTAATCGAAAAATTAAATAAAATTGGTTATCACAAAATATCCAAAATATGATATTTTGAGGTACATCAATTTTTGACGACGAAGTTGACATCCGTCCATTTGCCTACGCCCATGACGACACCGAAATTCAGGCAAATTTTATGACACTTCATGATTTATTACTCTACACTCATTTGAAACCAATTATAAGTGTTTAGAACATGGGCATATAGCAAACATGAATGTTGAGAAGCCCCTCTGTGGCTTTAAATAGAAATAATGGATTTGCAGTTTTAGGCACACAAAACCTAGATAATTTTAGCCTCCATCTCAAGTAAAAACATACAAACACCACCAAAACCCATTATTGCGTTGCATTCATTTTCACAACCTACTAAACCAAATTGCTCTGCTAAAATTAAGAAAATGCCTTTTCAAGTAGAAAGGCCAATGTTTCCTTTCACATTTGGGCTTAATAAATCTGGAAGTGTCATTACACCATTTCTATGTAAATCATTGTAGTTAATGTACTACATACACAGAACTGTACCTATATTTATCATAAATTTTTAGATAAAAATATCAACATGGGCGACTTCATGTTAAATAAAGTGTTTTTAGTGTAAGGTATACCATTACATAATTCAAAAAGTAATGAATGGAGATAACATTGTATTTTTATTGTTTTTATCTATGTATTTACTATTTTTAAACATTCTAAAAGTTGTGTGTTAACAACATACCAGATGTGTCAAAAACTGGTATTTTGGTACCTGTTAAGAATGGAATATGGAAGTAAACATTTCAACCTCAGAAATAATTAAAATTTGAATTTTGGGCAGGATTTCAAACCCAGCAAATTGAGGATATTGTAAAACAATAGGTAAATTCCAGGAAATGTGCATTCATTTTATTTTCAAAATTTGGGCAAATTTTCAGCAGACATTAATATTAAAATAACTTTGCCAAACAGTAACAAGAGACATATTGTGGAAAATTTTGAACAAACTAGACTGAAGTTGAGAGAAGCAGAATAGAAAATATGTGCTTATAGAGAAAGAAAAAATAACTTGTTGGAAGAGGTGATATTTAAGAGAAATATAAAAACTGAAAAGAGAAGGCAACAATGTTTTTATCTGGATGAAATATGGATAAATTAGGGACATTCTGCAAGAGAAGTTTTGGCAAGATAAACAGGTTACAAATTTATGGAGAAACAACACCACATTTAATCGAATCTATTCATCAACTATATAGTGAATGACTCAATATTCAAAATTAAGAAAAAATTTGGAAACTCGATATGATAATATGGATAATAAAAGAAACAATGGAGCCAATTATAATTGCTTTAGGTATTGATGACTAGTGATGGGTGATGCTATGTAATCTGAAGAAAACATACACATTTTTCTGTTTCTCTATGGTAAAGTCAGGCTAAAATCCTTAAAACTTGCTCATTTGCAATTTATATTATATTGTATAGAAGTTTGTCTTGTTATTGTATAGAATAGAAGTTGATGCATAAAACTGGGTCAAGAAGTTATCCATATTTATAATTTTTCATCTTTGAAGAGTCTTGTATAAACACTATTGTAATCTTAATCCATAAAAACCTTGCTATCATACATTTCCAAATAGAGTATACTAAATTCAGACCTACTGTAATATCATGTTCCATTCTACTGACACTATAGTGTAACTTTATAATATTAAAAAAGGTAATTTACTTCTAATTAAAGGGAAATAAATATATTTTGGTATGGTTGTAATGAGGAATTAAGGAAAATGAAAAAGTAGGTCAACTAAACCTAGTTTCATTCTTCTAATGATATAACAAAACATACTCCACTTGGCTGAGAAATACTAAGAAATAACTATTAATTTAGTGCTAATGCAATAAACTAAAATCAATTTGTATATATTGTTGACTAATAACCATTTCTGATTGATGTGTTTAAAAAAGATATTGTTATGAGATATAAAACAAAAGACTAAATAAATATCTCTGTTAATATTCTAATGTACCTAATGCAATGAGCATAGACAGTCAATAATGTTTACCATAAATTTACCAAATAAGATAAGTGTTTGATAAAAGATAATTTGTGCAAGAGTTCATGTCAATAACTTTTATCAAAAATGCCTTGGGTATTTCATTTAACAACACTTTTAGTGAACAAAAATTATCTCTACTTGGATAGATACTATTAACCTATTTAGACTAAATTCTAGTGAATGACATAACTCTTGATTTCCTTTCCTTGCAACACATTAAACCGCATGACGTCATCAGCAGACCATGATCAATGGAGCAAAGAAGGTGAATTTAGGTCAAGCAAATCGCGAAATAAAAGAGAGAAAGAGACAGAAAGTTAAGAATGGTTAAAAGGAAAAGTATACACTAGTATTTTATAAAAAATTAAATACGTTAATGTATTTAAACAATATTCCGACAAAAAAATAACAATTCGTTCGACCTAATTGTTTTGATGCCAATAATATTTATGTTAAAAAAACAAAGATTTGTTCTCAAGCACCAACAAACTAATTCAGCTGATTGCTGGCAGCGTAAACACGAATGTTAGTCACCGTCGGACCATCACTATAGGCCGTTCGGTAATTAGAGCGGCAGGTAGCCTTCAATCTAGCAACCACATTACTAGGTTAATTACGTTCAATTTGACATTGAAACGATGACAGTAGTTGTGTGCACACGTCATGGCGTCGAAACGTTCAAACAAAAAAACAGTGTTATGTCAGAAATTAAAAACTTACCTGAACTAAAGTGGGACCGCTTAGTGTCTCCGTTCTCGGCATCCCCATCCAGAGGTCTTTTTCTGGAATCGGCGATCTCAGGCGAGGGGCATGTATCCATTCCCGAATCGGCAGCCATTTTGCTTGGAGTTAAAATCGAAATGTCATTCGGCGCAAACAGAGAGCGGACAGAATTTCCCACTGAACACAGTTTCAAAACAGAGTGGCACTCACACACGTTCGTAAGAAAATAACGACTAATCGGTTTTGTTGGGTTTTGTCAGGCGATATGCGCACTCGCTTGTCAATTGTACGTTATGCGCGCGACACTCCAATAACTACTTGCTGGCTGCTCGTTTTGCAATTTGTATTATTCTATTCGTTCAGGAGAAGGCGGATAAAGGATAACTATACTTCGCACTTTCGCAGTAACGTGCAATGGGGATATGGTGTGGCGGGGCTAAGCGCACAATTATTATTGTTAATTCACTTAAAATAATATGAATTTAATTTTCAGAGGCCTCAATTTTTCATCCCCACCTTTCGCCTTGATCTTTGAAATTTACGGTAATTTCTAATGTTTTGATTGGCTCTGCAAATAAAAAATCTAATTAAATAGGTATAATACAGCAGTTTAGACTATTGTACTGGTTACGTAGTTACATTTTATGGAAAACTCCCAAACTGCATTTTAACAAAATTAAATCCATGAGTTCAAGAAGAAGTACATGTCAACAAATAATGGTTTGAGGTTTGACTGTCAAAAAATAAAAAAGACTATATTGTCCGCTTAGAAGTCATTAACAAAAAATAATCTGAGGTATAATTCTAGCAGTTTTACAGAAGGAAACTTAAAAGAATGATTTCAAATGTAGTTGATCATATAACAGTGCAGAAACTTACACATGGGTACAATAGACAAAAAACCACACACATTAACAAACTCAACACTCTTTAAGAAAACATCATTAGCACATGTAATAGCCAAATAAGACAAAATGTTACTAGCACAGCAGTTGTAAATTTATCAAAAAGATAGTTGAACACAAGAGAGAACTGATGCTCTCAAAGGTCTAAATTTTGTTAGTCAATCAAGAACTATCAACACACGAAAAGGAAGAATATAAGTAGATGGAAGAAGAGTAGGTACTTTGCAAAAAGGAACTGGAAAAAAGCGCAAAATCAACAGCAAATGTTATTAAAGAGTAACTCAAAGCTCTAAAACATGATATATAATTACCAGCTCCATAATAATATTACCATCCGACCGACAAGAGCAACGCAATAGTAATCATGGACAAAATTTAATACCAGGAGAAAATCTAACAGTTGGTCACAAATGGACCTTATACGAAACTAAAAAAGGACCCAACCAAATTATTAGAGAATAGAATATGTATATTAAACATTAGACAAATTTAAGGAATACCTGACAGACTACCAAAGAAGAACATTACCACCCAAGCAACTACAGCGGAACACCACACCTATAACGAGTCCCAAAAATATACAAAGAAAACTTACCGCTTAGACCATTTCGCAGTAGCAATAGCAGCATGGATTCTCTTTGTAGCAAACTGTCGAAGTTCCTAAACATAATTAATTGAAAACAACGACAGTCAAAAGAAAAAGCAATTACACAGTGGTATATACAAACTTTAATGTGGCGACTGTCCAAAAACTTACATCGATCAAAGCGGTAGAACTTTTTACAAACGGATAGCAGTGCATAAACGGGCTTTCAATAATAGAAAAACAGATTCTTCGTACGCAGTTGACCTTCTAGACCATAATAATTCTTTTAATGACCAATTTCAAATTCTTCACATTCAAGATAAAGGCCTTAAGCTATCTTTATAAGAATATATGGATATTAACAAATTAAAAAATACAGTCATAATTCCGAATGACCAACTTGAGACAAACAGTTCTCCCCTCCTCAATTTATTCAGTTGAAGACTATAAAGTGTAAACGCATACCAAAAATAGATCACTTGAGAAAGGCACTCTGCCGAAACAGCTGTAGTGATAATAAATCATAATAAATTTTGTGGAAGTTTTGAAAACAAAAGTTTTCAGTGTTTTATCGTTAGATAAAATGAATTTTCATCAAGTAACTGTCGAATCCATCACTCACTTATCAAGTCATTATATCATAGAGCCTAAAACATCTGCTCTAATTAAAATGCATTTTAGGAAAAAAACCTGCTAATAAAGATTTTAACAAAAATTGATTACCCATTGTTATTTATAAACAAGGAATTTTACAAGATCGAAGATAGGAATCAACATAACACCATAATTAATCCAGAAACGCTCACAAAAAGGGATTTAAAGATATATACAAATTTAAATGTGGCGACTGTCCAAAAACTTACATCGGTCAAAGTGGTAGAACCTTTTACAAACGGATAGCAGTGCACAAACGGGCTTTCAATAATAGAAAAACAGATTCTACGGAAGCAGTTCATCTTCTAGACCATAATAATTATAGGATAGGGACGACTGGAGAGAAATTCTTGAGGAGGCTAAGACCCACGCGGGGTTGTAAAGCCAGAATGATGATGATGATGAAAATCTTGAGGGTCACTTTACAACCCATCCAGAGTTGTAAAGCTAGAATAATGAATGAATGAAATCTTTATTGAACTAGGCAACCTCAATATTTTACAATTGCTACCAATAATACATTATGGACGTTAACATAATACTTACATAATATGGACGCAAAAACACTACACAAAATAAATAAAAATTGTACAATATCATGAAATCATTATGAATTATAATAATAAACTGAAAAAAATAAAGAATTTTACATAAAATCTGTGACATATAAGATAAAATCAGTTAATTAACATAGTCAATGAATTTTTTCTTTAAAATAAATATATTTGGAGAATATTTAAGATGGTCTAGCAGCTTATTATAACTATATGTATTAGTTCTATAAATATCTATCTGGTTGATTGATCCAGTGAAATGCAGATTTGAATTAAAAGATACAAATTCATCAAAATACGATGGAGCCAGATTATTTATGATTTTATAGGCATATAAGAGTCATTGACAGATAATCAAGCCGTTGCTCGACAGATAAGCACTCTAAAGTACTCAACATACTTAAAATCGGTGTTAGTCGATTTCAATGTAAAATCATGCGCATTCCTCGATTTTGGAGATTTTGCAATTGAGAAATTTGATTCAGATTTAAAAAATGTAGCATCAAGGCACAATAAAAAAATGGATTATAGGTTATAGGATTATAGTCCTATACGCAGTTATTCTAGATTGAAGAATATATTCTTCTTCTTTAAGTGCCATCTCTGCGGCGGTGTTCAGCAATCATCATAGCTATTCTGACTTTTGAGACGGCTGCTCTGAAAAGTTCATTTGATATACATCCGTACCACTCTCTCATGTTGCGCAGCCATGACATTCTACGCCTCCCTATTCTTCTCTTTCCTTGGATATTTCCCTGGTATTTAAAATTTCTATTTCTTTATTCATCCTTCTCAAAACATCTGTTACGATAAATTCTGACCCAAAACGGTAAACATGTTTATTACTAATATGCTTATTCATTCGAGTATTTTCTAGGTAATGCCTAGCTGACACACGTTGGGTCCCCCTTTGTTATAATAACAACAATTCGAACCTTCTGGAGACGAGCCGATGTGAAAATACCAGTTTGCCGTTACCATTTCGCCGCTCGGTCTAGTCGAGAGGGCCGTCGACGTTTCTAGTTAACGGTACTGGCGTATATAACAGGACATTTTATTTGGAAGAGAAACAGTTAATTTTGAAGATTCGCGCCGCGCTTAAATTGTAACGTTCGTATACATAAATTATGTAATTATTAGTCAAATAAATTGTTGTACAGTGGTTTAATAAATTGATATAAATTACCGTGTTTTAATAAATTAAAATAACAATAAATTAGAATTAAATAAAGGCATAACACCTCTTTGTTTGTGACATGTTCTGTCCACAATATTTTCAGAATTCTTCTATACACCCACAGCACGAATGATTCCAGTTTTTTCATTGATGTCGCATTCAAGGTATAAGATTCCATTCCATAAAATCGAAAAAACGTAGCACCTCGCACACCTAACTTTTAGTTGCAATTTTAAATCCCTTGTACATAGCACCCTTCTCATTTTGTTGAAATTTGCTCTAGCCTTTTCTATTCCGATTTTGATCTCCTGAATGTAATCATTTGTGGAGTTAATCATTGTTGCCAGATATGCATATTTGTCCACTTGTTCGACGTTGGTTCCGTTTATTAGAAGATTCTCGTTATTTTTGAGTTTTCGATATTCTAATAAATTTCGTCTTCTTGACGTTCATTGTTAGACTGTACTCTTTTCCATACTCCGCTATTCTGGTCACCAGTCTCTGAAGATCTTCAATATTTTCGGCTAAGATCACAGTGTCGTCCGCATATCTAATGTTGTTATTGAAAACTGTATTTACCTTTATTTCAGCTGTTTCACCCTCAAGAGCTTTTTTCAGGACCTCTTCGGAATAGGCATTAAATATAATTGGCGACAATACGCATCCCTGTCTCCACTCCACGTCTAATTTCGAAGAATATCTAGTTTTATGATGTTTTTTTAGTTATGTACCTTATTATACACTAGACTACTATCTACTTGAAAACCAAGGTTTTTGATACAATTGACAAATACAATTCGGTCACTATCAATAAAAAGCTTTAGGTTATTCAAATTTAGGTTTTTGTATTTGTACCTGTTGGTACAATCATCGTATCTGGGCCACATACTACGAAACGATAAATACTCTCTTCTACATGTCATCATGCAAGGAAGAGTAAAGGGAAGAAAAAGCTCTGGAAGAAAGAAGAAATCTTGGCTGAGGAATATCAGAGATTGGACTAACCTCAGTGTTGAACAGATATTTCATGTTGCAAAAGATAGACAAGCGTTTAAATAAGTGATCTGAACCTTCGTTAGAAGACGGCACAATAAGAAGACCTTAAGAAGCATTAGCATTAGCTTTAGTAGTAGTCATATTTCTGCTCCAAGAATTAGATTCATTCTACGCATATCAACATTTATATCAATACTATAACAAGCTAACAAAGTATTATCTGCAAACAGACTCACAAACTCACAATCAATGAATAAATTTAAATCATTTAAATAAAGTATAAAGAAAAGTGGGCCAAACACACTTTCATGGGGGACACCAATGTTACGTCCACGATCGTCCCTTTTCCATCATAATCCTTTTCTCGGACAGATACTCCGCCACCACATTTATCAGGTAACCAGGGCGTCTCTCATCCATTGCCTTCATTACCTCGTTCCACTGCAGCGTATTGAATGCATTCCTAATGTCGAACAACAGCAGGGCCGCCCAGCGATGTTCATCCTATCTGTTGTGCAATGCTTCGAGCATACTCACGATTCCATCTATTGTGCTTTTCCCTTTACAAAAACCAAATTGCCTCCGAGATAAAACACCTGACCTCTCAATCATGTTGTCTATGCGTACTCGCAGCATCCTTTCATACAGCTTACCGATGCAAGGAAGAAGACAGATGGGGCGATACTTTTCAGTACCAACCTCGATGTCCTCCAAGGCTCAGGAAAAGTTTGTGCTTCCAGCAGTGCATTCATGTGTTCCAGAAGCCACGAAGGCCCCGCCCGTCCTAGGCCCTTCACCTGCGCGTCCCTCGGACTGGATCCAATCCAATGCCTCGACAAATTCATCCATGGTAAAAGGTACGGCCCGCTCAGCTCCCTCGTCTCTCCATACTTCATGCCATCTGCCGTCCGGAAAGAACTCTCGTGTTACCTTAAGCTTCTTGTCCATAGGCATTTCGTAAGGAGGATACGCATGGAACTTCTTATATCCCTGACCCCAGATGTCCTCATCCAGCTTTTCACACAGTTCTTTCCAGTGAATTCTTTTTCTGTACGGATTTTCCTGTAAAGTTCCCTCTTCCTTGCGCGGTACTCTTCCTCGATGACCTCAGGGTTGATCCCTGCTCTGCCCCTTGCTCTCGTTGCTTCTTCTCATTGCTTTTTATTGATACTGATAAATCATGACATTTGAACAGCTTAGCCATTTTTTGAAATACAGATCTTGCTTTCTCTATCCTAGATTCTATTTCTAGAGAATGGTCCCAATTTTCATTGACGTTCGAAGGTAGGTGTATGTTTTTACTCTTTTTATTGGTTGACCATTCACACTGATTCTTTTAATTTGCTGTTCCTTCTTAAAGATCATCATACATTTTGTTTTCTTAATGTTCAGCGAAAGTCCATATCTCTGACTCACTTCCGTGATTCTATTTATTAACTCCTGGAGGGCTTTATGACTGTCAGCGAATACCACCGTGTCATCCGCGTATCTGATGTCATTGATACATTCTTCGTTGAGTGATAGTATACATCCCTGTCGTGCCCCACGTTTGATTTTGATATCGTCGGATTTTCCTGCCTCTGTACGGATAGACGATGTCTGATTTCAGTCAAGATGGCTAATAATTCAGGATTCACTTAGATCACAAATTCCAATATTCGTTAATATCTCCATCAGCTTGTCGTGTTTTACTATATCAAATGCTTTATGATAATCAATGAAGCATGTAAAAATATCGCAATTCACATCTCTAAATCGTTCAAATGGCACTTGTATACTAAAGACAGCCTCTCTCGTACCCACTGCATTCCGAAAACCAAACTGTGTACGGCTGGTTTTTTCTTCGCATAGTCTATATACCTTTTGATGTATGATTTTTAAAAATAACTTTAAAATGTGACTCCTTAAGCTGATGGTCCGGAAATCATTGCAGGATACGGATTTTGGTTTCTAATCCAAAAAATAATAGAACGAAACAGAATACCACAGAACTACTGATTACATGAGTTGATTTTCTTAAAAGAAAAAAAAATCCCGAACGACTACAATTTGCCCAAGGTACAATAAGTATTATACCTTGGGCCACCAAAGGTTGTAACTTGGGCCACTGGTAAACATAATTACCAAAACTTTTATTTTAATAATTAACAGACACATTTAAAGTTACATAGGAACAAAATCCTTTTAATATTTGTATTATTAAGTTTTGTTTAGAATAAGGACCATTTTAAGCAAAATGAGTTACCAATAATATAAATCAATGATTTATTCTTATTAAACATAAGAACAAACAATTTAAATAACGTAAACTTTACTCAATAAAATACTTTTCAAAATCCAAGTTAAAAGTATAAATATCCTGTTGACGTTTTGAGGATCCATCTTTCTTGGGAACTTCCACGACGCTTTTAATGATGTCTTCCTTTTCGATTTCATATGCCTTTATATCAATCAGGCAGAAGTTTTCAGATAAGCGGATTCTCTTCAGGTAATTAACCATTATTGTTGAAGTTAAAGATACTATTTTAGCAACATAAAATCGTACGATCCTCTTTCCAATAAGTTTTGTTAGGTAGAATCTACCAGTTTCCAGTGTAAACTCTGTTCGTGTGTCTGGTTTGTTATTTTTAGATATATGTCCTTCCCAATCTATGCCTGACTCATGCTCAGAAGACGGATCCCTGTTAAATGATGCTTCCCTGCTAAATGATGCTGGGTGTCCATAATTTTTCTTTTCACAGCTGTTTTCTTCATATTTTTGTTCATTCTTTCCTCATGCTCGTTTTCTATTTCATTTTTCTCAGGTGTATCAGTTAAGACTAGACACTTTCCCCTTTTACGACCTTTTTGTATGTTTGTTCTTGGAGGTGTCTTAGGTAAAGGGCGGACTACCTCTGGTGACTTGTATGGTAGCTCAGGTTCTTCAGTCTCAGCAGTTATTTTATGATTATTAATAGGGGGTCTGAAATAAATATCTTCATTGATACTAGCAGGATTATCTCTATCAGTGACCGAAGAACTATAGAACTCGTGTTCTTGAAATACATTTTCATTCACTGGCCAGATCCCTGAAACTCTGAATCCAGATTCAATGTTTGTGCGATTAAATGCTAGTTTATATGCCTGACCAGAAATTTCAGCGACATTGTAAATATATATTGGTTTTAAAAACAACGCAAAGAGCAATGGAACGAATCATGCTTGGAATATCACTAAGAGACAAGATTAGAAACACCGACATAAGACGTAGAACGAAGATTAGGGATATTGTGGAAGAAATTGCAAAAATGAAATGGCGCTGGACAGGTCACGTAGCCCGATATAATGACAACAGGTGGACACGGAGAATTCTGGAATGGAGACCAAGGACGACAACAAGAAGCATGGGAAGACCTCAAAAAAGATGGGTAGATGACATAAGAATAGTGGTAGGCAAACAGTGGATTAGATCGGCGCAAGATAGAGAAAGATGGAAGCAATTGGGAGAGACCTACATTCAGGAGTGGATGGAAAATGGTTGACAAAGAAGAAGAAGATTGGTTTTCTTGGGTTTCTTATAATCAATTCGGTGCACGCGTTGTTATAATAAGTTTTATATGGGCCAAAAACATTGCGATCGAGGGGTTGGAGCTTATGGCTCATATGAGGTGGAATAGTCAATATTACGATCCCATGTTCTTTAGCTAACTTGATGATTTCGAAGGTAATATGACTTTCATGATTGCTGCAGTCACCATTAACGGAGGTTGGCAACCACATTTCTAAAAGTTTCTCTGTCTTTTGCAACGTGGAATAATTCGTCTACAGTCATGTTTGTCCAGTCTCGAATATTTCGCAGCCATGACTTCCTCTTTCTACCTATTCCCTTTTTGCCATCGACTCTACCCTGCATGATGACCTGCAGAAGACTATATTTATCATTCCTCAGTATGTGTCCAAGGTATGCAGTCTTGCGTACTTTTATTGTTCTCAACAATTTTTTGTCTCGACCCATCCTTCTCAGCACTTCCTCATTGGTGACCCTGGCAGTCCATGGGATTCTCAACATTCTCCGGTATATCCAAAGTTCAAAGGCTTCAAGCTTCTTAACTATTTGCTCTTTTAATGTCCATGTTTCTACCCCGTACAATAGTTGCGACCAGACGTAACATTCAACAAACCTCAGTCTCAGCGCAGTATTCAAATTTTTGTCACAGAACAATTGCTTGAATTTCAAGAACGCTGCCCTTGCCATTTCTATTCGTACCCTGATCTCTTGGTCTGGATCTAATTCTGTGTTGATGTAAGCTCCCAGATATTTATATTTTGTCACTCTCTCTATTTGCTGTCCACCAAGAGTTAGTTGTTCATTATTTATTGGACTCCTTGATACTATCATAAATTTGGTCTTATTTGTATTGATGTCAAGTCCCATTTGAATGCATTCACTATTTATTGCATCTAGTAAAGGCTGTGTGATATGTATAAAATGCCTTAAATATTCTAAGAATATGACTCCATTGGACCAACCACTAGGATGAGCTGTTCCCACCGAATCAGCAGGTGCACCTTTCAATATATAGGGCTTAAAATTCACTCTGGGAAATATGTACATAGGGGGGACAGCATTCCCTGAAGCACTTACAGCAGCGATAAATGTTACATTAGTACCCCTTCCTCCACTTGTAGCGGAACCAACTTGTTTAATATCCTTGCAAGCTACATTTTTTCCAGGAACGTAAAATTAGTGTTACCACTCTCATCAACATTGTATATTCTACTGGGTGTGAAGGTATGCTTATTTATGAGTTAAATATATAAAAAAATAATGAGACATTGTGTTTGTTGAAGCTGGTTCCGCGAGATAGGCTAGTGGCTTGTGGCTTTCTTAAAATAAGTTGCTTATGGCGACTCATAAAGTCAAGGAACCACTGTTTTCCGGCACGATAATTATTATTCCAGGACGGTGGGACTGGCTTATTGTTGGCTTTAGCGTATTCAAATGCTAAAGTTTGCAAAGAGCGAAGTAAAAGTCCATAATGCATATGACTCGTTTGAGTTAAATACTGACAAGTCGTTCTCCTCATCAGTGAAAAATACTTTTCGGACTGCGCAAGCACCATAAGAGAGGAAATTGTTGGGACCACGGACCAAAAATTTTCGGGTGACACTAAGTGTCGTCACGGACGACACACACATAGAATTCCTTTGCAGCTAATCGGACCGATATTTGCTTTTCTTGAATTGCATTGAAAGCTTTTAATAGGTTTTCATGATCTGTCGGAGCTCTTTTTACACCGGTTTTGCTTCTAGGCATCTGTAAAGAGATCTGTTAACACAAAAATTAAAAAAGAAAATTATCTATCCTATAAATACTTACTTTTCAAAAAATAATTCACTATATTTTCAAGACAGCCGCAAATGATTTCTGGTGGCGTTCAACAACTAACCACAGAATGACGGCGATTGTAGAAGAGCTTGACATAAGAAGCAGAGAGAGTTCGCGCGCCAATTAAAAGAAAATGAGGTGGCTCATGGTACAAGCTACCCCAAGGTACAAGCCTCTCCCCTACTACCTAATGCAAGTATTATCCAAAGAATAAATGAAATATTCACACATTGTCAATATTTAAAAAAACATTTGGGATGATGATGGCCAACATTGAACAGAAAGACATAAAAAGAATTTGAAAAGACTATGATATTAAAGAGTGAAGTCTAAGAAGAGAGAGACGAGTTTAAGGTTTATAAAAAGAAGAAAAATATCGTGGTTCAGAAACTTAAGAAAGCGGTGTTGCTGACATTTTAATCAACTGCTTATTTCGTGTAGCTGTAAGTGAGAAGGCAAGTGAAGAACCAGTCATAAATATTAAATCAATCAATTTAAATTAATTATAATAATTAAAAGTATTTGACTTAAATAATATCGTTTATATCTGAGGTCCAGATAGAATTGAAAGAATTGTACCACGTTTTTGATATCTAACGAGATATATCTAAACCAATACACACAAATACCCTTCAAGAAAAATGAAATTGAGGGGCTCGGTAGTAAACAATGGTAAGGGACAAATTTTGATTTTTCCCGAAATATTATCTAAAAGATGGCAAGGGACATGGCAACGCAGAAAACTTGACTTATTTTATCCTCCGAATAACAGATGGCGCAAGATTAATTTCTTAAAATTTGGTAAGAGACATGCATACGCATGAAAATAATGTTATGTGTCCATGATGGCGGAAGACAAAGCAAGTTGTTCAAATCAAAATGGCTTTTTTGATGTTATAAGTGACATTTCTGAGAGCTACGATGATTATGACTCAGATAAAGATCCTGAATTTCAAATATTTAGTGAAGCTAGCTCGATTAACTTTCTACAAAGAAGGTAATTTATTGATATTTTTAGAATAATTGTTTGCAAGTAAAAAATGGTAAAGGATGTACTTAACATTGTTTACATCCACATTCACTTTGCATAAAAACTTAACATTTTTTACTTGCAAATATGAAAATGAATGAATCGGCAGCCCTATAATACTTAATACGATTTTTATTTATGTTTTAGAAAACTTTTGAAAGAACATGGGCTTCAAGAAATTTCTTCTCACACATACCCAGAGTCCAGTACTGAAGAAGAAGGAGAGAAGAAAAAGAAAATGGAGGAAAATTAAATGAACACAGTAAACAAGAAGAAGAAGATTCTGTTTCAGAAACAAAATCTAGAAAAAGGAAGCGCAATTTTAGTAAGCAATTAAAAACGAAAGAGCTCAGAAATCGCGGAAAAGAATATAAACAATACAGAGGTAAGGGAAATATTGTTTTATCAAAAACACAAGGTCCACCGTGTAGTTGCCCCAATAAATGCTATGAGTTATTTGCATCTTATGAAGAGCTGCAGACAATTTTTGTTAATTTCTGGGGCATGAACAGTTTTGATACACAAAATGCTTACTTACAAGGTTGTATGAGATCTAAAAATGTGACTAGGAAGAAAACTAAAGCACTAATGTCAAAAAGATCTCAAACTATTGAATATAAATTAAAATCACAAGGAAAAGATGTTAAGGTATGCAAAATGGCTTTCCTAAGTATCCATGGCTTACAGAAAAATCGAGGTCGAGTTGAAAATCTAGTAAAACAATTAAAAATTGGATCAAATACTCCAAAATCAGATCTAAGAGGTCGACATTCAAACCATCCTAAAAAATATTCCAATTCTGATATAGATTTTCTGAAATCTTTTATCGAAATCTTACCTAAGTACAAAAGCCATTACACCCGTGCTGACAGCTCTAAACAATATATGAGTATGGAATACTCTATTCAGACTTGTTATGAGAAATATGTAGGAGAATGCATTTTGAAAAAGAAAACTCCAGTTTCTGCAGATAAATTCAGAAGAATATTTACTGAAGAATATAAGTTTCAAAACTCCAAAAATGGATACATGTCAAGCGTGCGATAAGTTTTCAGTGGCTTTAGAAAATGCTAAGTTACACAATAATGAAACTGGAGTTAAAAAAATTAAAACTGAACAAGAATTACATCATAGAAAAGCTGAAGCAGGTCAACAGGCAGTCAGAGACGCAGTAGAGGAAGCAAACTTAAACCCAGATGTGCATGCAATAAGTTTTGATCTACAGCAAACCCTTCCCACACCAAAGCTTACCACTGGTCCCATGTTCTATAAGAGAAAACTGTGGTGCTATAATTTAAGCATACATTCCCTTGGAGATGGTCAGGGTCACTTTTTTATGTGGGATAAATCTACTGCTAAAAGAGGGTCGGACGAAATCGCTAGCTGTCTCAAAATGTACTTTGAGAAAAATAATATTCGTGGCAGAAAACTAATAGCTATTTCAGACAATTGCTACGGACAAAATAAAAACTGGACTATCATTGGTTTTTGGCTTTGTCTTTTACAAAATGACTATTTTAAAGAAATAGTTCATATATTTCCTCAGGTAGGACATACAATGTTGGCAAGCGACAGAGACTTTTCTGTAGTAGAAAATTATGTCAAGAAAAACTGTGAAATGGTCTATTCACCCAATCACTGAGAAGACATTTTAAAGAAGTGTCAGAAAAAAAAACCATTTCTAGTAACTAGGGTCCAGCAAGAGGATATATACGATTGTTCAGTACTGAAAAGCTATTTTAATCAACCGGTAGGTATTTTACAAAGTAGTGTGAAATTATGCCTATCTTCAGAAGTTCCAAAAAATATACAATATTCAGCATCATACAGCGGATTATTTAATTCCATGTCCTTGAATAAAAGAGGAAGACCAGCTGCAGAAGAAAAATTTCCTACACTAACTCAAAAATATAATCATCCCCTTAGTATTCATCCAGAAAAACTGAAAGATGTAAAATCATTCTTGGAATGGATTCCAGCTGTTTATCACGACTGGTATATAAATTTAAAATAAACCCCTAGTACGTACCAAATTATGTTAAGTCAACACCACTTAACATGTTACGTTAAACTTTTTCGAATATTTTAGGTAAATAATGTTAAGTTGTAGTACATATTTTTATATTTTTCTCAATAAACACATTGTAAAAAAATACTTGGTATTTCATATTTTGCCTACTGATTAACAACATAATTAACTAATTTGAACATGATTCATAGCCTTATATTTTTTTATAAAAAATATAAGAATATTTTTTTCAAAATTCAACACTTCAAATCTTCTGTATTGTCCCTTACCATTTTTTACTGCCGGACCCCTCAATTGTTAATAGTTGTCAAATTGTCATCTTTTAAGTATATTTTTGTATTATTATTTTACCATTTTGTTTTAAAAGATAGTAGAATAGCATAAGATATTTGCATCATTCAAAAGATAAATATTTTTCAGATATATAATATAAAAATTGTCACGCAAGTGTTTTAAAATAAATTACAAATATGAGATACAATTATGTGATCTGTACATGTAATTGCTGTTGCAGGAGACGATATTTTTCTTAGCATTTACATAATATTTTAAATACATGTTAGATATAATTGAAATATACACGTTAGATATATATGCAATTAAAAAAATAATAAATACAAATGTCGTTTTTAAACCTTGTCAAATATGTTATTGTAAATATATTCATTGAATATTTTTAAATTGAAACTACACTTACCTTAATGGACCACATCACCCATAATTTAATGGTTTCCTCGATTATGAAATGGAAACAACACGAAAAATTTATGAAAGCCCAATTCAGGATGGATGGATAGGTAAAAGAAATAAAAATAATTGAACTGAAACAATTTGACATATAATAAACAATTTAGTTAATGGAATTATTGAAAATTGATTCAAAATGTACTGTTGGTATTTGTCTGCCATCTATGGACAAATAGAAAAAGTTCTGAGTATTTTAACTAGAAAAATGCTTTTAAAAATTTTTATTGTAATTATATCTCAACAGATGACGTACTAAAAATTATTTCAAATCCATTCAAAAATAAAAAAAGAATATCTTGTTTCTTGTTTAACATAGTTAAAGCGCTAATTGTTTAATTTTTTCAGAAACCGTTGGTAGCTTTTTAACATAATTAATTTTTTGATCATTAACTATTATAATGTGACAGTTTCTGTAAGGTCGCTAAATGTCAAGTTTATGTCAAAACAAAAGCAACTTCACAACAAATGACAACAAATATGTGTGACTAATGCAATATTTATTGAAATGATGCATTTGCCAATGAAAACTGCAAAGGATTTATTTCTGTTTCTTTCTATGCATTGTTAAAAATGCGCATTGCATTGACGTAGAGAGTGACAGACAAAGGTTAGAGAAATTGTTTATAAAATACGATAAGGGGGTCATGTTTTGAGTCCCCTAATAAATAAGATTTTTTGGCAGCTAGTTTAGTTGGTTGTTGACAATCTTACTGTTAACATCTCTGAAAAACAATGCTTTTTAAGCAGCTTTTGCTGCTTGTATTTTGCGCTCTAGGCGCACTTGGTCAAATACTGATAGATAGTTATCCTCCTGAACTTTACAATGGAAATACTGATGATGAAACCAATGTAAAAGTAAGTTTATTTTTAGTCTTTTTACCGCTTTTTTATTTGCTGAACAATTTTGTCATTAATAAAAAAAATTAATATTTTGGTGATAATTATGTTTGTAAATATTTACTTACTCATATTCTGTATTATATAATTTAAAACAAATATATTTTTGCGCTATTGGTTTAGGAATTTATATTCATTCTACATCTTATTAATTATTTAAATTGTAATTTTCCCCTGATGGGGATCAAATATCAAATCCATATCTCACCTCACTAAGGATGAATTGTTATCTCCTACTGGCCTCTTACATTTATCCTTAGTAAGAACTGTTCGTCCTGCTCGTCATTTCTGATATATTTTTTTATTTTTGTTTGGTTTTTTAATATCACAAGATATTAATTTTTGTATTTTCTAGAAATTACTTATTATTATTAGCATTTGATATTTCAACTTTTGCTTCAATGCTACTTAAATATTTCCAGTCTGGGAGTCAAAATATCAAATAAAATATTTCTAATTAGAATTGTTAACTGTCAGAGATTATAATAATTAAACAGTTAAGTTTCACAAGAAAATAACTTCAGAACCAAAAATAATTCTAACCAAATAGTCACGACAAAACATGAGATCTGTAAATATAATTTCAGACAGCAGTTTTTTCTGCTATTTTTCTTTAGTCAAGAATATTTTTTTCTTTTTCAAAATAAGATACCTACCGTTGACAAACTTTTAGCGGACATTATGTAATAGTGACTAAACTTTGCCAAATATAACAAGAGACAAAGTGTGGAAAATTTTACACTAGTTGGGTTTCATATACTTAGGAGAAACCTACTAGAAACTTTGTGCTGCAGAGAAAGAAGAAATACTTTGTTGGAGGAGGCGATATTTAAGAGAAGCCACTAATATTTTTGATCTGATTGAAACATAGATTAATTAATGACTTTTGCAAGAAAAGGCTGGCAAGGTGAACAGGATAAAAAACATGCTCTTCAGGCATTTACGTCGATGAGGATGCCAGTAACTGCCTGGGAATGCATTCATGGAAAAAAAACACCTGTAAATCGAAATGATTGGAGAAGCTTGTTGAAGGAGGCCAAGGCCCGATTTGGGCTGTAGTGCCATTGGATGGATGGTATATATAAAAAAGCCCAAATACTAGGAAATGTACTGCATAGATGAATTTTTAATCAACATTTAATGTTCACTAAAGTCTTCATAATTAAAAAAGCATATTAAGTATTCTTATCTGATTTATCTATTTTCCTTTACAACATTTACATCATATCTGATGTGTAATGACAATAAATGATCAATAATAATAATATCTGTTACATTAAACTATTTAATGGCAATAGCACAATTAGTCTGATTATATCTAAAATATCTAATACAGTTATAATTATATCAGTGAAACAATTTTAAAGGTACATCCAGTAATGACCTGGTATTGTGGTTTAAATTTTTATTGTATACGTCACTTTCTTAAGTTTAAATGTTTTGTTTAGACTAAGGAGTTTATTTAAGTCCATATAGTAAGTGTGGATATAACTGAATTCCAACAATTTTGAATAATATTAAAATATGTATAAAAAATGATCTAATAGCCGGATGTAATAATTACACCTCATGACATCACCATCTAATAACTTAACTTATAATAATTATAAATTTTTACTCTTAATATAAAGCAAGAATGAAATTCGTAGACAAAATACAAAAGATAAAAATGGTCATCGTTTGAAAAAGAAGCTACAAATTTTACTAATTATTAATAACTAATTGTAAAATGTCAGGTTTTCTACTATTATAGAAAAGAGAGTTTCTAAATATTTCTTATTTCTTCTGGCTTATGTCTCTCCCGTATACAAACACTCTGATGTTGCTCCTAGATCTTTGAATTATTTGATGATCTCGAAGTTATAGCTACTGATAGTAATAGTTGGCCTTATTCGCTGTCGTTTTTGCTTTGAAACTACTATGTGTTTTGTTTTACCATATATATTTAGACTGGTATTTAACACATTGGCTGCCACCATAAGAGTGCCACTGTAAGTTCCCCAGGTGCTAAAGTGAAAAATGCCTAGAAAACGATATTTATTCATACAAATGGTTAATAATATAAAGTAAGTTTATATTCTTACAAATTAAAAAAAAAAAACTTGCAAGATCACGGGTGATCCTAATGGCACTGCAGTAACATATTACACAAGTATGTGCCACTAGTATCACCGGTGATCGTGAACAACTTAATGCTCTTTAGTTAAACATGTCACACAGTAAAATTTTCGCAAATTACAAAATGTAGTTGGGGTTTCTTTTGAGCTTCTTTACTGCCTTTTGTTACAACTGTTTCAGTGTAACATTGGTTACAACGTTTTCTCTTCTTCCTATTGTTTGTAGTTTTGGAGTCAACTGTAACAAGCATATGCTTTACATTAATAATAGGTTCAGGCATCGGACTGTAATTGACTAAACTAAAGATTAGCATTTCCCGAAATGAGATAACTTGCTGTTTTGGTGTGTTGAAGGAATTATATATTATTAAACTATTGATGACAGCCGTATTCAATAAAAGTTCAATTGCAGCTTTATGGTACCAGCGAACAGTTTTTTTCAGAAGTGAGAAACAGCTTGCTAGTTGATCTGAGACATCAACACCATCTTTTCCTTTGTTGTAGTCTATAACTGCTTCAGGTTTAATTATAGCTACACCATATTTCATATATTTACCTGTCTCTTTCATGTCGATTCCATGTCTGGTCGTCAAGAAGAGGACATCACGATTATCGTGCCATTTGCCTATTACAATGCCATCACGATGTTCCTTTCCAATTATCTCTCCTTTTTTTTAATTTTGCGGAAAGTATATTTTCTGGAATATATTTTCTGTTTTTACGTAGTGTCCCTAATAAGTGACTATTAGCATCTAATAATTGTTTTGCTAAAGGCACAGACGTGTAGTAATTATCGGTTATTACAACTCTTCCTTTTTGTAGATAGTCTTTTGCTAAATCTAGTACAATTTCTCCTTATAAATCTTGGCCTTTATTAGCCATTTTGCCTGTATACATAATCATTTTACCTGTGGAGCAAAACGTAATTGTGTAATTTCAAATAATTTTCTTATTTTATGGCAACGATCGTTTGGTAAAGCAGCCGTGTTATCAGCAAAATGTAAGAATCTCAAAAGAATCTGAAATCTGTTTCTGGTCATTACAGAAGAAATAAAAGTAAAATTATACAATGGTAATTACTATTTAAATGGGAATAAGCCACAATTAAAGGTTAAAGTACGTTTATTGACGTTTCCATTTCCACATCGTTCTCAAAATACAAACATTAGTAAATTAAACAAATTTTGTTTTTTTGTTACTTAGTGAAAAATTCTTCTAATAATTTAATTTTATCTGATTCATCTATATTGACAATTCAGACATACATTATACATTTTAAAGTAGACGACTTTAAAATAATATTGCCAATATTGTTAAGTTGCGTTCCTGGGACGATTTTACTTATAAGATAGTTCATTCGATTACATGAAATCAACTTTAATAAATTCAACATTTCAACAACATTTAAAACAACAAACACGTTGAGATCTATTTTGTCCAAAACCAAACCTAACAATGAACAAGAAAGGACAAGGAATTGCGTTTATAAAATACCTTGTGAATGCGATCAGTTTTATTTAGGTGAAACATCAAGGCCATTAAATGTTAGAATAAGTGAACATCAATCCTATATTAAAAATAGAGAATTTGATAGATCTCAAATATGTAAACACGCATGGGATAATGAACATCGGGTTCAATGGAATGATTCAAATCTAGTCCTAAAAGAAGCGGATGGTAAAAAGAGAGAAATCAAAGAAGCGGCTCTAATTAAGCTAAATGAGACCAATTGTGCCGCGAATTCCTCGACAAAATGTAGTAGGATCTGGTTACCCATATTGAAAGAGGAAGTTATTAAAAGGAAAATACCAGTATTGGTAAGTCAGTAACATATAGAGAATACATCATTTATGTTTTTTAAATAACAAACATATAAAATCGGAATTTGGTGTTTATTGAAGGTAAACTAAATGCACGATCAAATACTTACCATGTCGGGATAGTATTATGAGGTTTTTTTCCTGGTTTTTCCCTCATAATTTACTATGGAATCACTAACAGGAGAATTTTACTGTCATCATGGCATGTATTTGTCTTTTTAAAGATGAATTACATGTTATGATCTTTTCTGACGGATATTCTCAAGTTAAAGTTGATTTCATGTAATCGAATGAACTATCTTATAAGTAAAGTCGTCCCAGGAACGCAACTCAACAATATTGGCAATATCATTTTAAAGTCGTCTACTTTAAAATGTATAATGTATGTCTGAATTGTCAATATAGATGAGTCAGATAAAATTAAATTATTAGAAGAATTTTTCACTAAGTAACAAAAAAACAAAATTTGTTTAATTTACTAATGTTTGTATTTTGAGAAGGATTTCCGAAGTGGAACGTACTTTAACCTTTAATTGTGGCTTATTCCCATTTAAATAGTAATTAGTTTAAAATGCCACAAGAAAATAGCTTCAGAACAATATTATACAATGGTGACTTACTCCAATAATCAGCAATTTTGGGAAGCTTGACAATTCCTATATACATAACACAACTCAAAAATTTTAAAATTTCTTTATTGGTAGGTTTCCATGCATAAATTCTGGATAATCTGCTATAACGTTGTGCATTTTTTACTTGCGCAGTATTTCTGTTAGTCTCCTCTGCACTAAGTTGTAAAATTTCATCATCGATTAGTTTCTTGTATATATAAAAAGGAGTTAGTTCGGTTCTATTTTGAGGATAACTATCATCATAGACATATGATTCATTACCAGGAAACTGTGTATGGTGTATATAATTCACCAAAAAACTGCTAATTTCGTAGAAAAACTTGATAATTAATACCACTAATCGTTTCTACAGAGCCTTATTCTCGTTGTTACAAGCTATTTACGACATCATCGCGCCTAACAAAAGAACATAAGCAAGCTATGGGTTCCTAGTATGCCACAGTAAAACTATTTGAGCGTCCTCACAGTGCCGACCGTTATAATAATTCTGAAAGTTCAATACGCACAAGTAACAACGGTGATCCTAATTTATTGTAATCTGTTAGTTAGGGTCGCCGGTAATCCTTATGGCAGCCAATGTGTTAATGCCCCTTCTTTAAAAACTTATCCTTAACTTCTACTGTAGACTATACTACCGCATCTACATCATCAGTAAAAGCGAGAACAATCTTTTCTCCCCTAGCTCTTATATCGTGTTTAATCTTCGGATAAAAGTTTCTCATGACATATTGCAATATCTAGGTTAAATAACAATGGGAATATCGGATCTACCTGTCTTTTAATGTTTTTTCTCCTATTCTAACTTGTGCAAAGAAGTTATTAACACACATTCGTGTTACCAGATCCAGTTTCTTAAGTTAGGTTAGGTTAGGTTACACATATCTCAATCATTGCGTTTTATTTTAAGTGAATCATGAATCTGTTTAAAGTCTAGAAAAATCTGGTGGATGCCTTGATTACACTCCCAATATTTTTTAAGCACTTGCGTAATTCTAATTGGTCAAATGTCGATCGTCCAGGCCTGAACCCAGGCCTCTATTGCTCCTGCTCCCACTCTTAGTCAAGTGGGTTAGAAAGAGGTTTATCTGGGGAGCTAAATAAATACACCTACAGTGAATTTAATCAAATTTGTTACACTTTGTGATACGTTATAATAATAATAATAATAAAATTTTATTACAGATTCTGTATGCAAATAAAAATAATATTTTAATACATTTTTTAATATAATTAATTTATTTTAATTTATTAAAAGTTATAAAAATGATAATGAAATAATCCATATTTATCTTTTTTGAATAATTCATACGACGTGACCTTTTCTCAGAGCCTATAATGAAATCAATGTTTAGCCTGTCTTTGCCGTTGTTGATAACTACGTTTTCGCATTTTTGATGTCATTCCTGAATCGATGGTTAATTTGTTATTAATAAATGTAACTATTACTGCTGATATCTTGAGAGAATTTACAAGTGTATATAACCTATGTGTCTGTAGTTTAAACAACGTGTTTGTAACTACCATTGAATAACGTTCACTACTGCTCCTTTTCCAGTCTTTGATCTTAAGTCTCCTTCCCTTAACTGTGTCTATTTCTTTCTGTTCTTTGTTTTTTTGTATCCATTCGTGACCAGCTGTTCTTTTGATATCGTCAGTCCAATTTCAGTATATACCAAGGAATTTTAAAATGCTACAGTACAACGAACAAACAATTAATAAAATTTTAAATCAAAAACTACACAAGAAAGCCCTGGAATTGGTATTTCCACCACCAGAGAAAAAACCCAGTACCTTCTGCTCGATTACATAGACAGGTAAGATATCAAAAAAAATAGCTAAACGCATAAAAAAAGAAAGGAATAACACCAGCTTTTAGAACAAACAACAACTTAGACAAATATATTAAGAATAACAAAAGCCAAAGAAAAAGCACTTACACAGTGGTATATACAAATTTAAATGTGGCGACTGTCCAAAAACTTACATCGGTCAAACTGTTAGAACTTATAACAAACGTATAGCAGAACATAAAATGGGTTTCAATGATAGAAAAACAGATTCTACGTATGCACGTCACTTTCTAGACCATAATCATTCTTTTAATGACGAATTTCAAATTCTTGACATTCAAAATAAAGGCCTTAAGCTATCTTTATTAGAATCTATGGAAATTAATAAATTAAAAATACAGACATAATTCTGAGTAACTAACTCTTTTGACAGAAAATCACTTTATCGCAACAGCTGTAGTGATAATAATTTATAATAAATGTTGTGGAAGTATTGAAAACAAAAGTTTTCAGTGTTTTATTGTTAGATTTATTTATTAATAATTAAGAATTTTATATTATGCATAATTCTCGTTCATATGGGTCTCAATGTGTTTAAAGAAAAAATGGTACGGTGGTATTTTTAACATTTTTTTTTTAAATTGTTCAGTTTAAATTTATTTATAACATTAGGATGTTATAGTACAACATTTCAAGAGTATTATGTGAAATTTTGGTACAAAGATATTAAAAATTAAGAAAATGACAGCTAATTTTCCAACATGAAAAAAAAAGTTATTTTGCGGTGTTCTTGGATGATCTGTTGAGAAAAATCCAAAATGATTTCGTTACTTTATGAGTTTTTCTAGGTCGCAACGTCGAGATATTGTTCATTTTATCGTTTTTTCAAATTTAGGAAGTAAAAATAGACGAATTTTTTAAATTTTCTAATTTTTTTTGTTAAAATTTGACTAATTTGATGTTGTAAAATTAATTATAACAACAAAATGGGAATGTGCAAATTTTGAGAAGGATGGATCAAGTAGTTTTTGAGATACAGTGAACACCGACATGAAAAAAATTATTCTGAGAAAAATGCGTTTAAAAAAAAGCTTATTTTTTTTATTCGCACATAGTAGGTATCATGTATTCAAGACCAATATAGCGACGCGGTTCATGCTAAAATATCTAGAGCATCTTTTTACTCCTGCTTTCGACAAACCCTGCCTTTTTTGTTGCATCTGCAGCCATTCATTATCATAAACTAAACGGAACATTCAAAAATGATTTTTAATTTAAAATTTCTCGGTGGTGTACCATTTTCTTCTTTAAAAAAATTATTATCGTTGCCCGTACGCGCCAATGGTGAATATAAAATCCTTAATTGTATGAACAAAAAAGCGCAATAACTACCTCTTAAATCCAGTAAATTTCATTGTCAGTTTGTAAAAACAATTTCAACACCCCGTATCTCGAAAAACTAAGAATTAGCAGACATAAGTTTGTAAAGCAAACACTCATTATTTTTTAATGCAGCATCACTCCCTGAAGTTTAGCACTCATGCACCTGTATATTATACAAATCTGTATTATACAAATGGACCAAAAACCGACACTTTCAACCTCTGTAATTCCGAAACATTTGATTTCTGAGTCTTGGACAATGAGAACTTTTGTTCAGCATGACCAAGGCTACCTTTCTGCAAAGTTTCAGCCAATTTAACTGAAACCATTTTTACGTAAGAAAAGTGCTAGGGTCCCTTAAGCTATTTTAATGGTTAGATCTTGATACAACTTTTGGAAAAAAAATTTAACGTCATAATATCTATGGTGGATTTCGTGATAACTCCGTTAATGTATTATTTAAGGACAGAAATGAAGGAAAACGAAGTTAAGACCAGTAGTAAAAAAGTAGGTATATCTATGTAAAATCTTACAGTGTAAACTACGTTATCTTCCAGCTGTCAGCTAATATCTGCTAATATGGTGAAACCTGCTAAAATAGGGAAGCCAAGAAATGACGTGAACGCCGTTAACTATAATAAACATATAAGTTTTCTCGCGATCATTTTAAAATTATTTAATAAGCCCTCTATAATAAATTAAACGCCATATTAACAACAATGTCTTAACAAAGAAATTTCAGCTTGCAACATGCATTATTAAAAAAGCTATAAAAGTTTACGATTCGCACGAAATCATATAAATATATACTTCGAGCTTGTGATAAGATATAGTATTTAAGGACTAATAAATAATCACATAAAGTTTAATAAAGTAAACGTTTACTAGAGTTAAAAATATTTATCGGAAAGCACTTATCCTATTGAAAAATTTGAATTACACTTCTATAGCGTGCTGGATTACATACTTTTAGGCTACTAACGCGTAATTGTTTGAAGACTATTGAGGATATAACAAGCACAGGGAGTTAGATCTTACAGATATTTAAACGGGAAGGCCCAATATAAGTGTTTTGCAACCTCTCTTACACCATTCTCTTGTGTGCATGGGAAATTGGATTGAATGCAACACAATTCATAAACAAAACGTTGTCCACTTATTTTTGTTAATACTAACGACAGGGTTTTACTCTCATAATTGAATTTAGTTGTTTTGTTTAAGACAAATCACATGCTATCTCTTTTTCTTGCAAGTATTGCCAAGTTAAAGTTAATATAATGTAATCAATGACATGAGCACCTATCTATAGAGCAGTGGTTCTCAAACTTTTTTAGTCGCCGCACCCTTGTAGGGCTACAAATATTTCGAGGCCCACCAACCCTTGAAGCGGTTTGGGAAACGACAAAAAATGAAAAAATATAATTCTGAGGCTCATTTGATTTCAATATAAACTTTATTTCAGATCAATAAAATACAGTAAATTTGATATTCAAATATGCTTACTTAATGTGATGAATGAAATTATTTCGATGATGTTTTCATTATATCTTTTATAATTATGGGAATCTTTGTAAGTTTGACCCTCAAATCCCTTGATGCTTGAAGTTTGCTTCTTTATTTTTTTTTATGTAAGCATAGGCGGAGAAAGAAGACTCACAGAGTTAAGTCGATGTGAAACACACAAGTTTTTTCACTGCAACCTTGCCAACAACATTATTTTCTGAATATACCTGCATCCAGAACTCTTCTTGGCTTCCTTCTCGGTATTTGAGTTTTAAACTGCTATCTTCGCTGATCTCAAGTAGATTTTGAAAAACTTCATTTGTCATTCCGACAGGTTTATTTTTTGGATCGCACGAAAACGGGTCCATCATCTAGCTATATAAGTCATCTGAGTCAATGTCAGGAAAATAGTTTACAATACTTTCTTCCAAACCTTGCAAATGAGCAATAACAATTTCAAAGAAGTTCGTTTGAGGATTGATTTCATTTGTTATAACAAATTCCTGTAATCGAGAGTAGTTTGTGAGGTTCTTCTTTTCAACATATGCTTTGAAAAATGTAACTTTTTTGCGCAAGGCTTTGATTTTATTTAAGTGTGCTCCTCTTTTGCCTTGAAGCGAAGTGGTGGTTTTATTTATTATTTCGAAGATGCCTGAAAGGTATCCCAATTTTAGCAATCCTTTAATTCTGGGATGAAATACTCCTCTGTAAATGTGATAATCAGTGGATTTTTTAGTTCAAATAGTCTCCCTAATATTGTTCCCCTCGATAGCCACCCTACCTCTGTGTGGAGCAAAATAATTTTACCAATTCTAATTTTACAAATCATTGCAGTGGCTTCATCACTGCAAATATCCACACATTTACTCCACTCTATATAATTTTTTTTATATACTCGCGGATAGCCTTGAAAATTTCTTCACCAGTGGCATAACTTTTAAGCTCTTCAAACATAAGGAGTTCTTCTTCTATTTTCTTGCTTATAGTGCCGTTGAACACATTATCAATCTTCTTGGTCATATCTGGACCTAACATGCATTATACGACATCCTTCACGCAAAGTTTAACCAGTTCCTCGGTAATGGTATGGGGTTTTCCAGCTTGTGCAATGTGTAAACCAACAATAAATGATGCTTCAGGGGCGTTTTCATTTTGCAGGCTCTTTACATCATGCATGACCCTGCCTGAAGAGATGAAGCACGACGTTTGAAGGTTTCTTCGGCCTTATCGGCTAAACCAGGATGATTACTTTCCAAATGTCTTTTTAATTTAGATGGAACTAAGCATCCATCAGCAACAATTTTGTGACAATTAACGCATTAGCCTTCTGGTGCCTGTTCGTTGTCAACTTGAATAAAGTCATATAACGTGAGATAGCTAGGATCATACCTTCATATTTTTCCCCGAATTTCTTTTTGGTAAGGAACCTCCTTTCCACGAATTGAGGGAGAACAACTTGGATGAGCTGGAATCGAATGGGTCTCGTGGACATTTGCATCTTTTCCATATCTGCTAGTTGCCACTGAATTAGTTGATTCAGATGCTTCAGTGATTTCACTACATTTCCTTTTCACAGACCCAGATTTCAGCCAATTTTCCATTATTCTGGAATGAAAAAAATGTCCCAAATACAAGAACAAAATATTGCCAACAATGAAAAGTATTTTCCAACCGCAATAGTGCAAGACATATTTTATGGCAAAAATAGCAACAAAAGTACATATTAATTTAATATGTACTTATTTAATAAGTACATAATTTATTTAATAAAACTTCCACTTTGAAATCTAACGCTATTTTTTACAAAACTCACTTATCGGCTGCAAGAATTAAACTTTGGAATGAATGCAGGTAGCAGACGCGTCGGTCGAATTCGTCTGTTTGTTTCTCGGTCACCATCGAGAATACACAAGTACAAATAGTCAACATGTTCCGATTGGACAGTGGAGCAGAGGTCGGTTGTTCGACTTTTCTTAAATATTCCACGTCACCCTTGGCAAATGCTTGAGGCACCCCAGGGTACCGCGTCATCCACTTTGAGAACCTCTGCTATAGTCTTGAAACCAGATACACAGAACTGTACTGCGGTTTTTTCACCACAGTACACATCCAAAAGTTACCGTTGGTCACATCGCTGCTATTTACAACCAGCAGGTAACCTTTGGTTTTAATGTTCGGCTATTAGTGATATTATTAATAAAAATTCTCCATGTGAGCATAGAATACACGTTTATCTGAGGTAGTTAACCTCCTTTGTTCTAATTTCTCTCCAAACAAATACAGTTTAGCAAAACTCATTTTCTTCTATTAGTGAAGGCTACCAGTTTGGTTTTGGAAGAGTTCACAGAGGGATTCTCATTCAATCATCATGTCGTTGAAATGTCTGTAAAGTTAGCCTGTCCATTTTATAAAGCCGAATTCAGACCAGTACTATAATTTATTGCTAATTTATTACGGAAAGAAAAAAATTATTGCTTTAGCCTTTTCCGAGAAACAGTGCGGTTAAGCCAGCATAGCCATAGCTATATCTGGGCCAGGAAAACGAGTACAGGGCCCATCTTGGCGACATATTTTTTGTTAATTGCTGTTGATTAATATACTTATCAATCCCCAAAAATTACCCCATTATCCCCTAGCGCAAAACTCATCCATGGAAAAATCGAGTATTCGGCCAAAAATCGAACTGCAAGGACTTGTTGTTAATTTATTGCCGAAGTTTTACGCCAAGTAACAATATATTGCTGCAACCGTTTCCGAGAAACATGATTATGTTAAATTTACGGTAAAGCTAGCATTGGCAATAAAATATGATGAGCCTGTACGCTTTTTTTTGCCGAGATATAGCTATATGGCTATGCTAGCTTTACCGTAAAGTTAGCATACCCACTGTTTCTCGGAAACGACTACAGCAATAATTTTTTTCTTTCCGTAATAAATTATAGTGTTGATCTGAATTCGGCCCTATAAAATGGATAAGCTAACTTTACAGACATGTCTTTGTAATGTACGGTATAAGCATCTAATCCGAGATAGTAATAGAAGATGATCTAGTTAACAGCACAATTGGTTGAAAAATGCACAAGAAATACATTCCTTCTCCGAGATTTCGTTGAGAAAGAGGTTTTCTTTCAGTGCCTGACGGTCAAATACACTGGATGTATAATAAAGCTGCAAGGGAGACATGTTTCTGGTATAAGCCCCTTTCGAGTCGTGTGATCAGATTGTCCAGCTTCACCTGACTTCCCTTCTTGATAATTTCACTTTTTGGTTGCTTTAAACATGGTACTCCTTGCTATGTTCAGCTATTGTCCTATAAATGGTATTCTTAGCCTTCTCTCGTCCATTTTTGGACATAGACCTCTCCCAACTCCTTCCATCGATCTCTATCCTGAGCAACATTCTATTCTTCTGATGTCGTTCACCCATCTCATCTGTGGTTTTCTTCTTGGTCGTCTACCTTTGTAAGGTCTCCAGTGTTGTATTGTGGCGTTCCAACGTTGGTCTTTTTGTCTAGCAGTGTGACCTGCGAAGCTCCATTTGAGTTTGACAATTTTCGTTATGGCATCCTCAACTTTTGGTTTTGATCTTACCCAGTCGTTCCTCTTTTTATCTGGCAGTCGTATATCTAACATTGCTCTTTCCATTGCCCTTTCTGTTGTAGCTAGTTTATTCATATTTGTCTTGGTTAGGGTCCAGGTTTGATATCCATGTCATGCATTGGTTGAACACTTTGCAAGTATTGAGGTATTTTGCGGTTCTTCAGTATCCAACTGAGTTTTCCAAATCCTGAACATGCCAGTCTTGCTCTGCTAGTGATTTCCGCACTTTGGTTTTCTTTGTCAAGTTTCAGAATTTGGCCTAGGTAGATTCCTGGACTTGTTCTATCTCACTGCCATTTATAGTTATACGTCTGGGATCGTAAGTGTTATGATAAATGATTTTAGGAAATAAATATTAAACGTCACAAAGGTTCACAATTTGACGTTTAGGCTACTGTCCAAACAGATAATAGATATTCTTACGAACTTCTTACTTAAATGACATTGCACCTAAAATTATATGACTTAAATCTCAACATAAAAACGTATCGTTAATAACATAAATGTTAGTTTTACATTGAAACAATGTTTGTCAAAACTTTTTTTACAATCGTCACCATAAAATTCTTGATAAAACACCACCTTTCAATGATTCTATTTCTATATCTTTTCTCATTTTAGTAAAGGCATATCATGTGTTTGTTTTATTTTCTCGGCGTTTTGTGATTCCGGTTTTAATCGTGTTATAAATTGTGTATTTAACCTCTTTAGTAATAAATATACAACATATTTGAGTCGCATAATTTTTAAACCTAAATCAACCCTACCAAAGGTTATCAGTGTTAAGGATTTCTGTGTTATCTTTGTATGTGTGTTGTTGATGTATGTTTCATACAACAATTGCTCGGTGCACATTTGGATGGTTTCTCTTTTAAGTTATTTATATTTGCAAATATATAATTTTATACATAAAAATATATTACATACTGTATCTTTCATTTATCCAATATACGTATTTAACGTGTTCTTTTAGTAATATAAAAGTGATAACCGTTTTTATTCCTGCACAGATTAGTTTTTGGTTTTTATCCTTTTATTTATTTGATAAATTTATATACATTTCGTGTTTTGTCTTCTCTAAAGTTTATTTACATGTACATTAATTATTTGTTTATGTGTTTTCTCTTCTTTTGTCTACACAGTGTATCAACTATTCATCTATTGTTTTCAAATACCACTTTTCTTCCTATAGTTCGTCTAGTCAAATATATTCTATGTACTTCATTTCGTTCTTCAACTGCCTCTGTACATTCATCATCAAACCATTGGTTATCTTTTCATTCTTCAGTTCCTAGCATTGATTTTGCAGCGGTTAATGGGGTTCTACTTATTAGGTTCAGCTGGTCTTCTAATGTTCTCTTTTTATTTCCTTCATATTCAGTCAGCTTCCTCTTCATTTTTTCTTTAAATTTCTTTTGAGTTTCGGGTCTTTTCAGTTTTTCCAGATCTAGAATTTCTTTTCTTGGATAATTTTCCTTTACCTGTCGGATGATCCTACATCTGAAGTATACCTTAACTAGTAGGTGGTCTGAGCCGCAGCATGCAACTTGTTTATTTATAGACCCCAGTCAATGAAAAAAAAAAAGAGAAAAAAATGTTATATACAGATATTTAAAGGTTCTAAAAGGTATATGAGGAGTAGCTAATAAAAATCAGCTCAAACAGCTACTCTAGAGGTACTTTATAAATCGAAATCGATTCTTTGAGGCTTCATTTATAAGGTTTAAAAAAAACATTTTAATAAATTTGTTATTAAAACACAGTTTAAAAAAGGGCTGACTTATTAGCTTGTAAACATTTATAATAACTTTGATACTTTTTTTGTCACATAGTTGTAAGTAGGCTGAATGAAAAGCTTGTGAAAAAGCACACTTTCCAAAAAAAAACAGAACCTTTTATAACCAATAACAAGAAACAAGTTGATATATTGCAGCGGGTAGTTCTCTCCTCCACTTTTCAGTAACGGTATTTTATGAGTATAAATCACCATAAGTGATGGTATATTATACCATTATTTTAACGAATTATAACTTCTTACTTCTTCACTGTGTATAGCATCTATCAGTTGTATCATACAATTTAGATCTTCTTTCACAATTTGTTCAAGTTTCAGCTCTTAATGTTAATAAACAACGAAAACAACGGTTTTAAGAAAAAAAATACTATTTGGTGTCCTATTGGTCATAGAAGGTTCTGGTTTTTAAGAAAAGTGTGTTTTTCACATCAGTAAACAACAAAGTTATTAACATTTATAAATTACTACAAAAATAAGGGTTTTTGCAATTTTTTTTTGTCAATTCTTTATGGATTTTAATTTTGAACTTATATATCACGGAGTTATATATCTATAAAGGAGTAAAATCTATAAAGGATATCACTATAAAGGAGTTTAAGTAGATCTAAATTTTGTGATCCAACTTATACATGACATACACAGTGAAGGAGTAAAAAATTATAACCCGTTAAAATGGTGGTACTCGTAAAATACCGCCACGGAAAAGTGGAGGGAGAACTGTCCTAGCTCCGTCTTTTTTTAGATTGGAACATCATATTGAAGCGCACTGAGAAAATTTGCAATATCTTGGATTATATCGCACGTAGAACCTTTATTTTTTTAAAACTGGGGTAGCTCAACAAAGTAATAAGAATTGTGCTATTTACAGTTCTCGGAGAATCCCGGAAAAATAAATTAATTAAATTTTTCATTAAAAAGTTATCGAATTTTACTATTATATCGTAAGAACTATTTAAATTTTATTGATAAGTGTATATGATTTATATAAATATACAATAATAATTATAAATTTTTAAAATACATTTATTTCTTTTATTTAATTTTATAGTTTTTTCTTTCAACAAAATAATTCATTTTATTATAATTTCATTTAATGAAAATAACTAGCTAATAAGTAAAAATAATATTTTTATAGGTATTTTAAGAGTATCATCATTTTAACGGGTTGTAAGTTTTTACTTCTTCTCGGTATATACCATCTATAAAATGGATAATAAAATTTATATCTTAATTTGTTCAATACTCAGCTCTTATTGTTAATAAATAATGAAAATATGATTTTTAGAAAAAAAATGTTGAAAAAAATTGTTTGTTATTGTTCGTAGACCATTTTGTGACATGGCATGGCATTGAACACGATGTGACATAAAAAATTTCAAAGTTATTATAATTATTTATAATCTAAAAAGTCAATCCTTTTTCAAACTGTTTTTTAATCAGAAATTTAATACAATGTTACTGTTTTTTTAATATACCTTAAAAATTTAACGTTATAGAATCGATTTGAACTTACAGAATACCTCTAGGGTGAGCGTCTGGACAAAAACAATTGTTTAAATAATCGCTCTTCGCGATAAACAAATTGAATAACTTAGAAACTATTCGGTCGATCTATTTGAAATTTAGCACACTGTGATAATTCATTAACTGCCATAATTTTAAGTAGCTATATTACATGTCATTATGCAAAAAACAAAGTTATTAACATTTATAAATTACTGCAAAATTAAGGGTTTTTTGCTACTATCTTGGTGAATTCTTTATGTATTTTAATTTAGAATCTCGCAAATTGAAGAACATTTTTTTAAGATCCACAATTTTTATTTCGATTATTTTTCTCCAAACTGCATAAGAAACGTTTTATAGGCAAAGAATGACTTTTTTACTTTTGAATATTATTGAAAATAAAAACAAAGCAAAATATACCTTGAGTTGTAAGCTGAGCTTCACAGCACTGACGTAAAATGGCGTTTGAGTTACGTATGGATACGCCAGCTGTTGCAATACTTGCATGATTATTGAAATTTTGTAGTGTTATTGTAAGTGTTACTACATGATAAAATGGAAACAAGGAATATATTTTATATAGCTCAATTCTATACCCGTTTTGTAAAAAAGTTTAATTTTAATGGCTCTAATAATTTGATCACTCACTGTATATATTATCGTTCTTTTTATTCCAGTCGTAATATTTCATGCAAAAAAAACCTGTCACTTTGTATGAATTTATTAACGAACCTTATTGTAAGACAATATGAAATAAAGAATATAAACTCACAATAAGTTAAAGTGTTTTGTATAATAATTTTGTTAGCAGTTAAAGTAGTATTTTTATTGTGGTAGGTAGTCACACCTGCTTTTCTTAGCACGTGACTCATATTTTGTCATCAAATGAAATAATTGTATTTCCTAGAACTGATTCCTAATTCTTCAGTCATATATAGCCCGACCATGCCATAAATATTAGTTGCAATGCTTTGAAAGTTGGAAACAATAAATATTGGTTTCAATGCCTTGAAAATTGTAACAAAGCGACTACTAAAAACTGATACAATATATTTTTACGTTAATATCTCCATTTTTAGTATTAACAAACGCAACACAGCAACGAAAAGAAGTATTGAATAAGAATAGTGGGATTAAGAATAGTGAAAATATTGTGAATTTAAGATCTTTCCTCTATAATCGCATAAACGGTCGAGTTTTGTTTCTTCGGTCAAAAGCATGTTTCTATTTTAAACGATTCAGAAAAGTGTCCTTCATAAATATTTTTCGGCACGCTTTTTACATCCTCAAGGAAGTACTGAAAATATCGCTAAGTTTTCCTTAGCAGCTTTGCAAATCTTCCAGTTAATTAGAATCTTTCATATATTCTTCTGCTCCATTGTCGCGTCACTGACACCACATTTTAAGTGTATCTTTGTAATATTTGTGAAGAGAAAGCAATAGATATGATACGGAGATGTCAAGAGGATGGAAAATTCAAGACTCGAGAACAGATTATGGAATGGGTTCACCAAACAGCAAAAGACGAGGAAAGCATCAAAAATCCTGGATAGAAGGAATAACTAATAACTAATGTAATGAGCGCAAGGGACCTTAGAGAGGGCCGACGGAATGATCGAATGGCACGGAAATTAGGCATCGAACAACACGTCTCAAGGCGTGTTTAAAACGATTAAATATATATCTATATTAATAAAAATGAATCGCCGAAATGTGCGGGCATCACTTCAGAACAACTGCACCAAGTTAAATAATTCTTTTTTTGTTGTTTGTTATTATCAGGAGAAGGTTTGCGTAAAAGATAATTTTCAAAAAATTGTACAGAAAGACCTTAGTTTTTGTCATTTTAAATCGCAATATAGCTAATAGATGGCGCGATACTATGACTAACAAAGGAAGGTGGAGCCATGATTCTATTTTCAGACTGCTTCTTATTTAATACTTATTACCCAATTAACTGCTGCGTATGAACTAAACGCATGCCTAACATCATCCCATTTATTGCGGTATATAAAGACGCTATATAAAGATTAAAGTGCAATTGTGCTTTCGAAGCAGCTGTTAAATATCGGAAATGGTAAAGTCGCTATTGACACTTCGACCGGATTCATTTCATTGCCCAAAGATTTCTCGAAATGAAGCTTATTGAACTTTGAGTTCGAATGCGGTACGAAGTTCGACATATTAGCTAATAATCGATAATCGGTAATTTTCACTTTTAATTGAATGCCCTTTTGTTACTAAAGTACTCTTGCAAAACTTGTGTCCCTCAGATTTTCGTCAATATAACTAATAATAATAATACCGTATGGCATTTTTGCCAAGGAGATCCTTTCGGCCGGGTCCTGGCGCCAATTACATCTTCAACCCTGTTTCAAGTAGCTAGTGTCGATGCACTAGACTAGGGAGACCGCCGGCTTTACGTGCCCTCCGAAGCACGGTGATTGACTCGTATCATTTTTAGAAATGAAAATGAGTGAGAAAATGACTTGCTGCTTTAATCAACAATAGATAAACTTCTACACATTCCCACCGAAATCCTGAGGACCAAAGAGCAACAATGTCTTATCTGATCTGCCTAAACGACTGGAGCGTTAGATTGAACGAATCAGAACTGTTTGTGATAACGTTGATGTTATAAATAATTTTGTTTGGCTGTTTATGTCACTTTCTCCCAATAATTCAGTATTTGATACAAACTCTGGTGCAAGAATGAATAACGCTTCCTCAAAATTATACTTCCCTCTTATATATTTTCCAATGCAATCGTAAGCTAAACCAAATTGTTTGGGAATTTAGAAAAAACACAAAATATAAAATATTTTAAAAATCTCTTAATTGAATATTGTAACAAACATTATCCATTAGTGATTTATCTTGTTATCAAGCTATTATTTAGCCATTACACACAATAGCATAAACTTAAGTCAGTGTGGTCCAACCTCAGGCACGCGGGCACTGTGCGAACTACAGTGCTATTAGTTTTTTCAAGCAAAGAAAAATGAAGACATAGTACCTTTAGGAAGTTAGTCTCCAAGGATCGTTTTCCTAAACTTCGTAATTTTGCGTTGAAACTATATTCAATGTTTGGTAGTACGTATATATGTGAAAGTACATTTTCTGCTTTGAAGCATATTAAATCTAAAACACGTAATCGCATGGAAAACGATTCTCTGGAAGCGTGTATTAGACTCACTACGACTAACATAGATATAGATGTGCAAAAGTTAGTAGAGGATAAACCCTTTCCTTAAATATCCCATTGTTTTTTTATTTTATGTTAAATTTTAAACAAAACATGTAAATTGTAAACCATAATAAAATACTTGTTCATAATACTTCATAATAATTTCAAATTTAATACGACCCGCAACGTCTAAAAGGTTGGACCACACTGACTTAAGTTATGCGGTGATCAGAATAAATGATTTCCTTTTTTATCTCTTAAAGCTATTTTTTCGGTGTTGTTTTGTCATATAATGTATTTATATTATTGATATCTGTTTTTAGTTTGACAGTGAACCAGATCCAGGAAATGAATGTCTCGGATGTGCTACTGATGTCGATCCCAAAGCTGAAGGTGTTGATAAATTGTTAAAAGCAGCTTTACTTCATATCGAGTCTGAAAATAACTTTAAGCATGTTGTACTCAAAGTTATTAGAGTTCAAAGACAGGTTAGTAACTTTAATTATGGTAATTGAAGATACGTCTGGAAGAATATTAGATTTGACCATCAGTTTATTTTTCTAGTATGTTCTTACCTTATTTCTATTCCCATGCAAATATTTAATAAATTGACCACTTCGTTAATAAAAAATAAAATAGACTGGTATCTAATCAACGCGAACATAGAAAGAGTTTTAAATGATGCAATCATTAACGAGAAAGACCAGTTTTTTGTAAATTTAAGCCAAGACATAACAAAAATAGGAAATAATAGTAAAAATATTAGGATATCGGGCGTTATTAAACAGATGATTTTATATATATATATATATATATATATATATATATATATATATATATATATATATATATTATATATATAACAAGTTTATTACAGCTGCCGTTTCTCGCAACCTAGCTTCCAACGCTTGCTATCGTTCCAGTCATCTACTTGTAGATCCCTATCTTCCATTGCATCTTTTACTTCTTGTCTCCACGATCTTCTTGGTCTTCCCTTTTTCCTGCGGTTGGTGGGGATCCACTGTAACATTCTCTTTGGCCATCGTTGATCATTCATCCTTTCTACATGGCCATACCAATTCAGCCTTTTGCATTCTATAGTTTCCAGGACGTCAATGTCTATGCCCATACGCTCTCTGATTTCAGTATTTCTTACTCTATCTCTTCTAGTGAGTTGGCAACATCTTCTCCAATAATTCATTTCCATTGCTTTTATTTTGGATGCGTCATTTTTATTTATTACCCAAAGCTCTGAACCATATGTAGCAATGCTTTCTATGATACTTTTGTATATCCTAATTTTTGTGTTTCGGGTGATGTGGTTATTCCAAAGTATACTATTCAGTTGACGTATTGCTGAATTTCCTTGACCAATTCTAGTAGCTATTTCTTTTGTATTCCGACCATTGGTTGTAATGTTTACACCGAGATATTTATAGCTATCAGTATTTTGAATTTGTTTGCTTCCTAGTTCTAAGTGCTTTCCTTCACCTCCCACTACTACGTACTCTGTTTTTGATGGATTAATTGATAAGCCCCACTTAGTATATTCTTCATCTATTTTTCGTAACATGTAGTGGATATCATCTTGATCTTCTGCAAGTATTACTTGGTCATCAGTAAAATGCAAGCTGTACAGTGTATGGTCTCCAATTTTAACACCCATAGGTTCACATTTTCTCTTCCAAATATCCAAAACCCCCTCCAAATAAATCTTAAAGAGTGTAGGTGCAATGCAGCAGCCTTGGCGAAGTCCTTTGGTCACTTTTATCTTTTTTGTCACTTTTTGTCCAATCTTTATTACACTCGTCATATCATCGTACAACTCCGTTACAGCATTAATGTAAATCGGTGGAATATTCTTGTCTTCTAGCACCTACCATAGCTTGGCTAATGGGACACTGTCATACGCTTTTTGAAGATTAATAAATACCATGTGTGTCTCCATATTATGTTCCAAACGCTTTTCTATTGTTTATTTTAGGCAGAACACATTGTCTATACAAGAACAACCAGTACGAAAGCCACTCTGATCTTCAGCGTCTTCCCAGCAAACTTCAATTCGGCTTTTAATTATCTTCACGTAGACTCTACAGATTGAGTTAGTTACACTAAGCCCTCGGTAGTTCTTACAATCTTTTCTGTCGCCTTTATTTTTGTATAAATTGCTGATATATGCAGCTCAGAGATGATTTTATATTGTTACTAATGGAATGGGTTAACTGGATTGTATTGTGCAATTCTGAATAAAACTTTTCGATCTCATCTTCGGTCTTATCAGCTGTGGGAGCATAGACTTGGAGCATATTAATATTACCGTTCCGTGCTTGAATTTTTAGCATTATTATTCTTTCTGAGACTTGAATCACACCTAGCACTGATTTTGTAATAGTGTTGCTTATGATGAAAGCTACTCCGTAGCTGAAAGCTAATTTTCCAGGCTGATACATACTTTTTACATTCCAGGTAGCTATTTTTATCTGAGAGGGTTGAGTATTTTTTTTTTGTGCAAGTTCGTATGTTGACGACCGAGGAGGCCTTGCGTTCTGATGGTTGTCCTCCCCTGCCGGATTTTGGTCTCCGATTACCATAATCAATAATGTTTCTTGTGCAAATAGTGGTAGCCATTATAATTTATACTAGAGATGTCATCAGGGACCTTTAATGCAGAGGTTTCTCGTTGCTTTCTGCATTCTGACGCCGTTGACCACTTTCTTGGTTTTTCCGCCTTCGAGACCAATTTCTCAGTCTCAGGACAACAGAATGTCCTTTCACTTACTAGCTTATCCGCCCTAAGCCATTGGCCAGTAAATGGTGGATTGTTTATCCCGGCAAACACTCGGACGTCAGAGCCTCGTTAGTTATCTAGCAGGATGTACCAGAAGACCATGATCTAGATCATCATACGAGCAGGTGAGGTTGACATTTGAAGAGGAGTGGCTATATGTTGCGCTTCACTATCCCATTACATTCCCGCTTCGGTTTGGTAGCTGTCAAATTTAGAAGTTAGTATGTTGGTTATTATTTTAGTTCGACTATAATACCATCTCTCGAGATAAGATAATGTTGCCAACGTTGAAATGGATACACAACTTTAAGAAGTGGTATTTCTCGATTACAAAACTTTTTTGGTCTGACAAAGATTGATTGTAAAAATGATTTTCACGTTTTAGGTAGTTGCAGGTTTTAAATATATGCTTTTGGTAGAAGTCGCTTCAACAAGATGCCCTAAGGAAAGCAAGGGTACCGATTGTCCACTCCAAAATGCTCGTGTTTGCGACGTAGAATATTTAGAGCAGCTATGGCTGGGAGTCTCAAAAATTACCAGTAACAACTGTACACAATCTCAGGAGTTTAATCTTACAGAGCCGATAGATCCTCCTAAGAAGATACTTCTTATTGACAGACAGTTAGAACCCGACTTCTTGTCCGATTTAGAGTCTCAAATTATTCCAGATAATCCTAAATCCGAAAAGGAAAATTCAGTACAGGTTAGTCGTATTTTAGTAACAAAAAATTGTTACAGTATTTTTTTTATTAAGTTTGCATTACAAATTTAAAATTTTGCAATATCTTAATTTTTTTTTTAATATGTAGGCGGAGGGTTTAAAGTTGATAATACGGAGTCGAATAAATTTTAAAATTAACAATTGGTTATTAACTTTACAATGTAAATTGAAGATAAAATTAAAAATTAATTAAAAAGATGAAATAAATCAGTATATTATTGCAAAACAATGTTATTTCGAAAACAATACATGTTATAAAATATTAGTAGGTGCGTTATCAACGCTATTGTGTATTACTTCTCTATTAAAGACAATTGTTAAAAAAACAATAAACAAGAATGTCTTATGGCGTATGTACAATGTGATGAAATTATGGAACGTTACATTATTTCATAAGTGGCTAAAAAAATAATTACGATATTTGTTTTATAAAGTTTTATAGCGGTTAAAGAATCAGTTAATTCACTCCCACATTTTGACGTTTCGAAGATTGTATCGACTCTTGGGAAACAAATTTTAAATGCGCAATAGACTAGCAGAAGAATGCAGGCTATTGCCAAATTTATAATATTCCATCAGTTTCAAAGAATATTCCAATATTCTGTGAAAGAATATTGCAATAATAAAAGCATATCTTAACAAAAAAAGATCTAAACCCCCTTTTTATGAACGACTTAATAGATATATGGAGGAAGGGAACTAAGAGGAAAAATACTGGCACTATTGAAAAATATATGGAAAGACGAGAAAATGCCAGGGGACTGGGAGGTAGGGCAGATCATAACAGTACATAAAAAGGGAGACCAACAAATCTGTTAAAGTTATAGAGGAATAACGTTACTAAATGCAACATATAAAAGATTGACATCAATAATAAAAAAGAGGTTAACAAAGATCACAAAGAAGACAGTAGGACAGTACCAATGTGGATTCACAGAAGGAAGATCTACAATAGATGCAATACAAACAATAAAACAAATAATGGTAAAAGCAAACGAGCATAAATTAGAATTGGAAATGTTATTTATATACTTCAAACAGGCATTTGATTCAATTAAAAGGAACGGATTAATGATAGCACTTAAAAAATTAAAAATTCCACATAAACTCAGAAAATTAATAGAAATGACAATGAGAACTACAAAAATAAGCATAATGACACAAAGAGGAGAGCTTGTAACAAACATTATCCATTAGTGATTTATCTTGTTATCAAGCTATTATTTAGCCATTACACACAATAGCATAAACTTAAGTCAGTGTGGTCCAACCTCAGGCACGCGGGCACTGTGCGAACTACAGTGCGATTAGTTTTTTCAAGCAAAGAAAAATGAAGACATAGTACCTTTAGGAAGTTAGTCTCCAAGGATCGTTTTCCTAAACTTCGTAATTTTGCGTTGAAACTATATTCAATGTTTGGTAGTACGTATATATGTGAAAGTACATTTTCTGCTTTGAAGCATATTAAATATAAAACACGTAATCGCATGGAAAACGATTCTCTGGAAGCGTGTATTAGACTCACTACGACTAACATAGATATAGATGTGCAAAAGTTAGTAAAGGATAAACCCTTTCCTTAAATATCCCATTGTTTTTTTATTTTATGTTAAATTTTAAACATAACATGTAAATTGTAAACCATAATAAAATACTTGTTCATAATACTTCATAATAATTTCAAATTTAATACGACCCGCAACGTCTAAAAGGTTGGACCACACTGACTTAAGTTATGCGGTGATCAGAATAAATGATTTCCTTTTTTATCTCTTAAAGCTATTTTTTCGGTGTTGTTTTGTCATATAATGTATTTATATTATTGATATCTGTTTTTAGTTTGACAGTGAACCAGATCCAGGAAATTGTGAGGGATGTGCTACTGATGTCGATCCCAAAGCTGAAGGTGTTGATAAATTGTTAAAAGCAGCTTTACTTCATATCGAGTCTGAAAATAACTTTAAGCATGTTGTACTCAAAGTTATTAGAGTTCAAAGACAGGTTAGTAACTTTAATTATGGTAATTGAAGATACGTCTGGAAGAATATTAGATTTGACCATCAGTTTATTTTTCTAGTATGTTCTTACCTTATTTCTATTCCCATGCAAATATTTAATAAATTGACCACTTCGTTAATAAAAAATAAAATAGACTGGTATCTAATCAACGCGAACATAGAAAGAGTTTTAAATGATGCAATCATTAACGAGAAAGACCAGTTTTTTGTAAAATTAAGCCAAGACATAACAAAAATAGGAAATAATAGTAAAAATATTAGGATATCGGGCGTTATTAAACAGATGATTTTATATATATATATATATATATATATATATATATATATATATATATATATATATATATATATATATATATATATATATATATATATATATATATATATAACAAGTTTATTACAGCTGCCGTTTCTCGCAACCTAGCTTCCAACACTTGCTATCGTTCCAGTCATCTACTTGTAGATCCCTATCTTCCATTGCATCTTTTACTTCTTGTCTCCACGATCTTCTTGGTCTTCCCTTTTTCCTGCTGTTGGTGGGGATCCACTGTAACATTCTCTTTGGCCATCGTTGATCATTCATCCTTTCTACATGGCCATACCAATTCAGCCTTTTGCATTCTATAGTTTCCAGGACGTCAATGTCTATGCCCATACGCTCTCTGATTTCAGTATTCCTTACTCTATCTCTTCTAGTGAGTTGGCAACATCTTCTCCAATAATTCATTTCCATTACTTTTATTTTGGATGCGTCATTTTTATTTATTACCCAAAGCTCTGAACCATATGTAGCAATGCTTTCTATGATACTTTTGTATATCCTAATTTTTGTGTTTCGGGTGATGTGGTTATTCCAAAGTATACCATTCAGTTGACGTATTGCTGAATTTCCTTGACCAATTCTAGTAGCTATTTCTTTTGTATTCCGACCATTGGTTGTAATGTTTACACCGAGATATTTATAGCTATCAGTATTTTGAATTTGTTTGCTTCCTAGTTCTAAGTGCTTTCCTTCACCTCCCACTACTACGTACTCTGTTTTTGATGGATTAATTGATAAGCCCCACTTAGTATATTCTTCATCTATTTTTCGTAACATGTAGTGGATATCATCTTGATCTTCTGCAAGTATTACTTGGTCATCAGTAAAATGCAAGCTGTACAGTGTATGGTCTCCAATTTTAACACCCATAGGTTCACATTTTCTCTTCCAAATATCCAAAACCCCCTCCAAATAAATCTTAAAGAGTGTAGGTGCAATGCAGCAGCCTTGGCGAAATCCTTTGGTCACTTTTATCTTTTTTGTCACTTTTTGTCCAATCTTTATTACACTCGTCATATCATCGTACAACTCCCTTACAGCATTAATGTAAATCGGTGGAATATTCTTGTCTTCTAGCACCTACCATAGCTTGGCTAATGGGACACTGTCATACGCTTTTTGAAGATCAATAAATACCATGTGTGTCTCCATATTATGTTCCAAACGCTTTTCTATTGTTTATTTTAGGCAGAACACATTGTCTATACAAGAACAACCAGTACGAAAGCCACTCTGATCTTCAGCGTCTTCCCAGCAAACTTCAATTCGGCTTTTAATTATCTTCACGTAGACTCTACAGATTGAGTTAGTTACACTAAGCCCTCGGTAGTTCTTACAATCTTTTCTGTCGCTTTTATTTTTGTATAGATTGCTGATATATGCAGTTCAGAGATGATTTTATATTGTTACTAATTGAATGGGATAACATTTAAGATGACTTTTGACATTTATGATGAATTTTGACGTTCGAGAATCGTTACGAATCGAATTTTAGTATCCATCTTTTATTTTTCTGTTTGTTTCACTATCTTTTATTGACAGATATGTTTTAATTTTTTACGTTTCATTTAATGCCTGTATTTTGTTAGTTATTTTTCATTTGGTTTTTAATTTAAACTGCTTGTGGCGCTAGTCCCGTAACGCTCGTCTCAGCATTTCACTATATAGACAAAAGTAAATACAATGCCAGTAACACCAGCTTGGCTTCAAAAGAGAAAGCTTCCAACCAGTGCGTTATACCAGTTCTCACATACGAAGCAGGAACCTCAACTCTTGCAAACACATCAGCGGAAAAATTGAGAAAAGCAAAACTTAAAATGGAGAAATCAATGTTTGGAATAAACTTGACAAATAGACTAAGAAACGAGGAGGTCCGTAGATTAACTGAAGTAGAAGACATTATCGAAGGTTTACAAGGCAAAAATGGAGATGGGCGGGGTATACTGCAAGAATGAAAGAAGACAGTGGCTAAAACAATCGCTTCGGTTTCTTCTTCTTAGAGTACCGTTTCCCTACGGAGGCTGGCAATCATAATGGCTATTTTTATTTTTGAACTTGCTGCTCTAAACAAATCAATCGATCTGCATTGATACCAGTCACGTAGATTCTTCAACCATGAGTTCTGCCTTCGGCCAACAGATCTTTTCCTGTTTTATGCGTCTTAAAATTTTATATTTTGGTCCCCTCATCACGCGGCCTAGGTATTCCAGGTTTCTGGTTTGTATAGTGGTGATTAGTTCTGTTTCTTTACCAACCTTCTCTAGTACTTCTTTATTTGTAATTCTATTAGTCCATGATATTTTTAATACTCTGCGGTATAACCAGAGTTCGAAAGCCTCGATTCTTTTTAAATTGCATTTTTTTAATGTCCAGGTCTCAGCTTCATATAATAATATTGAAAATATATAACAGCGAATGGTACGTAGCCTGATCTCAAAATTTAGATTTTTGCATTTTAGGAGTGGCTTCATTCGTATAAATGCTCATCTGGCAATCTCTATTCGCCTGTTTATTTCTGGAGTATGATCATTGGTTTCATTGATCAAAGTTCCCAAGTACTGATATTTTTCTACTTGTTGTATCACATTACCATTGGTTGTCAATAGGTGATGTATATTTTGTGGTCTAATTAGCATGTACTTCGTTTTTTTAGTGTTTATAGTAATTCCCATCTCAGCACTATTCATACTTAAGCTTTCGATAAGATGTTGTAGATCTATACTCGTTGCTATGATCACAGTGTCGTCTGCATATTAAGTTGTTAATTAATTTTCCGTTAACGGTAACTCCTGCTTTGATATTATTGAGCGTGTTTTGGAAAATTTCTTCAGAATATAAGTTAAACAAAAGTGGCGGTCTAATTCCTCTACAGATCATCATTTCTTCTGAGTGTTGCCCATCAATTTGAACTATGGCACTTTGGTTTCAATATAATGTTTGCACTATATTTATGATTTTACTGTCAATGCACTTGTTCATAAGTATTGATATTAGTTTTTCATGTCTTCCTTTATCGAAAGCTTTTTCGTAGTCAACAAAGTACAAGTGTAGATCAACGTTTACATCCCGACATCGCTGAATCAATATGTTGATGGCAAATAGTCCTTCTCGAGTACCCATTCCATTTCGGAACCCTAACTGCGTCTCGCTTATATCCTCCTCTAGCTTTTCGTATATTCTCTTATGTATTACTTTCAGCAGTACTTTTAAAGTATGACTCATGAGGCTCAGGGTTCGATAATCAGAGCACTCTTTTGCTGCTTGTTTTTTAGGGATGGTTATAGATGCTGACTTCAGCCACTCTTGTGGTATTATTCCCGTATCGTACACCGTGTTGAATAAATCTGCCAATACTTCCAAGTTATCCTCTTCCACTAGTTTTAACAGTTCTACTGGTATTTCATCTAATCCAGCTGCCTTATTGTCTTTATAGTTTTTGATAGCATATTTGATTTCATCTATCGTGATCTTCTGTCTCTCTAAAGGATTTATTTCTTGTCTTTTCTGCATTTCACCTCTTTCATCTTGGAAAAGTTCTCTAACGTACTCCTCCCATCGTCTTAATTTCTCTGGTACGTCTATTAGTAGTACTCCTTTTTTGTCTTTTATGTGTTCTTGCTGTCTATTTCGACAAATTCCAGTCACTTCTCTTATTTTTTTGTGCATATTTCTCATATCATATTTTGTTTCTAGTTATTATATCTCTTTACATTGTTTCATCAAATAGATTTCCTTAGCTGTTTTAATTTTTTCGTTAATTATTCGTTGTATTTCTTTATACTTCTGTAGATCTTTTCCTTTATATTTCCTTCTTTCTTAAATCTGTAATAGTATTTCTTCTGTAATTCACTGTTTTTTAGCCTCTGACCTATGGTGTATTAAACTTTCTTGAGCTGGTTTCAGTAAGGTGTTTTTTTATATCATACCACTTTTTATTTACATCCATAATTTGTTTGTTATCAGTTAGTGTTTTTTGCATATTAACGTTCACATTATTTTTTAATTCGTTTTTTATTTCTCCGTTTTTTAGGTTACATTCTTACATTAATTTTTGGTTGTTGTTTTCTGAGTTCAATTCTTTTTAATTTTATTTTCACGTCAGCAACTAACGGATTGTGGTCTGAGTTAACATCTGCTCCTGGATAAGTTTTAACTGAGTTTATAGAGTTTTTATATCTGCTATTTACGAGTATAAAGTCTATCTGGTTTCTGACAATGTGGTTTTGCTGAAACCAAGCTGAAACCAAGTATCGGCAATTACCATATTCTTTTCTTGGCAGAATTCTATGAGCCTTTCTCCTCTCTCGTTTCTAGTTCCTAATCTGAACTGTCCAACTATATTTTCAACTGTACCTACTCCAATTTTTGCATTAAAGTCTCATAAAATGTAAGTAATATCTCTAGATTTTGTTAACTGCAATTGTATTGTGCAATTCTGAATAAAACTTTTCGATCTCATCTTCGGTCTTATCAGCTGTGGGAGCATAGACTTGGAGCATATTAATATTACCGTTCCGTGCTTGAATTTTTAGCATTATTATTCTTTCTGAGACTTGAATCACACCTAGCACTGATTTTGTAATAGTGTTGCTTATGATGAAAGCTACTCCGTAGCTGAAAGCTAATTTTCCAGGCTTATACATACTTTTTACATTCCAGGTAGCTATTTTTATCTGAGAGGGTTGAGTATTTTTTTTTTGTGCAAGTTCGTATGTTGACGACCGAGGAGGCCTTGCGTTCTGATGGTTGTCCTCCCCTGCCGGATTTTGGTCTCCGATTACCATAATCAATAATGTTTCTTGTGCAAATAGTGGTAGCCATTATAATTTATACTAGAGATGTCATCAGGGACCTTTAATGCAGAGGTTTCTCGTTGCTTTCTGCATTCTGACGCCGTTGACCACTTTCTTGGTTTTTCCGCCTTCGAGACCAATTTCTCAGTCTCAGGACAACAGAATGTCCTTTCACTTACTAGCTTATCCGCCCTAAGCCATTGGCCAGTAAATGGTGGATTGTTTATCCCGGCAAACACTCGGACGTCAGAGCCTCGTTAGTTATCTAGCAGGATGTACCAGAAGACCATGATCTAGATCATCATACGAGCAGGTGAGGTTGAAATTTGAAGAGGAGTGGCTATATGTTGCGCTTCACTATCCCATTACATTCCCGCTTCGGTTTGGTAGCTGTCAAATTTAGAAGTTAGTATGTTGGTTATTATTTTAGTTCGACTATAATACCATCTCTCGAGATAAGATAATGTTGCCAACGTTGAAATGGATACACAACTTTAAGAAGTGGTATTTCTCCATTACAAAACTTTTTTGGTCTGACAAAGATTGATTGTAAAAATGATTTTCACGTTTTAGGTAGTTGCAGGTTTTAAATATATGCTTTTGGTAGAAGTCGCTTCAACAAGATGCCCTAAGGAAAGCAAGGGTACCGATTGTCCACTCCAAAATGCTCGTGTTTGCGACGTAGAATATTTAGAGCAGCTATGGCTGGGAGTCTCAAAAATTACCAGTAACAACTGTACACAATCTCAGGAGTTTAATCTTACAGAGCCGATAGAACCTCTCCAGAAGATAATTCTTATTGACAGACAGTTAGAACCCGACTTCTTGTCCGATTTAGAGTCTCAAATTATTCCAGATAATCCTAAATCCGAAAAGGAAAATTCAGTACAGGTCAGTCGTATTTTAGTAACAAAAAATTGTTACAGTATTTTTTTTATTAAGTTTGCATTACAAATTTAAAATTTTGCAATATCTTAATTTTTTTTTAATATGTAGGCGGAGGGTTTAAAGTTGATAATACGGAGTCGAATAAATTTTAAAATTAACAATTGGTTATTAACTTTACAATGTAAATTGAAGATAAAATTAAAAATTAATTAAAAAGATGAAATAAATCAGTATATTATTGCAAAACAATGTTATTTCGAAAACAATACATGTTATAAAATATTAGTAGGTGCGTTATCAACGCTATTGTGTATTACCTCTCTATTAATGACAATTGTTAAAAAAACAATAAACAAGAATGTCTTATGGCGTATGTACAATGTGATGAAATTATGGAACGTTACATTATTTCATAAGTGGCTAAAAAAATAATTACGATATTTGTTTTATAAAGTTTTATAGCGGTTAAAGAATCAGTTAATTCACTCCCACATTTTGACGTTTCGAAGATTGTATCGACTCCTGGGAAACAAATTTTAAATGCGCAATAGACTAGCAGAAGAATGCAGGCTATTGCCAAATTTATAATATTCCATCAGTTTCAAAGAATATTCCAATATTCTGTGAAAGAATATTGCAATAATAAAAGCATATCTTAACAAAAAAAGATCTAAACCCCCTTTTTATGAACGACTTAATAGATATATGGAGGAAGGGAACTAAGAGGAAAAATACTGGCACTATTGAAAAATATATGGAAAGAAGAGAAAATGCCAGGGGACTGGGAGGTAGGGCAGATCATAACAGTACATAAAAAGGGAGACCAACAAATCTGTTAAAGTTATAGAGGAATAACGTTACTAAATGCAACATATAAAAGATTGACATCAATAATAAAAAAGAGGTTATCAAATATCACAAAGAAGACAGTAGGACAGTACCAATGTGTATTCACAGAAGGAAGATCTACAATAGATGCAATACAAACAATAAAACAAATAATGGTAAAAGCAAACGAGTATAAATTAGAATTGGAAATGTTATTTATATACTTCAAACAGGCATTTGATTCAATTAAAAGGAACGGATTAATGATAGCACTTAAAAAATTAAAAATTCCACATAAACTCAGAAAATTAATAGAAATGACAATGAGAACTACAAAAATAAGCATAAAGACACAAAGAGGAGAGATAGAGGAATTCAGTATAAACAAAGGGATGAAACAAGGAGATGTCTTATCAACAACGCTATTTAATCTAGCATTAGAATATGTACTACGAAATATAAATAAAGAAATCTCAGAACAAGAGGTGGTCAAATAATTGCATATGCAGACGATATTGCTATTATTGCAAAGAACAGAAAAATAATGAAAGAAATGCTAGAAGAAATAAGAGAGAAAGGGGAGGTAATGGGGCTAAGATTAAATCAAGAAAAGACAAAAATATTAAGATTAGGGAAAAAACCAATGAAAGAAAAAATCAAAATAGGAAGTTCTGAGTTTAAAGAAGTAGAATACTTCAAATACCTAGGAGTTACAATAAACACATCCGGAGAAAGGAAATCCGAAATAAAAGAAAAATATTAGCAGCGAATAAAGCATATTTTGCAAACAAAAGATTACTTAAAAGCAAAACACTGACTAAGAAAACTAAGATGAAAATGTATAACACCATAATTAGGCTAATATTATTATATGCAGGAGAAACAATGACGCTGGTTAAAAAAGATGAAGAAGACTCAAGAATAGCAGAGAGAAAGATTATGAGAACCATACTAGGACCAATCAGAACAGGGCAAAATGAATATAGAAGCAGAACAAATGCAGAGCTTAAGGAAGACATCGTAACTAAAATAAAGCAATGCAGAATTAGATGGTTAGGTCACATTTGGCGAGCAGGCGATGAGGCGGTGACATACGCAATGATAGAATGGAATCCAGGAGGAAGAAAGAGAAGGGGAAGACCGAGGGGAAGTGGCTGCAAGAAGTTGAAGAAGACCTCCAAAGGGCAGAAGTCCGAGAATGAAGAGGAAGAACTAGAGACAGAAAAAAATGGAGAGATATTGTCACGAAGATGATAAACAAAAAAGACTGATCCACTGAAATAGGCTCTAGAAAGCATTCGCGGTTTAACCCCACACTGGGGTGTATAGCCATTATATATATATATATATATATATATATATATATATATATATATATATATATATATATATATATATATATATATATATATAATATAATAGATACCAGTACTAATATTGTCTTCCCTAAAATATACCAAACCACCCTTTTAACCGCTCCCCCTTGGATGGTCAGAAAACCCTTTCTAGACATGAGTTTAATAAATACTAGTAAGCAACTTAATGCTTCCTCTATGGTTAAACAATTTTACAGTAAGATTGATGAGTACCAGCATTACCAACATATTTATACTGATGCCTCCAAATCAGAAAAAGGAGTGTGATGGGCCCTCATACACAATGACTACACTGCTTCATACAAAATCTCAAATTTTAGCACAGTATGTACAGGAGAATTATTCGCAATCTACAAAGCATTAGAATATGCACTGAACGCCAACTTAGACATGTGCTTAATAATGACAGATTCGTTAAGTTCCATGAGTAGCTTAGGCACCATTTACCCAACTCATCCATTGTTGCGATTGATAAAGAACCATTTGTACCAATTTCAGCAAAAGAATGCGATTGTAAAATTGATGTGGATTCCGTCACATATAGGTATACATGGCAATGAAAGAGTAGATTCTGCCGCAAAAACTTCAGTTAACAACGAAGACTTGACAGGATCTACCTATAAAAAAGATTTTCATCATGGTCACTTGAAACTACACGTTTGAATTACAATATACTGAGTTTAGGTCAATATGACAGAAACTTTCTAACTGTTGTGCTTGAGAGGTAAAATATAATATAACCGCTTACAAATATCCTAAACACATTAAGCAAATTAGTCTAATGATCATTATTAATGCCGATTGTAATTTAATTATGTTTGATAAAAAGTTTAGAAATGGTTGGAAACCGTACATAAACAAATTAAAATGTTTCCCACAATTATTTTGTTTTTAGTACACGTATTTTCATTTGAAAATAAAAAGTTAAATATATTTACCAAAACCCTAACTTTAACCCGTAATCGCAGACGTTTCAAAAACGGTACACTCTAACAGGCATATGGTCAATCTAACCACCACTATTTAAATTGACAAAATGTTCTAGTTTACTGCGAAGTTTTTTTTAACGATAATTAAAAGTGATATTTTAGTACTTTGTATATCTACTTTGAATATAAATTATCCTTAGCAGCATAGTATTTGTTTCAGAAAAAAAATTATTAAACAAGTAGGTGAAAGAAATTTACGGTAAATAACATTATGCAGGAATGCTGTTTAATAAAAAAAAATGTAACAAAATATGCAAAACTATGAACAACGGGTTAATGTCACATATATTTATTTTATACCTAAAATTTAGCAAAGTGTTAAACATTATGAAGAACACCAGTGCAGTTTACCGTGCCTTTTACAACGAAAGGTTTTCTGCGAATTCCGTTTATGAATACATACATGTATTGAGATAAACAATTAATTTCTATACAGAGGGTTAACGTAAAAGTACAGTTTCGTTAAAGGTTTTAAATTTAAGAAAATCGAAACCTTTCACAACGGGTGTATAGAAAATGCCATACAAAATATAGAAAATTAAATAAACAAATTAAAACAAACAAAAGAGAAATAACTAACACAGTAATGTAAATAAATTGAAAAATGGTTGACATAGTAGCTTCAAATGAGAAGGCTTAAAATAATCAAATTTGAATATATATATATATATATATATATATATATATATATATATATATATATATATATATATATATATATATATATATATATACCTTCAAATTATCGGGTAAAGTGATCTGTAATAAAAATCTTTCATTTTTCTAAATTACTCAATATTTCGCCATTTATTTAAAAGCTTCCTCAGGAGTAAAAGAATTTAAAAGATTTCGCAAATAAAAACTGACATTAAAGTATTTGAAATATTGAATGTCAAGATTAAATAATAATAATGGGTTCCCCGATTAGTCCAATCCTTGCAACTATTGTAACTGATCATCTCTTAGATAATGTGATTACGCAATTACCTTTTGAATTACCGTTTATATATAAATATGTCGATGACATCATATGTGCAGTTCCATCTTATCACATCAATACCACACTAAACATTTTTAATTCATTTAATAAACATCTTCAGTTTACAATTGAAACTGAGACAGATTTTAGTATACCATTTTTAGACACAAGAGTAATAAGAACAAATGACAATATTTTGACATTGGATTGGTACCAAAAGCCGACAGCATCAGGCAGGTATATAAATTACTATTCAAACCATACCACCCGTCAAAAATATAATACCGTACTAGGTATGAAAAACAGGATAATGTCCATTGTTGATGACAACTTTTTACAAAAAAATCTGAACATAATATACAAAATTTTTCGTAACAACGGATATCCTAAACAAATTTAAAAAAAACTGATTTACAGCACTAATTTCTATTACGGTCCCGTCCATGATTCTAATAACAAATCAATCAAATATAAAAAACTTCCCTTTATTAATGGTCTAACTCATTCTGTCATATCCATATTCAAAAATGTTCCTAATATTAGTATAGCTAAATATAATACCATTAACAGCAAACAACTATTTTCAAAAATCAAAGACCCAGTACCAACCTTATATAAAAGTAATGTCGTTTATGAAATACCGTGTTTAGGATGTCAAAATAGCTATATTGGTCAAACATCACAATGGCTAAAACAACGCATCACACAACATAAAAGTGATTGCCGCTTGAGAAAAAATACTTGCGCAGTGGTTGAGCGCTATGAAAACACTGGTCATATGCTTAACTATAACAAAGCTCACATTTTGGCACAGACTGATAACTACAAAAGTAGATTATTTCTTGAAATGTATTACATTAACAAAAATAAAAACACTTTAAATTATAAAACGGACACTGGACAGTTAAGTAACATATATTGTAACATATTGAACAAAATTTATAAATATTAAAAATAGCCAACATTCATCTTAATAACAACTAACCTTAATAATTCATCAAATAAATATTATTCTTCTAACTTTTCTTTTATTGTTATTTTTATTTTTACATTTGAAATAATTTTAATTTTTTATCGTATAGCTGTAACGAACGTGCTTAAGACAATTTAATCTTGACATTCAATATTTCAAATACTTCAATGTCAGTTTTTATTTGCGAAATCTTTTAAATTCTTTTACTCCTGAGGGAGCTTTTAAATAAATGGCGAAATATTGAGTAATTTAGAAAAAAGAAAGATTTTTATTACAGACCACTTTACCCGATAATTTGAACGTATTTATAAATTATTTTTTGGTCGAAATAATCACTTCTAACATATATATATATATATATATATATATATATATATATATATATATATATATATATATATATATATATATATATATATTATCTCTATAAAACTTTAACCTGCTCTTGATTTGGCATATGATATATTTATATTAATAATATATTTTGTTAGTTTGACGATGTAGCTGAAACTAAACCAAAACATCATGGTATATGTGCGGGATGCCCTGTTGATATCGATCCCAACGATGAACGTGTTCCACGTTTGCTAAGCGCAGCTCTGGCTCATATTGGATCTGAAAAATTGTACAAGCAAATTGCAATCAAAGTCCTTAAAGTTCAAGAACAGGTTAGTAGTTCACTTTTTTAGCAATTATTAGTAGTACAGTAGACTTGCGATTATCCGAGGTAATTGTGACCGTGACTACCTCGGATACCGAAAAAACTCGGTTAACACTGAGATTGGTTATACTGATAGAAAAATGTGTACCTATACTTCATCTAATTTACTTACCGTTGCACGTCATCCGCGTCATAGCCCGTGAGGTCACATGATACCAACGCGAAATATTTAGGCGGTAGGTGTGTTCTTTTTTAGAATCACTTTGCGGAGTACACTGGCATTACATCCACTAGACATATTTTATTATATACGCGTAGAAATAATATTTAAAGATTTCTATTAATGTTAACTTAAAGAAATACACAATAATAAGTTTTATTTAATTTGTATAAATGTATTATAAAGCGTTTTTATGAAGAACAGTTGTTTGGAACACACTGTAACTGTAATCTAACGAAGGTGATATTTTGGCATAAATTGGTAACACCTATATGACAGTTACGATGTTGACCAATATTAATAAGTAATGAAAAAACAGTTGTTTTTGTTAAAGTATTCCATTTTACATATTTATACGACGCATACAAGCGGCTCAAATTGTTTTTAACAAGATTATTTTTTAACTCTTGTTTTGTTTCTATTTATTTACATTAAATATTAATTTGTTTTGTTGTATAATCCACTTTTGCAATAATTATGTGACCTATTTGATTTAAAATGGATTCAGGATTTTTTTATACTTTGGCAACTATGTCAACTTCGATCTCTGTCAATGATAATGACGTGCAATGGTAAGTAAATTAGATGGACTGTAGAAACGGATGGATACCATATATCAGAATGTTCTGATATTCTATTTTGAACTTTTCGATTGGTCTGTACTATGTAAAGCCGTGTACTGTCTGCACAAGAAATTTTATAAAATCCGTGTTGTTCGTTTGGGATATTGTCTTTGACGGATCGTACAAGAGATAAAAAGATAAAAGTGCTATTCCGCACCAAACTAATATATCTCATTGCCACACATGTTTTCCTCTGCCTTTTCTTCCTTCTATTCTACCCACTAAAATTAATCTTAATATATCTCAGATTTACCCCTCAATATGTGTCTTGAAACTTTTCATTGTTTTATAATTTGTAACAGTATACGTCTGTTTCCAGCTCTTTTTTATACATCTCCATTTATCACATGATCAACCCATGAGACACAGAATAATTTACGCAATGCTCCCCTTCCAGATGCGATTTATTGATTTTAATTTGATAGACCATACTTCATCACATGAAATTTTTGGTGGGGGGTAAATATTTTCTTTACTATATTAACTCGGGTTGTGAAGTTTCCCATGGAGATACGATTTCTGGAGACGGTGTGGATTACTTTTGACTTATCTGTAGATATAATCATCAACTCATTCGCAGTCAATTCTTGGTGTCGCTGGATGTGGTGTGATTGCATGTGGTGTCCCAAGAGAATTTTCTGAATTGATCCGTAACTAATGTCTTCATCTCTTGAAATACTTAGGATACTTATACAGTACGTTAAGTTTTGGAGTAGATATTGCACACTACATAAAGCGCTAAAATCGGCAACATTGCCTCGTTCGAGGTAATTGTAATTCCCGATCTCCTCCGACACCACGACAGAAAATCATTTAGTAGCACATAACATCGCATGGGATTTATATTTCCGTTATTCGAATTCAATATTTGTTTTCATTACGTATGCCCGGTTTATTTCTTAGAGTACATAAACTCGATAAAAATACCTGTATAAAGCCGTGCATTTGTATCGGTTTTTAATCATGTAAACAATTTTTTGTGGTTGAATTAAAAATAAAAGCACATTTCTTTAAAAAGATAAAACAAAAAATATACTCTTATTGAAAATAAAAAATAATTCCTAATAAAATAAGAAATAATTTTTTATGCTCTACAGAAATGATTCAAATATTTGACCTTCTACGGCTAAACAATGGGCACATCATGAGAGGTGAAAAATATGAACTACTAAAGAATATAATGCAGGGTAAAATCAAAGGCAGAAGAAGCGTAGGAAGACGTAAAATCTCGTGGCTACGCAATCTCCGTGAATGGTTCAATCGAACTATTCAGACGCGTAACCAACAAAATTATAATTGCCAGAATGATTTCCAATCTCCGATAGGAGCGGAACTTGAAGAAGAAGAAGAAGGCTGAACAGTATCCCAATCTGTCATAAAAACATGGGGACATACACTCGCGATCATAAAATCCGGGTCACCTTGGAAATTTCAAGTTTCTTGAATATTTTTGCATCTGGTGCAGTAATGACCTTTTTTTTAGGCTAATGTATTTTTTAGTCATCAATGTTTGTTTTGAAAGAAAGAAAAAACGGTTTTTTTATTGTTTTTATTGAAAAAGCAGAAAACAAACCAAATTGTTGAAACAGACATACGAAAGAAAAAATGAAAAATACAGAACGTGGTAAAACATCGTTGGAATTTCAATGACTAATATCGTGTATTGCCTCCTCTTGCTCTAATAACCTCTTGCAGACGACGGGGCATATTCTCAATTGTTCTCCGGATTACATGTTGTGGTACGTTATTCCACTCTCTCACTAAAAGATCCTTAAGCTCCTGTGCGTTGTTAGGAGGAGGTGTATGGGTTTGAATACGTTTTTTCAAATCGTCCCAGAGATGTTTGATGGGATTCAGATCCGGAGATCTAGCTAGCCAGGGTAACCCCGCCAACCTTGTCCAAGTATTGCATACTGATCCTGGCAACCTGCGGTTGCACGTTGTCCTGCATAAAAACTGCGTCTTCTCCAAGCCCTGTCATGGTGGGCATAACATGTTCTTCCAGAATCCAGAATCTCCGTAATGTACCTTCGTGCAGTTAAGGACCATTTTCGATTAACGGTAATTCTGTGCGGAAGTCGGAAGATACACCTCCCCAAGCCATGACTGAGCCTCCACCAAATGGCATTCTTGGAGCAATGCAAGCTTGTGAAAATCGTTCACCAGTTCTCCTCCAAACTCTTACACGTCCATTGGATCCAGTTAGGCTGAAACGGGATTCATCTGAGAATAACACTTTGCTCCAATCAATAATTCCCCAATGCGCGTATTGTCGAGCAAAAGCTAATCGTACAACTTGATGCGCACGGCCAAGTGGCGGTCCTGTAGCCATTACCCGAGAAGATAGTCCAGAAGAACGAAGTCTTCTCCTGACTGTTGCAACGTTAACATTGCAGTTTCGTACTTCCTGTAGGCAATTTCGATGCATAACCGCAGTTGAGGTCCGGTTTCGTAAAGCCTGAACACACAAGGAAACGGTCATCTCGTGCCGTGGTCGTTCTTCTTCGTCTAGAGCCAGGTCGTCTGGTTAGCAAACTCGTCTTCTGAAAGCGTTGAAGCACTCGTTGAACCCCAGAAAGGCTTACGCCAACAGTTCTTGCGACTTGCCGTTGAGTGTGACCGTCTTCCACAAACGCAACAATGCGTGCTGTTTTAACAACAGTCAAGGCATTTTTGGCAAAAAATAAACAATAATAAACCTTAATAATGACACTAATAAACACTAATGGTGGCAATAATAAACGTTTGTTTGTTGCATTTGAACAGAAAGTCGAAGCACAAATAAGGCATTTAAAACAAGCGGCAGTTACAGGTACCGTTCATTTTGGGAAGTGTATAGTTTTCTGCGAAATCGGCATTATTGGAATTCTTTATTACAAAGGAAACCGCTAAGCCGACAACAATTCTCAGAAACATGCATTAGTTTGTATTTGTGTTAGTATTATTTACGATAAAGCTCGTTAAAAATTAAATAACGGCGATTTTCAAGGTGACCCGGATTTTATGATCGCGAGTGTATAAAAGAGATTCTGCTGTAACAGAATTTGGGCTCTAGCCTCAGGATGATTGTAGATGGTGCTTTTTAAATGTACCCAAAAAGTCCATGGTTGTAAGATCTGGAGATCGTGCAGATCACCCAATATCTCCTGTTCCACTGATAACTCGATTCGGGAAAGTATTGTTTAAATATTCCCTAATAATTCGAGCGTTGTGAACTTAACAGCCATCTTGATGAAACTAAACATTTTCTAGATTTACATCAGGAAGATTGAGAATAGCTGGAAGGACATGATTCTGTAACAAATCGACTTATGATCTTTTGTTCAAGTCACACGTTAACTTTTTGAGGACGTTGAGTTTGGTAAACAATATTTCTGTGCTGGTTTTCCCGCGCCCAATACCTCGTAATGGAAGGATTGTATTTTCTTACTAACGAAACAGAAGATTCATCAGTGAATAAAATGTTTTTAATAAAATTTGGTTCATCATTAGCCTTCGTTATTAGAGTTTCACAAAACTCCATTCTTCGAAAGCAATCCTCTGAATAAAGCTGCTGCATTTTCGAATATTTAAAATTCTTGTAACCGTTCTTTTTCCATACTTTGGTTACAGTAACATTGCTAATATCCAACTCTCTAGCAACGCTTCTAGTTGAACGTGTTGAATCTACTTCGATTGTTGCACAAATTTTTGTATCCCGGTATTCTCTTTCCTCAACTTTTTCTGGTGACACTTCTTAAGCGTGACATTTTCTGCACTTTTTGAGGCAATGACAACTCTCAAAATTTTTAACAAGATTATGAATTGACTGTACGCAAGGAATTGGTTTCTTCTAAAAAAAACACAGAAAATTAATCTACACACTTTTGTCACACAGACGTGTTATTTGCAAAAATAAATTAAGGATCTACGCTGTTAACGCTTTATTGGCGACGAGTCCACGAAGCAGGTTCGTAGAAAGTCGACGGCGTGCAGTGTTGCCATTTATAGGGTGTATATCTAATTTAAAACTTAACGTACTGTATGAGGATGCTCAGTAACGGCGTTATAGTCGGCAGTATAGTCGTTTATAGATTAGTAACTACAAATGGAAAGTTTTTAATAAAAATTAATGAATGTTTACTTCCATTATTCATGAATATTCTTTTTTAATGAAAGTGAGAGTATACCTCCTATTTTTGTCAATAATTTTTTTTTGGTATTTCCTATAATACCATATAAACGGACTTTGTAAAAGTTGGTCACCCTGTATACATAACTTGTTCGAACTAGTTTAGCTTTAGTCGTTTACCTTTAGCCAGTCCAGTAGTTTAAATATATTTTAACTTTTTGAATATGGATTTGCAGATTTTGATGTTAACATTTACATTTGACAAATTTTCATTTTTAGATAGTTTCAGGTGTCAAATACATACTTTTGGTAGAAGTTGCCCAAACATCTTGCCGTTGGGAAAGCAAAGAACCCAATTGTTCTGTAGATCCAAATCAACAAAGTCGTATTTGCGACGTAGAATATATAGAACAACCATGGGAGAATTTCTCATCGATTGTTAGCAATAATTGTACAATATCTCAGCGCTTTCCCATAGACTATAAGGATGTGTCGCCTTTAGCAGCGGTAATATAATTTTTATAATCAATAATAGATATTAACCTGAATTCAAAAAACAAGTTATATACTCGTTTTCATCGTTCTTGGCGTGTGCCTAAAATAAGCTACTACGGAATTTTTAATATTCGTCTCTCTCTGATACACAGATGCGTAATTCAATTGTGCGAGTCACGTTCGTCATGGTAAAGTGCGATGAGAAGGGAATGAAGAGACCACTCACGTCTCCCAGTATTGTAGCAATAACACCGATGTGTTTGGCCGATACGGTGTCGGTGATAAGTTCGACCTCTTTACGAATACAGATAGCTGGCAGTGACGTGTTTTTTTTTAACATGTTACCCTGATCTGTGCAGGTTTGAAGTAGCTGATGAAATAGTTTTTATAAGTAAACAGTTTTTAATTAATTAATAGTTTGAGCTCTTACTGTGTGGAATTCCATTACATAAAATAATACTCTCGACACCTTAAAAATTCCAGTTTATTATAAATTAACTCTCTCTCTTCCGATACCCATTGCAATAATGACTTGTGGCATTGTTCTTGAATGAGCTGGCTAATAGGTTTATAATTGTAGCAATTACCATTGATATTTTATGTTGTTTTAGTCGATTTTAGTCAGTCATTGTTGGAATTTGTTCCGAACAGTTTTACTTATTATTTTTTGTTGTGAATAACTAATTGTTTTATTTAATAAAAAAAATGCCGGAAAAAACGATAACAGGAGAAATGCGACAATGTGTAGTTCATTTATTGGAGTATTTTAAAAAGAAAAAGAAAACAACGGACCTTTGCTTTCGTTATCATCGGTACATGAACGAGTAGCGGACGCTTTGAAAATCAGTCTTCGCACAGTGACAAGAATAAAGAGTGAATACAAGACAGGGGCAGCTCTTACTACACCAGGAGAGTCATGTAATGTACAAAAAAAGACTAATGATGTCAGCGATACTATAAAAGGAGAGATTAGAAATGTACTGTATGACATGAAAGCAAAAGGAGAGCACGTTACAATTAAAGTTCTAAATACACAATTAAGAAACAAGCATCTCTATGACGGTTCTGATACAAGTTTGTGGCGTCTTATGAAAAATTGTGGGTTTTCATACAAACTAGAAAATAGTAGACGAGTGCTATGTGAGAAACCATGTATTGTCTCCAAACGACTGTATTTTTTGAGGCATTATATGAGAAATTTTTTAAGTCCAAGCCAACTTCAGTTTGTTTTTTTAGATGAAACATGGATATTCCTAAAAGGGGCATATAAACGTACTTGGCAAGATGACTGTGTGAAAAGCATCAGAAAAGGACACGAAAACACAAGTAAACGCTTTGTTGTTTTACATGCCGGAAGTAGGCAAGGATATGTTAAAGATGCTGGATTACTGTTTTCTACGAAATCGAAGAGTGCAGACTATCATGATTCTATGGATAAAGAGTCTTTTAAAAAGTGGGTCTCCGAAAAGCTGATACCAATGTTGGAGGAACCATCTCTAATTATTATGGATAATGCCTCATACCATAGCTCTTTAATAGAAAAGTTACCGAATGCCAGTTGGAAAAAATCGGACTTACAAGAATGGTTACGAGCGAAAAAAAGAATTTTTGACGACGATTCGGGCAAGACAGAGCTATTGAGTCTTTGTCGCCAGAATAAACCACAAAATACCAGGTACGTTATAGACGAGCTAATCCAAGAACATGGGCATCAGGTTTTGAGATTGCCTCCATATCACTGTTAATATAATCCGATTGAGTTGGTCTGGGGCATTTCTAAACAATACTATGATCGTCATACTTATTGGAGAACATGGACGTGGAGATGAAACAGTGAAAAAAGTTTGGGGCGATGCATTAGCTGAGGCAACACCTGCAGTGTGGGCGAGTTGTGTTAACCATACTGAAAAATTAATTCAGGACGACTGGGCAAAAATGGTCACATATGATGAAAATGAAAGTAGGGTTATCATCGATTTGGCGGAAGATTCCAATGATGAAGACAGTTCCAGTGAAGACGCTGACTTATTAGCTAATTAATCAAGGTTTGTACGTTACGTTTGTACGGTTACGTTGTAACAGTTCAGAATTCGCTACAGTGCTTAAAACTTAAAAAATCTGTATCATTTTTTAATTAAAGTGGGTTAAATAATTAACACTTTTTTGGGTATATTTCAAAATCCTTTTAAAATGTACTTTTCGTTATATCCTTTCCTATTGTACTGAAGCTAGAAAAATACTTCTTCGCAATTTATACGTATATTCCGTTATTAGAAATATAATGAAAAATAATTTACAATTTTCTTTTATAACTATTATTTCATTTGACATGATACATTTTGCTCCGCCACTGGATGAGGTAAACGAATCGAGCTTAGACAAGGAAAGACAGATGAAACAACTTATTGCAAGTGTTTTTACACGCACACGCCAAGAACGATGAAAACGATTATACCATACGGTAACCTAATATATACTTTAAATTAATTTCTTAGACATAAATAAATTGTTTTCAGTCTTGACATATTTTATCCCTAATAAATTTGTAGTCTGCTGTTATCTCGGAATTTAGTGTATTTATGTTATTGATAATTGATATCGTTTTTTAGTCTGACGATGTAGCTGAACCAGAAACAGTACAACGTGCAGTTGGATGTCCCGGATGTCCGACTGATATCGATCACGATGCTGACAGTGTTAAAAAATTGTTAAATGCAGCTTTACGTCATATTGAATCTGAAGACGTGTGCAAGTATTCTGTAAACAAAATCCTTAGAGTTCAACAACAGGTTAGTAATAATTGATTTACGATAAGGTAACTGTAGATGCGAGGTGAAGAACATTAGATTTAACGATCACATGCAATTCAATTATTTGAGATAAATTAAGAAGGTGTTATCTATTTTACATTCACATTTAGTACTTGTTTTGACGTGCATCGTGTGTCTATAGTGTTATATCTTTGCTATGTTTCTGCTTATTTCTTGATTCATATCATCATCATCATCCAGCCTTCATTTATCACGTCCACTGCTGGACCTAGTCCTGCCTTAAACTCCTCCATTCTTTGAGATTTTATCCTCTTTGTTGCCAATGTTTGGTGATACGCATGATGTGGTCAGCCCAACGTGTAGGTGGTCTTCCTCTACTACGTTTGTTTGCTCTTGGCCTCCAATTTGTGATTTTACTGCTCCATCGTGAGTCTTGCATTCTCGCTACATGGCTTGCCCAGATCCATTTTAGTTCCACTATGCGTTCCATAACATCAGCAATACTCGTTTTCAGATCTTCGTTTCTTATTCGGTCCCGCAACGTTCACTCCCTTCTTAGACTGTTCCATTCGTCTTTGTGCCACTCTCAATTTCGAAGCCGTAGCCTTGGTTAGAGTCATAGATTTTGCCCCATAGGTCATGACCGGTAATACGCATTGGTCAAATACTTTTCTTTTGAGGCTAATTGGTATGTTGGCCCTAAGTGTGTCTCGCAGTTTTCCAAAGGCTGCCCATGCTAAAGTAATTCGTCTTTGGATTTCGCATGTTTGGTTATTCCTGCTGATTCTTATTTCATGACCCAAATACGTATATTTCTCCACCAGTTCTACCACTTTGTCTTGAATAGGTAAATGGTTATTGGGGACCATATTTGTCGTAAACTTAGTTTTGGTCAAGTGTATTTTGAGACTTACCTTCGAACATGCAAAGTACAATTCATTAACATATCTGTGGCGTCTCCTAGATTATCTGTGATAAGAACAATGTCATCTGCGAAACAGAGATGGTTAAGCTTTTCGCCGTCTATTGTTAGTCCTCTGTGGTCCCAATTGACCATCTTAAAGGCATACTCTAATGCCATTATGAATAATTTCGGTGACAATGTATCTCCTTGCCTTATCCCGCGTTTTATTTTTATTGGTCGGGTTTTATCGTGTATCTTAATAGTCATAGCGACATTTTTGTAAATATTGTAAATAAGTTCACTATACCTATGGTTAATCTAGCTGTCATTCATTGCTTCTATAAGGCTGTCTATTTCGATCGTGTCGAACGCTTTATGAAAATCTATGAAAGTGGTGGACAAGAGGTTTGTTCTATTCTATAGATTTTTCAATGAGTGTCTTTACTGTATGGAGGTGATCATTGGTACCATAATTTGATCGGAATTGCTCTCTCGGTTGGTAGAAATCTAATTTTTTCTCCAATCTTGATGTCACTAACCTAGTGAAAAGCTTTTCTTGATTGGTGTATATTTAATTTCTAGTTACAACACGTTCCTCTTAGATAATCCATTTCCACTGCGCCAATTTGATTTTTCCGCTTTTTTTCATCATTTGTCAACATTCCAGTCCATATGTTAAAATGAGTTTTACAACCGACTTGTAAATTGTCATTTTTGTTTAGCCTTACAAAAGTTTGGAAAGACAGACCTATCTCTCAAAAAATCAAGTTGAGATTGGTGAATGCACTTGTATTCTCAATATTTCTATACGAGGCGAAACTTGGAGAGAGAGAGGGAGCGGGCGAGATAGAGAGTGACATGGTCGACAAGTCCCAGAGTTCCGGGCCGTGGTAATAAATGAATTTCTTGCCCTATCAAAAAACTTTTAATGCTTTTAGCCATGTGATCCATCATGATAGGTGCGCCATCTTGCATACAGACTTGCGACGATTACCAAACCATTCATGTATTTTGGAAGACAAACCAATCTTGTCTATAAGACTCTTTTATACTGTTCCTTCTACCACATATAAACGTCTCAGTCCTTTACCACTCATTACATACCGTATCGTTAGTGAGGTGGAATGTTTAATTGCTTCTATCATACAACTCATATTTTTCTCCTGGACGTCTTCTCTGGAGAACAAAATGATTTTGTATTAACTTTTTTGCCAATCATCAATAGTCCGGTTTTCATGCAAATTGGTTCTCAAAATACGTCGGCATTTTGCTGTCAAACCTAAAAAAAAGCTTATTTTAAAGGAAAATTGTGGCTTATTGCCAATAAAAATAGTAAATTGCATTAAGATGTCGCAAGAAAATAGCTTCAGAACAATATTAATGATATGGGCCTAGCAGTATTCAAAATTTAGGATGTTAAAAATTCTATTCACATTGTCAAAATTCGATTAAATTTTTACTAAGAGGTTACAAAAAATTCTACACAGAGACAGTTTATCCATTATTTAGTTTTGTTTATTCTTCTTCTTCTTCTTCCTCTTTATAAGCAATTCTGGATTAATACTTCTATGAAAGGTTGTCACTACATCTTTTGCGCGGTCGCCCGATACTTCTTCTTCCGATTGGTGACTTATCTCTTGCTATTGTGACGACACGGGTCTCCTCCATTCTGCTTATGTGGTTATTCCATTCTTTTTTTCTGTTTTGTGTCCATTCATTTATACACTGTACGTTACATTTTCTTCTAATGTCTTCACTTCTCTTTCGATCTCTCAGCGTATTTCCTGTAATTTTTCTCAGTACTCTCATCTCTGCCGTTTCCAGTAGCCTTTGCGTTGTGGCTGTGTCGGGTCGTGTTTCTAAGGTGTATATCATTATTGGTCTTACATTGGCTTTATAAATTCTTGTCTTTTATTTCCATTACTTGTTCAATACTGATGCCATCAAAATCTATTTTACATCTGGTTGGTTCTTTGCTGACTACTATTGTTTTAGTTTTCTGAGATGAGATAGTCATATTAAATTCTTTTGCTTTTATGTTAAATCTGTGGACCAGTCTTTGTTTCCCATTCTGTATCATCTTCCTTTGTTAACGGGTATCGATAATTTTTATAATATTTAGCAGAACTTCTCTATTATACAGAAGATAGATTACATCTTTGAATCTTACTCTGTCAAATGTTTAGGTCAATCAGACACAGAAATGCTGGTCTATTATACTCTAGTGACTTCTCAGTAATTTGCTTTATAACGAATATTGCATCTGTACACGATCTTCCACTACGAAAACCTTGTTGTTCATCTGCTAAAATTATTCTCTGATTTATTAGCACTTGTAAAATTTTAGTTGTAAGTTTTAGTGTAGTATTTAACAAGTTTCTCTGTAGTTTTCTGGCTGTTTTTTATCTCCTTTTTTGAATAGTAGAATAGTAGTTCGCTCGTTCTCCATTCTTCCGGTATTTTATTGTGTTTTATAATTTTGTTAATTAATGTTGTTAATATTGTTCTGTCATTGCTGCTCCACAATATTTCAGTAACCCGTTTGGTATGTCTTTACCTGCTGCCTTTTTGTTTTTCGGGTTTTCAAGTATTTTCCGAACTTCCTGTGGATTTATATTCTTCATTTGTGGTAATTTCTGGTGTTTCCGGTTCTAATGTTGTTTGTTCTCCCTCTGCATATAGCTTGTTTAGGTAGTCAATCCGCGTATCCTTTTGTATTTTAGTTCATTTACCACCGTTCTTTGACCTCTTATGAAGCGCCATATTTCCTTTTGCAGTCCGTAAAAATCATTTCTTTCGAAAAGCGTTTCCAGTGATCATTTTTTATTTTTCTTACAAGTGCATGTGTTTCGTTTCATATTGTCTTGCAATTATGGTATGACTCTTGTTTTTTGGTTGACATGTATTTCGTTAACGAAACTGAATCGTTTTTCGTAAACAAGTAACTAGTTGATTGGTACCAGTAGTTTCAAATAAACAAACATAATGGATATTATCGTTTATGTGTATATTTATTGCAGTGAAAGAAACTAATGAAGGATATATTTATTATAACTTGAAAAATAAACTAAACAGTACAAATAGTAAATCGTACATTTACATTACACGTTATTATTAAATAGCGAATCGTCTAAATTGACATTTAAAAACATAAGTTTTTCTACTTTACTTCTTGTTAACCGTGTTCTTCTTTTATTTAAAATTAAATCAAATTTTGAACATTTTTTACAATATTTTATGAATATAGTGGTTAAGTTAGAATATACATGGTGATGGTTTTTCCACCATTGTAATGGACTCTCGATACAGGTGTACGTTTAGATGAGTCATGTACAATTAATTGATCAAAAATACTTACGTCATCTTTATCGGTTTCTTTTTCTTGTACTAGTTGATTTTCATTAGTACAATCTTCTTGTTCTTTAATTATAGAAGTAACCAGCTTCTTAACTCTTTCTTTTGTTTTTTAGCTTCATTTTTATCAGAAAATCCCTGCACTTTAAATCGTGAATCCATAAATGTATATAATGACAATGTGCCTTTCTGTTCTATCCCTCTAAATATTTTTGCTAAACCCGATATTAGTAATTGTACTACGTCGGATACTATGAATGTAAGGTTATCGTTTGCTAAAATTTTATTGCAAGATTCTTGCAGGCAGCGTACCATAACAATCACTGAACTACCCTTCAAGTATTTTTGGCCACTCATTGTACTTGTTGTTTCTTTAAAAGGCCGTAAAATTTGGGAAAGTTGAGAACAAATAATCCAGTCTTCATTATTTAGATTTGGTCTAAGTCTGTATTAACTAATACCAATGTGGAACGGATTGCCTCTTCTAACTCGGTCATTCTTTTTAACATGTAATAGGTAAAGTTCTACCTAGTTTCCACGTCTTGGATTGGCCGTTTGGAAACTTTGTTATGTTGTAATTGATATTTAAAAGCCTTTCTGAACATAAGGTACTTTTTTTGAAATGTGTTTTTTGCCGAATTGTCAAAAAAGACTTTTTATTTTATCTATTTGTACACGACATCGTTTAAGTGCGTCCTCCACCAATAAATTTAACGTATGAGCAAAACAATTTAAATGTTTTCATTCCAAAACATATTTAATAGCTTTGACCATATTTGAGGCATTATCAGTTACTGCAAAATATACTTTTCGTTCTAGACCCCACTGATTAATAATTTTACTAATTTCAAAAGCGATGTTTTCTGAATTCTGAATAATGACAGCAGCCTAATAAAACCGTTTTAAATGCTAAATTTTCTGTTAAATATTGTCCTGTTAATGCGATGTAACTCTCAGTTACTCCAGATGTCCAGATGTCAGTAATAATACAGATATTTTCTACTTCTTTAACAACTTGTGATCTAATAATTTGCTCAGTTTTGATATAAGATTCTTAAAGTAATGAACCTGACAAAGTTTTTCTTGTTGGTGGTTTATATCCAGGAATCCACCCTGCAAACTTTTTAAAAGCTCGTTCTTCAACTATGGAAAACGGATGAAACGAGTCTTTGCATAGGTTTAGTAAATCCATATCTATTTGTTTCTTTTACTCTAAACTAATATTTTTATTAATGGAAGTATCCATCACCTTCGAAAATGCAGATCAATCGTAAATCGAAACTCATTAATTAATCCGAATACCTAGTTATTTTATTTTCAACGTTAACCGATAGCCCGACTGTCCACTGTCCCGAAAGAGTTATTTTTAGTTTTGTAGTAATCTCTCAGATCAACTAATCGTCCTCGTCGACGTCAAGTGTTCGTTGCTCCTCTCTTTACGTCTACACAAAACGTAGTTTTTTTGAATCAACTATAAACTAGTTGGCTTACCAGTAAGGAACCGTAGATTCAAAAATGACAAATAATGATTTAAAATGCAGAGATTTTCTGATAAAAATGAAGGTAAAAAAACAAAAGAAAGAGTTAAGAAGCTGGTTACTTCTATAAAAAAAAAGAAAAAGAAGATTGTACTATTGAAAATCAACCAGTACAAGAAAAAGAAACTGATAAAGATGACTTAAATCTATGGTGTATTTTTGATGAATTGGACATGACTCATCTAAACATACACCTGTATCGAGAGATATAAAAGAAGTCGACATGTTTTTATCTGATGATATATACCCACAAAAAAATTCGAACGGAGATTGGAACTGTCCATTACAGTGGTGGAAAAACCATCGCCATGTGTATCCTAACTTAACCACTATATTCATAAAATATTGTAGTATTGTAACAAAATCTGTTCCTTGTGAACACATGTTCAAAATCTGGTTTAATTTTAAATAAAAGAAGAACACGGCTAACAAGAAAAGTGGAAAAACTTTTTAAATGACATTTAAAGTTTTTAAATGTCAATTTAGACGATTCTCGATTTAATAATGTGTAATGTAAATGTAACTACTATTTGTATATTTAAAATGTCAACGACCCACCTCTAGTTTCTTATATAAGGATCGGAACCAGAGATATGTAAAATATCTCTGATCGGAACTAATCGTTTCACCAATGGGCAATAGGCGTCAAATATGGAGGGGAGACCAAGGGGAAATATGATTGTTATCTTTGTCGTATTGGCTGAAAATATGATTTTATATCTGTGTTAGATATCCTGTTAAATTTTACCATACCGACCTTAAACTTTTACCTACACTGTATGTGTTTTCATTCGGATTTTGCATAATACCAATTTATGATCGCTTCCTATTTTTGCTGATGTTAGTGCTCTTACATCCAAGTTTTGTTTATTGTGTCTAATAATTTATGTATCTTTCAACTTTGGGAATATAATTTTGTAGATTTTTCGAAACAATGATTTGTGACAAATTTTCACTTTTTAGGTAGTTGCAGGTATAAAATATACACTTTTGGCAGAAGTCGTTCGATCTGTTTGCGCTAGTGAAAACAAAGATCCAGTCCTTAGTCGTATTTGTGAAATAGAATATTTGGAACAACGATGGATGGGAATCTCGAAAATTATTAGTAATAACTGTACAAAATCACAAGAATTTAATCTTCAAGAGCCAATAAATCCGCCACAGGAATCGGTTGTTAGACAACTAGAACCTGACTTTTTGTCTGACTTGGAGTCACAAATTATTCCGGATACTAGGTCTAATACGGAAAATTTAATACAGGTTAGTCGTATTTGAATAACGAAGAATTGCTAAAGTATTTTTTATTTGCAGCTAACAACAAAATTGGTTATTTTTTATATATTATAAAACAATTTCCCTAGCCATTATTTCAGTTGACTTTATATTGCCTTAAAACTAAAATGTCAACTTTAATAACAAATATTTTTAACGTAAGTTGTAAAGTTAATAACGATATGTACATTGATGCATCAACTTTTTGTAAAGTTAATATTAATACCATTTATATTGGGACTCTTTTATTTTATGAAGACTCCCATCATTAGTCAAACATTTGTCCAGATTGGTAATTGTTATTAAGAATCCCCACGTATGACACCACACATAAACACAAACGTAGCACTTCATATTTTGTTTTTCTAATAAAACTAGTCTATAATTATTTTAATTATCTAAATAATAATAACACTATTGTCAAAACTACTAATAGACCTGTCAGACAAAAATTTCTCCAAAAATTGCGCGAACCGAAAAATTAATCTTCATATTTTGAAATAATTTCACAGATTAACCACTTTTTTTACCAATTTTTTAACCTAGAAAGGCATATACGATTATCTTATTACTTACATAAGCTCATCTCGTAACTTTGACAAACATATCTTTGACCTAGCGTTATTTCAAATTGAAGAGATCTAAGATCTTTAATAGAAATTTAAAATTTGGAGATTACATTGATAATAGGTTGCCAGTTGCCAAAAAGTGTAAGAGTAAAATATAGTTTTATTGGCAGTTACTGAATTCTTACGCTATAGTTGTTTTTGAGGTAAAAATTTATAATAAACTGCGTCTCAAACTAGTACCGAAACTATATTTATAATCTCACTAAAATGCTACGATTCATCAAATAAGTGTATTGCTCTCTGCATAGAACAAAAATTTTTCTCTTTTGAATGATGGTAAATATAATTTGAACCGAGGAAATGATTGCAGGCATTTCCTTAATACATATTAGACAATCTATATTTTGCAGTAAGTTGAACAAGCTGTAATTAAGCTACTAATCGATATGTTTCACAACTATACATGGTGAAACTGTACAAATTCAGGAAATTAAGATTAATGTGAGATAACAAATTAATGGACTAATTTGTGGTCTAGGTGAATTGGGTTAAAAAATTGTCATAAAATTATCTTCGGTCTTCGTTTGTGAGGAGAGTTTCTGGACACCCTGTATAAGCTGTGTTAACCTGGTGCCTTTGGTGTTGGCAACTAGGGCCTTTCTAATAATAGACAAACGCTCTGCAATGTAAATTACCACAGAACAATTCTTATAATCCGTGATATGTATATCAAAATATGAAAACTATTTATTTTACTAAATTAACACATTTCACTGAGACCCCTTATTTTGGTTACAGTATAAATATATTTAATTAATGTAGTATTTTTGGCAAGAGGTACTACCGTATCATTGGCAAAAGTTATAATTAGCGTAAGCTGTGGTTATTAAATTTTTTGTATCGTTGGTTGGCAGATTAGCTATTTTCATAGAATTATTGACATTTAAGAAGGTTCTGCAACTATTTTATAGTGTCATGTCTAAGTTAAATATCGTGTTTATATGGGGTTAAGCCAAAATTGATAGTAGAAATTCATATTAAGTAAAATTTTTATTTGACTTTTTTTTTATTTCGATTTCCACTATTTTTAAGTGGCTAAAATTACAACCTGCTACAAGAGTTTTACTTCACAGCCTACTCTAATTAGGATTGTTTTGATGGTTTGTTATAAATTCTAATAATATCCAATAAATAAATTTTTGTGTTAATATTTTAATAATCTGGAAGTGTCTATATATATACTAAAACACATCAACATTTCACAAACACTAACACTACAACACAAACACAATTTACCAAAATCTCGTTGGACAAGTATTAGCTGTGATGGAATAATCATGCCTAATCTAATTGTATTTTAAAAAATATTAACTGAATATAACTGTAATTTCTTTTAATTAACCTGAAGACTGGTATTTCATTTTTTCGCTAGAAGCAGCAGTCCAAAAATGAAATCCACCTAGTATATTCTGGTTTAAATGAAATTTCTGAAGACCAGCAGGCCAAAAATGAAATCAACCTAGTGAATTCTGGTTTAAATGAAATTTCTGAAGATCAGCAGTCCAAAAATGAAATCAACCCAGTATATTCTGGTTTAAATGAAATTTCTGAAGACCAGCAGTCCAAAAAAGAAATCAAGCTAGTGAATTCTGGTTTAAATGAAATTTCTGAAGATCACCAGTCCAAAAATGAAATTAACCTAGTGTATTCTGGTTTAAATGAAATTTCTGAAGACCAGCAGACCAAAAAAGAAATCAACCTAGTGAATTCTGGTTTAAATGAAATTTTTGAAGATCAGCAGTCCAAAAATGAAATCAACCCAGTATATTCTGGTTTACATGAAATTTCTGAAGACCAGCAGGCCAAAAAAGAAATCAAGCTAGTGAATTCTGGTTTAAATGAAATTTCTGAAGATCAGCAGTCCAAAAATGAAATCAACCCAGTATATTCTGGTTTAAATGAAATTCCTAAAGTTAGTTTACAAACTCGCAAGGTGAGGGCCATTGAGGTAGTAGAGATCAACGACGTACAGCGACCATCAAATGACCAAGATCAACAAGAACAACAAGAAATTGACGATGATGAACATTCGGTCCTTAGGAGAAATAAAGCAGATAGCGATTCCTCGAGTAGTAGTGATTCTTCAGATAGTAGTGATTCTTCAGATAGTAGTGACTCCTCAGATAGTAGTGATTCCTCAAAGAGTAGTGATTCCTCAGATTCATCAGATAGTGATAGGTAGGTACCAGATTTACATTCTTCATTAATTTCCATTTCAGTTCAGTTTGGGAGTGTTTTCTTTGGTTTTTGTGTTATATTGGTTAAAGCTTGTCTTAGTTCATATTTATGTCCCTTATAATTATCTTTTTCCCTCACTTTTCTTGTACTGTTCAAGAATGATATACCCAGCAACTTTTACTGATTCGCACATCTGGGTCATGTTTAGTACTAGTCGCACAACTCACCAAATTTATTGTTTTTGCTTTTATCTCTTGCTACATATTTTATTTTATTGGTTGTCTATTTTGGACACATATCTTCCTTTCGCTCTTGAATTTGTCTTTCTCTCGAGCCATGTTCATCTGTTCCGAACGGCTGATTTTTGGACCATCTACTTATTTAATTTATAATTTCTCTCCTTCGCTAATATGCAATTTGTAATAATAGTATTCAAACTTTCATCTTGTTGTCTAATAATATGTCCACAGAATTTCCACTTCAGTTTTGATGTTTGGATATCTAAAAGCTCAACAAATAAAAGGCAGACCAGTGGTTAAAATTGAGAAAAAATCATGGGAAACACACTGCATATATCATAAATGCAAAGAAAGCCCTAAAGAGAAAGAATGCGCAACAGGAGACAATGAGAAATAATGCAATAAGGATAACAACATATGATGAGTATGTACGTATCATTAAAAATTAAACAGAAAAAAACATCTGGCCCAGATGAAATTCCTAACGAGCAAATTCCACTACACATGCGATCCACATCCACAAAAAAAAACAAAATTTGTTTTATTTATTAATGTTTTGTATTTTGAGAACGATTTCCGAAGTGCTTAATAGATAAAGATGAAGAAAGATTGAGAATATTTGAGAGAAAAATTCTAAAAATAATTATGGGCCCGATAAGAACGGAACATGGAGAAGTGAAAGAAAAATGAATTATGAAATATAAGAGACATAATGAAAGGAGAAGATAGTCAGATTTATTAAAGCGGAGAGACTGAGATGGCTGGAAACCATAGAGAGAAAGAAAAACGACTTTTCGATTAATTAGGAAGGTCACTAAATGGCAGTCAGAAACTGAAAGAAAGCAATGGGTTTACCAGGTTTGGAGGGACCTATGCACAGATGGAAATGAGTCTTCTAAAATTGTAACGAAAGCCAAATCATACAACAAACTTTGACAATACACAACAAGAATGAGGAGTGATTCACCACGATAAAAAAAACACCCAGAAAAAGAAAGAGAAGCAGTCCCAAAACTGTAGTGGGGGCGGGGCATATTTCCAGACGAAAAGATAACAGATGGAGTACAAAAATTATTAAATTAGGCATTTTTCCTAAATATGGTGTTTTTTTACTTCTAGACTGCTTTCTGTATTTCTAATTTTGTAATCTTTGTTTGGTTGTAGCTAATCATTTTTTGAAGAACTTCTTCGTGGTTGATCGTGGTCATTTTTTTTATACAATACTGTTAATAGTGTTATTTCTACTATTTCATCTATGCCATATTTTTCTTTTTCATTGATTCTTTAAGGGAATTTATTATTTTCAGTTTTGGTGGTAAAAACAATCTGCTCTTAAATTATTCCCTCTATATGATGTTTTAGTTTCTTTCTTTATGTCTTTATTAAACTTTACTTGTTCTTCTCGTTTCATTTTTCTCTTCCTTAATTTTTTCTTTATAGTTCTCTTGATTTTTATAAAATCCTTGAATCTGTTTTAGTCTATTTCGTTAGGACGAATCAATGATTAGCGTTCTCTGTTTTTTTCGTTAAAGAACAACTGTATCGCAAATAGATTCCCCTCTTCCCGAGTTGTATTCCTAACTAATTTTGTTTTGATTAGGTTTTATACTTTAATTCTTGATTCTCCTAAAATCCGTGAAGCACACCTCTTTTAAGATTTGTAATTTTGCAATTGTTGCTATATTGGGCATAAACATCAAAAGTAGTTAGTTATTTTCTTTCACTCTGCCCAGAAGTACTAGTTTTTTGATTACCAAACAAAAAGTATCATTAACTTTTGGATCGTTTAATCTTATTTTAAGCCCAATCCCTTACCTTTCCTTTATTGATATTAACAGCTTATATTAAACCTTTATGCTCCAGAAATTCTCTTTGATTTCTCTTTTTATGAATTTATGAAAAACACATCGTCCATCGACAAATATCTAAAGTAATCTTTCCTAAAAACAATTTTTTGCAGTAAGGCCCACAAGAAGCACAAGAAACACAAGAAGCATCACAAGAAGAAACACCATCACAATGATAGCGATAGTGACAGTGATAGCGATGATCACAAATATAAACACAAAAAGGACAAACATCACAATCATGATCATAAACACAAACATAAGAAACACAAGAAAGATAGTGATGATGATAGTAGAGGTAATATAGAAAGAAAAATCTAAATTTAATACACTCCGATCCTAAATACATGTTTTGTGTCATCTGGATATTTATTTAAGTTTTTCTTTTCAATGTTCGATTTTTTTAATATTGTTCTGAAGCTATTTTCTTGTGGCATTTTAAATTAATTACTATTTAACTGGGAATAAGCCACAATTAAAGGTTAAAATACGTTTATTGACGTTTCAATTTCCACTTTTTGAGAACGATTTCCGAAGTGGAAATTGAAACGTCAATAAACGTATTTTAACCTTTAATTGTGGCTTATTCCCAGTTAAATAGTAATTAATTCGATTTTTTTGTTTATTGGAAGAAGATTTCTCGCTGAACTCATGTTCGTTAGTGAAGTGTTGTGAGATTTTCGGGAGTTTCTATTGCTGCAGCTGAGTCAAATGCACTTTGAACGCTTTGAATGCTTTGATTTTGAATGTTTTGAAATGATTCTCAATATTTGTATTAACTAAACATTTCTAATTCATTTTCCAGCTTGTATGCTTCTTTGAAATGGTTTACCTACTTTTTGAGAATGATTTTTGAGAAGAGAACTGGCCATCAAAATAGTAAACACCGTTCATATTAATAGAGTTATAATTTACAAATGACGTTCTGGTTGAGTTTTTATCAATCGTAATTGGAGAGTATCTAAGTATTGCTATATCTATTTTTTATACAGAGTAAGTAATAAAGAATGAGCCAAATTGTATCTTCAGAAATCAATAGTACTAAAAACAGGATGGGACACTACTGGAGTGACCGAGGCGGGAAAGCATAACTTTCTTATCATCCATAGACGATAATATATATATATATATATATATATATATATATATATATATATATATATATATATATATATATATATATATATATATATATATATATATATATATATATATATATATATAACTGTTTTGGATGGGTTGGAGTCAATAAAAGGGCTATTGGTTAACTATTTTTTTAATCTCGAGCTTTCAATTGTGTTTACAATTATTATCAAGAGCTAAAAAAGACAAAATATCTTACAAGGTTGAACTAAAAAGAAAAAACAATTTTTGTTAACTTACCAAATAAAAATTAGTTTAGTAAGTAAAAATTACTGCTAATACATCTTCAAAATATTTAATACAAAAATGATTTAATCTAATAAATGTTTCTCCGAAAATTTTTATAATTTTGAAAACATTTTTTTAATACAAATTAAATTAAATTTTTCAATTATTTTTGTATTAAAAAAAATGTTTTCAAAATTATAAAAATTTTCGGAGAAACATTTATTAGATTAAAACACTTTTGTATTAAATATTTTGAAGATGTATTAGCAGTAATTTTTACTTACTAAACTAATTTTTATTTGGTAAGTTAACAAAAATTGTTTTTTCTTTTTAGTTCAACCTTGTAAGATATTTTGTCTTTTTTAGCTCTTGATAATAATTGTAAACACAATTGAAAGCTCGAGATTAAAAAAATAGTTAACCAATAGCCCTTTTATTGACTCCAACCCATCCAAAACAGTTATATATTTGTTCCAAACGAGTCACAAGTGCTTCTTTTTTCTTATATATATATATATATATATATATATATATATATATATATATATATATATATATATATATATCCTCTAAAATAACAGCTGATCTGGTAGAGTTGAATAGGGGGTTGAGGTTAATTGGGATACAGCTGATTGAAAGCCAAGTGTACCTACTCTGTTCAACAGTACATTATATGTCGCCAATTTTCATTGGCATCATTAGATGAGAGTTGATTGAAGTTAATGCCAGTGTGATTTTTTATTAATTGTATTCTTTAGATCATTCAAAACTTTTTATAAAGAATAATTTTTTTTCATAAAACTAAAAATATAAAAGTTTTTATAAAAATGATCTAAAACCTAGAACACAACCTAAGACTGTGGTGGATGGTACGAGTGGCCGTGGTGATTGCCAATATCCCAAACAGATAAACCGCTAAAGAAGCAACGAGCTAAGATCCATTGCTGTTAAAGCAAAAATCAGTATGACTGTTTTTGAAGATACAGATGAAATTGGGTTCATTGTTTATAATATTACCTGTATAGAAAGTAACCTATTTTTTTAAATTTATCATTATATTCTTTTGATGCTTTTACTACTTTTATAAAATCTACCATCGAAATCTATATTTTTGTTGAATCCTCCATTTTATTGTCATTCACTGAACAATATCTGATTTTATTGATTTTTTGGTTTTTCTATTTCATATTACTTTTCGTCGGTTTAAATCTTATCGAATGCAGTTTTCCATCTTTTCGCTTAATACCTACATAGAATAATTGATAGAACACTTCAAATAAGGTACAAAATAATATGTACGCCCAAGTATTAACGGATCCTAATTTATTTTAAGAACCTCAAGTAAAAGGTAAGCATGCTCCGACAAAGGGCGGACATCACTCGAAACACAATAACGATGCAAGTTCCGATTCAGACAGCTCTTCCGATTCCTCCAGTTCGGAAGAGAACAGAAAGCAGCATAAACATAAGCATTCGAACAGACATAAGAGATCTTTATCGCCTGAGGTAACTTTAATACAACGGTACTATGGATGCTAAATGCGCAACATCTGGGATTATTCAATGAATGATTTGACTGGTATAGCTTTTTTTAAATGAAAAAATTTCATAATTTCAATAGCATGTTGCATGTTCGCCAACGAGAAGCTAAAAGAAGGGGTTCATCTGCGAAATATCTTATGAAAATACTACCATAGATAGGGAAATAAAATTCTAATTTTCAAATCAGAAGCTGTACTCAAAATATAGTATATAAATGATATTAGAATATATTATCTACACAGAGTATTTATTAGGGAGAAGCAGTTGAATTATGCGCACCTAAAAAGTCTTGATAATTTTGTAAACACAACAAATCAATCAACTATTACAAAAAATATATTCTGAGCGTAGAAATAAAATAGATAAACTTATTATGCACACGGTTATATAGGGTGATTGTGCGCAAGTAGAAATCGGTTAAAATTATTATACAGTGTTGGGGCAGAATACAGTATTAAAGGTAAACAATTGACATTTCGTACTGATATTATTCTGCGCATAGTTAGCCGCCGCGCAGGATTATCCCACTTTCCCCTAATTATATATTTTAACCACGCTTCTGATTTGAAATTTCATTTTTTAATGTTGAATTTTATTTTCTCTTTATTTACTTGAAATGAAAAACTAATTGTACGGTCTAACGTTTGCGTAAATGTTTATTCAGTTCTTCAGGGCTGAATTCAGCCCTGAAAAAATATCAATTCGTCATAATTATTCCATGTAAAATGTTAGTTGTATTATACGCAGAATTGTAGAGTTTAGGTCTTCACTAAAGAAATAAATCAAAAAGGATATGCAAAAAGCAAATCTCTTTTTGTTGGAAACCAATGCAACACTGTACAAAGAATATACGGTTTCGTCCTATTTAGATAAGGTGTAACCCAAGGAATCAAATGCATACCATAGATTTTATTTTGAAGATGTCAAATTCTTGAACTATTTTCAAAATTTAATGAGAAAATTGAACATGTCGTTGTTTTTTAAGGTTGTTATTATACTGAATGCATGCTCAAGGCAACAGATAGTGAAAACAATTCTGGCTATACACATAGGCACTAAGTTGAGTAATGAAACGTATCATTTAAAAGTTTTATTAAAATTTTATATGGATGAACTGTCATTAGTGTCATGCTAAACAATTACATTTCTTTTAAATAATTGATGGATTCGACCGTTACTTGATGGAAATTCATTTTATGTAACAATAAAACACTGAAAACTTTGTTTTCAAACTTCCACAAAATTTATTTTAAATTCTTATCACTACAGCTGTTTCGGCTGATTGCCGAAACACTAATTGATGGATTCGACCGTTACTTGATGGAAATTCATTTTATGTAACAATAAAACACTGAAAACTTTGTTTTCAAACTTCCACAAAATTTATTTTAAATTCTTATCACTACAGCTGTTTCGGCTGATTGCCTTTCTCAAGTTTCTCAACTTGAGAAAGGCAACCAGCCGAAACAGCTGTAGTGATAAGAATTTAAAATAAATTTTGTGGAAGTTTGAAAACAAAGTTTTCAGTGTTTTATTGTTACAATTACATTTCATTTTTAATTAATAAAATTGTTAAATAAACCAGCAACAAAAACATTATTTAAATATATTGAGGAATGTTGGATCTATGTTGGTATTATGTGTTATCAGTCAAGTTGAAACCATGTAAACTCGATATATAGCGTTTATCTGATCTGAGTACCAGATGATATTATATCACGCAGATTCTTAATACCTGAGTGATAATAGAAGAATGATTAACGAAAATATTAGACATTTTAATTAATTCCATTTTGAATTTATTTTTACAATGAAGACTACTATCATAGTCGATGTAGTGGCTTGTGAAATATACGTGTTTAGCTAATTCAAAACGGTCTGGATCAAATCGTGAATCACTTATATGGAGATTGATCCTAGACTTAACTAGCTGAGAAGTTTGACCAATATTTGACCATGCTGTAAGTCGTATGTGTGCGCCTATGTGTTTGGTCAGAATAGTTTTCACTACATGTTGCCTTGAGCATGAGTTCAGTATAATACTGAACTTTTAAAAACAACATGTTCAATTTACCCATTAGTTTTGAAAATAATTTAGGAGTTTGACACCTTTAAAATATAACGTATGTACTATCATTATTGTGTGAATTTGGTTCCTTGAGTTAGACTTCATTTGATTACGGCCAAGAATGTTAATACAGTGTTGTGTTGGTTATTTCCAATAAAAGGGAGATATGCTTTTATGCATATCCTTTTTGATATATTTCTTTACTGAAGATCTGAAGTCTACAATTCAGGGTATTGGTAATAAGAAGGGAATAAACATTGAGACAACAATTGAAACACATTGAGATTTTTATTGCATAATTCCCCAAGATTTTACTTCATATAATTATAATATATATATATATATATATATATATATATATATATATATATATATATATATATATATATATATATATATATATATATATATATAAACTGGAGCAATATCATTTTTTCATATACCATTACATAACTAATCTGTTACTATTTCACAGAATCTTAAAAATTTCAGTAAAATAGGTTAAATAACTGCATGTTGGTTCCATTATAAAAACATTCACAATGTGGGTTTTTAATCATAAAAATATCACTATTAAAATAGGAAAGCATGGGATATGGAAGAATACGTCTTTTCTTTGCATGAAACTCTTATATAAAGTCTTCAAAGCTATAAGTAAATGTTCGCTCAACCAAAAATTACCGAATTTAAATATATATATATATATATATATATATATATATATATATATATATATATATATATATATATATATATATATAAATATATATACTATAAATTTTCGTCTAAATTCATTGTACAGATTTTTTTATTTACAGTGTGATCCATTTAGATTGAAAACGATCCCTCATTAAAAGTTTTCAACCATTTTTTTTAACATCAAGTAACTAATATTTTGAAGCACTTCCAGACAACATTTAAATTATTCAAATTCTTCTCGCCATCGTGCGAGTATGAGTCTCCAACTTTAAGACATAATTTGGGAAAACTCAAACTGTGCCTGAAAGAGATAGATTCCATTACAGTATATTGGAAGGAAGATGCAAGAAAGATACACATACAAGAGTTTAGTTTTTTAAAAGGTAGTTTCGAAGATTCACGAAAACATTGTGTAATCTAATAAGTTTCTCATAAATTTCAATGTTTTAAGCGGAACCCAACAGTTAATTGTAAGAATTATTTGCATGGGGTAATTTTATAAATATATTAAACATTGTTTTAAATACGAAATAATTTAACTGTTGCATAATTTGTAACTGATTCCAATTGCTCATAGAGTAATAAATTTAAAGGTATCCATTTATTCTACGGAATGATCAACTTTTGTGACAAAGTCCGTTATATTTGTTATTATATAATATACCAAAAAAGTTATTTACAAAAATACTAGGTATCTGTAAGATTCCCATTTTAAAATTAGTTATAAATATACAGGGTCTTCCAGAACAGTGTATCGCATCAAAGATATGTTTCTTTTGTGTTATACAGGGTATTTAAAAAGCTATAACCAAATTTCAATGAAAATTATAACAAGGCTAACGCGCTGTATAATTAAAAATGGGTACAAAAGCAGAAAGAACTGTTGTATCGATAGTTTTTAAATAATTGTCAAGATTCATAAAAATGATTGATTTTGCAACTGAATCGAAAGAGTTGATCGATATTGACCCCGCACGTAAACAAACACACTTCCAGCAAGTTAAACAAACGCAATGACCTCAGGATATTGCTAAAAGTCACGGGTATTTGGATATTAATACATGTAAATACCAGTGCCTAAATAGAAGGAGATTCATTGTATTATATATTAGGGTATGGCTTCACAATCATTAGTGTTGGTCAGTATTGCGTTTAAAATGTGTGATTATAAACAAAAGTTAATTATTAGTTATTATAATCATATAAATAAAATGTACATATTTTAATATAACGTCAGTTACGAACTAAACCTAAAAGTTACCTCATCACTCCACCAACCTCATTAATTATAACGTGGCGATCATTTATTATTACACAGCGATACCAAGAATTGAACGAATGCTTTTGAAAGAAGGGTAATTTTCTGTGAATGGGTACAACAAAAAGTAATTGCGCAAAGACATTTTTTCGATTTTGTTTCATTCGGAGATGAAGCAACGATTCACAAAAACGAATGTGTCAATCGGTATAACTTCCATTATAACTCCACAACAAATCCGTACGACATAATTACGAGAGTCAAACTAGGTGGTCCTTAATATTCAATGTTTAGGGTGGTATCTTAAATAATTATGTAATAGACTCTTTATTCTTTGAGGAAATAGTAAACGGAGTGATTTACTTTGACATGTTAGTAAATAATTTATCAATTTTACTTGAAAACGTATCACTCAACATCCCTCAACAATTATGGTATATACATGACGGATCTCCCTCTCAGCATAACTCACTTCCAACGTGAATTAAATGAGTAATTTCCTAACAGATGGATAGTTAGAGAAGGACCAATTCATTGGTCAGCTCGATCATCAGAAGTAGGTAACGACGACTTCTTTTTCTGGGCGATATTAAAGATCTAGTGTACTGTTAACCTCCAACATCAATTGATGACATAAAAATCAAAATTAGAGACGCACAATGTTACGTCACAAATGCTTTCAAACGTAACTAGATTATTTGAAAGCCTTCTTCGAGTCTGTGTTGACGTTATGAGAGCTCATTTCGAACACCTTCTATAATGAAAATATCAATATTTATTTTTTGCGTGTTACTTTAAGATATTTGTAAATAATAAAGTAAATAAAAATAATAAAGTTAACTCATACTTTTTCCACTACAATTTAATATATCTCCAAAATTATTAAGTATAGATACAGGATATACTGAGGTTAAATTAAACTACATATACTTTAGGTTATGATAATGACATAAAATACAGGGTGTTGTGTATTTAAACATTTTAAACAAATAATTAATTTTTGTTTTTACTTCCCCTGTATTAGATTTAAAGAGTATTAGGAAAATCAATTATTTTTATGAATTTTGACAATCATCTAAAACTTGTGACTACAACAGATTGTTGCTTTTTGTACCCCTTTTCGATTACACAGGGCGTTGAACTTATTACCAGTTTCATTGAAATTTGGTTATATTTTTTTAAATACTCTGTATGACACAAAACAACTTTATACTCTTGTAACGAGGAACTGAACCGATTTTTAAATTTAAAATAAAATACAGGATGTTTCGTTAAAAAACATATATTTGATGCAATTATGGAAGACCCTGTACATTTGTAACTAATTTTATAATGTGAGACTTAAAGATACCTCCTATTTTTATAAATAACTTTGTTTTGTATCTCATATAATAACATATATGACTGACTTAGTCACAAAAATTGATTAACCTGTATTGTGTTATTATGAGTATTAGTGGATATCTTCCTTCTTTGTTTCTCTTTGGGCTATCCAAATATAAAGGGTGTCACAAAATTTACGCAAGGTTTAAATTTGCTACCATTATCGTCTGTCTTAACAAAATACAAAATCAGTAATTGACCTTTATTGACATTTTCAAACAAAAAAAAAACACATTTTTATCGTTTTTTTAAGATTTACAAAATAATAAATATTTGTCAGATAGCACACAATTTTTGTACAAAATATTCACTAGTTTTCACTATTATATACGAATATTTGGGTATGAGAAAGCTGTTTTCCAAATGGGTGCCGCGTTTTCTCAGATCAGAGCAACAACAACAACGAGTTGATAAATCTCGATGCTGTTTGGACATGTTTAATCGATGTTTTATGATTTAATTGTATATCGGATAATAAATCGGAGTTTTTGCGTCGGTATTTTACAATGGATGAAACATAGATCCATCACTTCATCAGGAATCAAATCGGCAGTCATCTGAGTGGGCAGCACCCGAAGAAAGTCGTCAAAAGAGCCCAAAGACGCAGCAAATCGCCGGAAAGGTTATGATCTCTGTATTTTGGGATCCGTAAAGAATTATTTTCATTGACTATTTGAAGCGCGGAGGTATAATCAACAGCAACTACTATATTGGTTTATTGGGCGTTTGAAGACGGAAATCTCAAAAAAAAAGGCCTCGTTCGGGATAGACACCAGCAGATCGAAAAATACGTTTTCTAAGTAATCAAATGGACTTTAATTTAAATGGGAACTGTCACAAATATGGCGTTCACATCCACAAGACAACGAAACATTACGTATCAACAATATTTAAATAGAAAGAGTCAACAGGTACATGTACTTGCATATATAAATAACTCATAATGCAGAACAAATTCAAGAGATTAAAAGTCGTATTAAAATCGTTAGAACCAAATTTGTAAACATGAAGAAAGTATTATGCAATAAAAATCTAAAGACGTAAGGATAAGGCTACTCCGCTGCTATATTTTTACAACGCTGCTCTACGGTTTTGAATCACACTTTGAAACAATCAGAGATCAACAAATTAGAGAAATTTAAGTCTAAGTTAAGTAAATTGAAGTCCTACGCTGAGCTATAGCGTCCCATATTTCCGATAAAAATGGGAAAGTCGTTTAAACTATTAAAAAGCGAAAACTTGATTATTTTGGACATGTCATGGGAGGATCAAGATACAGACCGCTACAGTTGATTATGGAAGGTGAAATTGAAGGTAAAATAGATAGAAGAAGAAGACGAGCCCCTTGGCTGCGAATTCTGAATAGTTTAACTTCAACTTCATCCAACTTTTTAGAGCTGCCATAAACTGAAAATTGCCATGTTGATATCCAACCTTCAATATAAGACGGAACTGTAATAAGAAGAAAAGGACTGTGTGCTACAGAGAAAAATACTTGAACCCAATGAAGAGATTACTATGCACACCGACGCGTATTTTGTGATCAAGTCGTTAAAAAGGCATCGAGTTGTTAGACAAGCACAAAAATTAGTATATCATTCTGGAGAGAGATTATGTTGCAAGATATGTTATAAGATTGAATTTTGCGTAAATCTTAGTGAGTAATTATTATAATTTTTACTTAAAAAGTTGTGGTTTTTATCAAAGTGACCGTCTTGCGTAAATTCTACATCTTTTATTACAAATATATTTTTATTGGAAGTAACGCATGAGTTATCACAATTGGATTTAATATAATTATTTTTTTTGTCTAACTAATTTTCAAAATGTTGCTTTTTGCAGGAAGATTCCCCTGTTGTTAAGGAGCTCGCAAAAATTGCTGCAAACCACCTCGGCTATGAAAATTACGAGATTCTTAACTCCGATGTAATAGATTTAGATAGTCGGTATTACATGTTAAATATGTTATTTGAGAAGAATCATGTTTACTCAGAGTGTCAGGTATACATGAATCTTAACGATGTTGACGTTGCTCAGTCTACAGTACATAAAGTTAAATGCTTCAATAGGGATCACTCTAGACACGTAAGGCAAATTCCAGGAGGCATAACTCCTATTTCAAAAGATGATCCAGAAGTGAAGCGTTTCTTAAAAGATGGATTGTTACATTTGGATACTGAGTCATCCCATGAATTCAAATTTAAAGTTGTCGAAATTTTGGAGGCTACTCTGCAGGTGAGTTTATTTAAGAGGGTAAGATGAAAAATTATAAACCAAGTTATAAAAAATAAGTATTTTATGTAAATAACATTAATGTTGCACTCTGGGGTTACCGATATATGTTCGGATAAGTTTCCGCGGTCAGATAAATGAAAATTACTGAGTTCTCGGGAAGAACCGCGTTGAGAATTTAAAACTCGACGTTTCGGCACCCATTTTGGAGCCATTATCAAGAGTGATACGGTTCGGTTCGAGTTCGGGGTCTCAATCTGCCTACTCCCCTCACTCGAGACGTACCAGATTCGTGTTCTATATTGCAAGAACTGTCTCTCGGCACTGAGGTCTCAATCTGCCTACTCCTCAGTGTCGAGTGACTCGAGTCGAGTCACTCGACACTGAGGAGTAGTTTAACTTTTTTCAATAGTTTCTTTCGTAGCCAACAGGAAATCCTCGCGACTGCCTTCATTTGGCATTCCTCTACTACAGGTTGTACAGTCTCTTTTTCAACACCACAGTCGCACCTGTTTAGGAAATCCGCACATTTACCATGGTGTGTACGAACCCTATTTACATAGACGTTTCCATGTTTTTCTTGATATCTCAAAGCCAGATGGTTTCTGTGTGATACATCGTAGGTTCTGCGTTTGTGGAGATGTGGAGATTTTTTCATATTCCCTCTTAAGATTTTTGTTGTCTTCGAAGATCTGGTGAGGGATATGGCTTAGGACTTGTGGCCAGTAAGTAGGGGGAGAGCTGATGGTGCCGATGATAATCCACATGGTGTCGTTTAATTATACTTCAATGTTTTAAGTGTAAACGATGTTTGACCAAACATGAGCAACATACTCAGCTGCTGAAAAAGCCAGACCTAGTGCAGATATTCGCAGTCTCATCTGAAGCTCCACAAGTAAAACAAATAAAGTTCAGCCGCATAGTTCCAATTTTAGCAGAAAGTTTTGTTAGATGTTTTTTGAACATCAACGTTCTGTCTAATGCTAAGGGCGAAGCCAAATAACTGCCAAATATTTTGAGGTCACCTGTTTTTGTTCGGTCTGTTCAAAATTTTGGTGTAAGTTGGCTATTATTGCCCAGTCATCTGCGTATTCGAACTTCCGAACTATATATATATATATATATATATATATATATATATATATATATATATATATATATATATATATATATATATATATAACTTTGCTGATCTATGACCTATTTTTAAAAAAGTGCTTAACAGAAGGTCACCAGGAACACCAGTCCGACGCCTAGTCTGAAAGCATTTCAATTAGACTTTTTATTGGGTGAATCCTATTCGACAGCCGATCGATCGATGCAATATATTTAGTCTTCTTGGGTGGTGTTGGATTGGGTATACGTCTGGGGTACCCTGTTTAGGCAAATTTTGTTTTACCTTTTCAAGTTCCATGGTCTTCTGCTGTATGAAAAGGTTTTGCCGTGCTATTCGTATTTCGGTCCAATCTTGAAGGTTCCTCAGCCAAGAATCTGGCTTTCTGTCTGTAGGGCTAACCCCCTCCGCATTTCCAAGGTGTAATGTCTGGCCATCGAGTCCTACTCTGCTGCAGTTTACATTGTATATTATAATGTAAACATAATATTATATATATAGAAAACTGATCTGCAACTGTTTTCTTGGGGCATAAGTTAAATATCATATTTATATGGGATTAAGCCATAATTGGTTGTAATGAAAATTACATTTTTAACTAACTAATGTATGACGTTTCGATTTCCACTGCGGAAATCGTTTTCAAAAAGATTAATTTAAGAATTCTATGAGAATATTTTTTAAAATTGATGGTTGACTTACTTGTCCTCGATCTTGTAGGCATTAGCATGCTTATGATTGAAAAATTCTTTGAGTGATGTTTTTACTCTCAAATATCAAATTCTGATAGTTTTATTTGTTTATTTTTTGTAGTAGATGTTTGTGTAATGTGTGTTTACGTAGATTATATGTTTGTGTATTGTGATTTGCATATGTATTGTGTATAAATTGTATATGTCCCCGGCTTCTGAATTTATCCTTCAGCTGGTCTATATTCTCTTTGATGATTGAGCCCCTCTAGTCGAATTCACAAAATAACTTTATTGATAAGCTAGATATTGTTTAGTCCAATCTAATAGTATATTTTTATTAAAAGAAGTTTTATTGATTTGTATATATTACTAATTTTAAAACATATATTTTTATAGGTTGTCAGTGGTACTCTGCATCGTATCAAAGCTAAGATCGCTTTATCAGATTGCAAAAAAGAAAGCAGCATTGAAGCTTCTAAATGCGGTGTTCAGGCAAATGGTCATTCAACAATTTGCGATTTTAAAGTTTGGGACCAACCTTGGATTAAACATGGAAGAGAAACAAATATTACTTGTCAGGATGACGTCCTTGTAAAACAACATCATTCTTTTAGATTACGAAGATCACTTGACGGTAATAATTATTGATATGAGTGAACAAATTATTGCATGCTAAATATATATTATTGGAATCTGTAAAGCTTTTATTTCACCTCTATAACTTAATTGCATGTATTAATTAATCCCTCATTATTGCATGTTTTAACCTCTAGTTTGTATGTTAAGGTAAGTTAGAGTCGATAAAATGCTCTATCTTTTCATTTGCAACTTCTTTTACCATTGTTTAGAATTGTTTATGTTTTTCTATGTGAAATATGCTTTTGTAGTACGATGACGGTCCGATAAGTACTTAGCTTCACCGCTCGATGGCGCCACTATCGGAAGTGAAATTTACTATCGTCTAGTATATAACCCCTCCGTGGATTTTAAAACAGTGAAAAAAGAGCAGTATTGGTCGGTGATCCGATTCTTATTTTTGGAAGGGAAATCGCGAAATGAAATCAAAGAGCGCTGGGATGCTGTGTACGATAACTCTTCTTCGATGGCGACCGTCAAAAATTGATAACTAGTTTCAACGTGGTCACACGTCGGTTTTTGATGGGAAGCCCGGATTCTCTGAAAACAAATCCACGATCTCGTATTGACCGCATTTATTATATGAAATTTTGCGCATAAGAAAACTGTCGGTGCGATGAGTGCTCCGTTTCCACACTCCGAACGACAAGCGCAACCGTGAGACCACTTCAGTGGTGTTTGACGCTGTTGAATCACAATCGAAAGGAATTTCTGCATCGTTTCGTGACCGTCGAGAAAACATAGATCTATTAGTACACATCGGCGTCCACCGAATAGTCGAAACAGTAGACTTCATTCTGCGGGCGTGCTCCAAGAAGGCGAAAAGTGTAGTATCAGTCGGAACGCTGATAGCCACCGTTTTCTTGGATTCACTAGGAGTGATCTACATCGACTACCTGGAGAAGAACGAAACGGTCACAGGGCTCTACTATGCCGAATTATTGGTCAAAAGGCAGAAAAAAGCGGCCACATTTGGCGAAGAAAAAGTTCTCTTCCACCATGACAACGCACCGCACTCTGTTCCATCCTCCGGATTTTCCAGATTTGGCCCGTGCGACTTCTTTTTATTTACAAACTTGAAAAAGCTACTCGCTGGGCAGACATTTGAGTCGAATGAGGAGATCATCGCCGCTACGGTGATCTATTTTGCAAAACTCGAGAAAACGTACTTTTCAGACGGGTTAAAGAAGTTGGAGCATCGCTTGTATCGAGCTAAAACGAGAGTATGTTGAGAAATAAATCGTCCTCCTCCTTCTCCTCTTTCCTTGAGCCTTTGTCAGGTCATGGTGACACTCTAAATATTATTAGCTTGCTGTGCCATATGGACGGCTTTATGTAGGGATTTTCATATCAGACCCTTCATTTGGTCTGCCCATCGTGTTGGTTATTTTTCTCTTTATCATCGGTTTTTTATATATAATAAATCGACATTTTTTACCGGTTATATTGTCTACCACATAGGGTATTACTTATAGGGGGTTGAAAATTGGGGACAGAAATTACTGGGCTCGAGATGGGGTAAAAAAAGAGACGAACGTTTGCAAACGGCTACTCTTGGTTTGTTTGGAGAGCTGGGTCGTAGATAAGTGAATAACAAGGAGACTGGAATGGGGTAACTACAAAGGAAGAAAATCAAAAAGGTACTTACATGGATTTCCTGGACAAAACAACACAAGTAGGTTCCTAATCTATTTAAGTCGGACTCCTCTTACAAGAATCTGGATGGAAAGATAGGCTTTTCTTTCCTAAAATATACATCAAAAGGGTTAGAATCTTTTTAAAGAAAATAATACTCTTGGTTTAGGCAGAAAAATAACATATTTATTATTATTGTACCATAAACAGTTACAAATACAAATAATAATAACATTTAAAAAAACAAATTACTGGCGGGGCGACATTTTGTAGCGGAAATAAATTATTACAAATGAAAAATATCTTTTTAAATGGAGCTTACTTACTGAGATTAACCTTTCTAAAACAGAACAAAACAAATTCAAAATTTACGGGTCGGTATGTACCTATCAAATGTCAAGAAAATAATGCTAACTGTCATATGTCAAGATTAAATTTTAAAACTTTATAAGAATAAATAGTATGACATTTAGCCAATCCCTAATATTTATAATTTTACTTATTACAATTTCTGAACTTGCTATGAAAGCAATTATTAGTGAAAAATGTCTATTGTTACTTTGAAAAAAATTTAACAAAAAAAGGACCTGGTATCACTGACTGTTATATTTCTTTCAAAAGTTTTGGGGCTGGAACTGGATTCAAAACAACACAAATGCATCTCACAAGCTGCAAAATGGTCTGAAATGACCAGGGACAACAAATATACGATGGAAGCTGGTCACTGGATCATCGGGCTTCGGGTAACTACAATCTTTAAAGCTTGGCTTTTCAAAACTTCTCGAAAATATGTGGACATCTTTTAAACTGAATCCAACCTCATTAACTGCGCTTAAACTCCACACGGCTACTATGCTGCACATTTTCCCATGACAATAGGCGAAAAACGAAAAAACATTACGAATTAGAAGAAAAATTCGGACTAACACCCAAACCAACTGCCTTTGACAGAGGCTCCACCGATATTGATAATTTTTAAAACTCATTCGCCCAACTCAGTATAAACAAAGCGTAAACGAAAAAATTCCTGTTTATTTGACTCGCAAAATATCCTAAAGCGGCATCTCGATCAAAGAAATACCGAAGAAATACCCATCTGTGTTATATAAACAAACTTTAAAATGTGTTTATTATCAATTCCAGCGATGAAAAAGGACTGAAAATACTTTTTCGGTGTTTTAACATGTACGATAGGAAATAGAAATACATTGAAAATATTCTTCGGTGTTTTAATACATAGGTACAGGGTGATTTTTAATACATACGAAAGAAAATACAAATGATACAACTTTTCCAAAATTTTCGTTTTTTTCTTTTGTAGGCTAAGTACTTATTGGAACGCCCTTTCCCGTTTCACTCGTTTCCTCTTTCTCCTAAAACCCCACCATTTTCATGAATAAAGGTCCGTTTTTCTTGGGACGATTATAACGATAACCCTGCAACGTAAAATCGTGAAGGGATATTTTATTACTACCATTTTTGTCAAAGCGTCCACAATTCTTTGATATGAGTCCGATTATAACTTTCTAGTCCTTCGTATACCTTTTTTCATTCATCGTAGTTAATTTCGTTCACTAAAAGAAAACCATTACTTAAATGTTTATTCATTGTGGAGATGGAAGATGAAAATTATTTGACATCAAAAAGAGCCAGATACAAAATATATATGTTCGAAGATGAAATACATTGTTCAAAAAAGGCTGTACAGTATATACATAGAAATATTGACGTACTATTATCATCATAGTAGGAGGGATTTAAGGAAAACGGGCCTCAAACAATAAAACTTATGACTTTTGTGTATAGTATGTTTCGATTTATTAAGGGTCCGACACAGGTTCGTATTAAAATAATGTCGTTGCCCGTCTGTCCGTCCAACTGTCTGTGCCATAAATCTTAAAGGAAAAGTTCCAGAGTCTTGAAATTTGGTACATTGGTTCCTATTAGTGAAAAGAAGGACATTATTGGATTTGAAATTAGTAGGGTTTCTTATATGAAGCCATTTATTTTTCTTAAATTAAAAAAGAAACCTAGAGTGTTAAAAAGTGGTGCATATATTTTCTTTGATCCAATGAAGAACTCTGTCGAAAGTGGGGTCCTTAGGTCCTCCCCTTCTTATATTCGGGTGTACTTTCTTTTTTTTTAAGAAAAATAGCTAGTCTGCAAACTCTAGTATACAGGTTCAGTAAGTAGTAACAGCGTCAGTGTATTCAGGTGTCCCTTAACCGGCAAATATCCGATAAACGAGCCTATTATGAGTCTGAGCTCATCCCCGCTTATTCTGCGCAATACATCAGTCTCTTGTCCATGTCCGTCCAATATACATTTTGCCCTGTGCTTAGTTCCTCTTGATTTAGGGAAGAGTTATATTGAATTTGTGGTCAATAGGTCTTCTTCTTCGTTTGGTAGACCAATGAAGGAGGCCAAGGCCTGACTTGGTTGTAGTGCCATTGAATGGATGGGGGTCGTCTTCTTATGTCTTTTCTTTTTCTGGAAGAAAATATTCTAGAGTTTTGAAACATGTATACTGTAACTCATATGTTACGTTTCATAATTTTTTCCCAATTACCTCATTATTTGTCTCTAAAGGGACAGTTGTCGCCATAGACATATAATATAAGATAAACTGATCATTGCCATACCAACCCGTTCCCCCAGTGAAACCAAGAAAACTGCATCTCTTTCTAATTTGCCAGGTTTATCGACCACGTGACCTAAATAACCAATGAGAGACAGAGAACATAACTGTATTGTACCAGTCAGTCTATATTGTATTATACGTCTATAGTTGTCGGTAAACATTAGACTTGGAAAGTCTTTTTGTCATTTTTTTTTTGATCAAACAGAATTTTTTCTTATTCATTTCTGATCTTTTTGGCACTTTCAATATTTCACTTTTGCACTATGGCACTTTTCAGTATTCAATATTGATGACTCTCCCTTTTCAAAGAAATCAAATAAATGGTATTTGCTCTTTGATCGATTTGAATGATTTTCATCTGATACTGTCCGCCCTTGAGCGCCGATAAGATTTCGCAGTAAAGATCTATGTTTCGTATATTTTTCGGCAAAAGCATGTTTATTGCACAACAGTGGCGAACTATGCTCTGAAGCTTCTACGCTATATTTTCAATCTACTGCGAACAAACACAGCATCTACCTTGAACATAGCTTTCTTGATGAATATTGACAAATATTAATACAAAGAGATGAATATACTGCCTTCTGATATAGTTGATTTACTGAACTTGGGAATATTTTGAGCCGAAATCTGATACTTACCACACAAAAATTCCTATCACTAAAAAAAAGAAGTGTATCCATGAATAATGGAAGTGTATATTTATTAATTTTGATTAAAAACCTTCCATTTGTACCTACAAATCTATAAACGACTATAAAATTTCAAAAATAGATATTTAAATATATATTTTGTTGTTTTAATTGATGTAGTTTTATTCTTCTTCGTATTTTAAGACAATGTCATTTTTTAATTGTAGCCTAAGTTGGAATTCCGATGTGCAACTCTCGTACCAGCGTTTGGGGGGTCTTCTAGGGGTCTGCTTTGGTTTTTGGTTTCTCTTTCTTTGCAAGTCTAATATCACCGATTCTATCAACGTGATCTCTCCATACTCTTTTTCTGACTCTAGACCGTTTTACAACATAATGGATGTTACACAGAGGGCTGATAACGCTGCTCCTCACTCTATCTCGTAAGTGTTTTGCCAGTAGTTTTTCTAAGGGTCTTTTATGTCGATCTAAGTAGTTGTTTAGCAGTTTCATTTTAGTGATAAACTGCATGTGAATAATTGTTTAGTTTTAAGTTACAATCAGTATTGGCCATTTGCTGTGAGAAGTGGGCGCTAACAAAAGCAATGAAAAGGAATACTAACCAATACCAAATGAGAACAAGTGCCGAAGTCTAACAGATCTATAACTTTAGTGATGTCTAAGAAATTAAATTTCAGTGCCTAAGATGGACTGGCTATGTCTTCTTCTTATGGTGCCTATCCGTTACGGATGTTTACACTAACATGGCTATTCTGACTTTGTTGACTGCTGCCCTGAAAAGTCCTTTACCTTGAAGTATGGTCAGAAGTAGGTCATATCGTTGTTCATTGCGCATTATATGGCCCACGTATTTTAGTTTGCGATGTTTTATGGTTACGACTAGTTCGCGCTCTTTACCCATTGTATGTAGTAAACTCCATTCGCTTAGCTCGGACACATTTTGACAGATTCATTGTCGGAAACCTACAACACAACAATTCCTACTTCTCAGTATTAATAGCTCAAGTATGCTACTATTGCAGACTTCTGCAATTCTGCTTAAAAAAAAAGAAGAATTATTCCAAATAGTGGAAGTGTGTACTAAACCCATCAAATTTTGGGTAGTATATATTCTATTTATTATATGGTGCAGATAAATAAATATTGATTGTCGGTAATTAGCAAAGTTCTATTTTATTTACTATTTAGTTTGTTTACTATTAATATTGCCTATGAGTACGTGTGCTTGGTTGTATAGTAATTTCCAGCCACTTTTAGTCTGTCAAAAAGTAACTAACTTCGCAAAAAAATAATTACTAAATTCACTAGACAGTTCGAACTGGGAATAGCGAACCGAGTATACTTCTCGCCTTGCCAGGTTAATTTAGCAGGAGGCTCCGACAGGGAGAACACGTTTAGACCGCCCACGAATGCGGTGGAGAGATAACATATGGTCAGATTTAAGAACAATGGGGCTACCCACCGAGCCAACTACCATGCACAACTGTGTGAAATGGAAGCAGATTGTGCAGTCAGCCAAGACTCACCCCGGCTTTTAGTGCTACGAGAAGAAGAAACTACTTCCAGTGGAATTCAAAATTTCACCAACATAGCCCAAAATTAATTACTGAATTTACTATACAGTTGGGACTGAGTTAATTGAACAGATATCTTCAGGTTCACTCAACTTCAATTTATAATCGAACAATATGATTTTGTAGACTTTATATTTTCTGGGACAAATACTGGACAAACAGAGCATTCAGTATCATTGTATATAATTTTGACAAATGACGTATTGACAGTTTGTTCATGTGAATGTGTTTGTTGAATTTGGGTAACTTGAGTATTCATCAAATTTTCTAAATGTACAACTAGCATACCACTCATTAATTCTGACGGAGAAGGTCCAAATTACAATGATCAAATTATTGCTTCGTAGAAAATGTTTTTTCCATCACAATGAGATTGAGAATTTCTGGTTGTTCTAAAAATTGCACAAGTAGTGCCACTTTAACTATTGTACCTTATAAACAACTACTCTCGTAGTAAACCCAAGTTTCGACAAGTGACGTGTGTATTTTGGCGCCATCTTTATGTCAAGTCATGGATTTATTGAGTGGTGTGATAAAGATTGCCATTATGATCGCCAACATTCGTCACGGTTAGGCACATCAAGAAGAAGAAGAAGAAGTGATATATCCATGTTTAGCCATAACTCCTTCCTTATCTATTTAGTTGCAGTATGTTTCGTTGATTATAATTCTCCCACATTAATATTTTTATCCTTTTCTTGTACTCCCATGTTCATTTCCTATCACATATTTTTATATAAGTGATTTTAGTAGAGAACTGGCTTAAGTTATGAATGATTTGCATGAATATACACACATTTAACCTTCTTATATATATACTTTTGTATTTTAGAAAACGATGAAGCAATATTATCAAGTGTATTTGAACATTTTGTGGCTAAGTACGACAAGAAATATATGAATGTAATAGAACATATATATCGTTTTGGAGTATTTAAAGATAATCTGAAACTTATTTATTTGCTAAATAAGTACGAGCAAGGTGAGTACCTATATTTTAGATTTTGATTAAATTAATGTGTAATGAGAACTAAAGTCTATCCAAAAAATTACCTAGTGCCTGTAATTACCTAGTCGACGTTGCCGAACATAAAAAACTTACTAACTAACTAACTGAAAATTAAAACTGAACTAATAAGAAGCTTTCAAGTACAATTGCAGTTATATATTTTTTTTATTAGAACAAAATCTTGAAACAATCAGTATAAAATTGATCTTACAACCATTTTTAGGATTGTTGCTTACAGTCTTTGGTCTCAGATCTGAAAATGAAAAATGAAGAAATTTAATATTTATTTAACATCTGGCAACGCTTTGTCTCGCTGTTAAATAATATATTTGAACTTCCTCGTAAAAGTTCAATTTTCAATTAACTTTGGATAATCTTTAACTACAATTATTGTTATGAATATAAGGCAATACAAAAACCTTACATATATTTATATCTTAATTAAATATCTAGTTGAAGGCTAGTAGAAGGTTTAAGTGCTCCTGCTTTTTATTTTGACATCAAAAATATCGCAGATATTGACTAGTTTTTCTTAAATTACGTCCAACGAACTCTCATCTCTTAACCATCAAGCAAATAAAACAAACACTCGATGATATAATCTATATAAACCGAACAGTTCCGAAAAATTGGTGCAAACTTGTCCAACTTAGAGAGAGCTTAGGGGTACGGTGAGAACATGATTAATCTACGGTATTTAATTTTACTTACATTCCAACAATATGGACCAAACAACGAAATATTAATTAATATTTTCTACTGAAAAAGAATAAAACTTTATAGCATTTCTCATTTTTTTGATATAATTAAAAGAATGAGCAATTGTTTCTTACTTTTCTCAATAGTTTGAAAAACAAATTTTGCTGTTATCTGATTTCTTAAAATATTTTTCTAGGAACGGCCGTATATAAAATTACTAAGTTCGCTGACATGACACCTGAAGAGTTCTCAATGTCTCATGGTTATAGGACTGATCTTCGAAGCGAAAACGAAATTCCCTTTGAACAAGCAAAAATCCCGCAAATTGATCTACCAACATCTTTTGACTGGCGTGAAAAGAATGCAGTTACGGAAATCAAAGATCAAGGGGCATGCGGTAGTTGTTGGGCTTTTAGTACCACTGGTAACGTTGAAGGACAATATGCAATTAAATACAAAAAGTTACAATCATTTTCTGAACAAGAGTTAGTCGATTGTGATAAACTGGATGACGGATGTAATGGTGGTTTGATGGATAATGCTTACAGGTAAATATATGTGTATTAAATCTACTTCGAATGTACAGGGTGTTTCACGGCGAGCTTTCACTATCTAGTAGAGGTTGCGCGGGTTGGGTGTGGGACAATTTCCTCCTCCATTCCCACTATGTCGTTACAAGCTCCACCTACTGACTTCACAAACCCAACCCACTGTCGTCACAAGCCCCGCCCACTGACGTCACAAACCTGCCCTGACTCGACTCTGGGTTGACGTCGACTCGACGCTGAACGTTACATTTGTCACTAATTTCAGGCTGACTTTCAGCTGAGTCGGCACTGCCTCGAAGCTGACTCGACGCTGAATGTTTCATTTGTCACTGATAATAACAACCTTGGTGAGTGGGGCTTATTGCGTCAGTGGGCGGGGCTTGTGACGTCAGTGGGTGGGGCTTCTGACGTCAGAGCGGATTGGAGGGGGACATTCTAACGTCCAACCAAATATTTTGACAAACATGCTATTTCCGGACACCTGGTATCAGTATCACCTGGAGGAACTCTAATATTGCAACTCTTCATGCAACTATAACTTCTCATCTACTTAAAATAAAAACCTGGTCCGACCTTAATTTACTTTCTTTTAACGTGGATAAGACAGTAGCATTATTCTATAAAGGAGCTCTTCAACCCTTGCTTCTTAATAGCAGCCAGATCAGTATCGTTGGTTCTATACAATTTCTTGGTGTTTTTATAGACAGGAACCTTAAATGGTCCCTTCATATCGATTTGTTAAGTAAAAAACTGGCTTCAACCTGCTATGCAATAAGATTGTTTCGAAGGAAATCAATTTAGCATCTTTCAAAATAACATATTTTTCTTTGTTCGAGTCTCATCTTCGAAATGGTCTTTCTTTTTGGGGTTCTAGTACAGCTGCCCGATCCGATGTTATTTTTAAATTACAAAAAAGAGCAATACGGTATCTTTTTGACCTCAGTAGAAAAACACATTGCAGAAGCTACTTCAAAAATCACGGGATTTTAACTCTTCCCTCTTTATATATTTTAGAAACTGTTTGCTTAATTCGTAAACACCTATATGTTTTTTCAGCAAGACCTAATCGTGACTACTCTATCAGAATTTCAACCTTTGATTTGTGTTTACCGATCCCGTCCACTGAGTTAGTAAAGAAATCTATATTATATTCGGCAAAAAAATTATACAACCATCTCCCCTTGCAACTTAATTCTGCAACTTCTTTCCTTAAGTTCCGTAAAATGACAAAAGCCTATCTATCTGAAAGACCATATTATTCAGTGGAAGAGTTTCTTAACGAATAACTAAGAAATTACAGTACGTTTATGTATAAGTAACCAAAGTATTTTTGTATATATTTGGGTATCACATGCAGCAACTTAAACTTAAATATTGCAATCGATTGTGTATTCTATTATCTTTTATTTTGTGATATTGACGATTTATGTAATTTTATTAAATTTTAAATTGTTATTGTTATTTTCTGACTTTTAAGTTTTGTCCATAAAATTGTACAATTTTCAGTGACAATAAAGCATATTTCCATTATATTCTATTAGGCTCAGAATATAAATACATAAAAATAATCTGTAGTATTCGTATAAAACTATACATTTTATAACAAAATATTTTGTAGGACTATTGAAAAATTAGGAGGTCTTGAATTAGAAAGAGAGTATCCTTACGAAGCTAGAGACGAAAAATGCCACTTCAACAAAACTGAAGCTGTTGTTAGATTATCTGGAGCTCTAAACATAAGCCATGATGAAACCGATATGGCTAAGTGGTTAACTCAAAACGGTCCTATTTCAATTGCAATAAATGCAAACGCTATGCAGTTTTATGCCGGAGGAGTATCTCATCCATATAAAGTACTTTGTAATCCCAAAAACTTGGATCATGGTGTCCTTATAGTTGGATATGGTGTTCATAGTAAGTATGATTTATATGATGTAATAAGCATAATGGTACTGTGTACATTCGTGTATACAGAGTACTCCAAGTAGACCGTACGTTAGACTTACCGCTGAAAATCTGCACTTTCGCATAACTATAGCTGATCTATACGTCTAAAGTATTGTCAGCACGCTTTTACTTTCGGTAATGTTGATCGTCAGCATCAATTTTATTGTTTTACTAGAATGTTCTATGTGTTAGTGTGTGGAACTATGGAAAAAAATAATTAGAGCACGCCTTGGAATAAGTGTTGTTTTTTTTTTAACAAATCAATATTATAATTTCTCATTAACTTTATTTCATCTCTGATCTCAGGTTATAACTAGTGGATTACTCGTTAATATTTTTTAGCTACCAAATTTACAAAGAAACAAGTACCTTATTGGATCGTTAAAAATTCCTGGGGTAAAAGCTGGGGCGAGCAAGGATACTATAGGGTTTATAGAGGCGATGGAACTTGTGGTTTAAATCAAACTCCATCCAGTGGGATTGTTGCTTAAACCATATGGACTGGATACCTTTTATATATTTTGATTATTTTCCAATATTAAATTTTAAGTTAGCTCATTATTTAATTACTTGAGAAACTTTAAATTTATTGATATTTAAAGAACAAAGATCTGATTTTTGTGTTTTTTTTTAGATTGTTTTTAATAGTTATACGTAATTTTACTAATTATATATGTTGTTGTTTTAATAAAAATAAGTTTTAACTAAAATGAATGTTTTGTGTTTAAAATAAAGTCCTGGAAAATATTAACTTTTAACTCATTCCAATAAGTAAACTCAGTTATAAGAAAGTATAAGTTTTAACTTAATATTTGAAGAAGCTACAGGGTAATGGTACATTATTGATGAGGTTTTTCGAATATTTACTCTATTTGTAGCTTTTGTGTACCCGCCATCTTCTGTCCGTTGGTTAGAATCCGTATTGTACTTTTTGGTGCATTTGATGAGGGGTTTCATATTTCTTAACGCTAAGATATATATTTTGATTAGATGCAGATCCTTTTCTTTACAATTAAACTCTGTCGGGTGTTATTTCGACACCTTCGTTGTCTTATATGATAGTGTGGTATAGAGTATATATAATTACTCGTTTGACTGAACTCAAGATGAGCTGTCTTTTTAATCACTGCAAAAGAACACCGGCACACAAAAAGAGCTAACAAATTGAATTCGAAGAAAAGCATGAGCTCAGTAAAGCTATGTGATACGAAAGGAAAGAAGAAATATGTTGGCAACATATTATATTTATATGGGATTAAGCCACAATTTATTGCTATAAAATTACATTTTATATTAGTTTTTATATGAAAAACAAAGCAAAGAGGAAGGTATTGAAGAAATCTGGAAGATATTGAAAATATATTAAGGAACGTTCAAGAAACAATATTCTACTTCTTCTTTTTATTTAGACATGACTCTGTCTGTTTTTCAATGTGCCTCCAGTAAGTTGTCGTTCCATCATTTCCGTGGTCTTCCTAATAATTGTCTTCTTCTTGGGGAACTGTCTCTTCCCGTCTTTACTACTCTATTTGTTGTCATTCGGTTTATATGATCGTTCCATTCTACTCTTTTACTTTTTACCCAGTTCTTTATGTTCTCCACTTTGCATCTACGTCGTATATCTGTATTTCTAGCTCTGTCCCATAGTGTCTCGCCATCAATTTTTGATGTCTGCTATTTCTAACATCTTTTTCTGTGTCAGGTCGTCTCTCTGCCGCGTATGTCATTATTGTTCTGATGACTGTTTTGTTAATTCTGCCTTTCATTTCTTTCCCGATATTTTTATTTCTCCACATTGTTTCATTCAGGCAGCTTGCGGCTCTGTTTGCTCTATGCACTTGATCTTCCACTTCAGTTTCGAGCTTTCCGTAGCTATATAATGTGATGCCTAGATATTTAAACTCCATCTCTTGTTCTATTATCTGACCTTCCAGCTCCAATTTACATCTTAGTAAAGTTGCTGTTGTAACCATGCATTTTGTCTTTTTTGCGAAAATTAACGTGTTAAATTTTCTGGCGGTTATATTAAATTGGTGTAGCATACGTTGTAAATCGTCTTCACTTTGAGAGAGTAGTATTGCGTCGTCTGCATAGCAAATTATTTTAAATTGTTTTTCTCCCATTTTTTATCCTTTTTTAAGTTCTTACTTTTTTTTATTATTTCATCCATAATCAGGTTGAACAATAGAGAACTCAGGGAATCTCCCTGTCTTATCCCATTGCCAGCTTCAATAGGGTCGGTTAGTTCTTCTTCCACTTTTTTTTCTACTTTTATTATGTTGTTTTGGTAGATATTTTCGATTGTTTTGAATATTCCTAGATGTATCTCTCTTGCGTACAATAAGCGGATAACGTCGTTTAATTTGACCCGGTCAAATGCCTTCTTAAGGTCCACGAAACATAGATATGCCGGTTTGTTGTATTCTAATGATTTCTCTTGTACTTATTTCATTATAAATATAGCCTCGGTGCATGATCTTCCCCACCTAAAACCTTGTTGTTCTTCTGCTAGCGTTATAATTTCATTCAGTTTATTTGTTAATACTTTGGTTGTTTATTTTAGTGTTGTGATTAATAAACTAATTCCTCTGTAAATTTTCCGGGCCCGATTTGTCTCCCTTTTTGAAGAGAGTTATTAGGATGCTTGATCGCCATCCCAGCCTGAATAGGGCTGGGAATATCACAACTACTCCCAAGGATTTGTATAGTTGGAAGGTATTTATTCCTCATATTCGCTTGTCCATTGAACCATCCGCCTGATTGGATTTTTACAGTACTCTACTTCCTTTATTTCAAGGACCGGTTCGACGGATTTCTCACTTTATTTCCCTCCTACCCGTTGGTCCTAGAATGGGTTAGGACGTTCTCCTATCCATCTTCTGAGAGTGAGTCCGATGGGAGACCAACAACTCAACAACACATACTTCCTTGTTACAGATGGAAAAAAATCTCTGGTTTATTATCCTGAAAACCCTGAAAATAACGTTCTGAATCGCCAATTTATTGTTTTTTTTTTGATCGACTGTAAGCAAATTCGGAACCCTCTTTGAACACAGCTTTCTGATGCAACAAATGTAAAATGATGAATTACTATCTTCTGATGCCGTTGGATGGCAACTTCTTCTTTATGGATAGTATTTTCTCGTTGAGATGGAAAAGGTTTCTTTGTCTATTACTATTTACCCCATCTGTTTCAATCCTTAATCATAGATTTCTATTTCTCAATTTTTTTTTTCAGTTTTTAAAGCGAATGATGTAAGGTTATTAGGGCTTAGGAAATTAGGTTGTAGTGTATCCTTTATCACTACTGTGGGAATGTAGGGATAAATGGATACAAACGAATGGAACGAAAGTGGGAAGATAACTAACTCTAGCTTTTCTCCATATTTCTGGTATATTTCCCAGTAATAAGCTTCTGCTTTCTCGCGCGATTTCAATTTGTGACTGACGAAATCGATTTTGAGACTTTTTGATGTTTTCTTGGATAACTGCTAAGTTTAAGCGACCATGATGGTCACTATAATTTGGTACTATACAAATGTGCTTTAAATCACCATATCATTGCTCCAATGCAGCAGACTCAGAATAATATTTTATTAATGCTTTGTTTTACTTAAATAGTATTTTTATTATCAGGGAAAAAAGTTTATCCATACACGAAATTAAGATTTGTTTTGAAGACTATAAAAATATTAGTGTCACTTAAAGCATTGTAAAAACTAATGGTCTGGATGAGTTTAAATTTTGACATGTGGTGTTTGAAGGTTGGTACGCTCTAATCATCGATATAATATACTAAGAATGGAACCTTTGAATAAATACTTGCGTCCAAACTAGCTAGTAACAATGGCCGATCTGGTTTCCGGAAGGTCAGTGGTGTACGAAAAAAAATTCGTTTGGTACATATATATGTATAATAATTATTTATTTTCATTGTTATTTACATTTGAATAAAAGATGTAATGACGTGTAACATTGTAAAATTAAAAAAATATTATTTTTATAACATAATAATATATAAAACATATTTTAAAGGTACGCAGTTGCTCATCGCACGCCACTGAAGTGACTGGATGTAAAATATTAAAAATTTAACGAATTTATTAATTTACCAGAAAGAATCATTAAATTATTGACTTAGCACATTAACTGTTTAACATTAAAATATCGGGAAATAATTAATCACCTGTCAAATTCACCACGTCTGACGTTGTAGCTAGTAATCTGACGTCATTTCCGTTGTCTCAGCTACATAAAAAATATCAATATGTTCCATCCTTAGTATATGAAACCTTGACTTATTGAATGATGTTGTTTTTAACATAACCTTCAAAACTATAGTTTAAAATTTTGACTTATTTTTTCCATGATTACAAAAAGTTTCTTACTTTAAGAATAATATGCTCAAAATAAATTTTTCCCAAACTTTTGTAACATATCTATTTTTTTATAAAAAAAACTGTAAACCTAGAATGTATTTTATTTTTTCAGATTATCCCATGTTTAACAAAACTCTTCCGTTTTGGATAGTTAAAAATTCTTGGGGTAAAAGCTGGGGCGAGCAAGGATACTATAGGGTATATAGAGGAGACGGCACCTGTGGTTTGAATCAAACGCCTTCTAGCTCCGTAGTCGCTTAACTTCTGACTGACTTATAGAACAAACAATGACATTATGTTGTGATAATAGTTATTTTGAATATCATAGAAATACTATTTGCTCAAGATAAATTCTAATCACTTAAACTTTTCACATATTTTAAAAAAGTAGTCTTAGTTTTGTTTCTTTTCTGTTAGCTTTAATTTAGTTATCTTAGTTGGCATTAATTAATACGAAATGGTTGTCAGGAATATCATCTCAAGTTTGTAGAGAGTCACGTTTTCTCACGTGACAAATGGACAGGTTCCAGTACCGTGTAAAATTGTACCATTTATTATATATATATATATATATATATATATATATATATATATATATATATATATATAATATATGTGAATTTTTGTCTATATTCCATATTTAGTTGTGTTTATGCTTTGATTTAATTCGCATAAATTGAATGATATCGCATATGCATGTCTCGCCGGATCTAGTATCCTTTTCTCATTTTTTCTTCTTGAATTCAATACATTTCTACCGTGTAGTTACAGTAATCTTCGTCAGTAGTACATTAATATATCTGGTTTTATTCAGTTTTACGTCTATTAGATGCATATTAAGCTTAGACTGATGAAATTGTGTATATTTTCAATTTAGTTAGACTAATTTTAGCTTTTTGCCACGCGAAAATCGTTAAACCCGATTCTAAAGTTTTAATATTTTTTGTGTCATACCATACTTTCAGGCACCTGTGTATTGACTTTATCATATCCACTTATTGTCATATTTTTTTATACACATTAAACGAGTCCTCTTTCTGCCAACAGACTTTTCCGATCTCTTTTAGAGTATCGAAAATTCATTTCGCATTCGGTTCTGTTTAATATTCAAAGGAATATTTGTAGGAAAATATCATCTTTATCAAACACAGAATTTATTATTCTTCTTTGCTCCTAATTTAGAAACAACTACGTATACCTTGATTCATAATAATTGTCAACGCTTCTTGCCAGATGTTATGTTTAAATCTTTGCAGGTAACTTGGATGTTTAATGTTCGTATTGGTTATATTATCTCATGTGTACGTCAAACTACGTTATTTGTTTTGAGGATATTTTACGTGGCTCTTAAACAACTGTTTTTCAATCTCAAGTGACGTCACTTCCAACTAATTCGTATTTGGAATCAAGTCATCAGCGTTAAATACTCATACGCTCAAAAGAAGCTTTCGTAATATTTATATGAATAAAATGCGCTGATAAAATAGTTAATCAGATAATGCTATGTTTTTAGGATTTAGTTATTTTTTAAATTTTACTGTGGGCTTTGCATTAAAACAATTTATTTGTCTGCATAATATTATAATGATCGGAATGTTTATTAAAATAAAAGTTTATATACTAAATTATATTTTTTATTTTACTTTAATAGAAGAAAATGGTAAACGGTAAGAAAAAAAAGCTGTATCTTGTTATGTATTTTGTTACCAATGTTTATTTAAGATATTCTTTGGGTTAGCAATCTGCCAAGTAGGAGGTTAGGACATGGCCACAGTATAGACAACATTTATACTGTGACATGGCTGCCAGTTCCAGAGTTTAAGGTTAGTTGTAAGTTACATTTTAATAGATATTACAAGTTTTTTTTTGTTCAACTATTCGTTTTATTAATACACAGCATTCTGGCGATGAATCAGAAATTAAGTTAATATATTTTCATGTAAGTCAGATGTCAATATTAAATTTTAAAACTGAACAAATAATATGGCAGCTAGACCTAGACCACACCCTAGCATCTACAATTTTAATTATTACAATTTCTTAAATTGTTATGAAAGCAATTATTATTAGAAAATGTTTATTTTTCCTTTAAAAATCAAACACAAAAGTTACCTGGATTTCACTAAAATTTCTGGGGTTAGGAACTGGACTTACTAAAATTTCTGGGGGTGGAAACTGGGCTTACACTCTCTGCCACACGAACAAATTCATCTCCAAACTACGAAAAATCCTATGATGACAACCAGGGACAAACAAAACGAGGATGGAAGTTGCTGGGCAAAATGAAAACGTGTGGTTATCATTCGAAGTTGTTGTAGACGACACAAATCTCTTAGATAATTAGAAACAGTCATTACTCTTTCAAAACTGAAACATTACATTGAGTATAATTCACGATTTTCAACAATTTTTCCGGCTTCTGGAAGCCGACACCCACAGCGTGTTCACTTTTCAAAGATTCTCCCCAACCTCCTTAAAACTGTAACTATTAACTGCTCACTACATATTTTCCACAACATAAGACGAAAAAACACAAAACATTACAAATTTGACGAAAAATTTGGACTAATCTGAAACCAACTGCCCCTGACAGCGGCCTCAGCGAGAGTGATGTAATTCTCTTCCGCGCAATACTTTCTCAGCGATCTAAATAAATATTTATTTGAAACGCAATATTAAGCGGAAAACGATCAAAGAAAATACCAAAGAATATGCATCTGTGATATATAAACAAACTGTAAAATGTGTTTATATCAACTCGGCGACGCAAAGATGATTGAAATAATATTTCGGTGTTTTAACATACACGGGGTGATTTCAATACATATCAAAGAATTTAAAAATACTACACAGTGACCACTGAGAAGGCCAGTGACCATTTTGATATCTGTTTTACTTATAGAAGGCAGTTTGTTGCAGTAGGCGATACTGTTATGAGCCTTTTGGCTTGCCTTTGTCCTGGTGTGTTAAACCAATGTAATCTTAGTTCATTGAGTTTCTTTCCTATGTGGCTTTTCGATAGTCCACAGAAGGGTTCTGGACCCCGGAATAGCGTATTAGCCACCTCTTTTGTGAGTTTATCAGCTTCCTTATTTCCTGCAATTCCCTTGTGACCTGGCATCCACATCAAAGTTACTTTGTGCATTCCGCCAGCTTCTTGGGGGATTGTTTACAGTCCCAAACCGACTTTGACTCGTAAGTAAATGACTTTAGAGCTTTAAGGCGGCTTGGCTGTCTGATAAAATAAAGAATGTTGTCCTACGAGTGTCTCGGTTCAGACATTCTTGGGCACTAATGCCTATAGCATGTATTTCTGCCTGAAAGATAGTTGGGACGTTTCCAAGATATTTGGATAGCCTGAAAATGGGCTCAGTAACTCACACTCCTGCCCTTTTATCTATGTTAGATCCATCCGTTTACCGTACGAGTAAACCTTCCAGTTTCAGTTAAACTCTTTTGCTCATTTGGTAGTTTTTTATAACCACTTCAAAGGGTGTTTCAAAGTTGAATTTGACTGGCATGGTATCTGTCGGCCTGTACTTAGTAGGTATCCAATGGAATATCTTCCAAGATTTTTAGATGGCCAACTAGATCTCCAGGTTTCATTCTTTGTGTCTGTCACATTTTTAAGGTGGTAGCTACTGCCTCCTTCCTTATGCAGAGCTGCAAGGGAGGAACTTTCAGCATGGCCTCTAGAGCTGGAGTGGGGCATGTTGACATTGCTTCTGTGATTTCCAAACAAGCCAGCCGCTGCACTTTTTGTAGCTTGGCGTAGGCTGTCGTTTGTTGTTTTTGGCCACCATACGATTGATGCTTATGTGACCATGGGCCTAATAATCGTTTTATATGACCAGATGGTCATTTCCGGTTTTAGACACCAATTCTTTCCAAATGTCTACTACATACTTAACATAGCAGAATGAATTCACGACCAAAGGCAATAAAAAGAGAACCTTGGATTAAGTTCACAACTGACATGGATCACGACATCTATGGCGCACAGGGAAAAGTATGAAAGATCTACAAAAGAGAAAAAAGTGAGTTAGTATTAAGGAAAGGCGTTCTAACATAATATAAAATAAATAGAATAATAAAAGAAAACTATATAAAGAGTTACGAGAAAATTGGCCTAACAAAGATTTTCAAAATTTTAAGCTTATCAATAAGGAACCAAAATTAATCGTGACAAAAACTAAAGTAGAAACTTATAAAAATCTATACGATGAACTTGACCCCAAATAGAGTGAAACAAAGATATTAATTGTAAAACAATCAAACAGATCAAAGAAAGCAAAATATTTGAATAAATAAATAGGTACATACTATGTATACTATCTCATAGTATGAGACAAAAGTAGTAAAATACTATTGCACTGAAAAACTGTTAAAAAAGTCTTAAAATTAAAAAAAAATACGATAGATGCGCAACCAACACTGCCCAGTATGAGAAACAGTGCTGCGTTATTCAGGCTTCCTGCTGGATATCATCGAGTTAGAATCTAACTCGATGATTCTCGAACTCGACTAGATTCTAACTCGATGCTGGATATATTTATAAAATTTGATTTTTTCTGCACAATAAAGGTCCTCATTGGTCAGGTCGTATTCCAACATAAAACATCTTTTCCAATTTAACTGTTTTGTGGATTTTGACCTTTACTTCTTCTTTTTTTTACCTGTCATTAACAGTGTCTGAAGAAACGTCATTAATATTTATTATACGTCATTTTTACATTCACTTACATTGTCATAGCACACTACCACCTAGCATTGAAACTTCCGTGTTAAGGAATAAAACAATGATTGGCGCATCACCTAGTGATCGGGCGCATAACTATATATACATGGCGCTAAATTCAAAAGTTTAGTAATATTACCTAGGATTGTGAACTCATTTTAAAGTAAAGGAAAATCGATATAATCCTAAAATAACAAGAAAAATCCTTATCCTATACGATAATAAATATTTTTCGTATACTTTTTGGGTTTTCTTGTTATGTTGGGACTATATTTATTTTCCATTACATTAAAATGCCAAAGTGGTTAAAAAAATTACAGAATAAAATATAGAATAAAATCTTTATTTATAAAAATGTTACAAGAAATGTTATATGTGTTACAAGAAATATTAATAATACAAGCCATGTGTAGTATAATTTAGTTTTCTTAATGTTGTGACAAGAACGGGTCAGTATTTAAATAATTGTTTTGTCATTCTTATCAAGTTTTATGTGAATAAAAGCCTAATTCTGCAAAAGACATTTTACTACAATTTTATTCGCATAAATTTACAATGGGGAAGTACTTTAGACCAGATAAACTAGAGGCTGGTCCAAACTGTCAAACTTCCACCAAAGAATTCAAACATTAGTAAGTATATAACATTCAAGAATTTTTTAGAAAGCAATGAATCTAAAGATAAATCCCTAGAAGGTAAAGATAAGTACATGCTTTTAAAAAATTAATCTACGATTACATAAGCGAAGCAATCAATCTGGAAAACCAATTGCTTTTTTCACACATACCCTCACAGATTCTGAATAAAAACATTATGCAATTGAAAAAAAAGCAAATGAGTTGAAGTATTTAAAAAAATGCAGACATTATCTGGTAGAAAAGCAATTCTAACCAATTACAGATTAAATCACTATTTGGTTTATATAGAATGACGGTATATATCAAATCTAACAAGGAGAACTAGCTTTACTTCACAAGAATTTATTAATTATCTACACTCTAAAGGAATATATTCAAGTAGAACAACACCATATAATCATGAAGAAAATGGTTAAGTCGAAAAATACAATGAGTTATATGGAAATTGGTGAATCTAGCATAGAAAACCAAAAATTTAGAATTCACTTAATGGAAAACTGCTTTACCATGTGCTCTGCACTATATAAGAAGTTTACTGTTGAATTGTTATATTATTGAATCAAGATAATGATGAAGGTCCAAATAACACACTAGAGAATTCCACTACTAAATAAATACCAGATGAGACAGAAAATTTACCTGTTCAAAAACCTGATGATAATGATGAACCAAGATTGGAAAATTCAGATTTTCATTCTAGCTGTAAATCAGCTGGAGCTAAAAATAAACCAAAATAGTTGCAATATTTTGTTCAAAAATAGGGACAGGTGAATGTAGTATAATTTAGTGTTCTAAATGTTGTGACAGGAACTTGTCAGTATTTAAATATTTTTTTTGTAATTCTAATGTCAAATTAAAGCCTAATAAGCAACAGACAGCCATCAGACATTCTGAGTTTTTTGTAGTACTTTCATCCTAATGCAATAACACACACTATCAGTGGTCAGTGAAAACTCTTACAGTCTGGCGTTCTACTCACAGAAAGAGAGAACTCAAGGACCCTGCTAAGTTGGAAACAGAACAATTAAATGATTTAGTTCTAGAAAGAAGTTTATATACATTTATACTCATACTATATGTTATATATTTATATGATAATACTTTTATTCTTATAATCAGAATCATAATGAGTTCCAGAAAAATATTCTGGTTATCAACAAAATTATGATTTTGATTAGATTAGCAAAATATTGCTTCTTGCAAAAAGAAAACCCAAGAATGAGGAATAACCGAATGATAGCAAATAGAAAAAACGAACAAAAAAAAAGAACAATGGATAAGGTAAATAATTTATTTCTAAGGTATGCTTAAAGTTTTCACCCAGAATGTAAGCTTTGCTAAAACCTGATATAGTAACTTTATTTGCTCAGTATAAACTCCAAACAACAGAGGATAATAATGTTTTTATGCCTGAAATGACAAACACAATTACAATCAACAGATTTTTTCACCAGTATGTCATCTTAAGATCAGACATCCCATCCCTGTCATCAACAGAATAGGAAAGATCCCTGTCAACACATTCAAATTTATTTATTCATAACTCTGAATGCCTTACCGCTGTCTATGTGGATGCAGGCTAATATACGGGACAAGCCGATTAAGTGTTACAACTTAGTGGTTAAGTACACAGTATTTTAAGATAATAAAATTAAATAATGTGAAATAAAAATATATTATGTACACAAACACATGCATGTACACATACATATATATATATATATATATATATATATATATATATATATATATATATATATATATATATATATATATATATATATATAATAGTTTTATATTGAGGTTGCAGTCATTAATAGTCATTAATATATATATATATATATATATATATATATATATATATATATATATATATATATATATATATATATATATATATAATTAAAGATGTAATGACATTTTAAAACCTATAAACCCAACAGTTAGTTCTATGATTCTAAAATCCAGCACAAACAATAAATATGGAAAAATAACATAACAAAAATAAAAAAATATGTAAAGTATTACCTAGTTACAATAAAAACATGAAGTATTTTACACAGTTAAGTTTCCAAACTCTATGGTACCAGTAACTCTTCTACTAATATTTATATATTTATTGAGGGACATATTAAATACATTTACATTTAGGTTGTTTAACAAAGATAAGTATCTATTCAGTGGGCTATTAGCACCATAGGTTGTTTTACAAAATGGAACATTAAAAGTACATAGATGAGGCAAACCATGGTATTATAATATGGTACTCTAAGACCAATCTCACTCACAAGAGAGGGACAGATCCCTCCTCATACTTAAAGCAGGCAAGCTCATAGACCTCTCCATGATAGTGTAGTCATGGTCTGCTAATCTAATCCAACTTTGAAAGGCGCACACCTGTAGAAATTTATGCCGAACCCTCTCTAAGGTGATGCTTTTTAAGATAGTTGTTGAACCACCACCTACAAATAATTCAAATACTAAGCTAAGTAAGACTGGTTTTATAATATATAATTTTAGGTTAAATTTATAAACTAATTTTATAGTAAAAGGTCAGATATAATGTGAATAAGAATATAGGTCAGTGGTATAATAGTTCTTACCTGGTCCTGGTAAAAACAAACTCGGAACGGCTGTTCTCGTAATACCGCTATTTCCAACATTGACTATATCTTCCTCTTTAAAATGACTAGCGCATACACGAAAATTGTTATAAATAGTTTCTTTTGCAGCATTCTCTAATTAGGGCTCTTAACAGCATTCACCCATTTATCAAACATATCCATATAATGTCCTGGACTTAAAAACGTAGTATCAAAGAATATAGACGCTTAAGCGTCTATATTCTTTGGTAGTATCCATGCAATCTGGAACACATCTTTTTTGTTCAGTTCTTCGTCTCTACATTGTTATTCCATGTAATGTGTTCGATTCCATAATAAAAAATCGTCGAAAATTGTACGATTTTGCACTATTTATACAAAAAATTTTAAATTATAAAAAATAAAACAAATACAAATATGGCGCCGTATTTGTCTAAACTCAACTTTGACTTGATCACAGCACACTCACTCCGTGCAGGAACGAGACTAGCAGCGCCACCAAGCGAATGGGCGCCTAATCCGAACATGATTTGACCTTGGCTATCCCTGTTACCAATCTAGGTGTAATTTATCTATGTACATTGTTAAGGTAAACTTTGAAACTGAATTTAGTGAGAGTTGACTTGTTACCGAGATTAGTTTAGTTTTATAATAATTTTATATATTCTTAAATATGAACTAGAGGTGTATAATGTTACAGACAGCAAATGCTATAAAAAACTGGTGTTGTGTAGTGATGTGAAAGTTAACAGTACTATTTAAATAATCGTAACAATCTTATAATGTCTTTTTCAAAACCCTTTGAGGAAAACAATTTGCAAAATTCTTCACATGCTGTGAGGAATTCGGTTAGTCTCCCAATAGTAGCTGGTGGTAGAAACGCCCCTTTATTACCTCCTAGGCCATCCAACTCAATCATAGGAAATACTGGATATAATACTTTCAACTCATATTTACCATATTCTGGTAAGTATTAACATAGTTTGTTTAAATTTTTGATCAGCCTTGACCAGTAATATTAATAGTACATATATGTTTGTGTTTTATTGAATTGTAGTTAATAATTCATGAAACTATTAAATAGGTATAGAAATGTATTTATGGATTTAACTACTTTTTTCTTTTTAATTGGATCTGAATTATTAATATGTTAAATTTAGGACAATTTAACATGGAAGTTTATTATCTTCATTTTTTTTAATAAGTGAAGTAACTTTAATAACTATTGTGTAAAAAATGACCATAATATACATTAATATTGAAACAAAAATAAGTTCATTTGACGAAAAGCTGGTTTGAGATATTTAATTAATTGTTCTATTACAGATACAACTTAACTGAATTGGATTAACAGAAAAAATTCTAATTCTAGTTATCACTAATAAATAACGAAATACTACTACAAAACTCAAGATGATATGCGAGATGATAAAGTGCTGGGAATAAAGTCAAAAGTATATGCTTTCAACAAACCATATCATAGATAGATTAAAATAGAAGTCTAAAAATTATTATTGATTTGTGAATGATTTGTAATCAAAAAAGGAGCTCCGAAAACAAAATATAATGTATATAAATAATTATGTTAAGTACTTTGCAAGTATATAGCTAAACTCAAAGTGTAAAGTACTTTAGCCTTTTGCTAAGTTATCTTCTCTTCTTCTCATATTCCTCATCCCATTAAGGGGATGCACTAGCAACAGATGCCACCTTAACTCATTAATTTCACTCCTGGTCTTCTGTCATTTGCTTTATCTGTTGCAATGTTTTTAATTCTTAATCTTGATTTTCTGGATTTGTTCCATCCACCTTATGCAGGCCTATTCCTTCTTCTTCTTGTTGTTCCCTGTCTTTTGGCTTCAATCAAACCAAATTTATAGACAACAAACTGGAAGATTTTCTGGAAGAAAATAAGAAGAAAAAAAAAAAAGAACAGAACCTAGAGGAGTAAAAGACAAACAACCAAATAAAGACAGATATAACAGAAATACGGGAGGTTTAGAGAGAATATTATGAAGGGAAATATATGGACGTGGAAGAAACAAAGACAAAGGGAACCATAGAACAGATAGCAGTAAACGAATACCAAATGGAAGAAATAAGACCTGAAGAATTAGAACAAGCAATAAATAAAATAAAGACAGTAGAATAAAGTAGGAGGAATGGGACAGAACCGAATATGTTAGGGGAAGATTGTGCTGAGATGTGTGGAAAATTAATGACAGCTTAATCCTAAGAGAGTGTTTTGCATAAAAGAAATTAAAAAAATAATAACCCAGAAACTAATGCCTGAAAAAAGTTAATAAATCAAAGTAATTAGAATATAATACACCAACATAAATAAATAATTCATTATTAATGAAGATACCATATAGTGTCCTCTTAGTAGTTGCCTTTTTTTTGTTTTTTTATCTAAATATATTCAATATATCTGCCCCTTTCTATTGATATGTCGTCTATTAGGATTAGATCAGTTCTTTATGTTGTATTCAGCCAGAGGCCTTCTTCAAGCCAGTAAATCAAAATTTGTCTTATAGTAAATCTATTTTTACTTATAGTGTATTATGATATCTCGTATGTCTCTATATGTTCAATTAATGAAGGTACTGTGTAGTGCCCTTTTGGTAGTTGCCTTGTTTGTCTTTTCTATCTGAATATATTTGTTATATCCTCCCCTTTCATTTTTTATTTCGTGTGCTAGGATTAGATCAGTTCTTTATTTTGTATTCAGCCAGAGGCCTTCTTTAAGTCAATAAATCAAAATTTGTCTTTTAGTCAAACTATTTTTATCCATAGTGCCCTATGACATCTCATATGTAACCATACATTCATTAATAATGAAGACACTGTGTAGTGCCCTTTTGGTAGTCGCCTTGTTTGTTTTTTCTATCTTAATATATTCGTGATATCCTTCCCTTTCATTTAACATATCACACACTCCAATCGGGCCAATAACAAAGGAGATATTATGTAATGCCCTCTCAGCAATGCCGCATTGTGTGTTTTTTCTGTTTCAACATATTCGCTGCCCCCTCTCCTTTCCAATGATGTATCATATGTCACGATATAACTAATATAGGCACAAATAAAAATAAAGTTGCATCCAAAAATGTAATTTTTAACTTGGGTAGCATTATTAGAACTTGCTATTAAGGATGTCACAGCAACTCTATGACCAAAACATATTCAAGATGTTATAGAAGAAGAGAAAGTGTGTGATACAAACATTTGATATGAAATGAATCAGTTGTTTAATTAATAATTTTTATATGATTATATCATTTAAAACCGTTAGTTATGATTATATTAGAAATTCTTGTGATAATACTTGATATTTTTCGATAAAAAAAATATTGCACTAATTTTATAAAACACAATTGCGTAAATTATTCAATTAACAGTAAATTATTTCCATGTTTTTTAGAAATTACTTTACTCTTTCAATTTAACATTGGTAGTTTATGTTTTTTAATTTCATTATTATTGCCTGAATTCTCGTTGGCATGCCTAAAATCAAATGAGAAATGTCCTGTTGTGGAATATGTTCCCATTCCTCTATAAGGGCTTCTTGTAACTGATTTAAGATTAAAGGGGCAGGAACACGACTTTGTATCCTTTGCCCAAGCATGCCCCAAACATGTCTAAAGGTTTTTGAACAGTGTGTACTCCGAGTACGGACTTATGGTGCAGAAACTTTAATACTTACCTACTAAAAAATCTGTGGAAAAGTCTAGAGTGGTTTAGTGATGCATGGAGCGGTTGATGTCGAGATTAACGCTACAAGATCCAAATGTTCTTATAAGACCCAGAAAAAGGAATGCATATGAGGAGGAACTGAGTGGGACATGTGGCGAGAATTATTGACTATGTGGACTAAACTAATGGTGTGGCGTCCTAGGTTTCAAAAATAGGTGGTAAGGGAAGACCTCCCATACATAGGACCTATATAAAGAGGGTTAGAGTAAGATTTACAGATTTAACAAGCACAAGATTGAGAACACTCTAGACAAATGAGGGAGACCTATGTTCAGCAGTAAACACTACAGTCTGTGTGATGTGATGTAAACAGTCACTCATATTTGTCAGACACAGTACAGTATGCCTTTACATGGGAAGCACCATGACTAAGAAATCTGGAATAATGCTTAAATAGCATTGCTTGCTTGTCTTGCTGCTGGATACCCATTTAAATATTTTATTTGCTCTTTTACTTTTGTTTTCTCCCAGGAATGAAAATAATATCTGAATATTTGTATTTTTTTGGTTTCTTGAAAAAATATAAAGTATTAATGTTATCTCAATAAAATAAATCAAATTAAGAGGTAATCATTTCTTACATAAACATTTTTCTTCAGTGCTGATAACAATTTAATGGCCTAAATGTATGTAATTATGAATTCTCAGTATTCTAAAATTTAGGAAAGTTGTTAATAGCATTCAGATAATAATGTGTATTTACTCTTTTATTTTTTGATTGTTGCAGTCCATTTTTTCAACTGTGCGCCTAATCTATTGGCTCTAAAGGCTAATGGACTGTAAAATATCTTTTGGTAATAATATATGTATATATATATATATATATATATATATATATATATATATATATATATATATATATATATATATATATATATATATATTAATCTCTCTAATCCTGCACTTCAATCAACCGACAAGTCCAATAATCAGGCACCCTCTACCCGCGCCTCTTAACCACTTCTTTCAATAAAGATATGTATGCGCTCCGCCGCATCAAAGAATCTAACCTCAAAACATATTAAGTGCAATTGTGTACATATTTACCTGCTGTGTAGATATAATACTGTAGTTAAAAATGTCAAGTAACGGAAACACGAAACTCTAGCTTTGAAAGATAAAATGGACATTTTAAAGTAGTTAGATAGTAAAGAAAAGATGTGCAAATTGGCAAAAAATACGGAGTTAGGTGTCCTGCAATACACGATCTGAAGAAAAAAAATTACAAGATATTAGACCCTAACATAATGGAATCTGGACTAGGAGAGGGTAACACATTGAGACATAGATGGAAAACGCTCTTTATATCTGGAGAAATTCTGAAATAAAAAGCATTCGAATTTTATAAAAAAAAAAAAAAATATAAAGAAAGATGATTTTCGTGCCACTGTTAAGGGGCTGGATAAATTTAACAAGCGATTTGCTATCCATCTGTTAACTATGTCAGGTGGAAAATTGTCAATCAACGAATCTTCGGTGCAGCCATTTATCCAGTATTTTAAAGACGAAGTAGAAGGACTGGGTCTTCTTCCTGAGCAAATCTATAATGCAGACGAGAGTGGTCTGATCCTCGTGATAAGCGAGCGCACCTGGTATAAAGTGATTAAAGATAGAATCACATTTATGCTATGCTATGTTCAAATTGCCATCTGTTAATATGACATCTGCCAACATAGCCCTTTTAGTGTAAGTGGTAGCTATATTTACCACTTTTGTTAAAGGGTATTTTTCTAACCTATAGCAATGAGGATTAGACCGTAAGCATAAACAGTACTGTTGCAAAGCATTTTAGTGAAATTAGGCACCACATGACACACATACGCCTTCACCAATCTGAAGGTCGTTGAGCGGTAAAGATAGCTAGCTACCAGTGAGCCTTGTGTAGAGTACTTTACTGGTTTTATTGTCATAGCAATTCTAGTTTTTCATTTAAATATGGGATAATAAAAAGTGTAGTGTATACATACATTTGAATAATATGAGTTGTTACAGACAAAAGTTATTGTCTATGATGAATTTAATGAATTTTATAGAAGGTAAAATTACTATAGTGTCTCAATTGTATGTATATGAAAAGTTAAAATCGTTTGAATAACACAATTTACTGAACAGCTCTGACTAAGATTTAATTTTCTATTGAAATTTCTTTATGATATGAGTTATGTTAAACATTTTTGTACAATGCTACCTAAAAACTCCATTAAATCTTATAATATACATGAATCACCTTATCGTACGTGTTCTATAATTTTGTTACAAACATGCTTAGTCTCATTATCACTTCGTTGGACCATCTGCAATATTTATAGAATATTTAATTATATATGCTCATCTTTATTAAATATCTTCTTACGAATAATAAAAATTACATATAAAATAAATTCTTTATTTCACTTAAATGTAGTATTTATATGGGAATAAAACCACATTTGATTGTAATAAAAATGAAATTTTACGCTTTTTTTGACGTTTGAATTCCCACTCCGGAAATCGTTTTCAAAAAATATTATTTTAAAAAAAGGAGTTTATTTAAAATGTTGATGTTGTACTCGATAACCGAATTCGGCCATTGACCGAAATTTATTCCCACAACTCGTGAATTTCGTTTATTTCTCACATCGCGTTTCGGGTATTTTTGACGTGCACAGAACGCGTTGTGGATAACTGTTAAGACCCACAATACGAAACTACGAAGACCGTCGGACGCACACGACGATTTTTCGCGTTATGGGCAATACAAATACCCACAAAGCAAGACTTCTAATTTTATTTAAAAAATGTAAATAAAAATACGTTAATAAAAATTATGACTATAAAAGATATAAATGATGCTAAATGATGTAAATAAAAATACAAATACCCACTTAACGAAACTTCTAATTTTATTTAAAAAATGCAGATAAAAAATGTTTTAAACACAAAAATTTTTAGAACCAAATTTCTTCATTTATTTTTGCATGTCAGCGATCCATGACACTTTGAATTAGATTGTTTGTTCGTTTGTTTAGAGGAACATTTATTGTCGCCACAAAACCTTTTACAGTTGCGTCTTAGAAAACCTTGACCAGAACCTTTGGATGACATATTTGCTGCGGTTCGCAAGGATATTTTCTTACTACTAATATCATTTGATTCAAACATGAATTGCGAATTTGTTTGAAGGAGTTCATTTCTTGAAAATAATCTATCCAGTGGTCCATTCTCAGTACTGAGTTTGTACAAGCCATCATTATTAATTTCAGAAACCATGGCTAATACGCCTTCTAAAAGTTTTCTTTTAAGGTTTTCGATTGATTCACCCATTATATTAGAAATTATCAGAAACTACACTGAATAAAACTCGTGTTACCGGTAAGATTCGGTCAGATAAACTGGCTTGGTCAGCTAGAAAGAATGCCAGGTAATCGGGCTGTAAAAGTAGTCCAGAGATGGAAACCCCAAGGAAACAGAACAAGAGGAAGGCGCCGTAAAAGATGGATAGACGACGCAGAGAGGGATTAAAACCATGAACATCAGGCAGTGGCGAAGGAAAGCATCCGACAGGGCAGAATGAAAGAACATTGTTAAGCAGGCCAAGACTCACAAAGGGTTGTAGCGCCATTAGAAGAAGAAGAAGAAGAACCGGTAAGATTCAATATGCGGTTTCTGTATTTCCCTTTGTGGGTATTTATATTGGCAATAAAGCGAAATTCGTCGTGTGTTTCCGACGGCCTTCGTAGTTTCGCATTGTGGGTCATTGTAATTTATCCACAACGCGTTCTGTGCACGTCAAAAATACCCGAAACGCGATGTGAGAAATAAACGAAAATCTACTGTGTGTACTCCCACAACGGACCCTATGTCTTTTATTAGCCCACTACAAATACACATTTTCTAGAAAAATGCTTAAATACAATTCAATCGTAAAAAGATTTTAGGTTTTAAGTTTTGATATAGTTTGTTTCTAAATGTACCATTAGATAAAACTTTAAAAGTAATAAGGACGGAATTAATATTGATAATACATTGACTACTAAAAAAACTATAATTGATATATTTATAATTATTGTCACGTATATTTAACTACAATCGAGTGATGAACTTAATGAACAGATAATACTTATTATCAATGTAATAAATCATTACCCAATCTGGAGGTTTTAATGTCAAGGAGGATATTAAATATAGACTTTGGTTTACTTTGGTTTCATATATTGATTATAAAATTGTTGTAAATAGAAAACTATAATAGATATTTAAATATCAGTCCAAATCACATGATTGTTATGTTATTAAGTCCGTATGTGAATTAAAATTTCTGGTTCTAACGAAAAGAGTTTTTTTTACAAGAAGATGCTTGATTAAAATTTATTTTTTATCAACTAATCAACTAATTTATACAATAGATGAAAAAGAACAGAACGTGCCGAATTTATGAAGTTACTAGACGATAAGTGGATAACTAATATTTCTTTAACCAAAGTTAAGTTAGCGGTAATTACTAACCATAACGTATGGCTCTAATTTACATTGTAAATGCGTGTAATGAGTTTCGGACAATAAAGATATGCTCGCACTTGACCGATCGGGCCGGTAACCGAACGCACCGCCACAGCCGGAATTAAAATTATGTCAGCTCAGAGCTCAGTCAGATGATTTACATATTAAATTTCATGGAAGACAGATCCAAAAATTATTATTGTTATTTTGTAGTGCGAGAAAGAGGAACAACAAAATAAACTTCCAAAAAGGAAGCGTAATGACTGGATGCATAAAATTTGTAAAAAGCAAAACACGGAAAGTAAATTTGCTACTTTATTTCCTGATTTAAAATTTTATCAATACTTACAAAACGTCAGAAAAATAACAATAACAATTTAAAATTTACTGAAATTACATAAATCGGCACTATCACAAAATAAAAGATAATAAAATACACAATCCATTGCAAAATTTAAATAAATTGCAAATCGTTAAGAAACTATTCTACTGAATAATATGGTCTTTCAGGTAGAGAGGCTTTTGCTTTTACGGAAAGAAGAAATTTTACGGAACTTAAGGAAAGAAGTTGCAAAGGGAGATGGTTGTATAATTTTTTTTGCCGAATATAACATAGATTTCTTTACTAACTCAGTGGACGGGATCGGTAAATATACATCAAAGGTTGAATTTCTGGTGTAGTAGTCATTATTATATCTTGCTGGAAAAACATGTAGGTGTTTACGAATTAAGCAAACAGTTTCTAAAATATATAAAGAGGGAAGAGTTAAAATCCAGTGATTTTTGAAGTAGCTTCTGCAATGTGTTTTCTACTGAGGCGAAAAAGATACCGTATTGCTCTTTTTTGTATTTTAAAAATAACATTAGATTGGACAGCTGTACTAGAACCCCAAAAAAGAAGACCATATTGAAGATGAGACTCAAACAAAGAAAAATATGTTATTTTGGAAGATGCTAAATTGATTTCCTTCGAAACACATCTTATTGCATAGTAGTCTGAGGCTAATTTCTTACTTAATAAATCGATATGAAGGTTGCTTGATAAAAATACCAAGAAATTTTACAGAACCAACGATACTGATCTGGCAGTTATTAAGAAGCAAGGGTTGAAGAGTTCCTTTATAGGATAATGCTATTGTCTTATCCACGTTAAAAGAGAGTAAATTAGAGTCGAATAAGGTTTTTATTTTAAGTATATCAGAAGTTACAGTTGCATGAAGAGTTGACATATTAGAGTTCCCCAGGTGATACTGGTATCATCAGCAAAAAGAAAAATGTTTCCATCTATTTTTAAGTTGATGTCATTTATAAATACAAGGAAAAGTAGAGGACCCAATACTGAACATTGTGGTACTCCACATACAATGCTTTTGTGACTAGAGTCAGTATCATTTGCTCTAACTAGTTGTTTCCTATTCCTCAAGTAAGATTGGAACCAATTCAAAGAAATACCTTGAATTCCGTAGAAATTTAGTTTTTTTATCAAAATGTCGTGATTTACACAATCAAGAGCCTTGGCATAGTTAGAAAAAACAGTGGCAGTGTAAAGATTATTGCTTAGTGCTTAATAGACCTCATGTAATACAGAAAACATAGCATCACTGGTACATTTATTAGATAAAAAGCGCAACTGACTTTGTGATAAAATGTTGTCTTCACCAAGAAAGGACATAAGTCGGGCTTTTATAAGTATCTCAATAATTTTGGATAGGACCGGTAGTAAGGCAATAGGTCTATAATTGCAGACATTTGATTTTTCACCACCTTTATGAAGAGGAATAATAATGGCTGTCTTTAGACACGCATAAAACACATTTTTTGTGAGATTTAAGAAAATTTTTATGGATAGTCCATCAGTACTACAGGAAGATTTGCTTTTGACACTATTGACTGTTTGCATCAGTTCAGATTTATCAACCGGTCTTATAAAGAATGAATTCGAGACCTTTTTTGAATTGGGGAGATAGAAAATAGGATCTTGTTGTGGCAAAATAGTTGATGTTATGTTTTTACTCACATTAACGAAGTATTCATTTAGATTTTAAGGGTTTGGAAGAGAAAATGTTTGAGCTGTTGAGTTTTATTACGAAGATCGTTTATTATGAACCAAGTTTTTTTTGCAACAGTTTTAGAACTTCCCAGATGATTTTTCGACCTCTTTTATTCCTAGTATCTAATTCATATTCATCAACATGCTCACCAACTTTACCCTCTCGTACTTTGGCGTTCTGATTGCGTGTTCAGGAAAGCGAAATAGTCAGTTTATTTTAAAATTGGTTGCATCCTTCTAACGAAGCATTTAATATAAGCTAAGAAGATGTCATAATATATTTAGAATCGATAAGTTTTAGAACAATATCCAGTTGACTTTTTTGTATTCTGTCGTCGCCCAGCTTCTATAAATCCGACCGTGGGCACTTACACCTTTAAAATGAAAAGTATAGAAAGCTGTTTTTCTCATACTAGAAAGTTTTTTTATATAATTACTATTGATAAGAGCCAGCTGCTGAACTCCATGTGATTAGTGTAATGACAGAAACTTTTTAAACACAGTTATATTAAGTCCAAAGTGGATATGATTCTTAATAACAATTGATTCCTATCTGAATTCGTAAGAAGTTAGAAAAATATGAACGTGCGTACTATTCATGAGAATATTAATGTTTTTTTTTATTTTCAGGTTCGTCATATGGAGGCTACAATTCGTATAATTCCTACATGCCATATCGCAGCTCTCCCTACAGTTCCTATGGAAGTTACGGCTCATACGGTTCTTCTTACGACCCTTATAACTCCTATGGATCTTATCCCAATCAGGCCTTAGACGATCACGAACGACGGTTTATTCAGTACGCCGAGGAAAGCTCGAGAAATACTTTTTCTAGTGTGGAAAGCATTGTAAGAGCCTTTAATAGCATAGCTATGATGTTAGACAATACGTTTTTCGCTATGACTAGCAGCTTTAGAGCTGTATTAAGCGTAGCCGAGAACTTCGGACGACTAAGGACTATGTTTGGTCATATCTGGTATTCGATAAATATATTTAGGTTTTTCAATTGGTTATATAGGCAATGTTTACGATTAATGGGATACAAAGTACCGACGAGTCAAGTATCGGCAGCTTGGTCGCAAGCGAAGAAAGGAGCTGTGGCCGGAGGAGCACCTGTGCCGCCTGGAGGTGCTGGTTCGAGTTGGCCCACTATTGCGTTTTTGGGAATGTTGGTGTCTGCTCCCTATATTATTAGTCGATTTTTGCCAAAATACGAAGGTAAGAAATATGTGCTGAAATGTAGTTTTAAGAACTTTATTTGTTTTATTAACTTTTTAATCACTGATTTAGCTAGGGATTAACAACATAAACAGTAATTTTAATTAAAACAAAAAGTATATATATATATATATATATATATATATATATATATATATATATATATATATATATATATATACATATACCTATATATGTATTGCAAACCATTAAGTCGTTGATTGAAAAAACCATTGAATATAATAGACCCCTGATACTTGTCTTTGTCGACTTTGAAAAAGCATTTGATACGGTCAATCAAAGTGAAATGCTCCAAGCTTTAACACAATGTAGAATAGATCACCGATACATATCCCTCATCAGATACATCTATCAGCATGCTACAGCCTGTGTAAGACTTAATGAAGATACTGGGACCTTTCGTATTGAAAGAGGCGTTCGGCAAGGAGACAACATCCTAAATTATTTACAACTTTGCTAGAATATGCTTGTAAAATAATAGATTGGAACGAAAAGGGCATCAATGTAGATGGAAAATTTTTAAATAACCTTTAATTTGCAGACGATATCGTTCTTATTGCAGCTTTGATCAGTCACAGATAATGCTCCAAGATAGATTGGAACGGAAAGGGCATCAATGTAGATGTAAAATTTTTAAATAACCTTAAATTTGCAGATGATATCGTTCTTATTGCAGACAGCTTTGATCAGGCACAGATAATGCTTCAAGAACTCCATACTGCCACAAAAAGAGTTGGTCTTACAATAAATTTTTCAAAAACACGATTTATGACAAATTTAGTCCACAACAAAAACATCTCAGTAGAAGACAAAGATATTGAGCCAGTTGACTCCTATAAATACTTGGACCTGAGATCAGAATAAGTCGAGACAACCAAACAATCGAGCTGAAAAGAAGAATAAACGTCGCTTGGGCTGCATTTGGAAAGATGAAGGATATTTTTAGGTCTAAGATTCCAATGTGTCTGAAAAGAAAAGTATTTAATCAGTGTATTTTGCCAGTGATGACCTACGGCGCAGAAATACTCACAAGAACAACAGTGAGTAAACTACAAGTTGCGGAAAGGGCAATGGAGAGAATAATGTTAGGGATTTCTCTACTTGATAGAATACCCAATGCTACTATACGCAAAAGATCAGGAGTAGCAGACATTATGGAAAGGATAACAACACTAAAGTAGAACTGGGCAGGTCATGTAGCAAGATCAGTTGATGACCGGTGGACAAAAAGAATTTTGGAATGGAGGCCCCGAATACAAGCTAACAGAAATAGAGGTCGACCCCCAACGAGATGGACAGATGACATAAAAAAGTGACTACAAATTGGATTCAGATGGCGCAAAATCGGACCAAGTGGAAAATCATGCGAGAGGCCTACATTCAGCAGTGGACGTTAGAGGCTAGTTTATGATGATGATGATGATACCTATATAAACAAGCTATACGCTCCCGAAGAAGCTGAAGCTGTTTTCACTTGAAGATCCTTTTTGTGTGGGCATCCCATTCTGGGATGCCTACCCATTCTACATTTTGCCTTTGTTTTGTATTTTTCTCGTTCCTCTTCTTTGCTCGTCTTTAACCATCTTAATCGTGTTTTATTCTTTTCTTCCACTGCTAATTGGCACTCTTCGTCAAACCAATTATTGCTTCTTTTATTTTGCATTTTGTCAACCAGTTTCTCTACTGCCTTCTTTATTCCTTGTTTATTTTTTTCCACTGTTCCTCCATTTGTTGTTCTTTGAACTGTATCTCTGCATTTACTTCTTGTACAAATCTTCTTACTTATTTCTCTTTCAATTTATCTACGTTCCATTTTCTCTGTGCTTTTCGCCTTCCGTTCTTTGTTGTTTTTATTTTTCATTTTGTAATCACTAGCAGATGGTCCGAGTCGATGTTGGCCCCTCTTTAAGATTTAACGTCATTTATCGATTGTTTGTGTGTCTTTTTAATCAGTATATGGTCTATTTGATTTCCCTCCAGACTTCCTGGTCTCATCCATGTTATTTTGTGTTTGTCTTTGTGTTTATATCTCGTGCTTCTTATATCCATGTTTAACCTTTGTGTCTATACCCAGGTACCTGGGTATCCTTGGTAATTGTTTTATCTGAATCATTGACGATAGTATAAATATTTTTATTCGAGCTTCTAGTTATTCCTAAAATTATTCAGAACGAAGAGATTTATAATAAAAACCAAAGAAAAAAATGCATATAATATATTAAAATTACCTGTCAAAGTTTTTACACCATTATGTCCACACCCGTGGCACCCGGGTAACACTAATGTTTAGTAAATTATGAAGCTCTGTCTAGTTTTTTTTATAATAAAAGTGATATGGAAACGTAAATAAAAGTTACATTTTAAACACATTGTCCACACTTACTTATATTTACTGAGTGTTCGTTACATAGTGGACGATTACAAACATTACATGATTTTCGTGTCTTTCTTAGCCGCTTTTTCGCTAAAGACATACAAATGTAGCAGTTTCCAACAATTTTGAGGCGTCCAGTGGAATCTCGAAGTGGTAATGACTCTGCAGTATTACTTGAATCTGTAGGTAGAGGTTTTCCTAACATACACTCAGTTCCTGACCTTGATGAAAAATTTCGGTATACATTTGGTACTTTAGATCTAACAGAAATTGCAGGCATCACTAGTTGTTTCCCTAAGTCTTGTAGAAAAATTCTACGCTTACTGGTTTCAGTAGAACTCTGTGGATTATTCTCTGTATAAATTATATAGGTTGCTAGGTAAGCTACGTCTAGGATATTGTAAAAGAAGGCTACTGGCCAACGCAAAGTTCTGCGTTTAGTGGAATAATGAGAAACCATTTTGTCCATGTTGTCTACGCCCCCTTTAGTTGTATTATAGAACTGAATTATTTCAGGTTTATTTTTTGGGCCACTTACATTATCGTTGCCATGCATTGTTGACAGCAAGATAACGCTTTTTTTCTTTTTTGGTACATATGAACAAATAGTAACACGATCTGCACTGAATCCGTCTAATGACGATTCAGGCTCACGCTCTGGCGAAGGCAGCATTTCTTGTGGAATATATGGTTTGTTTTTTTTCAAAGTACCAACTAATTATAAATTCCAAGACAACAGGAGACGGGCTAGTGGAAGAGTTGTGAAAAAATTATCCATTGTTATGTTTCGTCCAGAATTTTTGTATCGGTAACACAAATCTTTTACTACGCGTTCACCTTGATTAGTTTCACGTCCAGTCGAATTTTTTCCAGTATAAATTTGTCCAGTAAGTGAATACGAATTATTGGCGTCACAAACCCACCAAACCTTGATGCGATACTTGGCAGGTTTTGCTGGCATATATTGCGTGAAACGTGTCCTACCTCTAAAAGGAAATAACTGTTCATCCACAGTAAGAGAATCCGACGGTACCTAGTTACGACGTAAATTATCATTGAGAAGATGGAATATATCTGTAATAGCTCCAGCTTTATCATTTTGCAAACGTTCTGCACGTGTTTTGTCATTGTCAAACCGTAAGAATCTGCTGATGCTCCAAAAGCGATTTATGCCCATACTTGCTCGGTACAAAGGATGAGAGTCTGTTTTCCATAAATCTTTCGAGTGCTCTGAATTTGAATGCCGTACTCCTGCTTTAATAAGAATACCTAAGTATGCATCAAATTCTTCTGTTGTGAGTGACTTCCAAACATTTCGAGGTTTGTCGGGGTTTTCAACATTATACTTTTCACAAAGGCTATTAGCTTTTCGATTTATTTCGCGTATAATTATGTCACACATTACGTCACTGAAAACACATTTGAATGTATCTCTAATCGAAAGAGTTTTAGTAGAACGTACTGGGCCCGTTTTTTCACGCAAAAGGTTACGTTTCAGTGTTCGACTTGCAGTAAACGGTTTTCGTTGCCAAATCGTTTTATCTTTTGCAACCAGAACATCACTTTGGGAAGAACTTTCTTGAAAATCGTCAAAATCTTCATCACTACTATCGTCGCCGTCGGTATCGATTTCAATCTTATTATTGATATCAGTAAAAACGTCCTCTACGTCAGAAGCTTCATCTCCATCCGGTTTGCTTTGCGAAACATAGTCCTCATCTGATTCCTGGTTTTCGATATTTTTGTCTACTTCCTCATCTATATCGTCTATAAATTGTTGCAAGTACTTCTGTTGCTTTTCAAACGTCATTCTAAAATTGAATGATCTATGTATAAAACATTGTAAAAATAAACAGTAATAACTTACCTTCTAAATTCGCTAGCACTCACTTCTCTTCTTGCCATTATTACAAGTAATTACAACATAAAACACGCATATAGTCACAAAAATATTAACAAATTGTAAGCACAGTTAAATAAACACTGATAGCAAACAAAGAAAAATCCCAATTGTCTGTTATTTTCGGAATGTACAAGCGAAGTTTACCGAAACAATGCCGGGTACCTGGGTAGCACGAGTATAGACTCCCGTATCAGGTACTTGGGTATTGACATAACGGTTAATGCCGCTGCTAAATTACATAGTCTTTCTCCATTATTGTTTGCTGTGTCATGTATTGAGTTTGCATCTGCAACCTCTCTGAAGCAATTTTCTTTGCCTATTTGGGCGTTGAAATCTCCTATAAGGATTAATATATCTTCTCGGCGTTTTCTTCTAGTGTTTCATAGAACTGCTGTTTTGTCAAGTCATCACTGTTTTCTGTGGGTGCATAGACATTTATTATGGACAACTTGCTCGTTTTGCTGTTTACTCTTATGTATGATATTCTTTCACTAATGGGTTTAAATTCCATAACTTTATGTCTCATTTCTCCTATCACCATAAAAGCCGTTCCTCCATATCCCTGTTTTTCTTCGCCTGCAACCATACTGTATAATTTTCCTTTTCGATTTTTCCATGTCCCCGCATCTGGTTTCCTGAATTCCTGCTATATCTATCTTGTATTGTTTTAACTGTGTCGCTAATGGTTTTAACTGTGTCGCTAGTTCTTCCATTTTCCTGTTTCCAGCAACGTCCTCACGTTCCATGTCCAATGTTTTTTGTCAGTTTCTTAATTCTCTTTCTCTTTTTTGTATTTTTCTTATTATTCTAATAATATACCTTGACTCATTTTCCTCTTCGTTTGCATTGTCTGTTTCCTTTTCATCCATTCATTCTTCTTTTTCTAGTTGTTTGGAGCATTTTCAATATATGTGAGTTTATTTTCTTTTGCATTCCATTTCAGCACCTTGTCATCTATTTCCAATTTCTGGTATCTGATTTTTACTTTTGCTTCTTTTCTTCTTTCTTGTTTTACTATATCTTTGCTGCCGTGGACGTTAGCGCTGCATTTATATATAAAAGAAAAAGTATGAATCTAAAATGAAAATTATTATTTATTCAAAACATAAATGTCGTCGCGTGGTACTTAATATCTATAACAAATCCTCATCTTAGTCTCACAATTTAATAACTTGTTTATCTTTATCCAAGCAAAAGTGATGCATAATGCACTATCTCTCCTTGCCCTGTTGGTACACTCTATGCAACAAGTTTACATAGTGTGAGCTTAATTTGAAAAGGAACTTCTTAAATGATAACAATTTTCCAAATTACAAAAGATAAGTATGTACATATCTGTAGAATGTGTTGTGACGAAAACATTTCGGTAATTATTGTAAACAAAAAAGTTATCGTTTAAATATGAGGTGATATACATTTTTGTAAATGTAAAAACGTGTGGTCTAATTATTTTTCTTTTAAATTAAAATTACTTTGGAAAATAACATAATTGACTACACCAGAAACTTGAGATAATTTAATGGTTAACATATCACAAAAGATGAGATTAAAGTTAAAGTTCAATAGGTTCATTTTCTGTCTCTGTACTGTTATTTTCCAGAGAATCCACGTTATGATCGTCACTATCTTTCTAGTCCGATCAAATAAAATTAATATACACGTAGATCAAAATGTAGTTCGGTACAGGAACTGCTGCGGCAATTCATGTTTTTATGAAGATTTTTACGATATTTTTCTGCAAAGTTAAAGGGAAAGCTTTCATTTAAAACTTACTAAATTAAATTTTTATTTATTTGCATTATAAATAGACACTATAAATATTTTATTTTGCAGGAAAAGTTGCGTTTTGGTACCAATATAAAGCAAAAAAAAATTGGTTGAAAAATATTCAATAGTTTATGAAATATTTAATTTTTTTATTAAATGTTACTATTTTTTTAATTGTTGCCGATAGAGTATACACTTAGATAATGTCACATTTTTTTTTGTTTTTATGTATATTTTTGACAAATGCATTGAGAAATCAAATTTTGAATTAAACTCCCCTCCAAAACGGCGTATTGGAAAATTGTGCTAATTTTTTTATAACTTGTAATAGGTGCTTTCGACAATTTTTCACACATTTAAAAAAAGTTTTTCTAAGACCATTTTTTGGCGAGATTGCTTTTTCAACTTTAAAAATTCATAATTTGTTTATTTATCAGTATAAACATTTAAAAATGCGTAAGTACATCTATCAACCCTATTGCTTAACAATGCCATTTATATAGTCAGTCTAGAAAGTATCCGGAAAAAAGAAAGCAGAATTATAATTTTACGGTATTTATTTCTATCACTTGAAATATAAAATTTCAACAAATAATTCATCTCATTTACTTATACGACCTCCATTTAAATCTAAACACTTAACTAAACGTCCAGGTACACCCGAAACTAGGTCAAGGCCATAATTTTCGGTAATGGTGTTCCAGGCCTGTAAAACTGACTTCTTTATCTCGTGGCGCTGCTCGTTCCACTTCAATCTTCATCAGTCTCCATATGTTTTCAATGGGACTAATATCTGGAGATGCTGCTGGTCACGAAATTGTTGCCAATTCGTGTTCTTGCATCCAAGCTTGAGTATAAGCAGAAATATGGCATCTTGCATTATCTTGCTGAAAACGCCACCCCTCTGGATATAAAACATGAACCGTTTCAAGAAGAAAACCATTTAGGATGTCACAATATTTCGCACTATCAACAGTACCATTAACTATACAGAGAGGTGTAGCACCACGCTGAGATATTGCTTCCCAAACCATTATTTTAGTGGGAAATTTGGAAATTTGGACGGTAACATTTTCTCTTGATAGGACTTTTAGATGATTTGCACCAAGCTGGAAACAACTTTCATCAGATATAAAGACATTATTAAAATTATCTTCTCGACAACGTTGACAAAAATCTATTCTTCGTTGCCTTTGCAGAGGTGCCATTGTAGGGATTTTTTTGGGATTCTTTGATATGTATGCTTTTTCAGTGACATGCGGACAGTTTCTGGGCACACTTTTATTCTTCGTTGATTTCCAAATCTGTTCGCTAATTTTCAAAACCCTAGGCGCTGATTTTGTCGTCCTAAAGCTACTTAGGCAATTAAATTGTTTCCGCGAATCTTACGCGTTCTACCCGAAACTGGTCTATGTCTCATATCTATGCCATTTTTTATCCTCTTTATTGTCTCATACTCTGCACTTTTTCCGAATTCAGTCAATTGCACTAATTTTTTAACGTTTCGGACACCCTTTCTATACAAATATTCCACCACTTTTCTTTTTTCTACTTGCGACATTATTTCACAAATCTTAAGTCTGTTTACAAACAACAATATTTGACAGATGGTGTTGTCATGCGATTTTGTCCATAACCTACTATCGGCACAACCTACTTGATGCATTACTTTTGTCTTAAAATGTTACAAAAAGGAAATCTATTAAAATTAGGAAAAATATAAAATTCCGGATACTTTCTAGGCGGACTATACATAGAAAAAATTATCGAATATTTTGAAAAATGATGATTTTGGTATCGACCTTAAATAAAAACTTTTTGCCTGAAAAGTGGGGGGTGAAGTAGATCCAAGCGTTCAAAAGTTAAACTTAAGACTTCAAATCCGCGTCGTCAGAAAAATTTGCAATATCTCCGTTAATAATGGACCAATTCCGATATTTTTTTATAATTTGGGGTAGCATATAAAATAATATCATCTGCATGACTCTTTTTGCAATAAATATTCATTAATTTGTTATAAACAATTTTTTTTTGATTTTTAGTAATTGTAAAATATAGGAGAAACACCGTCTATATTTTTCACTTCATGAGAGATGCGTTTTATAGTACTTAAACTTACTCTCGTTGCTAAGGCGGCAATCTCCTGTACTTTTTTAAAAATATTTAATAGACTATTTTAAAGCGGAGCTTCCATACTGGCATTGTATTATTTTTTCTCTATAGTAAAATGCTAAGGCGAGCGTCACAGAACTAGAGCCACGAGAAGACGTCACGGGTAGCGTCACGAAATAGCGGTTCTTTATATACATAGTTATCATACATTTTTTTTTTTCTGTCATCCAATTAATAACAATATTGAACCATCTCTTTAAATTTTTGAAGCGAAGTTTCTATACTGGCGTTGTATTACTTTTTTTCTGTACATTAAAATGCTGAGGCAAGCGTCACGGAACTTGCGCCACAATATGGCTTCGTCACGAATAGAGTCATAGAATAGCGGTTCTTGACATCGATTCACTCTCGATCAATTCGTTTCTAGACATCATATATTTACTCTTCTTCTTGTTCTTAGTCGTTAACCTGATGCAGGTATCGTGATATCATGAAGCTATAAGCTAAATTTCCCAATGTTCCTCCACGTTTTTCTATCTTCTGCCATTCTAGCACATTCTGACAATGGAGCGCCAATGGTAGCAACAATATGGTCCGTGTATCGTGTGGGAGATCTACCTCTATTTCTTTTGCCTTCTACTTTTCCCTGGATGGTAAGTTTTTCAAGACCATTTCTTCGAAGCACATGTCCAAAATAGCTTATTATTTGTTCTGATATTTGTGTTCTTAGTCTTTTCTTTATGTTTAGCTGGTCCAGTATGGATTCATTTGTTCTTCGGGCCACCCATGGTATTATCAGCATTCGTCTCCAGCAGTACATCTCAAATACATCTATGTTCTTTTTGTCTTTCTCAGTAAGGGTCCAGCATTCCGATAAGTAAAATGCATAAGTAAAAACTGGAAAAACTAGACTTCTTACTAGTCTCATTTTTGTATCGGTAGTTATTTCATGGCTTTTCCAAATTTTTGTTAATTTTGCCATAGCGCTTTTTGCGATTGCTGACCGCCGCTTTATTTCTTCAGTACAGCCTCCTTTGTTGGTTATTAATGAGCCCAGATACACAAATTTATCTACAACAGCGATATTGTTTATCATGACCAGATGATTTTGATTGTTGTTAGCTCTGTCAATTATCATGATTCTCGTTTTATCTCTGTTTATTTTAAGGCCCATCGTTAAGCTTACGTCTTCTATTCGTTGTAGCAAGTGAATCAATTCAGCTTCAGAACTAGCGAGGATAGTAGTATCATCTGCATATCTCAAGTTGCAAATCTTCTTCCCGCCAATGGTGATGTCACCGTTCCAGTCCTCAGTAGCTTTTCGCATTATCCATTCACCATAGATGTTAAATAGAATTGGGCTTAGTATGCAGCCTTGTCTCACGCCCTTTGTGACCCTGAAACTATCGGTTAGTTCCCCATTTATTCTAACTCTGGCATAATTGTTATTGTACAGGCTTTTAATTAGCAGTATCAGATGATTGGGGACTCCCATTTCAGACAAAACCTGCCACATTTTACTCCAGTTGACCAAATCGAAAGCTTTACTATAATCTATGAAGTACAAATATGTTGTGATGTTGAATTCTCTGGATTTTTCTACAATCTGCCGTACGTTTAAAATTTGTTCTCTAGTACCACGTCCGGGGACGAAACCTGCTTGTTCCTCCGCAATGTTAGGTAGTAAAAAGGGCTTTATCCTCTCGAGAATTATGTGTAAGAGTATCTTACTGCAATGCGCAATTAGAGCAATTGTGCGATAGTTGCTACATAAATCTTTCGCTCCCTTTTTATGTATGGGAATATATAGTGATCGTGTCCAGTCCTCAGGCCATTTACCTGTCTCCCACACTCTTTGACAAATTTGATGTATTATATCCACTCCAACGTCCTCTAGGGCCCAAATCATTTCAATAGGTATGTTATCTGGACCGGCAGCTTTCTGACTTTTTTGCCTCATAATTGCTGCTTCAACTTCACTTTTGAGTACGTCAGGTTCCGTCGCAAAACTGGCATCTTCTTGTTGTGATGGGGCGTCTGTGCTTTCCTCCATCATCAGTCGTCCACAGTATTATTTACTCTAAGCAGGATTAAATTAAAAACTGCATGAAAAATAACTAACCAAATATAGACATTAAATGGGAAGTAAACCATTAAAAGAATATCCGTCACTAAAAGATTCGATTTGTAATGGTTGTCAAAATTTAATTTAAGTCATAAATGCCATCCGATTAATAACGACATTTAATCATCTGTTTAAATTTTTATAATAATTCTAGTTTTAAAATAATTTCATATAAATACAATTATTATTTTTAATCATATTATTTAGTTTATATAATAATTAAATTTACTATCGAATGATATTTATTTATATTTTATTATTAATATTTGATCTGAATTTGACAAATTTGTCATAAGTAAACAACGTGTGCTTTGTTAATACGTTAACAGGTGGCGTTAGGAGCGAACGTAATAATTTATCGAATGTATTTAAAATATAAAAAATAAATAAATAATAAAATTACTTTATTTAATTTTAAATATATTACTTAAATTTTAAAAATACAGAAAACAGTATGAAGCTTCGCGCTACTCTACAGTACCGCCTACTGTACCATCTTCCCCCCTTTGACCAGACAAGACGCCCTCTAATATTGATTGAAAATCCATGTTAACAATTTAAAAACTCAAATCACTCACAATAACAGTTTTATTCAACACAGACAAAAAAAAAACAATATTTTTTGTCGCCAACTATACAAGCACCTCACTTTGAACGAAATAAGTCTCAAGCTATGTTTGACGAGTATTACGTCTTGATTGTGCTGATACGGATAAATACTCCATACATCTGCTTCATCTCCATGCTTGTGCTCTTTGTTGCCAATTTTTCGTGATACGCCTGATGTCGTCAGCCCAAGGTGTAGGTGGTCTTCCTCTACTACGTTTCTCGCTACATGGCCTGCCAAATTCCATTTTAGTTTATGCATTTCACAACATCAGCAATACTCGTCCTTCTTCGCAGATCTTCGTTTCTTATTCGGTCCCGCAACGTCACTCCCAGCACAGACCGTTCCATTCGTTTCTGTGTCCCTCTCAATTTCGAAGCCGTAGTCTTGGTTAGAGTCATAGTTTACGCCCCATAGGTCATGACCGGTAATACGCATTGGTCAAATACTTTTCATTTGAGGCTAATTGGTATTTTAGCCCTAAGTGTGTCTCGCAGTTTTCCAAAGGCTGCCCACGCTAAAGTAATTCGTCTTTGTATTTCGCTTGTTTGGTTATCCCTGCTGATTCTTATTTTATGACCCAAATACGTATATTTCTCCACCAGTTCTACCACTTTGTTTTGAATAGTTAAATGGTTATTGGGGACCATATTTGTCATAAACTTAGTTTTGGACAAGTTCGTTCTGAGGCCCACCTTCGAACATGCAAAGTCCAATTCATTTAACATATCTGTGGCTTCTCCTAAATTATCTGTGATAAGGACAATGTCATCTGCGAAACGGAGATGGTTAAGTTTTTCGCCGTCTATTGTTACTCCTCTGTGATCTCAATTGACAATCTTAAAGGCATACTCTAATGCCGTTATGAATAATTTCGGTGACAATGTATCTCCTTGCCTTATCCCACGTTTTATTTTTATTGGTCGGGTTTTATCGTGTACACAGTCATAGTGGTTTTTTTGTAAATATTGTAAATAAGTTCACTATACCTATGGTCAATCCTGCTGTCATTCATTGCTTCTATAAGGGTCTATTTCGATCGTGTCACTCCATACACATCGTAGTAAATAGTAAATTTGGATTACTTTTTAAGAGATGCTAGCGACAAAAATATTTATTTAATGACAGATTCGTGAAACGATAAATAAAATATCAGTACTTAGCCGCGCCCTGTACAGTGTTAAGAACTTAGAAAATGAGTGACTGACAATCCTATCGAAATTCGAGTTTATATAGTTTATATCGTTAAGTAATTGGAACATATTTTTAAATTAGACACTATTTTATTGGGAAAAAGCCACAATTGAAGGTTAAAATAAGTTTATTGACTTTTCAATTTCCACTTCGTAAATCATTTTTAAAATACGAACATTAATATATTCAGAGCTGTAAAAGATACTTTTTAAAAGTATCTAGATACTTTTAAGATACTTGAGGCAAAAAGTATCTTAAGATACTAAGTATCTAAGATACTTTTTTGTGAAAGTGTCTAAAGATACAAAATACCGGAAAAGTATTTAGACTAAAAATATCTTAGATACTTTCAAGTATCTAAGATACTTTTGAGTATCTAAGATACTTTTAAGTATCTAAGATACTTTTAAGTATGTAAGATACTTTTATGTATCAAAGATACTTAGATGCTTTTCTAGTATCTAAGATACTTAGATACTTTTGTAGTAACTAAGATACTTTTAGGGTATAATATAAAGGTACTCGGTACTCTACAGTAGATTGTCGATACTTTTGTTTTAAAAACATCATTTTAACCCTTTAAATTATCATACAATTTTAGTTTAAGCCAGCAGGTACTTTGAAACGGTATACTTTGGGCTTTGGGGTAAATAAGAAATAAAAGACGTTAAGTTATTACAAACTAATAACTATGTATTGAAAACAAAAATCCAACATTAAATTTTCAAAACAATATAAAATAAACATAAATTCGTGTGTTAAAAACAGCATAAGATGTATTATGCATTAAAAACAGAACATTCAACATGATTAAATTTTTAAACAAAATAGGATAGGATATAAAAAATAGTAACATTTTGGTAGCTAATAACTAGTTAGTATAACCACTAGCTTTTAGTAAAACTAAATTTTCAAAAGTATGATCAGACAAGGCATGACGTCGGGGTGAATTAATAAAAGTTGCAAAAGAAAACATTCTTTCAACAACTGCAGAAGAAGGTAATGGCGTATTGAACTTTTTAAATAATTGTTCTATAATATTATATTTTTTTAACATTTATATGTTAGTTTCAGAATCGGCCAAATATTGTAATAGTTGCAGCTCAGCTTGTCGTTTATAATATAAATCAGTATAGCCAGTGTTTTCGTTTTGCGTTTCAAGATCGGAGTATTCGGAGTTAATATAAAATTCAAAGAAGTTGTTTTGCATTTTGTTACTTTTCATTACAGTAGTAATGTTATTTGTACTTACATCAAATTGTTTTAATTGTTCCTCATTTTCCTTCATAATTTTTATAGCTTCTGTAATTACCAAATCCTTAATTTCACTAAGGTCATTTTCGATATTCCTGATTCCTCGAAATGCAGTAAGCTAACGTGTTTTAAATAAAGGATTAATAACTGCAGCAATTATTGCAGATTGGTTAGTCAACTTAAAAAGTTTTTCAAATCTGGAGTTTAAAGATACTGTCAGAGCGTTCAAAATAGGTTCCACATATTTAAACTTATTGGTTTTAAGCTTTCCAATTTTAACAAACAAGCTTACGATTGATGGTGGAAGGAAACCGTAGTACATATTTTGTTCGCCTTGAAGAATGTCAAGTGCCAAAGCAAACGGTTTTAGTATTTGGCACAATTCTGCTAAATAATTTAGATCAGTATCTCTGAGCCGATTTTGTTTTGCAAAATTTAATTTTTCGTATAGAGATTCCAGTTTTTCTTTAGACTTAAGAATCTGGTTCAGAGCATCGAACATGGAATTCCAACGAGTCACACCCAACGAGATAAACGGATAATGCTGCGGGCCTGCGGGCGGGATGCAAAGAACAATACACATCGTCTCTCCCGCTACGGCCGGCGCGACAGGTCGAAGCTTGTCGGATCATAAAAAGTATCTATTTCTCAGGTCCTGAGTAAGTATCTACTTAAGATACTTTTTTGTATCTAAGATACTTTTAGTATCTAAAGATACTTTTAAAGATAAAAGATACTAGATACTTTAAAGTAAAAGTAACTTTTAAATGAACCAAAAAGTATCTTAAATAAAAGTATCTAAGATACTTTTAGTATCTTAGATACTTTTTTTATCTTTTTACTAATACTTTCAGCTCTGAATATATTAAACAAATTTTGTTTCTTGTTACTTGGTGAAAAATTTTAAAGTAGACGAAAATAGGTTCACAACAATATTTTTAAATTATATTACAGAAAGAATAACAAACAATGTTTTAAATAAAAGAATACTAATTAGGTTTGTTTGAAGAATTTACTTTTTAAAAAAATTTAAATGTTTTAACCAGTCTTTATACTTTAAAATAGTATTGTTATGGTTGCGAAAAGATTACTTAGTAATAGTATTCACAAAATGATTAATATTGTTTATATTATTGATGTAGATAACATATTTTACATTTTAATGCTTGAAATGTATTTTGCTATTATTACATGTTTGGTTAATGTTCAAATAACAAAAGTGATAACAGAGGTCGTAGATTCCTTAACGTCGGTATAATCAAAACGTGATCTAATATTACAACACTAAGCTAACTTTTTCTTTTATAAATAATCCACTATGTATCATTGTTACATTTTGAAAATCTCAATATTATTAAAATGCTATCTTCAACTTCTAATCGGCAACAGGCGAGATTGGTAACAGAGAATTGTGATTCAGTTCAGACCACACTGAACTCTATTCCCTTTGTTTTGAATGACACAATGTTTAGATATTTTAAATAAAAACTAGCCCGATAATATTGTTTTTCTACTTTTCATCATACATCATATTCGAGAAAAAATCTGATCTAAACACGATGGATATAAAAAAACTGAAAAAAAGATGATAAATATTAGTAAAATTCAACTTTTTATGGGAAAATTTAACTAGTTGATTTTTCCGGTATTTTTCGATTTTTCCGCGAAGTGAAAATAGCATAGTTCTTATTATTTTATCTAGCTATCGCAATTAAAAAAATCAACCTTCTGCGTGCCATGGAAACCAAAATATTGCAATTTTCTTCAGCGCGCTCCAATATAAAGTTCCATTCTCAAAAATAGGAGTACTATCGTTTTAAAGGTTTGTACCTTTTTACTCCTCGGTATATGCCATCTACATATTATAAAGTGGATCATAAAATTTAGATCTTCGTTTATTGTCTGTTCCATTTTCAGCTCTTAATGGTTTACCTTCTTAATCTTAATACACAATGGAAATATGATTTTAAGAAAAAAAATTGCCGTCTTAGTTCTTATTGATCATAGTTTTTTTTTAATTTTTTAAAGATTGTGTTTTTTTATAAGGTAAAACTCCTTTTTCAAACGTTTTTTTTTATAACAATTTTGATAAAATCTTAAAACTTTTTTAATACACATATTTTAAAATTGAAGCCTCCAAGAAACGATTGCTATCTGCTAAATACTCTAGAGTCACTTTTTGAGCAAGTACAGTTGTTTAAATAATCGCTCTCCAGGATAAACAAATTGAATAACTATTCAGTTACTATTATAGGTTTCAAACAAATATTTCTAGAATATGGAATACCTCTATAACTAGGTATAATAATAATAATAATAATGTTTATTGATTTAAATAAATGTACAAGAAATAATTATAATTAGTAGTTTTTTACGTACATGTTAATTTTACATGTGTCACTCAAAAACCAAAATAAAAACATTTATGATTGTACAGTAGCAGAGAATACATATAATTTTGCCTCGTATCCATTAAGTTAGTATCACAGAATAATAGATGAGAGATGTCATTTTTTTATTAATTATTATTTTCAATATTTTTTTTTGTAATATGTCGACTTTCTTTAAATAAGGTTTTGTAAACCGCCCCACCCGAGAATTCCATATCTAATTCTACCAGAGTAGAATCTATTTTAAATTTGATAAATTTAAACTTTGGAACTAAAGCTCTCAAACACTTTGTTATTTCATCTATCTGGACTTCCCATTTTAAATGAGAGTCGATTTTTATTCCAAGATATTTTATAGTGTTACTTGATTTTATAATTATATTTTCCTCCACCTTTTTAATTGTTATAGAACTATAAGAAGGTAGTGTTACTTTTTATCGGCATAACGGAACAAAAAACGTTTTTTTCATAATTAATTGTTAAACCTTTATAATTAAACCATTTTATTAGTTTGAGCATATCTAATTTAATTTTATTAAAATATAAAATTGCATTAATTGCAGTGTCGTCGGCAAAATTTACTATATATAAATTCACATTCAGATGGCAGCGTTCCAGAGATAGGCCTGTACTTTCTATATGCCAGAAATAACTACATTGTTGTCAGTTTTTAATCGTACCTACAATCGTACGTTATGGGCCGGCTCCTATAAAAGAATTATAATTTCGGAAATATTTATGAATGTGAAACGGAAAAATACTACATTTTTTTAATTATATAATTTTTCTGTTGGTATTTTAAAAATAGAAAGTTATATTTCGGAAATCTGGTCTTTTCGGAATTATATCTTCTGTTCAAAATTGTTTACAATTCGTGGAAATGAAATAATTATTTGTATAATCCGTTTTTGATCTTAATGTCCTTTTAATGACACACTTTCTCTACCTGCATTTACAGTTACAGACATTAAAAAATAATTTAGAATTAAAAAAATATACCTATTTATAAATTCAAAATTATTGTCTAATGCCAGCAATTATAAATTCAGGTAAATACTTGAGAGTCATTAAAAGAATTTTCAGTTGATATCAGACGTTTGTGTCGTGTCAGTGTCAAAATGGCCGCGAGTGTAATAAAATTCAAAAACGGTAATTTATTAAATAGTGAATGCTAAAAAATAGTGTTAAATGTTTTTAACTATTTATCAAACAGTAATAATGATAAAAGTGTATCAACAATAGTGCGGGAAGTTTCTGCTATGACTGGAGTCTCTGAGCGAACGATATTCCGATATAGAAGTGAAAGTAAAAATGGTCCACTCGTAACTCCTATAAGAAAAAAAAGAACCGGTTATTTGAACAGTCGTGAGGATAGATATGATGAAGCAACTCGGTCTAGAATAAGACAAGTAGTGCACGGTTTTTTTATGGACAATATTCCTCCAACCCTTGACGTAGTACTAGAAAAAATTAAGCAAATGGAGCATCTTCCGAATTTTTCCAAGAGTACGTTGAGAAGACTATTGCACGACATGGGTTTTATATATGGCCAACAAGGTAGAAATTCAATATTAATAGAAAAACAAGAAATAGTCGCTTGGAGTCGTCACTATCTCCGGGAAATAAAGAAACTGAGGAACGAAGGAGCCAATATCATTTATATGGACGAATCATGGGTTAATACTGGAATAACCAATGGGCAAGTATGGCAAGATACAACAATAAAAAATAGCCGACAGGCTTTCGTAAATGGACTTACCACAGGTTTAAAAACTCCGACCGGAAAAGGACCAAGATTTGTTTTAGTCCATGCAGGAAACAAAGACGGATTTGTTGAAGGTGCTGACATTACTTTTCTTGCCAAAAAAGGTGCTGAAGATTACCATGAAGAGATGGACGGAGATCTATTTGAAAAATGGTTTGAAGAGATGTTAATACCGAATCTCCCAAAAAATAAAAAGAATGTCATTATCTTGGACAATGCATCTTATCACTCTAGGAAATTAAATTTTCCCAAACAATATTGGGTGAAACGTCAAATTAAGGAGTGGCTCTATGAAAAGGACATTTATTTTGAAGAAGATTACTTAAAAAATGAACTTCTGGAAACTGCTAATGTATTTAAAAATATTTATGACAAATACAAAATTGATTGTATTGGTGAAAAATACAGGAATCACAGTGACGAACAATGCCGCGTAGATGTACATATCTTAAGACTTCCGCCTTATCACTGTGAACTGAACCCAATAGAAATGGTGTGGAGTGAAGTGAAATGGTACGTGTCCTCTAAGAATTCAAGTTTCAAACAAAACGACGTTAAAACATTGATTTATGAAGGTTATGATAAAGTACAGAACAATGGACATTGGAAAAATTACGTCAACCATGTTATAAAATTGGAGAATAATTTTTGGACAGTAGACAACATTCAAGATGACATTGAACCTATTAGAATTTCATTAAACGATGACTCTGAAGATGAACTAGATTATGAAAATGAAGATGATTGAAAATTTTTTTTCGGGGGTATTCTTTTCTCAGTAAAGGTAATAAAATATTTAGTTGATCTGGTTGAAATGTAGCACACTTAAATAACTCATTAATCGACATAATTTCAAGTAGTTATATTAGACGTCATTATGCAAAAAATAAATTTATAAACATTTAATAAATTAGTGCACAATTGAGGCTCCTAGAACACAAGGGGTGTAAGTGCCAAAAACAAAGTTTTGAAAAATCTTTGTTCAAAGTTCGATATAAATTAAAAAACCTAGGTAGCACTTTTTCAGTTTTCAGCATGTTTTCAATGACATGTAATTTTTGATGGTGTTATTGTTGTTAATGTAGAAAGTTTGAAGCCAAAAGTACGTGCCTGTTGTTAGATATCAGTTGCTAAGTGATAAGCAACTGCACTTACACCCTTGTGTTCTAGGGGCCTCAATTAGGGGTTTTTTGCAATTATCTCAGTCATTTGTTTATGTATTTTAATTTACAAACTAAAAAATTAAAAAACTGTTTAAGATCTGCAACATTTATTTGAAACATTTTTCCCTAAAATGCACGAGGAACAAAATAGGCAAAAAAATGATTTTTTCCAAACTTCATCTTTCTTTAAAAAATAAACAAAGCAAAATTGGCTGTAATTCTTCAAGGAATTATCATCAGTTATCCCTTATCTACCGTTTAGAACATTAAAAAACCTGTAGAATATTTTTCATATTTTTTTCCCTATTAACTGCGGTATTATGTATAAAAGAATTTTAGGAATTATTACCATTTATTTCATTCACGAATTTTCTATTAACAACTTTAGCTTACCTAAACATATCTTAGTTTACCGTGAGTTTGGCCCTGCTTATTTTACAAAAGTAGCAAAACTTACAATGGCAGTAGAATTGGCAACGCTGTTATCCTATATCCGTACACTGCCATCTCAACGTGACTTTTAGTATACCTTTCCCTCAGTATTGAGATTATTCAGTGAACGGCTAAATTATGGAATATTATCATTATTTCGAGAACCGTCGAGTTTTGAGGGAAATCCCGAAACATGTCGATTTTTGTTATAAAATACCCATGTTATAACGTACATGGAGTAGGGATGATGTCACAGGTGTAGTTGTAGTGACGTAATCGTAAATTTTTTTAAATAGAAATCGGTATAATGCGGCACCTTATTTAAACGAGAATTTAATTCTCTATTTAACGACATTACATTTTTAACTAAAATATTTTTTCAAGGGTACAAAAACAATTTTTTTAAAATTTAAATTCAACTAAATTACAACTAATGATTTAATTCACAATGTACTTTAAAGTAACCAAATTATGCATAATAATTATTTTAAATTAAATGTTCGAAATGCCATCCATCGGTTTCTTGACTATATGCGAATCTACGGACACATTCATTAAGTACATTGCGGATGACTTCTGGAGTAATTAGACTCATTTCATGCCTAATTCTATCTTTCAAGTCCTGTAAGTTTTGGGGTCTATTGACATAAACTTTTGATTTTATGTAACCCCACAGGAAAAAATCTAGAGGTGTTAGATCTGGTGACCTTGCTGGCCACCCTATAAAACCTCTTCTTCCGATCCTCCTCCTGGGAAAGCAATGATTTAAAAATTGACGTACTTCACGTGCGTAATGCGAAGGGGCTCCATCTTGTTGAAACCAGATATTTTCACTAGGTAAATTTGGATTGTTGGCATTTGGATACATGCATAAGGGCAAGGACAGGTATAAGTTGATTTCTCAAAAAAGTTAAATAACGTTCTCCTGTTAGATTTTCTTCAAAGAAAAAAGGTCCAATGATTATGTCATTAATGATCCCTGCCCATACTCTCTGAGGATATTGCGTGTGTGACTCAGCCATTCAATGTGACTCCAATATCTGCAATTTTGACGATTCACGGTACCATGTATAAAAAATGTGGCTTCATCGGAAAAAAGGATTTGATTGATGAAATGTGGATTGCGGATACATAAATCCTGCATAATTTCAAAAAATTGAAGCCGGCGATCGGGATCAGAGAGCATATTCACAGATTTGTATTGAACTACTGTGAGGATTGTCATGTACATTTAATAAAATATCAAGTTTCACATTGTCTTCAATTTTAGGACGTCCAGCGTTTGGAATATGTTTAACGTGCCCAGTTTCTCCAAATTTTCGGACTATTTTACTTACTCTTGATTGGCTGATGGGTCTGTCTGGATATTTTGCATTGAATAAATTGCATACCTCGTTCTGTGTTCTTTTTTTATCTCCGCATCCGCTAAGAATTAATATTTCTATGCGTTGTGTTTCATTTAGGTGAGCCATAATTTACTATTCAAAATTAAAATTACAATTGACAACTGATGACAATTCACAAAATCAAAACATTTACGTCAATAAATGTTACAGTAACTATGCCACTATCACTTGCTTGAATTAACATTTGACAAAAAGTTTCAGTGTTATGAGATAACGTTTTGTGTCCATTATTATTTTTACTTATTTTTGCTTTTTTAAGTATTTACTTCAGAAAGTCATGGCAGGAACCGATGGATGGCATTTCGAACATTTAATTTAAAATAATTGTTACGCATAATTTGGTTACTTTAAAGTACATTATGAATTAAATCATTAGTTGTAATTTAGTTGAATTTAAATTAAAAAAATTGTTTTTGTACCCTTAAAAAAATATTTTAGTTAAAAATGTAATGTCGTTAAATAGAGAATTAAATTCTTCTTCAAATGAGGTGTCGCATTATACCAATTTCTATTTAAAAAAATTAACGGTTATGTCACTACACCCACACCGGTGACGTCATCCCTACTCCATGCACGTTATTCGCTCCGTGCGTGACCATGGTAGGGGTACCTTGAAACGATGCCAGCGTGCGTAGCGGCGAAATATGACAAAATTGGAATCATGGAATGTTTTTACGCATAAATTTTATCAAAAATGTGTGCAAATACATGTTGCGTATTTAATTGTGCTAATAATAGCAAAAATAGTAAGTGTAGTTTTTATAGGTTCCCAAAGATTACATATAAATTAGAAAAAAGAAAATGATATATCCATGCTATTAATATGAAAAAGTAAATATCACATAACCTCATTTCTATGCAATTGAAATAGGAAATATTTAAATAATTTACCTTAAATGATATTTTATAAGGCTTCAAGCTGCAGCTGCTGCCTGCCTGATGACTTTAGCTTTTATATCATACCTTTTACTATTACTATTTTTAATTATAAATATGCTCTTTCACGTGAAAAACTTGATTTGCCAGTACTAGATTTTTCCTTTTCTTTTCCGTTTGGGGTTAAAAAGATATATTATGCTGAATTTTGAGAAACCCAGTTTTTAATACTACATTTATTTTGTACATAAACTGAAAAATATAATTAAAAAGTTAATTATTAATAATTATCAATCTCGCCTGTATTTAACAATGTCAAACAAATGTCATATATTTAACCTGAAAATTGGTAGGTCCAAAACAGTCAGATGAAGGCGGTAGGTGTCGCGTCAGTCACGCACGGAGCGAATAAGATGGGTATTTTATAACAAAAATCGACCTGTTTTGGGATTTCCCTCAAAACTCTAAATAATGATAATATTCCATAATTTAGCCGTTCATTGTATAGATCGTTAACATGGATATTAAATAGTAGTGGTCCTAATACTGTACCTTGGTGCACACCGCATCTTAAGTGAAGTTTATTACTGTTAATGTTATTTGTACTAACAATTTGTTGTCTATTGTTCAAGTAAGATTTCAGTCAATTATGAGCAGTGCCGCGTATTCCACTATTTTCTATTGCTTCTAGTAGTTTTGGATAGCTTAAGATCTACAACTTTTATTCATTTTGCTCTAAAATGTATAGGAAATATTTTATAGACAAAAAATGAATTTTTATGATTGTTCTTCAACGATTTGTCATCAGCTATTCCTCATATACCTTTTAAAACCTTCAAAAACCTGTATAAGATTTTTTTTAGCTTTTTTCCTTTACTGGTTTAACAAACTTTAATTTCTTCATCCGGATTTAGTGTGTCATCTAGCGTCCTTAGTATTTAAAATGGTTAATTTTTGTAATCGGTTCTTTCATCTCCCTTCCTTGTCTGATCCTGGATTCCGAAGTCCCTGATTATTAAGTTTGCATATGATTCCGTTGTTTCTCATGGAAAGCTGCCTTAGAGAGAATCACAAGGATCTTTAATGTGGTTTCTGCAGGCGCTTTGCATCCTGATGGCGTTAACCCTTGTCTTGTACCCTCTGAGATGGATTTCTCAGTCTCAGGACCATAGAATGCCCTACCATTCCGGTAGTCACTCTGTTTCAGAGCCCCGCTAATTATCTAACAGAGGAGAGCAGCAGACGAAGGTGAGATTGATTTAAGACAGGCTACTAGATTTGCTTCCCATCCCATAAGTTTCCACTGTTCGTGTGTATTCATTTTTACCTAATTTAGTTAAACCAACCTTATTTTGATAAATATTAGAGACTTTTAACCTCAAAGCATTATTTTATTATAAACATAAAGCATTTGAAAAATAATGAGCATAAATAAGTCTATTAAATATTAAACAGACCTAAATATTTGTACCACTTAATGAGCAATTATGAACAAATACATTTATTGACGTAAACGTTAGTGCATGTAATTAACCGTTTAACAATTATTTCTACCTGTTTGTACATTCGATAGAAAATTTATATCACTATCCTCCTTTTTCTTGTCTAGCATGCCGATGTTTATGTTCAAAAAACTAATACACGATACAATAAGTAAACGAAGTGTAAAAAAAATTGTATGAAGGCGGAGCCTTTGAATTATGTAAACAAAACCTATCAAAGTATACGTTTCAACATTATGGGCCTAATATATTAATTTTTTGGAATATTCGAATAAACATTTCATTTGTTCCTTTATAGTTATTTTTATGAACGAGAGAGTAATTAGCATAATTTTAACTGGTAGCTCCGACCACTCCATGGGCGTGCTCAAGATTAATTGAAAAATTACTTTGAATAATTGTAAAAAATAAATGAATTATTTCAGTGTTATGTGTATGTAAACAAAAGTGACCTCTTTTATCACACACTATATTAGAACTGACTGGCCTACATTAAAAAGGGTTTTAAAAAATTAACATTTTTTTTAATTTTTAAAAATTACAAAAGAGAAAAAAAATTTTAAAACCGTCTAAGGTATGTTAAATAGATGAATAAAAATATTAATATAAAACTTACAGCCACTTGTTACAAATCCAAATCAGATTCAGAAGATGAACTTTCAGAACCAAGATTTATAATAACTGGCTCGATCATTTTATCAGTAATATTGTCCAGCTTCCACATTTTTTCCTCTTCTTTAATAGTGTGATTTACTGCCTTTTCCCAGTTTTCAGGTTTTACATTATTTACGGCCTCCAAAAACAACTGTTTAATAACATCATGAATTTTAAAAGTGGTATTTTTTCTTGAAACTTCACTCTTTATCTGTGCCCATACCAGTTCAATCGGGTTTAATTCACAATGATATGGTGGGGATCTAAGTACTGTCATTCCACGATTTTTGGCAATTTCATCAATTTCGTATTTTTTAAATTTTTCTTTATGAAGGGCACACAACGAATAAAGTTCCTTTCTTATAGATCCGGGATGGTACGTAATATTTTTTGAACTCAGCCAATTCTGCAAGTCTTTTTTTAACCACTTGGTTGTGGGCAGTCCTTCTATAAGTCTGGAGTGATAACTTGCATTATCCATTACTATTACACAGTTCTTAGGAAGAAGATCTATCATTTGTTCGAACCATTCTTGAAAGACATCAGCGTTCATGTCTTCATGGTAGTCACCGGTACGAGTTGATTCAAAAGTTAATAAACCACCTTCAACAAAACCGTCTGAACTGCCAATGTGTACTATTATCAGCCTGCGTCCCTTTCCTGATGGTGGGTTTAAACCAGTAGATAAGTTATTTACAAAAGCGTGACTTTGACTTGTAACAGTTTCATCCTGCCAAAATTTATTTGATGTATGACCCTCGTTGATCCATGTTTCATCAAGATAAAATATTTTTCTTTTTTGGTTTCTCATTTCCTTTATGGTTCTTAGAAAATGTCTTCTCCATATGACAATATCGCTTCTTTCTAATAAAATAGACTTTCTGGGATTCTTTTTCCAGCGGAAGCCTATTTCTTTTAAAAGTTTCCATAACGTACTTCGACTCATTTCTGGGTAATCCTTATCATCTCGAACTGAGACAAGAACTTTATCCAATGTTGGAAATTCTTGTCTAAAGAAGAATTCATGCACTTTCCGTCGAAGTCCTTCTTTAAAATGATATTCTATTTGAAATTTTGGTTTCCCTGGAGCATTACGTGGCATTTGAAAACTACCACATTTCTCTTCTTTAATAACTCTGTAAATCGTAGATTTCCCAACACCAAGTGTACTGCTAACTAACTCAACGGTCTCATCAACACTTTCACATAAACGTTTGTCTGTAAATGATTTAAAACAATTAAATATTAATGTTTTTTCATTAACTGTTAGAGGACCAATTTTTCGGCGTTTACACGGCACTTCCAAATTTTCCATAACACTAGTATACACAATAAACTGCACCTTGCAACTGAAGTACCTACTTTTAGTGAACTGTTAAGAATTTTGAATACGCCACTTGGACCTTCCTATATACAAAATGGAAAAACCCACTATCACATTTGCTGTGGAATAAGTTTAGAAGGTAATTATCTAGTCAATTACTGTCGTAGATTCCTGGAATTAAAGAATTAAATGTTTGATTGTTGAAACCCTTACTTCGTGGAATGCACTCATTTCAGATAAAATAAAACGTTTTATTTTATCTAAAGAATTAAACTTTGTTTTGCAAATAGGCAAAGAATTAAACTTTATTTTGCAAATAGATAAAATAAAACGTTTTATTTTATCTAAAGAATTAAACTTTATTTTGCAAATAGGTAGGTACTTATTAAACTTTTATTGGTTATATATAACCAATAAAATAAACATCTTACATTTCTTGCAAATTCATTAGTACCTGTTAACCTCCATCACTCCGACACTGGCAACCTTATTTAGGGATTAGTAATCCTCACAACTATTGTATTCTATTCTGCTCCAACCTTTATACCTGGTGGTCATACTCAATTTAAAATTGTTTTCCTATATACTTCTGTAAACTTGTTGACAAATATCTGTTTTTTATTGAGTCACCCGTATCAACAGTTTAGGGATTTGCATACATAATTTATTGTTTTATTACTCTCTCATACATAAAAATACACTATAATATCTGTTTAATGAACATAGACCGTCGGATTTCGAAAATTTCGTCGGACAGAAATTTAAAGTTTAGTGCGTTTTTCTAAAATCTTTTTTTATTTTCTGCAAGTTTTCCAAGTAAAATTTTTGTTTTCTTGACCTGCCGTTATGCCTTTTTTGTGCTTGTTCCTTATCGTGAAAACTAACAAACTTTCAAGTGACGTGAGGAAGAAAATCACGGACACTGGCCTATTAACGTTACATGTTTAGGTCATAATTAACTCCCTTACGGCACCAGTAGCCCTTATGCCAACATTTTTAAAAACAGAATCAATACTCCTTGTCAGCCATTTTCCATCCACTCCTGAATGTAGGTCTCCCTCAATTGCTTCCATCTTTCTCTATCTTGCGCCGATCTAATCCACTGTTTGCCTGCTACTGCTCTTATGTCATCTACCCATCTTTTTTGAGGTCTTCCCATGCTTCTTGTTGTCGTCCTTGGTCTCCATTCTAGAATTCTCCGTGTCCACCTGTTGCCATTATATCGGGCTACGTGACCTGCCCAGCGCCATTTCATTTTTGTCATTTCTTTCACAATATCCCTAATCTTCGTTCTACGTCTTATCTCGGCGTCTTATCTCAGAATCAATACTACTCTATCGATTCGTAAATTGGCATAAGAAAGAAAATCGTCGCAGTACATGAGGTTTTCTTTACAAAAGAAAATTCAATTTTCACTCAGATTTCCCTAGGAACTTAGGAACCCCACAGTTCCCTCACATATTTTACTCTACTTGATTATATATTTCAGTACTTTATACTAAGGAGATAAAATCGTGGCTTAACTTCTATTGAAATCGGACGATTTACAGTTTAACATTGTCTCCTTGTAAAAACTAGATATCTTAAAATTTCAATTGTAAATTCTCAGAGAATTGATCATGCGACCCCCAAATGTGTATGCTAAGAGAATATATATATTTTAAATTAACTGTGAGAAAAGTGTATAAAGATAGTATACTTTGCGTTTGTTAGAAAAGTGTTACGGACAATTGGAAACACGTTTTAAATAAAAAAAGTTAACATATTGATAGGAGAGTTTTAAGAAAGCAGTTGAGTCGCTAAGGTTATGTTGCAATATTTTTCTCTCTCGTTACTGCACGCGTCTCGACATTTCGAACTACGCTAAATATTTCGGGTTTGTGCAAAAACATCATACCGAGCGATAAGAAGTTTTCATTTAAAAAGTAGTTGTTATAAGCATCGCCTTGCTGACTTGACTCACTTTTCATTATCAACATCTTTCTGTATACATATATGTTTCTATTTTAGATTAAACCAATAATAATATTTTTTTCACGGACATATATATCTTTTCTATCACCGTTATATCCCTTTGTCATTCTTCCTCGATTCATACTTCTAGTTACAATAACTAGAGTGAAGTATTGAGTGAAGTAATTCCGATAAAACAAACAATTGCGATAGCATATCTTTCAAAAAATTCAGGAAATATACCTGAAACTTGTTTATCAGAAGACTAAACTACCTAACTAAATTGCGTGTCATTCAAAACCATTATATAGGTCAGGCCTGGAACTAGGAGCATGGGGGTTACGTGCCCCGGGCGACAAAATTTAAAAAATTAAAAAGAATCAGTTATTTAAAATTTTACAATATTTTTTAATCATATTTGATTTTGTTACATAATTTATCAGCTTTATTACACTGACACTAATACTAAATTATTATCTTTATTATTAGACACGTGTCGCAGGCTCAAAAACACTTGTAACATTGACACAATGCTCGTCAAGGCCACATTGAGCTACTGAGACCAGAAACTGGTATACTGAGAACTCTAAGAGGTCAATCCTACGACAATGGGGCAAATATGGTGAAAAGTATAAATGAGTTCAATCTAAATTACTTCACGAGAACAAGCTAGCCTATTTTTCCTCATGTCCTGCTAACTTCTTTAATTTATTTTTATTTATTTATTTATTTATTTCAACGGTAGAACCATTTACAATAAAATACAACAAATAGTAAAAAGTAAAGATCATGTACAATAAACATCAAAACAATAACAAAGAAACAAGTAAACAGTTAAAATTTGTACATTAAAACAGTATATCAAATCACAAAAGTTAGAAAAAATATATATAAAAAAAATATCACATATCTAGATTAGTAATTACATTCTTAAGTTGCCTTTTGAAAGCATTTATGTTTGGGCAGAAAGGATCCAATAGGAGGTCATTGCAAGAGCTGAGCATTCTCGGCAAGGGAAAATGACGAGCATAATCAGTCCTATGAAAACGAATATAAAAGAGTGCAGTGTGTCGAGTTCTATGTATTGTGTTTAAGTGTACATTGGCACGAGGGACAATTAATAACGTTGTTTAGAATTTTAAACAAAAATAACATATCAGCTTTCAACCTGCGGTTCTTCAATGTAGCAATGTTAAATTGAGACATTATAGAATAATCTATGAAATAATTTTCAGTATTTTTTATATTAATGTGCTTTAAAAGCTAAAGATCTTAGAAGCTTCCTCTGAACGCTCTCTAATCCATCAATGTATACTTGATGAAATGGGGACCAAACAACAGAGCAGTATTCAAGACATTGGTGCTGGTATCAATTTAGTTGGTGCTAATGCGGCAAGTGCTACTATGGAGGCTTAGAATTTTTTCGAAACTTTGAACAGTATGTATTTTACCTTTGTGTTTTCAACATAACGCTGGGAAGTTCCCCGAAACTATGTGCCACTGATATTAAAACCTGAAAACAAGACAAGATGGTCTGTAAGATTAGATGCGGTTACTCTAGAGGGTATTAAAAACCATGATCTCTCAACGCAAGCCGTGAGTGAGACCAGCTCTTTTTTGAATTCAAACTATGAGTGAGGCCAGCTCATCGTTTTGGAGTGATTTTGGCATATTTTGTTAAAAAATATCATTGATGTCAATCTGTTTTAGCAAAGAAAAGATCTGGCAGTAGATTTGGCTGCCTGGAATCTTCAAGGTCTTTTAATGTTCTTGAAGAATTGCAGAAGCCTTGCATTACTAAGGACAAATTCTTAGCAAGCATGCATAACCTACCAACCGACTTCTCAGAAAAAAAGGCAAAGAAAAAATACCTGATGAGCTATGTAGCGATGAAGTTCTGACAAGTGCTGAGAATGTATATCAAGTAGCCTTGTTAGAGGTTATTGAGCGGATGATTACGGAACTCTGTGACAGATTTAAGACTTTGGACAATATAAATAGAAAGTTTGGATTTTTGAAGGCCGTTCAAATTAAATAAAAGTAAATAAAAGATCTAAAAATGAAAGCAGAAAAATTGTCAAACATCTACACTGCTGATCTCCACATTGAATAATTTAATTTTTAAATAGAAAATTACTACTGCATTGAGAATGTTACTCACGTTGCCTACCAGAGTGTCATCTGGAGAACGAAATTTTAGCAAACTCAAATTTATCTAAAACTTCGTGAGAAGTATACTGAGACAAGATCTCTATCTATCTATACAGCCCTTGCTGTCCAATTTTGGACATAGGCCTCCTCTTCCTTCTTCCACGTCTCTCTATTGTAGGCAGTTTGTATCCACTTCGGGCCTGCGTGTTTGTTCAAGTCATCGGACCATCGCATTTGTGGCCTTCCTCTTTTTCGTTTGTAACTTTATGGTCTCCAGTGTATAATCATCTTATTCCATATGTAGTCTTTCTCTCTTATGGTATGTCCAGCGAATTTCCACTTAAGTTTTGCTATCTGCGTTAATACATCGGTCACTTTTGTTTTGTTGCGGATCCAAGTATTTCTTTTCTTGTCTGATAGCCTGATGTTCAGCATTTGCCTTTCCATGGCTCTTTGGGTCTTTGCTATTTTTTCCATGTTTTCCTTTGTAAACGTCCAAGTTTGAGAACCGTAGAGAGAACAGGAAGTATACATTGGTTGAAGACTCTTGTTTTTAAATATTGGGGGTATTTTCTCTTTTCTAGTATATAGGAAAGTTTTCCGAAGGATACCCAAGCTAACCCTATCCTTCTCTTTTTTTCTCCGGTCTGATTTTCTTTATTTAATTTAATTAGTTGTCCTAAATATACATATTCTTTTACTTGTTCTATAGTTGTTTGTGCAATTGTAATTATTAATTCTTCTGGTTGGTTGGTCATAATTTTCGTTTTATTATAATTCATTTGTAGACTTATTTTTGTTTATCCGATATTTAATTCATCCATCATATTTTGTAATTCTTCCCTTTTATCTGTTATTAAAACAATGTCGTCTGCATATCTCAAGTGATTCAAGTATTGGCCATTTATGTTAATACCCCGTTTTTCCCATTGTAATTTCCTGATAACGTCTTCCAAAGCTTGATTGAATAGTTTGGGTGATATAGTATCACCCTGTCTGACTCATCGCCGTATCTTAATTGGCTCCGTTTGTTCAACTATTTTGATGGATGTTGTTGCTTGATCATATATATTGGAAATTAAGTCCGTATATCTATAGTCTATTCTCCCATTTTGTAAAGGCGACTTTACTGCCCAATGTTCCACCTTGCTTTTTCTTTTGCTTTTTTCAAAATCTACAAATGCCATATACATTGGGATTTGATATTAGTTGGCCTTTTCAATTAATATTTTTATCGTAAGCAGATGGTCGCTTGTACTGAATCCTTTTCTAAAAATGGCTTGCTCTCTTGACTGGTAATTATCTAACTTAGTTGTTAATCTGTTTGTTAGTAGTTTAGTTAACAGTTTGTACATTACATTCAGTAGCGTTATGGGCCTATAGTTTTTCAGATCTTTTCTATCGCCTTTCTTAAACAGTAATAGTGTTATTGCCTCGTTCCATGTGGTGGGTATTTGTTTTGTGTTCAATATTTTATTCATTAGTACATAAAGGACTTCCACTGTAGTTTTTCCCCCATTTTTTAGCATTTCCACAGTTATTCCATCTTTCCCAGGAGATTTGTTATTCTTCATTTCTTTGGGTGCCTTTTTTATTTCATTTTTACTGATTTCTGGTTGTAGGTCAGAGTTAACGTTCTTTATTTTCAGTTGTAACTGATTACGGATTTCTTGGGTTGGTTTTTGTTCTGTTTTATAGAGATTTGTATAATATTCGTGCGTTATCTGTAAAATTTCTTTTATATTGTTGGTCTCCACTCCTTCTTTGTTCTTTATGCTATTAATTTGTATGTTTCCCAGGTTCTGCTTTAAGCACTTCATGTTTCTATTTTTTTCAATTGTTTTCTCTATCTTCTCTTCCTGTACTCTCCGTTTACACTCTTTGGATATTATTTTTAATAGTTCTGTTTATTTCTTTGTATTCCATTTTATTTCTGTCCCCTTGTTCTAGTAATGTTCTTCTTGTGTTCATAAGAATCTTTGTTTCCTGGGATATGAAACTTTCTTTTTTTGTTGTTGTCTGTGCTATTTCTTTACCCAGTTTCATTAGAGTTTCAGTAAATATCATGTTTATTTCATCGATATGTTTGTGTTCTATATCTTCCTTGGTCGGCAATATTTCCTTTATTCTCTCTTCGTACGTCTGTTTTTCGTGTTTTAGTTTTTCCATGTCTAATTTCTGATTATTTTCCATTTTCTTTCTTGTTTCAAATCTACTATCAATGATCAGCTTGGCTCGGACTAGTCTATGGTCGCTACCAGTTGAGAAGCGATTTAGTGCTGTTACGTCTTTAACCATGGATTTTTGCGTTGAAAGAATATAATCAATTCCGTTTTTAGTTTCACCATTGGGACTAATCCATGTCCATTTTCTTTGGGGTTTTTTCTTAAAGAATGTATTCATTGCATATAGTTGCTTCTCCTCCAAGTAATTTATCAATGTGTGTCCTCTATCATTTCTTTTGCCGTATCCATGGTGTCCTACTTTGTCTTCTTCTTTATATAGTTGAGAGACAAGATAGACTCTCTAATATAAGCCTAATATCAATTAGTACACAAATGAGCATCTCCTATCAACTTTGACGACATTATCAGTACATTTACAGCTAAGAAACTGATATTTGGCCACCTGACAACTTTTTTAAATTCCGGCCCTGATGTAGATACACAAATTACATAATTAACTCCTAGCGTTATTAATATTTTAATAAAACTTCGTTACTTTTTAAATGACTCTCCATCATTAGCTTCCCATACGTTAATTAATCTAAAATGTTTCTTAATATTAGACAACAATGATATTTGAATGGCAGCGGTTTGAAATTAAAATTGAGGCAGTGCCTCACGTCAACAAAAAATTGTGATGTAACATAAATTGACGTGATATATTACAATGTTGATATGTGGGAACAGTATTTCATATCAGAACAATTTCATCCCAAATCTCGGTAGGCTAATTTAAGATGAAAAATATATGATTATGAATTAAATACAGTTTTAATTAACTACCTATTGTCATATTAATGTTTCTAAATGCAGCACAAATTCGTAGAAGTAATTAAATGATAATAGAATACGTAACGTGTCAATTCACCTTTGTTTTTAAAAAATAATTGAACGAGTGAAACGGGTGAAAGGTTAAAGATAACGGAACAGGCGATTTATTTTGTTCACTGCGCTTTGTAATATTACTTCAACAGACATCTTTTGAATAACACAACGAGTATATTAGAAGTCTATACTTTGTCTCAAAGTGACTAGTCTGTACAGGGTAAGATATGCAATGCTAATCTTATGGAAATTTCGCCAAGACGTTGCCAGTTTTATGCAGTGAGCGATGGCGTTCTCTATTGTCTATCTTTCAAAATAAACGGAATAAACCAGGAGTTCTCAACAAGTCCTCACGTACAATTTTATGTAATTTACAAATATCGTTTGCTAATAATTTTACATAATACTATACATTATTTGTTTCTAATATGTAGTAACTTATCAACTTTTGTCTTTTATTAGTAGCAGTAGTATAATAAAATGTACATTAAATAAACATTTGTTTCAAAGTTTAAAATAATTCCGGTAATTTTTACTAACTGCCAAATTTAAAATGTTACTTATGTCCCTGCGGTGCTAATTACTGCTATAATGTGTAAAGAATTTGTAATTTTGTTTGATATCAACTGCAAATACTTTCTTCTAAGTTATTCAGTAATTAAGAAGTAATTAGATTAATTCTTGTACAGAATATGTTTAAAAGCTTGGTGCATCCAGGGCCTTAATTAGTCTTTATTTGTTCTTCGGAGCGCGTAAACATATTCGAGTTACGATTATTTGTACCATCTTGGATGTACTGTTACTGTTTTGTTATTGTTATTATTTGTTGGTGGCTGTTGTTGTGATTTGCTGTTGACAATTATTGTTATTTTCTGTTGTTGGCTATTGTTATATTTGACGCCGAATTTTTACCGCAAAATGGAGGCAATTGTTCAATGGAAACGTGGAAAAGCTCTGAAACTTTCAGAGAAGCAGATACTAATGAATATTATTAATTATCATCTTAATCAGGATAACAACGATTCTGTATCAAGTGTAATTAGGAAAACATCAGAAATGAGTGGTGTTTGCGAAAAGACTCTGTTTCGCATACGACAGGAATATTCATCACCTGCTGGATTACAATCTCCAAAGAGCAAGCCCAAGAAGCGAAAGGTTGGTAATTCTCGTGACAACAAGTACGATGAAGGTGTCAGGGGCCAAATTCGTAGAATAGTTCATCAATTTTTTCTTGACAACATACCACCAACAATAAACACCATATTAGCTATTGTAAATGTCCAAGAAACTTTGTCCAACTTTTCAGGGCCACGCTACATCGCTTGCTGAGTGATATGGATTTTGTGTTTATAAAACGTATCAAAAATTCAATTTTGATTGAAAAACCAGAAATCATCTCGTGGCGTCATCGTTATTTACGCGCAATTCGTAAATACCGTGCAGAAGGATACAACATAGTGTATTTGGATGAATCATGGGTAAATATCGGGCACAGTGTGAACAAAGAATTGGTTGATAAAACAATTACATCTCATCGAGATGCTTTTGTTCGTGGATTAAAAGCGCCAACAGCTTGTGGTGCACGGTTCGTTTTATTGCACGCAGGATCTACCAGTGGATTTGTTGATTGAGAAGAGCTCACGTTTTTGGCAAAGAAAAATAGTCAGGACTACCACGACGAAATGGATGGACCGACCTTCGAAGATTGGTTCGAAAAAAACTTAATGCTATATTTGCCAGAAGAAACTGTTGTGGTAATGGGCAATGTCTTCTATCACAGCAGAAATATGACAGGTACATAATAGAAGATATTGCCAAAAAGCACAATGTGAAGATTCTGAGGCTCCCACCATATCACTGTGAACTCAATCCCATCGAAATGGTTTGGAGTGAAGTGAAACGGTATATAGCTGGACGCAACGCGAATTTTAAAGAAGCTGAAATGCGAAATTTAATTACAGCAGCGTACCAGGTCATTACGCCAGTGAAATGGAAAAACTACGTAAACCACGTAATAGCAACAGAAAAAAAAATGTGGGAAATTGACAATTTGTTGGATGCTATCGAACCAATTATTATAAATATAAATAACGGAGATAGTGATGACAGTGACGATAATAATGATGATAATGATAGTGAAGCAGAAACTAAATGTGACAGCGATTGACAGAAAAAGGAACTGAATATAATGGTGTACAATTACGATTACTTACACATAAAATTAAATACAATGACTTCTTTTATTTTTAACTTATTTATTAGTTTTATTTTCGGATATTTCTACGTTTTGTTACTGCTAACATATACAGTGCGGTTTTTAAAAGTCCTTCCCCCCTTAACTTTTGAACGGAACAATACATAAATAAAATGTTTCTTTATATTTTAGTTTTATTTTATTCGATTTTATTTAAATCTATAAAAAAATTGTTTGTATCGCTAGCACATACTGTAGGATGAAAAACAAACTGCTTGTCTGACATAAATAAAAGGCATTTCTTAATTTCTATTTTATTTTAATTCAACCCAAGTATGTTGTAGCAAATATTATTTATGTTTGAGAACCACTGACAGAAGGAAGCCAGGCAGGGTCGTTAGTGGGCATTAGTACTTAAGCTACCCTCAACACAAAAGATGGATTAGGCTTAGTAGTAAGAAGTGACGTTTATTTTAATACAAGTTTGCAAAGAAGTATGGCACCGATGTTGTGCATTTACCCTGTACAGACTAGTCACTTTGAGACAATCTATAGTTAGCAGAACTTTACTTGCGTGGGAGATCAGGGCTATAGCGCAGTAGTTATTACAGTCAGTTGGTGAGCCTTGCTTATAAATGGGTATGAAAGTGAGGTTACACCAATCATCTGACCATTGTCCTGTGTTCCAGATTTCATTACACAGTTTGAACATTATTTCAATTCCTAGATTTCCCATTTGTTTAAGTGCTTCCGCTGTGATTCCGTCTTCTCCTTGAGATTTTCCAGTTTTTAATGTTTTTATTGCGGTTTCTATTTCCGATTTTAAAATTGGTGGTTCCTTTTCGTCATTTATTTCTTCTGGATTCACGTCTTCATGATCACTATGAAACAACATTTCACAATATTGTTTCCATGTCGCTGCTATGCCATCTGGATTGGTGATGATCGTTCACAAGTTATCTTTAATTATCTGCGTTTGTGGTTTGAACTCTTTAGTTAAGTATTTTACTTTGGCAAACAGTTCTCTAGATTCTTGACGGTCGGCGTGTTCTTGTAGTTGTTTGCATATTTCTTTAATATGATTATTTTTGTCTCTTATACTTGATGATTTTATGCGTCTGTTTACATTTGCTATCTTGTTTTCAGTTCCTGTTGGATTTGAAGCATTGTTTCTAATTTTTCTTCGTTCTTCTACTAGGTTCAGTGTCTCATCAGTCATCCAGTGTTTTTCTTTCCTTGGGGTTTCTTTGGGGTTTGTAATATTCATAGCGTCTATAATCCACGTCTTTGTATGTTCCCATGTTTGATTGGGATCGCCAGTAATGTTTGGTGTGTTACTATGTCTTAGTGTTTCTTTGTATTTTCCAGGCTCTTTAGGTATATATTTAATTGTTTTATTTGTTTCGGTTTTTTTACGAAATTTGATACGGAATTCGGATTGTAACAGTTTATGGTCTGTTCGGCAATCAGCCGCTGAAATGTAGGCAGAAATGTATTCACGATTAAAAATAGGGCAAAAGAGACGGAATTAGAAACAAATATTCAAAAGACAAAAAAGATAACACAGGCAAGAGCTAAGAGAAACAGTTTTACATAGTTGGGAGAAATTCAAAGAAGAATACTAAAAGGGAACAAGGCTTATTTTTCACTCGCCCTTGTGTTCCGCTCCAAAAACGCACATTGGAGATCGAAAATCAGAGTCTACAAAACTATTGACCGTCCAAGATATTTGGACCTATTAACAAAAACGGAGTATGGAGATCCAGGTACAAACATGAACTCTACCAACTGTTCAAAGAGGCACCGATTTCAGAATTCGTCAAACTTCAGAGAGATGTGCTGGTTATGTAGTGAGAATGTAGAGGAGCAGATTACCGAAAAGAGCTTTAGAGAAAAGAGCTCGTTAGAGATAAATTCATCAATGTGATCCCCTTTTATTAAAGTCTTATTATAATCCATCTTTTTATGAATTCACCATTATCTGGCTGGAATTCTTCTTTGTATTATCTTCTCAAAGATTCTGAATTTGCTAGTAAAAACGGACAACAATAAGGTCGATAAGAGAATTTTATCACGAATTAACTGACTTACTGATACATACGTGTATACTACCTACAGATATAGTTAAAGAATAACATACTATTAGCTAATTCAAATTCTTATGTCGATATTCCAAAGCTTTCATACACCAAGATAGCCAACCTGTTTTTAAATATTTCAATTTCAATATTTCATTAACAAAAATATTTGAAGATGCGTTTGCGATCCATTGATGGTGTGATTTCGACTTTCAAATATATGACGTAACAATTGTTTAAATATTTGTGAAATTTTTAAATCCTTATTAACATGCATATATTTTTTAATTACTAAAAGCTACCGCATTACTTATTGCAGGTACTAGGAATTAAAACATTACAGAAACGATATTTAGATAGCGGAGAATTAAATAACATCATGATTTCTAGTTTTTCTTAATTTTAAACGACACATTTACATCTATGTCTATGGAATCAAAATATCCCAACAAAGTGGAATAATTCAATAACTGTACTCTTACACAAGAAGGGAGATATAGCAGACCTGGAAAGATACAGACCAATCAGTCTCCTTAACCATCTTTATAAATTATACACCCGAATAATAACGAACAGATTAGAGACAAAGCTGGATTTTTACCAACCTCGGGAACAAGCCGGTTTCCGCCCTAATTACGGCACAAACGATCACCTGCAGTGCCTAAAAACCCTGATAGAAAAAACTAACGAATATAACCGTCCCTTGGCATTGATATTTGTAGACTTTAAAAAGGCGTTTGATACAGTGGAATTACCGTCCATCTTAAGAGCACTACAAGATTGCAGGGTCGACCACAGATATTGTAATATAGTTAAAAACATATATGAAAATGCCACAACAACCATAAGTCTACATTCAGCAACTAATAAGATAAAGATAAAAAGGGGAGTCAGGCAAGGTGATACCATGTCACCAAAGCTGTTCATTACCGTTCTTGAGTATGCATTTAAAAGACTAACATGGCAACAGAAAGGAATATCCATCGATGGAGAAAGATTAAACCATCTACGTTTTGCGGACGATATCGTGCTTCTGTCAGATAATCTGGGAGAGATCAAAGACATGCTCCAAGAACTGAATTACATACTACAAGAAACTGGGCTGGAGATAAATTTCGAGAAAACCAAAATGATGACCAATATGGTTCCCAGCGAAGAGATACAGATCAATAACAACAAGGTAGAATTAATCAATAAATACACATACTTGGGTCATGAAATCAGAATAACCAGAGACAACCAAACCTGCGAGCTAAATAGACGTATCACGTTGGGATGGGCGGCATATGGAAGGATGAGAGACATTTTTAAAACAAATACTCCAATTCACCTGAAAAGGAAGGCATTTAACCAATGCATCCTACCAGTCTTGACCTACGGAGCAGAGACCCTAACTTTAACGAAAGCTACTGCCGAAAAACTGAGGGTAACACAAAGGCGAATGGAGAGATCAATGCTGGGTCTGACCTTGAAAGATCGCGTGAGAAATGAGGAGATACGCCGACGAACTGGCGTTGACGATATTATACTGCGAATCAATAAACAAAAGTGGAGGTGGGCTGGACATGTTGCTAGAATGGAAGACGGAAGATGGACGAAGAGATTATTGGAGTGGAGACCAAGAGCCGACAAGCGAAGTCGAGGCAGACCACCCACCCGATGGACCGACGACCTAAGGAGAATAGAAACAAACTGGATTGCAGCAGCTAGAGATAGAGAGAACTGGAGACGTTTGGAGGAGGCCTATATCCAACAATGGATGTGAAAACGGGGCTGGATGATGATGATGATGATGATTTACATTTTAGAAACACAAAACATCTTGATATTGTATTGTTCTGAAGCTATTTTCTTGTGAAATCTTTGTTTTTACAATTTATTGTAATTAAATTACAATTTATTGTTGTTCGAATTCCGAAGTGGAAATCGAAACGTTCAAATAAACATAGATATTTTAAAGTAAAATTGTAGTTTATTCCCAGTAAAATAGTAAATTGTATCTTCATGTAGAATTGTCTTTTTTCTTCAATATGACTTTTCAATAGTATTTGTAGAAATGAACATACTTGAAGACTGAACGAAATGGACAGCCTTCCCTTTTAAGATGTTGAAACAGTTCAATTTCTTGTTATTTTATATCGGTGATTTTTTGACCAACAAAATGTTCAGTAATTATAATTATACACCCTATTTACCTGATTTAACCTCTTTGGATTGGTTTCACTTTGAAAACTTGAAAATATCTCGAAAATTTTCCAATAGTAAAGAAGTGATGTCGGTAGTTAATGCGATTTTGAGGAACAAGACAATTCTTATTAAAAAAAACTTATTGAACATAATTTAATAAAACACAAAAAAACAAAATTTTTGTGTTTTCTTTGTTGGTATTGTTCTGAAGCTATTTTCTTGTGTCATTTTAAATTAATTTATATTTAAATGGGAATAAGCCACAATTAAAGGTTAAAATACGTTTATTGACGTTTCAATTTCCACTTCGGAAATCGTTCTCAAAATACAAACATTAGTAAATTAAACAAATTTTGTTTTTTGTTACTTAGTGAAAAATTCTTCTAATAATTTAATTTTATCTGACTCATCTATATTGACAATTCAGACATACCTTATACATTTTAAAGTAGAAGACTTTAAAATGATATTGCCAATATTGTTGAGTTGCGTTCCTGGGACGACTTTACTTATAAGATAGTTCATTCGATTACATGAAATCAACTTTAACTTGAGAATATCCGTCAGAAAAGATCATAACATGTAATTCGTCTTTAAAAAGACAAATACATGCCATGATGACAGTAAAATTCTCCTGTTAGTGATTCCATAGTAAATTATGAGGGACAAACCAGGAAAAAAACCTCATAATACTATCCCGACATGGTAAGTATTTGATCGTGCATTTAGTTTACCTTCAATAAACACCAAATTCCGATTTTATGTGTTTGTTATTTAAAAAACATAAATGATGTATTCTCTATATGTTACTGACTTACCAATACTGGTATTTTCCTTTTAATAACTTCCTCTTTCAATATGGGTAACCAGATCCTACTACATTCTGCCGAGGAATTCGCGAGTCCTTTCTTGTTCATTGTTAGGTTTGGTTTTGGACAAGATAGATCTCAACGTGTTTGTTGTTTTGAATGTTGTTAAAATGTTGAATTTATTTCCTATCCTTTTAAGCTTTTCCGATAATCCTTTTATGTATGGTATTGTTATTGTTCTCGTATTATTCCTTGCATATGCTGTAGGATCTCGTTTAAAGGATTATCGGAAAAGCTTAAAAGGATAGGAAATAAATTCAACATTTCAACAACATTCAAAACAACAAACACGTTGAGATCTATCTTGTCCAAAACCAAACCTAACAATGAACAAGAAAGGACAAAGAATTGCATTTATAAAATACCTTGTGAATGCGATCAGTTTTATTTAGGTGAAACATCAAGACCATTAAATGTTAGAATAAGTGAACATCAATCCTATAATAAAAATAGAGAATTTGATAGATCTCAAATCTGTAAACACGCATGGGATAATGAACATAGGGTTCAATGGAATGATTCAAATATAGTCCTAAAAGAAACGGATGGTAAAAAGAGAAAAATCAAAGAAGCGGCTCTAATTATGCTAAATGAGACCAATTGTGTCGCGAATTCCTCGGCAGAATGTAGTAGGATCTGGTTACCCATATTGAAAGAGGAAGTTATTAAAAGGAAAATACCAGTATTGGTAAGTCAGTAACATATAGAGAATACATCATTTATGTTTTTTAAATAACAAACATATAAAATCGGAATTTGGTGTTTATTGAAGGTAAACTAAATGCACGATCTAATACTTACCATGTCGGGATAGTATTATGAGGTTTTTTTCCTGGTTTTTCCCTCATAATTTACTATGGAATCACTAACAGGAGAATTTTACTGTCATCATGGCATGTATTTGTCTTTTTAAAGACGAATTACATGTTATGATCTTTTCTGACGGATATTCTCAAGTTAAAGTTGATTTCATGTAATCGAATGAACTATTTTATAAGTAAAGTCGTCCCAGGAACGCAACTCAACAATATTGGCAATATCATTTTAAAGTCGTCTACTTTAAAATGTATAATGTATGTCTGAATCGTCAATATAGATGAGTCAGATAAAATTAAATTATTAGAAGAATTTTTCACTAAGTAACAAAAAACAAAATTTGTTTAATTTACTAATGTTTGTATTTTGAGAACGATTTCCGAAGTGGAAATTGAAACGTCAATAAACGTATTTTAACCTTTAATTGTGGCTTATTTCTTTGTTGGGTTGCATCGAGTACTTCTGGGACCACCAGATGTTCGAGTTCCATTAATTAAAGTTTTTCTTTTAAATAATGGATTAATAGAATATAATCTAGTTTATCACGTTAAAGTGGGTTGCATAAATATTATTATCTGTAAAATTATAATTCATCGTTATTTTATAAGTATTTTAGGAATTTACGTTGTAATTATTGACTACTTAAAAAATATATGAGATATTATGATAACATAAAATAAAAAATACTTACATATCTTCGCCGTAACACAAAAATATGTTTATTAACAGAGATAATTCTGTTTTTAATAACCATAAACGTAGCTGGTCAAAATTTTTGAAGGCGCTTACTTATGGTGCCCTGTGAGATATGTAAAATAAAAAAAAACACTCAAGGACACCTAGATTTGATGCTTTCTACATTTCCACAATATTTTAAACAACTATGCATTAAATGATAAATCAAGTTAAAAAGAATTATCAAAGTTGATTAGAATGGTGGATCATTCATAATAAATAGCTTGTCAAAATCAATTCTCTTTTAAACAAATGGGCTGGTTCTCTAGATGCTCTTAGTACTCTTGTGGTGGACATAAACAATAACTATTCCAGAAACAATTACCTTTATGTGCTCCTCATGGACGAAGAAAGTGCGTATGATAATATCATAATCATCAGCCGTTTTGAGTCCAGTTGTGCTGGACGCGCTTGATGTCGTCTGACCTCCTTGTTGGAAGACGTCCTCAATTACGAAAAGCATCGTGCCAAAATTTTCTTGCTCCATCTTTTATCTCTGACTATGGCAACATGTCCTGCCCATTTCCATTTTAGCGTTGTAATTCTTTTAATTGCGTTTTTTGTATTCTATAACTTTCTCTATCAAGGCGCCAATCCCCACGCCAACCTCCACCCAAACCACGTTACCATCGACGGTATAAATGACCCGTCCTCTATTCCCAGCACCAGTAATGCATTGATCAGTGATCAGTATAGTAGTGTCTGGGGACTAGGGAGACTGAGACCTCGGAAGTCCTGAAGAAGACATCGAAGAGGATGTCGAAAGCTCGGCGCAATGATAATCGACGCAGTTCAACTCTGAAGACTGTTGAGTTTAATAGTAATTCCTGTAATAGTATTAGTCTTAGCTCTAGGTTTAATTGTACTAACCGCAGAAACCTTTCGGAACATTACTAAGTTTTCAACTTATATTAAATCTTTTAAATGCTCACTAAACGTTGGTGACTGCTAGGTTTACTAAAACGATGATAAGACTTATAACGTAATCCTGAAATCTACTTTGCCCCAGCAAGGGAAACCTGCAGATTGGTTGCTTCCTAACACCACCATTATGCCCATAATCATAAAGGTTGATCAAAATACTCAAGAGGCTAGAGAGATTCTGATAAGGGCTAGGCATCCAGGACCCCCAGCTACGCCCATGTCGTAATCATGTTTGTTTTTTATTATTAATAATAATATTAAATTTAATAGTATGTTTTATCATAATTGTCATAAAAAACAAATTATTAAAGTGCGCAGTTTTTACTACACTAAAAAATATATAAATAGTAATCGCTAAATACCATTCTGCGATAAAAATATCTATTAGTAGAAATCAATAAAAAATTTTATACTAATTCATCAGAGAATAATTAAATTACCTTTTTGATGTTATATCACCTAACACCAAAAAGTTCATTATTCAAGTGACATTTAATTATGCTGTCACGTTTTTTTTGTGGGTTAAAGCATTGAAGTACACAGTACACGTAGTCAAACTAATTTTATTTAAACACTCTAATTAAAAAAAATCAACTAACTCACTATATACATAACACATGTCTCAATTATTATCGTATCGTATTATATCACTTTACAAGATGAAACACTTTGCTAGTAGCTTAGTAGCATAAAAACTGTCTTTAAAGTGACGCCGCAGCTGTGTTTATACAGGAACAGATGTTCTAGTATCACCAGTCATAAACGTCAATTCAGTACTTTAAACACGAAATTTTAGGAAGATGTCGCGAATAAACCATTAATAGAACGCTAGGTAGAATTTTCGAGATTTTACAGGACCGTAATTAGAGTCACATAACATCGCTCCTTTCTTTCAGGCTTTCCGCCCTGAACAGTAACTAAATGGACCAGGTCGGTGGATTCTGCCCTTCATAAGGACACAGTCTCTCTAGGTGGACGACATTCGGCTTACTTCGCAGCGTTAGTTGCACCGTGTATACAAGGTCGTTTATCTTCTTAGTAACCAGGTACGGTCCCTCCCAGGGCCGCTGCAACTTGGGAATTAGACCTTTCATTCTGGTTGGTTGGTAGAGCCAAACTGCATCACCTTCCTTGAAGCTAAAGGGAGTGGATTTCTGATCGAATCTAACTTCCATCCGGTCACTGGTGAGTTGTAGCTTATTTGTGGCGAAATCGTGGATCTTAACCAGTCGATCTTTTAGGCCGCTGACATATTCGGGGAGTGTCTCTTACTCCGCATCTCCGTCGGGTAGATTGCCATGTAGGAGATCGATCGGAAACTTCATCTCTCGACCAGTCAATAACATTGCTGGAGTGTAACTAGTTGCTTCATGTTGGCCTTCGGTAGGTTAGCAGAAACCGAGGCACCAGTTTGTCCCAGTCTCTCTGATTTTCATGGGGATTTTCATAGGGACAGGTAGTAGCTGATGGTCTGGTTATGTCTTTCTATCATGCTGTCGGACTGAGAATGAAGCGGTGTCGTTCTGACCTTCTTAATTCCCAGCAAAACCGTCATGGTCTTAAAAACTTCAGATTCGAAGTTATGCCCCTCATCAGAATAAAGCAGAAGTGGAACCCCATATCTGGAAACGACATTCTCAAGCAGGGTCTCAGCAACTGTGATTGATTCTTGGTTGGGTAGTGCAACTACTTCTATCCATTTGGAAAAATAGTCCATAGTAACCATCAAAAACTTGTTTTTTGATGTTTTTACTGGAAATGGTCCCAGAATGTCAACACCAAATCGTTTCCATGGAGTCCTGGTGATGTATTGTTGGAGTTTTCCCCCAAGTCCCCTTTTGGGTCCCTTCCTGGATTCAGACAGGTCACATCGTTTGAACCATTCTTCCACACCTTGCCGACAATTAACCCAATATTACCTCTCACGGACTCTGACCAGGGTCCTATTTATCCCAAAATGCCCCGGAGCGGCTATCACGGAGTCCTGCAAGTACGTCCTTATTACATGACTTTGGGAGAACAAATTTGGGCAACCTGCAGAAACACCACAAGAAGGGATTCAAAGATGAAAATAATACTATTTTTAAACGGCTTATCAGAAACAATGAAAAAGATAGGATACAAGTACAACATCACAACAACATTCAAAACAACCAACATTTTAAAATCTATCCTGTCCAAAACCAAACCTAACTGTAGGGGAAAGGATGAGGTAGCTGGTTCGATGATTTAAAAGTAAATATTTGAAAAATTATAGTCCCACCTTCCTACATTTGGTAGATAAAAAATAAATGAAACCTCGAAGGACCAGCGACCATTAGGTCGCAAAATTGCGGATTAGTAATAATATAGTGGATAGTAAAGTTAAAAGTAGAATAATTAAAATAAGAATTAAGCTAGAAGTATTTTTATTGTATTATTTACATGAATAAATAGTAGTATCGGGTTTGCCAACAAATCACCCTCTTTAATAATAATAAAAACATAAATGTTAATATAAAATGTTCTTAAACCACACAGCTGTTTATATTAATTGTTCTTAAAGCTAAATACATGCGATTTATAGAACAAGAAAGTTTATAGTTTGTTGAATATCCGGCAACCCTGTAATTTTTCGGACCGGCATATATGAAATGTTGGCACATAAACTGTCGATTTTCTTCTGTATAAAAGAATAATTTCAGGTACTTACATATTCGATGCACAGACACTGAATTTAATTAACTATTTAATAAAATAAGTTATTTGAAAACTACTTCTATTTGAGAAGCGTGAGAATTATAACTTGCTTTTATTTGAGAAGCTGAAGATAAGGTTTGACTTACGTGCTTCTATTTGAGAAGGCAAAAACGAAGTGTTGTTAAGGGTAGTTGGGTTTGAATATTTTGAATCTTAAGAACTGACAGGCGCAGAAGATACAATGCAGCAGAAAGAAGGCGTGTCATGCTGATTGAATGTCTTAAAATTAGTGAGATATATTAGTGAGAATAACAATCATTATTAAAATTATTATAGAAGGACAAACTATTGTAGAAAATATAATTAATTTTCTACATACTGGGGGGCGGGGAAAATTTAAAATATATACAATGATCGAAACGACCGTTAAGAAAAGGTTTAATCAGAAATTGGAAGAGGTGCTAAGTTTATTATGGGGCGAACATATTCACCTTCTGCTGTTTTTACACGTGCAGCGCGAACTTTACCATCCCTTCCTGTCAATAATTCCAATATTCTACCTAGTGGCCAATTTAAAGGAGGGCGATCTTCAGATTGTATGAGAACTAGTTGATTGATCGCCAAGTTTTGTTGGGTTAGTTGCCATTTGGGTCTATGCTGTAGACGGTGCAAATAATCCACAGACCATTTTCTCCAAAACTCTTGTTGGAGTTTGGAACACACTTTCCAATAAGAAAGTCGATTAGTAGGGGTCCTAGAAAGATCCCTTTCTGGGTAAGAAATAAGGGGAGCTCCAATCAGAAAATGACCAGGAGTAAGAGGCAAGAGATCATTAGGATCGTTAGAAAGGAGATACAAGGGACGGCTATTTAATATGGCTTCAATTTGCACTAATAAAGTTGAAAGTTCTTCAAAAGTAAGGCAAGTATTGCTGAGCAATTTGGTCAAATGAAATTTAGCACTCTTTACAGCTGCTTCCCAGAGTCCGCCCCAATGTGGAAACCTGGGAGGAATTAATTTCCAGGTAATTTCAGTGGAAGAAAGAAAATTCTGAATTTCGTGATTATTTTCTTTGGATTTCAGAAATAAAGATAAGTCTCGTAATTGATTACGAGCTCCAATAAAATTGGTGCCATTATCAGAGTAAATTATTTGAGGATTTCCTCGACGACTAATAAATCGTTTTAATGAAGCAATAAAAGCTTCCGTGGACAAATTGGAGACAAGTTCTATATGGATAGCCTTGGTTACCATACATATAAAAATGGCTATATAAGCCTTAGTGGTAGGGGCCTTCCTTAATCTAGAGGAGCGAATCATAATAGGACCAGCAAAATCTATTCCGGTCTTAGAAAATGGACGAGCCTGTTGAACTCGATCCAAAGGCAAAGGGGACATTATCTGTGATGCAAATTGAGCATTAAATCTATGGCAAATAACACACTTTTTAATGATAGTTTTAATTCTTCGTATACCATTTAACGGCCAATATCGAAGACGAAAATTTCCAAGGACATTTTGAGCTCCACTGTGTCCTAAACGCATATGTTCCCGATTAATTAGTAGATCGACAACATGGTCATTTTCAGGGAGTAAAATGGGAAATTTCTGAGAAAAACTTAATTCGGTATATTCAAGTCGACCTCCTACACGGAGTATGCTATTTTCATCAAGGAAGATATTAAGAGGAAGTAATTTGGGAGTTGAAATAGATTTTCCCTCCTGTAATAGTTTGATTTCATTGGAAAAAGAATAAGCTTGAACCTGTTTTATAATAAAATCATGGGCATTCTGAAGCTCTTCTACTCTTAAAGGACTGCCAGAAATGTTTATCTTTTTAAATTTGAGAATCACTTTAAAACTAAAAGCGATTCCTTTTTGCATGCTAGAAAATTTCGAAAATTTTAAAAATATAGATTTCCAGAATTCTTCTGGCGATTCAGTAATGGGAAATGATACTTACATTCAGGTATTTCATTTAGAAGTTCAAAAGAATCAATAGAATCAAAATCATTGGTTTGAGATAAAAAGGGAGGACCATGAAACCAGAATTGACGAACATCAGATGAAAAATTTCCACGCGACAAATGATCAGCGGGATTTAACGAAGATCTGATATGTCGCCATGTGGTATTCCTACTATTATCACGAACAGTAAGGACTCGTTTTTTAACAAAAGGAGATATCTCTAATTCAGACCTTTTAACCCATGTTAAGGCAACTAATGAATCGGACCATAAATTAATGGACTCAATTTTGATAGTATCATGCAAAATTTGTATAATCCGAGAAGATAGAATGGCAAGTAACTCCATAGAGCACAGCTCTAATTTAGGAATTGTAAGTTTGTTCTTTAATGGATTGACTCGGGACTTTGCGGCAATTAATCTTGAAGAGAAAGTATTATCATTATAGCTAACCACAAGGTACACACAGGCTCCATAGGCTAGTTGACTAGCATCACAAAAGCCATGTAAGGAAATGGAACATATGGTTTTGTTGTCAATTAAATATCTAGGTATAGACATATTGGAAATGTCAGATAACAAAGAAAGAAACTTTTTCCAACTTTGCAAAACAGAATCATCAAAAATGGGCGTGTCCCAGGATATTTGGGATTGCCATAGTTTTTGCATATTAAGTTTTCCCTGCACGATTAGTGGATTGATCACACCCAGGGGGTCAAACACAGAAGAAATGAAAGATAAAATACTGCGTTTAGTTAAAACAGCAGGTTCTTGTATATTAGTAGTACGAATAAGTAAGAGGTCAGACAGAGGGTTCCATTTTAATCCTAGTATGTTACTAGGGAAGCCATTAATATTAAAATCAATTTCGTAGGACGAAGTTTGTGATATCGTAGATAAAAATTCAGAAGAGTTGGATTGCCATTTATGAAGCTTAAATCCGTGTTTACCCAAAATAGTATTAAGCTCCGGATATATTGTTTCTAGAGATGAAAAATCGTTAGTACCTGACAAAATATCGTCCATATAGGTTTGTCTAAGTAGAGCATACCGAGCATTAGGGAAGTTAGGATATCTCTCAGCGATATCCTTTAAGACACGCGTAGCCAAATACGGTGCACAATTTTGCCCAAAACTAAGACTTGAGAGTTGAATACAGGTGAAGGGATCAGAAGAATTTTCTCTCCATAAAAAATTTTGGAAATGACGTTGTGATGGATTTATATCTATAAATCTATACATCATTTGAATATCAGCACAAAGGACAAATTTGAAACAACGGAACCTACATAATATGTCAAAGAGATTGTCCTGTACTTGGTAACCTTTTGAAGTTAGGTCATTTAAGGACACTCCGGTATCAGTACGGGCACTAAAGTCAAAAACTACTCTCACAGGCGTTGAACTGTGTTTCCGTATTACAGCTCTGTGGGGGATAAAATATTTAAATTCATTAGTAGGATGATTGTAAAAAGATAAAGGGATTACTTGAGCGTGATTTAAAGTAAGATATTCATATATAACATTCTTATAGTTTTGAAATAAAACTGAATCACAATTGAATTTTTTCTCAAGAGAGATAAATCTTTGGCGTGCCATGCAAAAAGACTGCCCCAATTTTGTGGGCATATTTTCAAGGAAGGGCATATCGACCAGGTAACGACCTGACGGTAAAATAATAGTGGTATTTTTGAATATTTGTTCTGCAAGTTCGTCGCTAGAACAATGATTTTTTGATAGTGGAATAGTTTCTAATTCCCAGAAACTTTCCATACGATGGGTCAACTCATCTTCTCTTTCGAATTGAACATCATTAGTTGTAATAAAAGAATGAGAAACATTATTTTGGTTTGAGGAAAAATTTAAGCGGCTCCTAGGTATAGGACCGGCGATCACGTAACCCAGATAAGTTTCAACTAAAGAGGGGGATCTAGGTCCCATATTAATAATATTAGATTTAAGTAAATTAAAATAAATATCAGCACCAAGAAGTAAATTTATAGGCCCAGTTTTAAAGAAAAATGGGTCGGCAAGTTCGGGTATTATATGTTCATGTAATTTTAGAACCTCAGGAGATATAGAAAATTGGGGGACATTATTTGTTATTTTGTTTATAACAGAACAAGAAACGTTAAAACTAATTGATGGGTTAACAAGAGAACTAAATTGTATATCTAGCACTTCTCTACTTTTAGCACAATTGGTACTACCTAACCCAGAAATATTTACAAATTGTGTTCGAGAGGACTGCTGCAAATTTTTTGCAAAGGAGCTTTCAATGAGACTCATTTGACTAGCAGAATCTAATAGTGCTCTTGCCACCATTTGTTGACCATTAGAGCATCTGATATTTACAAGAGCTGTAGGTAAAAGAACTATGTTATCAGAAATAGATACAGTATGGAGTGAAGCTTGCTGAGATGAGGGATGAGCATATTCAATAAATTCATTACTTACAGGGTTCATATTTGGAGACAAAGATTTATTTACAATATGTACATTAGATGGTTCTGTTCCATGATTGTTTCCTCTAAAACGAGAGGTCGTATTTATATTTGGAACGTGATTATGAGTCTGCGTACTAGGGCATGGGTTTGATTGATTATCAAAATGTAAATAAGTGTGGTGAGGTTTCCCACAAGTGGAGCATCTTTTTAAGGATTTACATTGCGGTATTGTATGAGTGTTACTGAGGCAATTTATGCAATATTTCTTAGATTTGACAAATTGATATCTTTCTAGGGGTTTTAAAGTTAAAAATTTCGAACATCCATAAATAAGATGATTAGACTCTTTACAATAAAAACAATTAGCACGGACGTTGTAAGATTGACGTTGAAGGTTATTTACATTAGAAACTAATGAAACCTTATTTTTTCGGCCGTCAGTGTGTCTGGAATAAGATTTGGAAGAATTGGGTTCAAAAAGATTTAAATTTTCTAAAACGGATTGTCTTTTATTCAAAAATTCAAAAAATTCTTCCGCAGTAGGAATGATTCCTGTATCTCGCTCGCTCTCAAACGCTTTCCTAGAATTGAAGTCTTTGAAGTTTTTGTTCTAGCAAAAATATAATTAAACATTCAAATTTGATTTGAGGAGTATGACCTGTATTATTTATTAAATCGAAAGTTTTACGAGAGGTAATATAGAATTCCTTCAAATCATTTGCTGTGCTTTTTGATAAACTTTTTTGTTCTACCAAAGTTTGGTACAAAGAAATTAATAACTTAAAATTATCGTCATATGTCTTTTTTAAAATATCTAGAGCAACGTTTAAATTCTGATTAGTTAGGCTCAGACTGGAAATTAAATCTAAAGGAGGACCGCGCAATAAGCTTTTTAGATAATAAAATTTTTCCCCGTCAGTTTTTAATTTAGAGTTATTCAGCACTACCGCTGAAAAAAGATCGAAAAATGAGGGCCATTCTTGAGCCAACCCTGTAAAAGGTTTAATGTTGATTTTTGGCAAAACAAGGTTAGATCCATTTTAAAATACGAAAGAATTAAAAGCCACTAATCAGAAAATAAGGAATGCGCTACGCAACAAATATATTTTAATAGAATATAAGCAAACTGGTAAAATTCAAATTAATTATTAATAATCATTAAAAACCTAGAAAATAATAGACAGAAAATAAAATATTACCAGTTAAAATGATAATATCAATAATAATATCACGAAAATCACAATGCAGATATCGATTATAAAAATAAAACAATAACAAACAGTTCAAAATATATAAAACGAAATATAAATACTCAATATATTATGTGGATAAATACTCAAATTCAGGTATGATCGTAAAAATGAATTCTTAAAACTACAAATGTTCACGAAAACGTTTTAAAATAAACTTGCAAACATCAGGTAGTGTTTATTTACCAAACACCCCAAAAGGTTCTTAAGTAGGCAGGTAAAAAGATCTTTCAGCAAGACTTATAAAATCAGTCACTAAATGCCGATAAAGCTAATGTTTTTAACACAAACACAACAGATGGTGTAGAGATAAAGGAACTGGACTGTTAGTTCTGTTTTCTGTTACTATCGCGTACTTAGGGTTGATGCAGTTTCAACAGGGTTGCCGGTTCGCAAAAATTTCTGGAAACCGAACACTCCCGATAAAGTTTTAAAATTATTTTGTCCGTTATAAAATCACTGTCACTGTTTTGAGTTTTTCATAAAAGATTGTTCAGGTGCACTCGAAGGTGATTAGCGGCATAAGTTTAGAAATAGATAGAACAATTGTGAGCAAAAAGTAATAGAATAATTATGATAAAAATGTCATTTTGACAAATAACGTGCTAGCTATTGAAAAGTAATAGAATTATTATTAGAGAAATGTCATTCTGACAAGAAATCCGGCTCGATAATGACCAAAACAAATGTAGGGAAAAGGATGAGGTAGCTGGTTCGATGATTTAAAAGTAAATATTTGAAAAATTATAGTCCCACCTTCCTACATTTGGTAGATAAAAAATAAATGAAACCTCGAAGGACCAGCGACCATTAGGTCGCAAAATTGCGGATTAGTAATAATATAGTGGATAGTAAAGTTAAAAGTAGAATAATTAAAATAAGAATTAAGCTAGAAGTATTTTTATTGTATTATTTACATGAATAAATAGTAGTATCGGGTTTGCCAACAAATCACCCTCTTTAATAATAATAAAAACATAAATGTTAATATAAAATGTTCTTAAACCACACAACTGTTTATATTAATTGTTCTTAAAGCTAAATACATGCGATTTATAGAACAAGAAAGTTTATAGTTTGTTGAATATCCGGCAACCCTGTAATTTTTCGGACCGGCATATATGAAATGTTGGCACATAAACTGTCGATTTTCTTCTGTATAAAAGAATAATTTCAGGTACTTACATATTCGATGCACAGACACTGAATTTAATTAACTATTTAATAAAATAAGTTATTTGAAAACTACTTCTATTTGAGAAGCGTGAGAATTATAACTTGCTTCTATTTGAGAAGCTGAAGATAAGGTTTGACTTACGTGCTTCTATTTGAGAAGGCAAAAACGAAGTGTTGTTAAGGGTAGTTGGGTTTAAATATTTTGAATCTTAAGAACTGACAGGCGCAGAAGATACAATGCAGCAGAAAGAAGGCGTGTCATGCTGATTGAATGTCTTAAAATTAGTGAGATATATTAGTGAGAATAACAATCATTATTAAAATTATTATAGAAGGACAAACTATTGTAGAAAATATAATTAATTTTCTACACCTAACAACACACAAGAAATATCAAAAAACTGCATCTATAAAATATCCTGTGAATGCAACAATTTCTACGTGAGAGAAACCGCAAGACCTCCAAGTGTCAGGATAAACGAGCATGAAACATAGATCAAGAACAAAGTATTCGATAAATCCCATATATGCAAAGAGCCTGGGACAACGAGCACAAATTCCTCCTTATTAAAGGCTGTTTGCAGCTCTCATTCTACTTAATGATAGTGTAGCAAACCTATCAGCAGAATGTAGCAGGATTTGGTTGCCAATACTAAAAGAAGAAGTCAATAATAAGAACATACGAATAATAGCGGATTACTAGGAAGTCGTGACACATACCATCTACAATTTAAACCCCGTACACAAGCATATAACATACGTTAACACACTTTATACAAACATATAATACAAAAAATACACAAAACAGTCAGAATTTGATATTCCGAGGGTAAAAACATCACCCTTAGATTTTTTTCAACCACAAGAATGCAGTTGCCTACAAGATCGAGGCCAAGTAAGTCAACAGTCAATTTTTTGAAAAACATAACCTACAAACAACAACTTATTGGTTATATTATATTTTCGCAGAATTTCTAAAATAGTTTTTTTTGAAAACGATTTCCGGAGTGGATTTTATACTTCTATAATTGGCACAAGTTTGAATATGTTTAAGTTTAAGGACGTTGGCAATAATTATGCTGTTTAGAAGTTGCGACTACTTCGTGTGTTTTTAAGAAACTAATTTAATTTCAGTTCCCACATAACAGTCTCCTTAATATAATATTATTAATAATTTATGTACAATAAAATTTTAATGATCACAGTTAAGTTTTATATAATTTATCATACAAAAAAAAATAATTAAGAACTTTCATAAATAAAAAAACTTCAAATCCTTCAGATTTGAGAAACTGATAAGATGTCTTTAGAAATAACACATTAGGAATAATGAACAAAAAACATTAATACAGATTATAACACTAAAACGAAGAACAAGACTATTTTGATGCTCCACATATATTATCCTCATTATTATGTCCTAATATCCTATATCCTAATTGCATTCAAAGACGTTTTACCGGTGTATGTCGCCATTTAATTATCACAGGAGCCAGTATTATCCCGACCCCTAGCCAGAAAACAAAAGTTTAACGTAGTAGTATACAATCCAAATGGATCTGTGGCTTAAGCTAGAATACGTAGGTGTCGACCTATGGATAAGCAATAGGGCCAGGGATGAGACCTTGCGTCTCCCTGTTACTCATTCAATTGATCCCCACTGGAGCGGGATGCGACCCCGCACGTAGATAGATAAATTACATAAAGTTCTTTTTGTATTTACATTTTGAATTCACTCCTGGAATATGAAAATATGAAGCTAGGAATTGGTCCACAACAAAACAACTGCATTTATAGATAAATGTGTCCTTGAATGAAATATCCGTACTTTGGAAAAAATTAAAAAATTACCTCATGTTCATATAGTTAATAAGTTTTATAGCCATTACTGTAAACATTATCTACTTAGTAGTTAAAAGGTAATAAATGAATGTTGAATATACAATGACTAATTACTTCGCTACGTATATTTATGCAATTAATTACCAGTTTTTTGAAACTAAAAGCTAATTTTCGTAACTCATTTGATACGTTAATTTGTTATTAACATAAATCATGTACGTAAGTTGCCAAAATGATATTGTGTAAAAGATCTTGTTTTGATTTCGAACAGCACAATTCCAAGGCTATCCTGGTTATCGATGTTAAAACACCGTCGTGAATTTACAACTTTATGTCAATTTATTGAAAATAATTTTGGAATGATGAAGAGGTTGCTGGTGTGAGCACATATTCATAAATGTTAGGGAAATAAGTCTTACTCACAATACGTTATAGGTTTTATTAAAGTTGGTAAAATAGAATGGGCTACCGGTTTCGTTGGTTAAAAACTTTTACAGCATCTTAAGGCTCTCAAGAAACTAAGGGTAAAATACGTGGTGTATATTAACAAATGTGTATATGGCAAAACAAACAACCAATTATTTGAGTAGTACAGAGTACTTAATCAATAATCAGTCAATCAGGACGAGTAGATAAAATAAAATAGAATCGAAATATGTGTGCTTTAAATTTATATTAGATATTAAGATTCCATAGATCAACTTCACTCTGATTTTAACTGTATGAGCCATTTTTAATAAAACAAAATAATATAATATATATTAATGAAAATACTTACGTATTAGTACAATTCTAATTTTACATGATATTTATGAGTATCTCCTACACCTGCCCTAAACTAGTAATTACACCATCGTACACACACTCCATAACATACTCCCCAGGAACTCCTTGTTGTTCTCCCATCACAGAACCTCTCGTGGTATTCTTAGATACAGGCAAATGTTTATCTTCTTCTATTGGCTATCCGTTATCGAATGTGGACAATCGTTCTGGCAATGATAATTTTATTTGTTGCTGCTCGTTCTAGCATTTTCCCATTGATGGTAAATCGTATTTCCAATTCTTGCTTTGCTAATTATCATGACTTGTGTTTTTTTCTTTGTGTTAACTTCTACGTCATATATCTATATATTAATTTCAGCTACTTTGGTCATTAAAAGTTGTAATCCTTGAGCAGTAAGAACCTCGCAGAATTTTCACTTCCTCTGCTTTTTATTTTTTCATTTCCTCTTCATATTATTTTTTGATCTTCTTGTAATCACAAAATGTGACGTGTTATGTTTGTAATCGAGACTTCGATTATACAGTGTGACAAGTGGCAATAGGACGATTTTGAACTAAGTGGTACACAAGAAATTTGCAAGAAAATACTATTTTATTAACATCAAAATGAAGCTTATTATGCCATTTACAATCTAATTAAGTATGAAAAATAATGTCATCAAGATGGTGACCATCACGTTGGATGTAGTTTTAGATCGTCTTTACGAAATCCTCTAACGCTCTAACATCGCTCGATCAATAGTCAGGATTTCCTGGTGAACTGCGATCAACTCGATCAAATTACGAGGCTTGCTAGCATATACTCTTTAAATGCAACCATAGAAAAAAATCACAAATTGACAGGTCTGGAGACCTTGGAGGTCACGGCAAATCTCCGAAACGTGAAATTAGTTGTCCTGGGAACAGGTTGCGGAGAATATTCATTGAAGCATATGCAGTATGTGCCTTGGCACCATCCTGCTGAAACTACACATTCATTGGGTTTATCCCTTTTCTGCATAGTTCTGGAACCAAAAAATTTTGGATCATGTCAATGTAGAGAATAGAATGGCCAGCCTCTTCGAAAAATATGGCACAATAATGCCAGTCGGGCCAATGGACCAATGGCACCAAATGGCACACCACACTGTGACTTTTTGAGAATGTAAAGGACCTCATGGAGATTTCGTGGGTTTTCAGGAGCCTAGTACATGTAATTCTGTTTATTAACGGTTCCGTCCAAATTGAAATGAGCTTCGTCGCTTATTAGAAGATGCTGACCTAAGTTATCCTCCAAAAAAACTTGCATTCTCGTAGCGAAATCCTCAAGTTGTTCAACATCTCTTTCCATTAATTTTTGGACAGTCTGCAATTTGTAGGGGTGAAATTTTAGGTCCTTATTCAACATTTTTCTAAACGATTCCCGATTAATATTTACTCGTACTAATGTAGGGCCTCTGACGGCGGCATCTCTCACTCGCTGTATGTTTACAGGAGTTTTTACTGTTCTATTCGGACCTTGTTGCTTTTTTTCATGACACTGCCTGTTGTTCTAAAATTCTTTATCCATCTTAAGATTGTGTTGCGAGATGGAACCTCTCCCCGCCTACCAATATTAAAGTGAAAAAGTGCGAAAAAGCCGCTGCGTAGCACTGATTCTTGATTTCGGATAAACGTATCGTATACAAACGTGCTATATTCTACCGTCCACTGCTCCATGTTTACTGAAATGGTACACTACTACAAGGTAGTAACACCGCGCTTGTCCCACTCTCATCCCTTCAAGCTTCGAACTATGCATTCTAAAAACATCCGGCACCTGATTGTCACCCAGTATTATTTTTATTTTCTTCAACTCCTAGTTGTTTTTTACATCAAGTAAAGCTTTACTGAACCTATCCATGATTTGAGTTCTGACCTCTGAATCATTGATTTTTGTTCTATGGTAAATAGTTGTATTTTGTTTTGTTTTCAGCTTCTTCCATTGTACTCTAAATTATGCTGTTAACAAATTGTGATCCGGATTTATATTCGCTCCTGAATAAGTTTGGCTGTTTAACAGTTTTTTTTTATCTTTTATTTACCATTATATAATCAATTTGATTTCGTAGGATAGTATCATCTCTACCTGCTTTTGGTGATTTCCAGGTTATAAATAACAGGAAGTAATTCGAAAAATGTGTTCGTTATAGCCAAATCGTTTTCTCCTGCTAATGTACAGAATTTTTCGCCGCTCGCATTTCTTTCTGCAAGATCATGGGGTTTGATATGGTTCTAATTACGGCCCTGTGCGTTAGAAAAACTCGTGCAGCCTCTGATAAAAAGCAGGCCTTCTAGTATTTTTGGTTATCGCGTGGATTGATGGATATTTCGATAACATTTCATTCGCATTATATTAGCCCGCCGAGGCTGCCTTAGATTAGATTAGTATTGCTTATTTTACGTATTAGTGCGAATTGTTATGTAAGCAATAATTATTAACGTAATTAATCATTGTGATATTTGTAATTAAGTAAGTTTTTGAGTTAAATGGAGTTAGTTAAACCACGTTGTGCTACACTTAATCTCTGAACCCACAGGGAAACATAACAATATGAAAAATATGAGTTAATTCCATGAATTCCAATAATAAACATTTCTCCTCTTTTAGATAAAGGCGATCCTGAAAATTGGAAATCCCCCGGCATCCGAGCCAAAGCAGTTTTTGACTTCATAGCCACGGCTCCGAATGAATTGACTGTACAAACGAACGATATGGTCCTACTGGCCCCAACTTATATCCAAGAAGAGATGAATCTCAAAAATTCCGGATGGGCCTTTGCCGTATGTAAAGCCAAGTCGGGCTTAGTACCACTTAATTACCTTGTGATAAGCAAGAATAGACCTATTTTACATACGAAAACCGAAGATCCTCCTATACCAAGGGTATTTCCTAAAACCCATCAAAAGAGGGTTAGTTTCGGAGAAAACCAGGTAAATTAGCTAATGTCATTTATATTAATTTAATTATTAGAGTTAATTTATATACACTGCTCGTCAGTGAAAATAGACTTACTAAAAACAGGATAATTACAACGTTTACAGCAGTCTACAAGGCGATAAGAAAATTTGTGTACTCTAGGGAATCATATAAGTCCCAGAACTCATTGTTTACTTATCGAAAAGTGATCATTTTTAAATATTATATTTAGAGAGTATTTAAAATCTTAGATTTTAACATCGTTCAAACAGTCATTCAACTGGATGTGACGAGAAAATTTAATATTGCCGTCTGACTGGATCTGAAGGAAAAAGAGGACCAGGGAGACGATGTACGTCCTGGTTAAAAAATGTCGGTATCCGCTTCAAAGGAAAAACAAACAGCTAGGGAAAGTTAGGTTTCCCATTATTTGCGCATTGCAGCGACTAATTTCGTTATTACAACTTCGTTTAGGCTTTCACCTCTTCGAGAAAGGGCTGTTCCCATTTTTTTCTTGTGGAAATAGAGATAGGGGCGCGAGTGTTAGGAAGAACTATGAGGATAGTAAATGGTCAGTACAGTATGCTTACTGGCCGCCGTAGACTCAGGCGGCATCTACTTATAATGGCGGATGACCCAAGATTCAGTCTATGTGAAGGAATCCTCCTCACATGTCCTCTGGAAATGCCCTTCATTGGCTTATCAGAGGTGGTAGATCCTGGGTTCGGCCTTTATGTAACCGAGCTAAACGAAGGAGTTACCCCTAAAGGGACTTATGGCTTTTTGTGAAATGGGCCCTGTCCCGATCTAACTTGACCTTGCCCATTAGAATAGGCACGTGATGGTTAAACAGTTTCTCATAGAAGGTATCCTTTACATACTACCAAATATTCAAGTTATTGGGAACGGCTCTTCGATTCAGCTTTTTGGCTATGCAGTTTGGTACCTGTAATGTTTGTGGAGGGTTGCATCTAGGGTCTCAAAATACTCATAAGGAAGTTCGGAGCTTAGCTGGCGAGAATGGATTTTTGGTACTAGTGAGTACTTGCCCTCAACCGTCGCAGGGCATTTTTAGAACATTTTTTGTTCGATGTTTGACCATTCGATGGTGCGTAGGACATCTGTTCATTATCCTCCCCAAGTTTTTCCTTTCAGTTGCCTTAAGGATTTTACTCTGGCGTTTGTTTGGCACCGCGTAAAGTTGAGCCCTACTCCCGATAATAAGTCTTATATACGTTTTTTACGTATGGAAGAGAGTCGGGTGGTGTGTATCCCTAGTGCTCCTTGGAGTTTGGCTATTCTTCTTACCCTGTTTAGGGCATTATAGGGCGTCGTAGAAAATTCGGCGCTCAGTAAGATACTGATGATTTGTGGGCCTTTCTCTGAGCCTTTCTCCTTAGATTACTATTTGGTTTTCATCCTGGGAAAGATCCGGGATGAATTACGGTATCTGAAGAATACTGTGTTTTTGTTGAGGTTTAGCGTGACTTTCCATTTATTGCACCATCACACTACTGAGTCAAAGTGCTTGAAAGGAAGTCCTGCATAGAACAGAGCAGTGTCATGAGCATATATGAATATTTTGTCGGGGAATATTAAGCCCTGTGGAACTCTTGCTTGGAGACTCTCACGGAAATAGTCTTGCAGACAGTTAATTATTCAGTGATTTGACGAGAATTATCTGATTAGAGAGGTAGAAATTTATGATTCACAGAAACCTCTAGTCGAGAACCTTCTGGAAATCGAGGAAGATGCCGATTGCTAGTCTGTGATGTTCGTTGATGGATTGTGAGATGAAAGTAGCTGCTTTAATCAATGCTTTATGTGAGGAGCGACCAGCTCTGAATCCAAATTGGAAATTATATGTAAACTCAGATAATGCACTAGACTATAGCCCAATAGACTTTGATAGTCAAGGTGTGGGGTCGTTACAGTTTATTGATTTAAATTGTTATAATTATATAACAAATTAATGTTGCACTCACATTAGTGCCAAGAGAAGTGAAAACTTTTATGGATAGTCCTAAAAGAAATTGTAACTTTAGTGACCTACAACTTTCTGATATAAAAAAAATGGAAGACGCAGGTAAAAGTTCGTCCAAACCACAGTCCACAACTCAGAAGAGGATCTATTAATCCCAAATTAAATAAGTTACTTCCTTGTATCAAGAGATACGTATTTACCAAGTTTTAGTACTCTTCTTTCAGACTAAAACTTTTCCTTGCAGAAAAGAAAAGGCATAAGAATTTGAGAAAAAAAAGACCTATTATCCAAATTAAAAAAAAAACCATGTATTAAGTTCAAAGACATTCTTCTTTTCCTTCGAGAATAAGAATGCACAAAACTAAGGGAAGAATGAGATATGTTGACAACAAATTCAATAGTATTCTTCCTCACAGAGATATCGCATAGAGAAATTTATTAAGCGACTTATAAAATCAAACGTGAGGTCCGACAGGGATGTATACTATCATACCTGCTGTTGAACATATACTCTTTCAAGAAGCAGTAGAGGATGCTGAAGCCGGAATTCAAATTAACGTAGAATGTATTAATAACATCAGATACGCAAATGACACGGTGGTATTCGCTGACAGTTGTGGAGCTCTCCAGGAGTTAATGAAAAGAATCACAGAAATAAGTCAGAGATACTGGAAGGAAAAGTACAGGGCAAAAGATCAGTAGGAAGATGCCAGAACTCGTGGCTGAAAGACCTGAGATGGTTCGACCGCTCATCCGCAGAAATATTTCGCGCAGCAGTTTCCAAAACTACAATTGCCACTTGGATCTTGCCGATAATTAAGCACTTCTTTTTCTTTTCTCGTGCGCTGTAGGACCTCTACGTTGGTAACATGGTCCACATACGATATTTTTAGTATCCTCCTGTAGACCTACCATCCTTTATTTTATTATTATTTTGTATTTACCTTCCCTAACTTGTTTGATGTACCGTTTGTTGACTACTGAACTTAAATCTCTAAAACTTCATCGGTTTGATTTTCGATCGATTTTAAATAAAAAAAGTTCTCTTATCAGTTTTTTTATTTACAGATATTCGAAAACGTAGACTTGGATGACTACGTATTGAAAAAAGAAACCGAACCAAGTCAGTCTAGTCAAGAGACAGTGAAGCCGGAACCAGTTGAAACGGAAAATTTAAATACAGAAGACAAAGAGAAGACTTAATTCAAGAACTGATAGCAATTTGGGTATTACTTACGTTTTTATAATATTTTATACGCAAATAATGGTAATGGTGTCCGGATTCGCCTTAATATTTAATATACCTCCCCCTTAGTTAGATTTATGCCAATTTATAAATTAATATTACTTAAAATGTTAATTATTAAATAGCATACAATGCCAAGTTTTTAATAAATATTATTGTAATGCGTATAGTTAATCTAACGAAGTATATTTAGTGGGAAGACTAAATGAGCTTTTACTTAAATAAAGAGATTCTAGTTATACAACCAACTTTATATAAAATTATCTTTTTTTGAATAAGCTATAAAATAATATTACAATAGTTCTTTGTAAATTGCTCTAATTAAAAAGTGAACACGACTAAAACATTTCTCAAAAATAACCGAATCCTTCTGACTGCGCCAATTAGGTTAGATAAGAGTTTTGTCATACGAAACTTGCATTTTTATATAAAATTTCAATTACATTCATATGTACATTTCCTGTTATTTTTCTTTCTTTCGTGAATATACTTACAAAACACGTACCAAAGGTAATTTTCTATAAAGATAAGTATTAATCGCACATTTTATGTATCCAGTGAATCATTCATTATACGTGAAGGCATCACTGTCTTATACGATATACTTGGTACAATATTTTTTTGCAGAATCATTTAAAAGCATATTTATCAAACGATCTCTGAACGTAGTGATGAGATTGTATATATAAGCAATTCTAAACAAATATTAAGTTAAGGAACTGAACGTAATATTATGTTTATCAAAGGCAGTTTAATTTTGTTCATATTTATTAATACGAATCAAATATTATAGATCAAGAAATAACTACAAGAAGGTAATGTTGTATATAAATCACAGTAATCTACCTACTCCTGATTGATCGTTTTTAATCTTCCAGGCATATCATATCTAATCTAAGATAGTTTGTATCTACAGAATAATTACTACCTTTTATTTTATTTTGAATGGTCGTATTTTAATATATCTAGATCGTTCTTACATGTGTTTTTATGTTTTTTTAGACTTTGGATCGGTATAAAGATGCTGTGAATCAATCTCGCTTTAATCGTAAAGCGCCGATTTTGCCAATCATTTTCTGATCTAGTTTTCTTTAGGTGAGCCCACTAGTTACTATTTTATATTTACCCTCGCTCTAGAAAGTTATAACTGAGTATATCTGAGTATTCTCTTAAGGTTGAGTTTACCGAAAGTACAAGCTGAATATAGCCGCAAATATCAACCATGAAATAAAATATTTCGGTTTGGCAGTGTTGAGAAAGCTTTTAAAAAGGACATTTTAATTATACTATTTTATGAATTCTGTAATTTTTAATTTATATGAAACAATAACGAGTAAATATGTGTCTCTTTGGAGATTAATTGCAAACATATCTGTTGCAATCTGGCAACTGCTGATTTGACGATTGCCAAATCTATCTCCTAATCTATCAAAGGGTAATTGCCAAAAAAAATTTCTAATAATTAACTGCAATTAATCTCCAAAGAAATAAATATTTACTCATTCTTGTTTTATATAAATCAAAAATTGCAGAATTCATAACATAATATAATCAAAATGTACTTTTCTAAAGCTTTATCTCTTTATATTTAAAGCATACAGCATATACATTATGAAAACATGCCAACACTGCTAAACCGAAATTTTTTGTTCCATGTTTGACATTTGCGGCTATAATCAGCTTATACTTTCGGTAAACTCAACCCCTAATCAATAATTATGTACTATGAAACATTTTAAGTTAAACAGCTCTTTCACGTCTAGAAAACGCTCAATAGTTGATTCTTACTAAATTGTTTTTCATCTTATGAATTACGGAATTTTAAATGAGAATGATAATATGAACAGATTGCTATACTCTTTTTTAGTTTTGTTATATGACATGCCGACCCTATTTATGTCCCATATATTTCTTCTTTACAATTCTTTTTCGATTTCATTGGTATGTATATATTTTGATGGCTTTCTACAATATCAATAAAATTTACAGAATAGGATTCATGAATAATGTCAAAATATTCAAAGAAATAGAAAATGGAGTCGATTGCGCAGAAGCAAGTGTGATGTAACTAACTTGTTAGGATATTCGGATCAGAGTGTAGAAATACCTTTTTACCGTTTTCTTTAAAGATAAACAACACATTTTTAAAGAATACGTTTTATTTTCGTTTCACCTCCATTCTAATATACACAAATTATTGAGTTAAGTTAGACCACCTGACTGATTCAGCAAATATATTCGTCCTCATCGAACGCAATGTTCAATTTATATCTATTACTGGATCAGAGTCTTGAATGTGTTGTTTTGCTGAGGTTTGATTATGTAAGTTGTGTTCTTTTGTAGTGTGGATTAACAAACAAATCTAAGAGAAATATTTAAAATTCATTGCTCCCGATAAGGGAGAGGCTTGTGTGCATACTTCACACAAGATTCATGAAGAATTGCGCGACCCAAAAACCCTGTTGAAAAAAAAAATTACTCATAAGGTACAGTCGACTTAAAAACACATGAAAAACATTAAGAGTGATCGTAATAGCAACATTCATGCTTTGAATAAGAGGAAAAAACTCTATTTTCGTACATATACATATTATATTTTTCCATTATGATTTTCCAAATGATAGGTTAAGTGGGATTAGGTATTAATACTCTGCTATATAGATATCATATATTTAAATATATTGTAACTGTTCCTTGTCTTAATATTTGATTCTCAAGAAATTCATTTTACAGTTTATTTTGTATTAATATTTGTATTTAAATAATTACATCACAAATAAACGCATTTCTCATGTCTGGTACATTTTCGCTATAAAAGTAATCACGTGCGCAATTTTTTTCAACCCAGTATGGTTTTTTACTGTTTATACGTTTTTTATTCATTTTGTTTCTATTTGTATAAAAAGACCTCGGTCTTAGTTTCGATGTTAGAGTTAATTGTATTATGTAGTGTACATTTTTTACTGTTTTTCAGAAAGGGTTGACTTTTAAATACATCGATTGTTATTTTAATGTGTTTTATTTTTTAATTAAATAAATATACCTATTGTCAAATATAGGAGGAATTATTACCTACATTTATTTGAAATATTCCCCGCTAAGCGTCTGTCTTCCCACCGCAAACTATAATAGAAAGCCACAGTTAGAATGCAGTGCAGGTAAGATAGGCATCTATTTCTAACGGAAGAACGGCCGACCACGTTGCCGGTTTGCCCCGAGCGGGACCGGATCTTAGGGTGCGTTCATTAAATAATGAAGAGACCAATGATTCATTCTCCTCCTATCAAGTTGGAAGACGGCAACTGGGCTAGAAGTAACGAACAGAAAATAGAACGATTCGCAGATCATTTAGAAAGCACGTTCAAACTCAACGACAATGATCGGGAAGAATCATTCCAAACAGAAGAAAGAATAACATTGACATCATTTAGAGAAGTATCAACAGAGATAAAAGAGAATATAAATCCTAAGAAAGCTCCAAGATATGATCTCATAACAGGAGAACTATTAAAAAATATAGCAAGAAAAGCCAAGTTAAGCTGACACACCTAATTAATGCTGCTTTTAGATTGAGATATATTCCCAGACTCTGGACAGTAGCCGAAGTCATTATGATCACCAAACCAGGTAAACCTCCTAATGAAGTGACATCCTATCGACCAATATATTTTATATAATATAAAATAGAAAGAAAAAATCTTATACCAAATCATCAATTTGGTTTCAGAAATAAACATTCCACTATAGATCAAGTTCACAGAATAACGAATATAATAAAAAAAACATTGGAAGAAAAGAAAGTCTGCTCTACAATCTTGTTCTACGTAGCACAGGCGTTTGATAAAGTCTGGCATGAGGATTTAAACTATAAACTAAGAACGTTCATGCCTAAACTGTATTCAGAAATCTTAGATTCATACATAGCGAATAGATATTTCAGAGTAAAACAATAAGTATACACCGACTTAAGGGAGATCAATGCTGGCGTGCCACAAAGGAGTGTATTAGGAACAAAACACTATTACCACCTTCGCGGATGATACAGCCATACTAGCGATAGGGAACACTACTAATAATATAAATAATATATTTATTTACTACTTATAAAAAGTAGTAATCTGGAATGATTGATAGGATTTATCTGTATTTAAAAAGAAATTCATTATTGTGAGATTGGTATCTAAAAAAAGCATCTCGAAAGAATAGAATAAATTAATAACCACTTAAGTTTCAGCTCATTTTGTTTGTTTAAAAGGCAAAAAAAATTATAAATTATTTTGTAAGTATTATTCTAAATTTAATAACAATATCGTTGGGTTTTTTTTCTTTTATGTGTTCTCTCTCTCTCTATCTTCATACAATTATCTTAGTTGCAAGGTATTTCATATAGTAAAAATTATTAAAAGGCACGTCAGAAAGCAAAACTAAGACTGGATAAATAATATAGATTGGATTAGATTTAAAACAGTTTCCTTGTCTAAGGTTTACACTTTACACCTTCATTTTTACATTGTAATCCTGTAAAATCGCAGTTCGCAGTGTGGTACGGATTTGCTAATTGTCAAAAATTTTGCATGTATCAAAAAATAAAATAAAAAATATTAAACGCGTCAAAAATGTCTGGAATGCATTTAAATGACGCGCAAAAAACAAGAGAAATTGCCAAACTCAAAGAAAGTTAGTTAGCTTACTAAGGCAAGTTTCTGCAGATTTGAATGTGAGCCATATGTGCATATGCAAAATCAAACAAACAAGGGATCATTTTCACTCTATTGCACAGTTGGATGGTTCAAGAGGGCAGAAGATCTTCACAGGGCAAGAATATGAGGTGTTAGTAGATTATCTGGGAGAAGCTTCTGTTGCCACAGCCCGAAAAACTAGCAAAGAGATAACATTTCTGGGCAGCTTTCGCACTACACATAGAAGGATTAAAGCAAGTAAATTGATAAATCGTTTAACTGCAAGTAAACATTTTTTGACTGAGGATCACAAGAGATGAGTTGCATTTTGTAATGAATTCATAAACTGTGAAGACAACTCCAGCTCATTATTACTTACCATACTCTATTTCCATACCTTACTTTTAATTATTATATTTTGGATATCAATTTTAACTTTTTTCCTGATTTTTTGTTTTTTCCAAAATGTGTTATGTTCGCTTGGATCTCTTTGATTTATCTATATCATCATTGATACACTAAAGCATTCTGAAGCAAAATTACCTTGGTATCATCACTTTATGAATTGAACTTTTTCTGGGGACATGTAAATACACATAAGCTTTGCAAATAAATAAACAGCTTAACATAAAGAATTACCATAGGATTAAAGTTAGAAAGAACCCAAACCTGAACTTCCTTGAAGAAAGAAGTGTGATGACTGATGTCTGCTTTATTTTTAACCTAGTTAATGGCATCACTAATTGTTGACAAATAGCTCTTAGTAAAAATTTCACATTCACTTACTGAATGTTGGTTTATAAATGTGATGTGTTTTTATATCTTAAAAAAATAAAATGGCCTTTACTTTTATAGTATTTTAAAACTTATAGGTTTATGATATTTATTTTTGGATAATGAAATTATAAAATGATAGTTCTTCTTTTAGAAATATTTTTGATAACAAACAAAACTTAGAAATATAGTTTTAACAAGAAATTGTTTATCTACATGATATTTTTACACTGAGCCACACTATCACAAGTAAAAGTATTGAAAATATTTTTAGGATTGTTTGGGAAAATATGTTTTAGGAATTTCTTTTTTATTTATACAACCAACAGTGTTCTACATTAAATATAGAAAACAAGTGGCACATACAATTTCCATGGCATTAAGGTACTAAGACTCTTATTAATTGGCTATATTTTTATTTATTTAATTCTCAATTCAGTCAGATGAACAACCATAGCTGTTTTCATCAAATTCTTAACATTACTGCTATCACTATTTATTTATTTGATGACTAATGGTGCTTTTGTTAATAGTTATTTGTTTTAAAATAAATTTGTTTTTAAAAAAGTTTTTTTTAACTAAGTATGGCATTTATAACATTGAAAGGGTAAAAAACTTGTGATTTCTAATTACATCTGATAACAATGTTGCGGAAGAAGTGAATATTTATTGCTGATAAATATTTCCATCTCTTGATTAGCCAACTAAAATCAGATAAGGTCACAAGAAAAACAAAATGCCAAATATAAATAAAACCATAATAAGACTGGTCACCTGGACACTCTCTGGAAGTGGGTAAAGATTATTAGCCACCTTTGGAAGAAAAATCTTATGACGCATATACAAAGACTCAAAAGAAAATAGAATTTGGCGAAAAAAAATACAACTTTGAACTATAGAAAATATACCAGGATCCTGATATCATACCATTCATTAAAACAGGATGGCTGGAAGGGATGAAAGAGAGTGAAATACCAAACAAAATGAGCAGTGCCAGTAGGAAAAGAAAAAGACAAATAACAAAGCTGAGATACATAGAACAAATAGAAAATGATTTAACAATCTTGAAGAAAAAAAAAAGAAGAAACCAATCAGAACGGAGAGGAATCCTAGAACAAGCCAAGACCCAAAAAGGGTTGTTGAGCCAGTGATGATAATAATGATGATGGTGTTTATCATTTGTTTATGCATTTATAACAACAGTTTACTCAAACTATACTATTACTATTAGAAAGTATATTAAAGGTCACAAAAATGTTTTTAAAGGTTTGGCTGTATGTGCATATAGAAGACAACAATATTTTATGAAATATAATTATATGGGATTAATTAGCTTATAGTTCTACTTTTAATTATGGCAATAACAGTACAAAATGTATTTAAACTAATTTGTGCTTCTCTCACTTTGCTTTCAAATATTTTGACCTACATATATATTATCAAGAAAATACTAAGCCAAGCAACTATATTGCTATATTTTACTCAGCATACTTTTCAAAATTCAAAAACTGATAAAATAAATATATATTTATATAAATACTACTATGTAAACAATGGCCTATTACCCGGAGTCAAAAGTGGAAATTAATATAGGAAAAAACCGTAACTCATTGGGAGTTGGAGAAAAACTCCAGTTTTAATAACACCAAAGTATTTACATTAAATAATATGGGCATAAAAGAAGGAAATAAATTTATTATTATAATGCACTATTTTACTCAAAGTTCTATGACAAAATTAAATTTATACGGGAGCCTTGTGTACTAAGTTAAACCAGTGTCCACATTCACATCTCTTAGGCTCCCCCTTGTGCAGCCACATCCAATTTATACTTGTAGACTCCTCTTCACATACACAGCCTACTAGACGGGCATCAAAGGCTGATGGAATTTCGTTAGGTTGGGCTTTGGAGCCTGGACCTCTTTTGATTACTTTAATGTCGAAGGGATTATCATTTCCTGCTACTTTTGCTAACAGTTCGCGTTTTTCTAATCCAGTAGCATGTTCTAGAGGGTCTCCCATTGTAACTAAAATAGAAAAGAGGTTAGGTTACCTCATTCTTTTAATATCAGCATTTTATAATTATTCTCCAAAACATATCAAGTATGATTAGGATATTGAAAATTATGTATCCTGAAGTATTATTTACAAACCCTTTAAACATTTTCACTTGGTTTTTCCGATAATTACGTAATGTCAATCTGAGATGAAGGGTCGGGCAAGATCAATTTCGACGGCAAAGAATTTTGAATGATACTCACCTTTAGAGGCCATTCTGTAGCTTGTTGATAGGACATGATTTCTTGCTGTAGATGTAACGATTCTTCTACACAGTGAAGCCATTTTTGGCTCTTAATAACAGGAATAATATACGCCAAAGTAACTTTTCGTTTCGATCTTAGCTTCGAGGTGTTAACACCAGATTGCACTAGTGTCAACGTCAAAAGGGTTTCTATTTTAGGCATATTTAGGTAAAAGGTGTCATGACGTAAAACAATTTTTTAATTTTTTTAAAATCATATAACTTAACGTCAATCTGAATTCTGATCTAAAAACTAATTTAAGATTCAGCTGAGCAAATAATTTATTATTAATGATACAAGAAAAAATCACTCTAATTTGTTTATGATAACGAACGAATTAGTATTATGTTACACAAATATCTTTATTAATAATGAAAAATATTATTATTTTGTTTAGTTAGAAAAAGTGCTAAGTAGCAGAATTTGGTCACAACTTCAGCTATGAAAGTCGTGAAGTTGTCCAATGGCTTAAAATAATAAGCATGAAATTCAAATAAGAATACCCTGAAACACTCTTATGTAGATACTATTAAACATCTGATTATAAAAAGATTAATATCGCTGAAAAGGTACGCCCAAGAGCTGGTGTTGAGTTGAAACTAGCTGTACTTATTAGCTTTTTCTGAACAGAAAGACTTGTCGAACTAGCAATGCAGGACATATTCCATAAGGTTGTGGTACTAAAATTTACCAATAAAGAAGTCACTCACCCATGAACGCTTATAATAAATATAGGGTCGCCATAAAATAAAAAAAGGGTTCTATGCTCTATAAGAGATTTACTGTAATTCACATATTGTACTGATGTCTACTTGTTGCTAGCTTCATCTGTTAATACAAGTATACTGACTTACTATCTCCACATAAGTTATCAACTCCCTAATTTCATTTTTTACTCTTTTTATAATCATCCTTGCTATGACGATATCAGTCAGCTTTGTTGTACATGTGTAAGCAAGGCCACACTTGGTTTATTTGCAAGTCAGGTATTTTGTTAAACTTGACACTATGTGTGCCCTATTCTGATCAAGACAATAATTTAATGTAAATTATTACTATTATTTATGAATTCCAATATATTAGGAATATCACATGCTTACCATAGACAAATTATGATGAAAAATCCATGGCATTTTTTATATTACATATATAAGTGTGCTTAAAAAAAAACAAAAGTAAAATTATTTACATGGTTTTTTTTTTGATATTACATCAGGTAAAATTCACCATTTTATTTTTCCCAACAACTTAATGCAAGATAATATATCTTACAATGTATCTCAAAATAATTACCTTCTGTAATACATTGACTACATAACCATCAGTGAGACTTGTCATTGCAAACAAATAAGAGAATTTAAGACTATTCTATTGATTAAGTAAATATGCAAAGATTAAACTGACCATCTGTACAAATTATTGAATACTTCTTATCGCTCGGTATGTTTTGTACGGATTTGTAGAAGCCCAAGGAAGGTTTAAAGAAAATATGATGAAATTTACTACACCTCTATTTACCTTTCATGCAAATGACTAGAGTTCAATTTCTGACTTTTTGTTTTTAAAAATCCAATGTAATGAGATATAATTATGATTTAAATGATCAATAAATTCTATATTATATTTAACAAATTTTGAAAATTACTAAAATCATCAAACAAAATTTAAAGAAAAAAATTGAAAGATTTTTTTAAATTTTAAAGAACTTAGGTTATTTTTCACTGGGTAACAACCATGGAAGGCTAGCTGTTAGGCCATCTATTTATATAAATTAAACAAAGTTATCTCCAGCTATTCTGAATAGTCTTAACAACCTAATACCATAAATTATAAACATATTCATTGATAAATCACACTATTCCATTTGGATTATGGCATGGTGGATTTAATCAATATATTATCTCTTGTTGAACTAGCCTCGAATCTAGAGAAATCAATACATTCAACTAGTTGAAATGAAAGGTAGAATTTACAAAACAGTCATCAGACCAATAATGACATACAAGACCTGACACAGAGAGGACAAAAAGGATGTTAGAAACAGCAGAGATAAAAGCACTTAGAAAAATTGATGGTAAGACACTATGGAGCAGAGCTAGACAGATATATTAGATGCAAAGTGGAGAATATGAAGAACTGGGTAAAAAGTAGAAGAGTAGAATAGTTTGATCATATAAGTTGAATGACAACAAATAGAGTAGTAAAGACAGCAAGAGACGTTTCCCCAATAGGAAGACTATGAAAACGCTGGAATGCCAACTTACTGGAGACACATTGAAAAACAGACAGTCATGTCTATATAAAAAGAAGAACAAGTTAAACTAATTCTGAATTAGATCTGTTTTGAATCAAATTACATAGTAATGAAAAACAAAAGATTACAATTTTCAATTATTTATTAACTGTCCATTTACAAATAGGGTTCTGGAAATTCGAAGGTTACCTCTCTGCCAGTAAGCTTCTTGTAAACTGAAGCAAAAGTATCAACCTAAAACAAAATAAATAAATTAATACACAAAACGATTTTGAGTACAAATAAACAGGTTACAGATGGCGGCAAAGATTCAAAGCACATAGTTCTAATAAAATACATCAAAAGTATAATAAAAGAATCTAAATAAAATGTTAAGCTACTATTACCACCTAGAAGGCTAAAAAATGGCACATTTTCAACAATTTTTTGTATCCTGTCTTTTATATATGGCAATCAACCTTTTTTTTATAAATAATTAACTTTTAAACTTTTTTACAAATTTTTTTTCTTTTCTTTCCATTGTTCCTATATTTAAAAATGGCACCAAATATTTTTCAATCAAAAATTACTGCCCCATGACAGACAGTTAATCCCCGGAACGGCAAATCTGAAATTAAAATTCGAGAAGAGTTTTAAAACAAGAAGTGCCCTTATATGATAGTTTACCAGAAAAAATTAAAATTAAAAAAAAAAGGCAAAATGGCGGATATTTGAAGAATTGATCCTTTTTGACTTTTTTCAGTAACAAAAATTTTATTATTTTTTTTTGCTCAAACTGTGGTCAACTATCAGAGAAAACCTAAACAAACAAAATGCATTAAGGTTTATTAAAATCAACTAGATTTCTTGCTTGTTTAAGATTTTTTTTAAGAATTTTTAATGTTTCTGGTAAACTATCAAGTAAGGGTACTTCTTTTTTAAAACCCTTTTCGAATTTTATGTTTGGATTTACCATTTCAGAGATTAACTGTTTGCGATAGAGCAATAATTTTTGGACAAAATTTTTTTCTAAATACATGATCAATGAAATTTTTTTTGTAATCTTCAAAAGTTGTAGAATAACATAAAAGAATTTTAATTGCCATATATAATAAAGACACAAAAACAAATTGTTGAAAATATGCCATTTTTTAGCATTATAAACAGTAATACAAAAGTATTATATAGTAATACAAAAATATCAGATAATTCTCAACAATTAGCAGAGAGCAGTTCACACTATTTAGCCATTCTATTGTCACATTTGCATACAAAGATCAAGTACAATAAAAAAATTAAAACTGGCTGTTAGTTTATATTTTATATCAGATTTATAAATTTTCTCGAAATAGCAAGAATATTCATGAACATGCAGTGTTGCTGAATTTTCAATAACTGCTGAAATTTACTTAGAATCATACTTTCAATTATAATGATACAGATGTTATCTTTTTTCATATATTTCCATTTGGTAAGTAATTTCCAATTTACTGTAAGTTACCTACATTTGGCACAACTCTGCAATATAATCATCTAACAACATAAACTCTTACAATAAGTGAATGAGTGTGACACTTTCTAATATCCATAATTAAAAAATGTCCAATGAATCATGTATCATTCAAAGCACCTAAATATGTCCCTAATATTTGGTCTGTTCCTTCGTTTTCTAGTGTAGAACTTTCAAGTGCTTCTTCGAGAGTAGTATCAAACAAAAGTAATGATTGTGTCACTAAGCAAAGGAACATTATAGTGTAGTTAACCTTTGCAGTTGCAATTAAAGTGAGGTTATTTTACTACTTGTTTATCTGCAGATTTTTTTTGTTTTGTTTTCTTCTACTTTCGATTTTCCTTTTTTATTTAAATAAACTTTATTATAATTAGCTAAGTATCTTTTTTAAATTGTTTTATAAAAATGAGCGAAGAAATTATGATTGTAGTAAAAATAATAAACATTGGGAGGTACTAACAGCTTTAAATTTTTAAATTTAAATTAAACTGAAAAGAAAAAGATATTTTTTGTAAACAAACACATCTGACAGCTAAACAGTTGTCAAACTCCCTTGGATGATATTGCACTTGAGTATTGTAAGTAGTCACTCTCAGAAGCAAGTGTAGATTTATTTATACCAGTGTTAAAATTTTCAATGGAACAGAGTGGTGTACCACAACATCTTGCAAATGAATGACTTACTGTAGCACTTCTACACTTTTTTAGGGCAATAATTGGACGATTTTCACATTTGGTCCCATTGAAGATAGCTCTAATTGAGCTGTCAATTAAAGTTCATAGAACGAAATGTTGGCGCTTGACTGTGTTGCCATGTTTTTTTTTAATAAATCGGGAAATAGTATGTAATTTATAATAAAAATCCAATAGAACGTTAACAAACTAACAGTAAAAAAGAAATTCTTTCAAAGAATAATAAGAATAGTATTCAGGTACTTTCCACAGACATCTGGTGACCATCTGTAACAATCTGGCAACTGGTGGTTTGAGGATTGCCAAATCTATTAGCTTATTATCAAAGTCAAATGCCAAAAAAATGTAATAATTAACTGCAAGCAATATGAGAAGAAACGAGTATTTGTTCGTTCGTGTTGTATATAAAAAAAATTGCATAATTCATATAATAATATAACAAAAATGTATTTTTGAAAGCTTCTCTATTTGTAATTGAAGCCTACAACATATACATTATAAAGACATGACAACACAGTCAAACATCAAAAATTTGTTCTATGAACTTAAATTGACGGCTCATTATAGCTATCTTCAATGGGACCAAATGTGAAAATCGTCCCAATAATTAGTTTAATGCAATGAACATAACCAAACATATTTTGACATTGAATGTAAGCTTACTGTAAAACTTAGTTTTTTGTCATAACAATGATATACATTTCGCCAATATAGGTAAATTAACAAAAAGTTATAAAATTTGAAGCACTGCAGCTATTATTTAAATAATAAATTAAATATAAACTTAAAAGCTAATAGTTATTAAGGTGCATCAAAATGCACCTTGATAACAAGGAAATTTTTATACCATCTCAGTTATATTTAATGACATTAATTGCATTTACTTAACCACCTGCCACATTCACTAATAATATTCTCATCTTACTTGCATGTGTATATTGTAAAATGCACTATTTTAAACTAAAGGTGAAACAATACGAAGTCCAATTTTTATTGACCAAAATTTAAAAAATCCATCATTCTTACCTTATGTTCAATAGTAGTTTGTTGGTTTTTGTCCAAATGAACTTTAATGAGTTGTGATCCATCTAATCTTACACGAATCCTCTTGCCTACAATTTCTGCAGGGAATACAAGATCTTCTAAGATAGCATCATATACTGAAGTTAATGTACGAGACCTTGGTCTTTTTTGTTTGTTGGCAGCACGAGTTTTCCTCGTTGGTTTAGGTAAAATTTTTCGTTCACCTACAAATACTACGTGTTTGCCACTGAACTTCTTTTCCAATTCACGTACTAGCCTAGTTTGAATTTTTTGGAATTGTTTCAATTTTGGCATTGGAACGTAGATAATTACGCTCTAAAACAAATAAATATAAATTCCATCCCATATTTATATAAATATAATGTGCACATACCTTCTTATTATTTAATTCAATTTCTCTAGCTTTTGTAATATGCAATTCTCTAAGCTGAGCTTTTAAATCGGAGTTCATTTCCAGCTCAAGCAAAGATTGGGCAACTTGTGTTTCAAAGGCATCGGGCTCAGCCCCACCGGATTTGATAATTTTCGTAGCCATCTAAAAAAAGTGAAATTAATTATAACCTTCAGTCTCACAATTTTATAAGCGATTTAACATAAAGTATCACAAATAATTTAGCACTAAAAATTATTTAACACACATTTACAAAAGAACTTAAAAAAACTTTCACTGTTTACATCCCGAAAATTATTTTTCGTGCACATAAATCTGAAAATATCTCCCACTAATATAGCCCATCCAATATTTAACAGTTAAAATTTTAGTATTATAGACTTTTAGGATTATACCTAGCTAAAAATAATCGAATCACGAATTGTATTTTATATACAAAAACTTAAAATAATTTTAATAAGAGGAACGAAACGTGTACCTTGTCTACAAAATTTGAAAAGGAAGAAAAGTTAGGCACAAAACATTCTTCTTCTGAAACTTTGGTCTCTTACTATCTTACTAAAAGCCAGCTAAATTACCCATTTGTACACATTTTAGAAATGCCACTTGTCAATGTCATTAAATTGTCAAATAAACGTTTGGTTGACATTTAATTATATTTACATTGTTTTTATACAACAAATAAATAAATAACAATGCCTGATTGTAGCGAGAATTTTGAAAAAGAAATATCCGATGGAAAAAATGCCAGAAGTATAAAGTGTAAATACTGCAACTCTGTTATTTTAACCCCATTGTGTGCTTCTTTCTCATCTTTTGAGGTTAGAAAACTTCATTTAATTTCATCAAATTTAAAACTTTACTTATCTAGTGTTTCAGTTTCAGTTACCATTAATGAAACAAACTAAGAATAGCGAGGATAATCCAGAAAAAGAAACAGTTTCCCTTTTCTGGGCAGTGACTGACATGTTTACTTTTCAAAATGTTGGTTTTTCAAATACAGTGGGTACAACAAAATATCTAACATGTGCAGACTGTGAATTGGGTCCAATAGGATATCATGATTTGTCGAATAAAATGAGTTATGTTGCACTTACAAGAGTGTTACATAGTTAGGTGGAGCTATTTTTTAACATCAGCTATTTGAGCTACCATTTTCTTTTATTTTAGGAAGTTTTTATTGGGCATTATGAGTTAGTGTAACTTGGGGCTGTTATAGCCAAAGTGGTATAGGCCATGTTACTTTCATTTAGGAAAAAAAATGTAATTAAAAAAAACATACTATTAAAAAGCTTTACTTTATTGTTAAATAAGTAGGGTTGTTGTATATAAGTGTAAATTACTTTTCTTTTGTAAATATGGAAGTATATATTATCATTAACGCCTCCAATATTCATACATAAATAGTGGTCAAACTTCAAATTTTCCATGAATTTTATTATTCAGATATAAATCCATCTTAGTGCCACATACTGATTGAGATATAAATGCTATGAATTTCCTGTGACATAGTACCTTTATAAACTGATTTTAGAAGTAAATTTCAGAACACTGTCTCTTGTAGGTGTGACTAGCAAAAAGTACAAAATGATGTTTTCATATAGATGTTTCTTTCTAATTAAGAGTTAATTTTTAATACAGCACATCAAATAAATTTCTAGTGGTAAAATTGATTTTTCTCTCTGTATTTATTTCACTCTTTATCATCGTTATTTGAAATTTCCTCTGAAATTCTTATCTTCAGTTTCTGTCTTAATTATATCTTAATATGGAAGAAATAGTTAGAACAGTTATCATAAATTTGAGATTCCACATTTACTTTTTTCATTCTGAACTACTTTATTAAACCTATTGTAAAGTTCCAATTTGGTGAAGTGCATGTCTCTGTCTGTAGCATAAATAGCATAGTATGGCAAAAACTCTAGATATAATGAGTTTAATTATGTAAAAAAAAGTTCTCACTTATACCATTTGGCTTTCACAGCACCATTTCATAAATTGCCCAATAAACATACAAATGGTTACAACATACTAGAAATTAATTAATTATTGTTTTATTTTTTAATTAAAAATATCCAAATAACTTTCTGTGACACTAGTATAAGCGAGAAAGTGTAAATTACTTAGAATCATAATGTACTGACATGTATTCTTATATTGTAATGATATATCAGGTATATATTATTTTTAAACACAGTAAAATATGAGATATATAAGTTTTTGTATAGTGTGTAATCAATATCCAAAAGAGTAAACTGTACAAATGTTCCTAAACATTCTTTATTTTATTATAGCTTGTCTCAAAATATATTGTCTTGGTTTTCCCAAGTTAAGGGATTAGTGTTATTATTGCCATTGTCATCAATTGAATAACCACAGTTATTGGTTCTTAGTGAGAAAACATCTGAGGTGGACACCAGGTAAAAATAATAATACAGCGATTTTATTTCAAGGCCTCCATTGTATTGTAAAAAAATGTTTTATTGCTTAAATTGATCACTATAGAAATCATATAATAATAATACAAACATTAATAATGACATTATTTATAACAGTTATTGCTTTTTAATATTAAATGTTTTTAACACTTCTAGTAGTTGTTCTTTATTACAACTAGTTTCAAAATAAATATAATTTTTTAAGAACTACTCATGAATTTCAGTTTTAGTATTTGATCTGTTTGGTGCTTTTTGCAGCTGACGACTGTGGTAGCATGCATTATCCGTGACAATTACACTATTTTCAGGAATATTTTTCAAAAGAGAATTGTAAAATCAATTTTTAAAAAGTTCTGCACTGGTATCTTCATGATAGACTAAGCTAGAATCTTTGATATTCTTCCCAGATAAAAGCAAACAGTTTGGAACCCGCCCGTCTTTCGAACCAGCGTGAATTAATGTTATGTGTTTTCCTTTATTTGAAGGTGCTTTCTTCAGGAAGTGTTTACTAGAATCGACCCATCCTTTGCACACTGTATCATGAGTATCAAACCATGTTTCATCCAGATATATAATAGATTTGTTTTTTAACCTATACTTCCTAATTTCCGAGAGATGCTCAGTTCTCCAAGTGCACAGTCTATATGTGATTCCATTAATACTGCTTTTTTGTCTATCTTACGATACTTAAAACCCATTTTAGAAATGACTGTATAGAGGGTGATACAACCTATATCTATATTTGTTTCTTATTTCTGTAACTTCAATTCAACTTTATCTAAAGTAGAAACTGTCTCATTTTCATAAAGGAAATGGAATATATTGTTCTTATAGTATCTTGTTGAGTACTGTACAAATGATGAGACTGAAAATCACTACGTTTTTTTTAGTCCTGTCAATGGTTCTTTGCTTACCTTCTTCTTTGCTCCTTTATCGACGATATTGTCGTTTTTGTAAGTAAACATGTTTCTTTCATAGCATCTTGTTTGATTAGGCCTCTATTACTAAAGTATCATACACATTTTTAACCAGTTCTTTTACATCTAATGACAAATGATTTAGATTATGTTTAATAGTCGAGTGATTCTTTTCCCATGGACAAAACATATTTGTTACAAACAAACTTCACTAATATACTATGCACACAGTAGCAAGTACAGATTCCTAATGACTGATACTACCTATTCATTTTAATTCCCTCAACATTAGTTGCACCTGATTCAACCTGAGTGGTCAGGTAGGAATTTACGTGTTTATCTATTCATAATGGCAATAATACCACTAATTATTTAATGACGGGAAAGCCAAGACGATATACTTTGGTACAAGCTATACCAGCTTTGATTCCAGAACTATTTAATTTTGAAGAAGACTGACCTGTTATCCAAGAATAACTCTCAAAGCTAATCTTCTCTCATTCTCTCAGAATTAGTCTAAAAGTACCCTAGCAATCTTAAAATATATAAAATGTACCACGATTATGATATTTCTTACAAAAATCGAAGTTTTCTCATCAGTCACTTTGAGATTTTTTGTGATTTAATAAACAAGACTGAAAGAAAAGATATAACTGTTTAACATATTAACAGATGAAATAAAATCAATGTAGATGGAATGAAATGTTAAAACAGAAACAATTAAAAGACATCAATAATAACAAATGCACAGAGAAATAGTTGTGAACACAAAAACATATGCAGACCAACTGGATATTGATGACAAAAACAACGGACAATTAGACATTCAAAACAAATTTACAGTGGAAATTATTAGAAGAATGAAGACCTAGAAGGAGCTAAAGAGCAATTATAGACAGAGGAATAATAGAAAAAGGTTTAATATAGAGTCGAGTACAACCCCTTTTTATATGCATCAAAAATTGTTTCCCACAAGCTCTCCACTCTACAATACTCCAGCAAATAAAAAATGAAATAAATCATACATGTGATCACTAAGTTTATTGTGTTAATTAGCTATCGCTATTACTTTTATTATTATTTTTTATTTAGCATATGGCATACAAGCGAACATCTAATATATCGATATAATCTAAAACATTTTCGGTCGCATTCAGAAATTCCATCTTCATAGTTTTTCTTGATATTCTGTCAATTCCGTATCTCTCCACTTCTTCTGTTTGAATTCTTTTCTGCTCTTAAGTTTCTGGTAAAATTTTCTTGTCTCTACTTGCTTACTTAGTTCTTGTAGTTCTTGAAGTTCTTTGTTCATATTTTCTCTCTTCTTTACATAGTTATTTATATTCCTCCTCTGCTTCTCGGGTTCGGCAAATCCGTAATCTGACATTTTTCGTCAAACCAGTCATTCATTCTTGTTCTTTGTTTACCTTCCATGCCTAGTAATTCTTCAGCTGCTTTTTTTATGATGTTTCTGCAACCTCCCAAATCTGTTTTCTAGTGTGATATTTATATTCTGTTTTAGAATATATTTCGTTGTTTAGGTTTAAATATCTGGCCCTCACCCCATTTTGAACCGGTAGTGATCAGAATCCGTTCTCTCCAGTCGTGATCCAGAATTTGCTCTCTCCTGGTGCGAACGTATATTATATTCGATTGGTGTCTTGAGTCTACAATAACTTGATCTATTATATTTACTGTAAGCCAGTCTGGTGATTTCCAGGTGTCTGAGTGTATATCTTTTCGAGCGAAGTTAAAATTATACAATCGATTTAAAAAAAAACTACTATGTAAACTAAATAATTGAATATCCTTCTGAAATAAAAACAATATACTAATTTGAGTATTTTACATATTTGGGCATATAGTCTACTCCCGCTGAGTCGACACATTATTAATATGAATAAAAACTTATTTTATAAACTAGATCTAATGTATTTATTTTTATTAATATAAGCAGAAAGCAGGAATATAACATTGTATTGTTACAATGTTAAGTGATCATTTTCTTACGCTCGGCCAATGATCGAATTTAAAATTTCCGAGAATTCATGATTGACACGTGATTTCGGGTATTATTGACCACTTACGACGCGTAATTTTGGATGACTAATTTCATTTTTTATTTGCTAGACTATAATTCCTTAGGTTTTTGCATACATGAATAGAGGAGGGGGGTCTAGCCGTTTGGATTAGCCGTTTGGATGCAAACAGCACAAAACAGAAATACATGGAAAAGACTGAGGGAGACCTATATCCAGCAGTGGATAGATCCGGGTTAAATGATGAATTCCTTAGGTGTTGATATACCATGGAAAAATACTGAGAAAAATGCTTTGAGCAAGAGGTAATGCATATATTTATAAAGCAATATTTGTCTATTATTTTATATAGATCCTATCCTTGAGCCATGCTAATCAGTTTTTAGTAGCTATTATAAATATACAGAGTATTTCAATTTGGTCTTGTTTCAAAATCCAATATTTAAATCTTTTTATTTATTTTTTTGTTGTTCCTTTTTATATATTTATTGGTTGCCCCTTTTTATACATTTATTTTCCTTTTGTAGTCACATCCACATTTTTTTAGAAACTAATTGGTTACCACTGGCCTAAACAGTTGAATTATATCTCCAATAAGAAGAATTGTAATACGGAGGTTATATCTGTATATTATAGTGATTCTGTTTTTGTTGCAGCTACCACTGAATAACCAATCTTCTTCTTAGAGTGCCATAACCCTACGGAACGTCGGCGACTACCATGCTTATAATATTTTTATACTGATTTCGGTCTTGCGCTACGTGTAGCAATTGGTCCGCTGTCAAACCTGTCCACTGCCGCAAATTCCTCAACCAAGAGAGTTTCTTCTGTCCTATCCATTTTTTCCTTCGATTTTACCGTTGAGAATTAGCCGAAGGAACTCCTATCTTGGTCCTCTGATTAAATGTCCAAGATATTCTAGTTTACGCCTCTTAATAATATTTAATAGAGTTCGTTGATGTCCCATTTTTCGAAGAACTTTTTCGTTTCTAGTTCTGCTAGTCCATGGAATTTTTAGTATCCTTCCTAGTATATCGGCGTTTAAAGTCCAAGTTTCACATCCATACAAAAGTACAGAATAACCAATAGAAATGTACAATCATTGTAATTGTATATAATATATTTAGTTTTGTTTTGTTTATTTGTTATGTATTTTCATAAATTATGCTTGTCTTTTTTTAATTACTTTACGACTTATTCAGAATCGTAAGTTGAATTCATAAAATATTAGTCTTTTAAAAATAAAATTTTTTAAATATTTTAATATCATATAAAATCGTTTTTGTAATATTGATTTATAAAGGAATAAAATGTGATATGTAAAGTGTCATACAAAGATTTATTTTCGTTTTGTGAATTTCAGTTTGCTTAAATAAATCAAAATTCTTTATATGCTGTCTTTAATTTAGTTTAGTCAACAACAAATAAATGAAGCAATTGTACCAGCATTCGCAGAAGCTTCAAAAAAATATGTTGACAATGCCTGGAACGAAACGAAGGCGACCTTATTTAACGCTGGCGAAATGTTTACGGGTAGAAAAGAACAAAGTGCCAAAAAAAAAAAAGACTGGAGGACACCAGATATTATAAATCTCATAAAAAAAATAATGAAAATACAAAAATACAAATAAAGAAAAATTCAAGCAAATGAAGAAACTAGTAGAAACGCCGATCAAGGAAGCTAAAGTATGCTGGATGGAAGAAAATTGCAAAGAAATAGAAGAATTTAATATGAAACACGACACACATAACGTACATAACAGGAATATAAGAAACTGAAAGAAATTACGGGTAATATACGGAAGAGAATACACAAGTTATAGTAAACTCCAATAGAGACCTCCAATTATCAGAAGAAGAAAAACAACAAATTTGGGAGAAATACATCAAGGGCTTATTTACAGATAATAGGGAAGAAATAAATTTTAATGAAATATTACCAACTAATGAAAATATACAAATTCTAATATCACTCGGTGAACAGGCAATTAAAAAATCAAAAAGTGATAAAGCGCCAGGTCTTGATGAAAATTCAGTAGAAATATTAAAAATCCTGAATGACGAGGCTATGGAGTGTCCAACTAAATTATTTAATAAAATATACCGCGACGGTCAAATTCCTGAATGGTTAAAATCTATCTTTTTAACCTTACCCAAGAAAAATATTCTTAAATCTTGCGATGATTACCGATTAATTAGCCTCACGAGCAGTGGCGTGAAGTGACATTTGAAGAAAGGGATGCAAATTAAAGGAAATTATAAAAAGACTTACTAACCTTTTTACTTGTAGTGCAGCTCTATTCTTCTGTCATCCTTGGCAAACTCTTTTATGACAGACTCATAAAAACTGGGATTTTCAGACATTTCGTTAATAAGTTCTTTTTCAATTGATAAAATCGCTAAGTTAGCTAGCCTCTCATCATTTTTGGAATTTCTGACAAAGTTTTTAATCCGCTTTAGTACAGAAAAACTTCGTTCTACAGACGCATTTGTAGCAGGTATTGTCATCACTAAGTCACATAATTTTGAAACCTCACTATATGCTTCATCCAGTTCAGTTTGTTTAAGAAATGTCAGCATTTTAAAACTAGTATCAGTTTGTACAGAGTGTTGAGAAGTATACAAAACGCACAGTTGGGAATGCTGGGAAAGAATGTCAAAAAAGTTTTCATAATGTTTTTTTAGACAATTAAAAGCCTCTTCCGGGAAACTACAGTTGGCATATTTATTGAAGTTGCATAGGTAACTCCACAAATCTTAACTCACAAAGGTTTTTAAATCTTTCTTTAAGCTGCTGGGAAATATTATCTATTATTTCACAAAAAAGTCGATTATAAGATATTTTTGTGTCGCCTACATCGTCAATTTTAATGCGTTTTCTCTTGGGTTCCATCTCTTCGAGGTCGCAAGTTTTTTGCCACATCATATCAAATTGCTCTCTCTGTCTGTTGATTTGGACTTTGAATTCGTTACTTTTTTTAATACAAAATCGAATATCAATTGATTTAGTCTGCAATACATCAAATAAAATGTCTGTATAAGGAAATATTTCAGAAAATACTTGAAGCAAAAAATTAAAATAAAAATCTCGTTTGACTAATTCCAAATAATCTCTTGAGGAATTCACAGTTTCAGTGTCCCAACGGTCTTTATGCTCCAAAATGTTTTCAAATAGCTCTATTAGGGATTACCGATATTGGAAAACTGTTTTTACTAACCTCCCATTGTAGTTCCATCTGGTGGGAGCTGCTCGAGGCAACCTTTTCTGGAGAATGATATCTAAAGCATGTGTCCTTTTGGACGATAGAGGCGCTGAAGGTTAGTACCAAGTATTATTCAACATAACTTTTTTAAGGGTAGAATTATTAGTGAAAATTCTAAGTGAATTTAAACATCATACAATTTTATACCAAAAAGGTACCTACTATGGGTAAAACCCAGTACTGTTTCCGGAATTTTAATTTTAATTTGAAAATGATGAAGTAATAAAGTATGCTGGTATAAAGTAATGATAAAATTATAATGGGTATATTAATTTCTATATATTTCTGTATATATAATAGGAAATATCGATTTTCCCTAAGTTTTCTATGGGAAACTGACATATTGAAATGGACCGTGGAAGTGTGACGTCACAACTGTCAATTACTTTCCAAACAAAAGTTGAAATGCCCAATCTCAAGACTTTTTAATTTCTATAAAGTTAACATTTTGCTTCCCCTGCTGCTTTTTTTTTAAGTATAGTATTTTTTACAATAATACCATGATAATTTAATGTTCTATTTATATGAAATATAGTTTAAAAGTTTAAATTAAAGACATTCTAACCTTACTTTATTGATACATACATTTTATTGTTATTTTTATAAAACAACATGCTTTATTTTTTACACAACCTTGTAAAATTATTGTAGTAACTATTAGAATAGTTAGATATTGCAAAAAGCGGAAAGATTCTGTAAAAAAAATGAAAAAATAACAAAAAATACAAATTATCCACACTAAACAAGGTTTGTTTGGAAAGTGAAACTGACAGAGGTCAATAAAATCTACGTCATCACTTCCACGGTCCATTGATTGCTATGACGTTTCATGCAGTGGCGCACCCGACCCAGATACTCACACATTTTAAGCACTCAAAATGGAGGTAACATCATAAAAAAAAATTTGGTGACCAACCAAAACCCCCCTAGAGGCAAATTCTAGGTGCGCTACTGGTTTCATGAAGAGATTTTGAGAAAATCCTTACATGAAACCGTCCATCTGGTACATGCAATCAATGGAGGCAGTTTTTTTTTATATACTATGGAGGCAGTAAGCAAACGGTATTTAGAGTGTCACCACGCTTTGACAATAATGGATCAAAGAATGAGGAGGAGGAGTATAGGATGGCAATTAAAATTTTAATATATTATTAAATATTTATTTACATAAATATACTTACATCAAATTTAGAGTAAAAAATAATTTAAGGAAATATATCTACATATTACTTAATATATAGCGGCATAAGAGATACTTGTAAACTAACCTAAATGCCTCTACTTACGTAGGTACGTTTAATATTAATCATATATTGAGCTGGCAGATAACAAAGTTTATACAATAAAGAATAAGCAACATTTATCTCATTGTTAATATTTATCAATGGTAAAGAAAATAAACGTCACTTCTTTAAAACCATATACTTACACTGGCTGAAACTCATTGAATGGCAGTATTTTATATTAAACTATGGTATTAGAAAAAAACTACTAGTACTGGTATCATACAATTATTTCTTCCAGATTCGGTGCGAGTAAGTGATAAAGTATTTCTGGAAAATGACATATAATGCCAGTGCCAGTAGTTAAAAAATATTATAAATTGTCTGACATATACAATCTAAAACCTTATTCATTTAATTTGAAATATAATATTAGTTTAATGCTTAAATCAATGCTATGTACAGAAAAACTCGGTGAATCATCACTCATTTAAAAAAAAATATTATTAAGGAATTATTCTGAGTTACGGAAACAACGGCAATTTTTTATGAATTTAAATATTCTAAATCTTTTTTAGGTTTAAAGTTTAAAATAGACGTAATAACATAGACCGAGCGGTTGAGTTTACCGAAAGTACAAGCTGATTATAGCCGCAAATGTCAAACATGGAACAAAAAGTTTTGGTTTAGCAGTTTTGGCATGTTTTTATAATGTAAATGCTGTATGCTTCAAATATAAAGAGATGAAGCTTTAGAAAAGTACATTTTGATTATATTATGTTATAAATTATGCATTTTTTGATTTATATAAAACAAGAATGAGTAAATATTTGTTTCTTTTGAGATTAATTGCAGTTAACTATTAGAATTTTTTTGACAATTGCCCTTTGATAGATTAGGGAATATGTTTGGCAATAGTCGAATCAGCAATTGCCAGATTGCAACAGATGTTTGCAATTAATCCAGAAAGGGACAAATATTTACCCGTTTTGTTTCATATAAATTAAAAATTGCAGAACTCATAAAATAATATAATCAAAATGTACTTTTTAAAAGCCTTCTCTCTTTATACTTGAAGCCTACAAAATATGCATTATGAAAACGTCACAACACTGCCAAACAGAAATATTTTATTTCATGGTCGACATTTGCGGCTATATTCAGCTTGTACTTTCGGTAAACTCAACCGACCGAGCATACCGGCCGCGCGTACTGACCGACGACAATTCTCCCTTCTTAAAAGATATATACTGTCGTAGCTTTACTATTTGTAAGAGTGAGACAGAATAGAAAAAACCTAAATGAAGATGCTTCGAAGACGTAGCTGAAAAGACACTCATAGACGCATATAGAAGTAGTAGTATAAAAGATATAGGCATATAAAAAACGTCAATAAATTGGAAATTAAAAAAAAAAACACGCGGATTGTACGAGTTAACAGAAAAAAGAAGAAGAGTAGTGAGATAGTGACAATAACAACAATAACAATTGCTCAAACGAGTGGGGGCGATGGCCTAAACATGGAGGGGCAGGTGTATCATGATAAACCAGTCAATTTGCCTATTTTTTTTTAGCAAAGCTTCTATACTGGCGTTGTATTACTTTTTTCTCTATAGTAAAATACTGAGACCAGCGTCACGGTACTATAGTGCGATCTGGAAATCATAAAAAGTGACTCATCTTTAGTATTGGACTGCAACATACCACAGAGGCAAAATTTAAGCATTGCACTGCAAGCATTTTCTCCATTAGCATTTCGTGACCTATTTTATGTAGATATTACAACGTAGTTTAAAAACATATGAATGCTTTATTAAGTTAACTAGAATTTAGAATATTTTAATCCATGTGTTTCCTAATTTTCTTTATATTTCAATAATTAGCATGATATATCTTTAATAAATACTTTCATAAATTTAGTAATACTTTTTAAATAAAATTCTTAAAAAGAGGAGCGTTTTAAAATTTCTAATTAATAGGCAGCCAACAAATAATACCTACTTTTTTAAAACTAGTCGCTGATAAAGTGGAATTTTAATATGTATTATAAAGGTAAGTTTTTACTCGAGCGTTTGTTACGATCATCGCTGAGCGATCGTCGCTAAGCGATGATCGCGGTGTACCACTTGTATCGTCTGTTACGGTGCCGTTTTGACTGAAGCGGCTGTCGCTAGAGCCGCTAGCGTCAATCGTTGGCGACTGGTCCGAGCCGAGAGCAGACACAGTCGCAAACGCTGATCGACTATAGTTGCTTGTGCATGTGATTTTGAGAATTTTTATTTGAAAGATTCTCTTTTGGAGACACTGGATATGGAATACAGTTTGTAGACGACTTTTTCATATCCTGTTTTACTAAACTTAACAAAAAATCAAACTGTAGTTCATTCAAACGGAAGAACTGTGGAAATTTAACATCATCTCCTAATAAAAGGTTGTTTATCAAAATTTTGAAGTATCTTTCTTCTTGTCTTCTTTTAAATATTGCATGTTGTTGTAATCTTGGAATACTTAACATTTCTTCGTCCTCTAGTCGTTCTGCTAGCATGAATTTTAACAATAATTGTTCTCTTTTACATACGCTCAAAATCACTTGTTCACTAGACAACGGACAACTCACTAATCAAATCGTCGCTTCAGTAAAAACACTCCGCTTGCGATCATCACTTAGCGATCATTGCTCAGCGACCATCGCTCAACGATGATCGCAACAGACGCCCCAGTAAAAACGTAACTTAACATAGCTCCTAAGATATGAACTGGGTTATAGATATTTACCACTTTTTACTGTTTGCTTCAATTCTTTTCCTTAATTCATTCGAACACACCTATTTTGGTAACTCTCTCCATATGTTTTAATTATAATGCAACAAATACATTATAAATATGTCATTTTTGCGGAATAAAATAACAATTTAAAGTAAAAATTGCAATTTTGAAAAATGCTATACCACATTTTGGATAAAATCAACAACAGAGTCAAGAAAATTTAAAAATGCCTAAGACAAGGAGTTATGCTGAAATATAAACGGAGATGTTATAAAACACAAATATAATATAGACATCGGACATAATTATGCAATATGAAAATATGGTTTTGTACCTTGGAACAAAGGTCTCCAATTTAAAATTAAAAAGGCACTCTTTTTGTCACATTTACATTCATCAAAATATTGCAATTTTTTCGTATTTCACTTACACCACGTATAAAACTTTCAGTTTTTCATCATTCTTAATTTTTGTGACGTGAACCACAAATAGGCACTTAGTAAACAACTGGCAGTGAGTAGAGATATTAATATTGAAGATCCATAGACAAAACTTTGTGTCGACATACATACGCCATCATGCTGAGCTATATCTACTGCAGCTGCTAAATCTTCTGGAAGGACGATCCTAGAATCAGTAATATAATCATTAGTTATGTGTTCATTACGAATTGTTGCTACAAATTCTTAAACTAAGTAATTATGAGTATTCTTAGATTCATTTTTTAATAGCATGGATAAGTCATTCAGCTAGTGGCGTAGATCTTTAATTTACAATTTATAATCTTTAATAAACAAGCTAGGCATTTACGGTAAAAGATGACACACACTCAGTGGCGGTAGTTCAGGGTCCACACATTTATTGATATCGATTTTCTTTAATATTTAATTTAATCAGTAGTCCAATAATTAATTATCGCAGGTAATAAGTTAATATCATGTGTTTTTGTGAAATAAAAAAATTATCTGTGAGATAATACAGACTAAATTTTATTTATGGTTTTTAAAAGAATTCGACGAATCCGAGCGTTAAGTGATCTCTGCGCATCAAGTCACTTTTCAAATGAATGATCCGAGCCATTCATCCGACTGTGTGCATTCTTATAAGACCCGTTTCAGCAAGCCGACCCTAGGCTGACAATTTACATGTAAAGATCAACGGAATATTAGTCGATAAGCAACCAAACATACATTTCTCTCCATCCGCAGGTACGGAAAATTTGAATCTGCATATGCTTCGTTTGGATTGGCCGCAGTGTCACGTGTCTTGCGAGTGCGGGATGTTATTTTGGGATAAGTAGTAAGTAGTGGTAGTGCACTGACTAGCATAGGGCTATTATTAGACGGTATACCTATCTGAGGAGACAAAAACACCTTGCCGACCCTGTCTCTAAAGCCACAAGCCGCCACTGGACACACACACACACACACACACACACACACACACACTTTTTTGTAAATTATCTCTTGGAATTTGCTAAATTAAATAATATATAATACGTACCTTAGATGTTTCGCCATTAACACAGAATCATGGAGAGTTTCATTTCCGAAAGAAATATCACGTTTTCGGCGCTTCGCAGGTTCCAATTGGGGATTTGGATCAGGGCACATTTCGCAATCAGTTTTGCAGAGTTCAATGTTACATTCTATCATAATGTCCATTATATCTGGGAACTTGAATGCATTGAAGTAGGCATAGGCAATTATGGAAGCCCCTGAAATAAATATAAATAATATATAAATTGGGTACTTATATAGAGGTATCATTCTTATGAGTCCAATTCGGAGATTGCATATTTGATTGATAAAGAAACAGTCAAGGATTAATATAATGAATACAAGTAGCAAAATGGATGTTCTGCCAGCAGATCTTATGTTGATAATATATTTGTATTACAACAAATTATAAAAGCAGTTCTCTTCAAAGAAGAAACGGAACTAATCTGACTTAACAATGGTAAGTGTGACCTTGCCGAAATGTTGTCAAAACAATGGCTTTTCCAAAAACCAAAGTTATTCAACGCGGAGGTAAACCTGAAAACCACAGAAATCATATATATATATATATATATATATATATATATATATATATATATATATATATATATATATATATATATATATATATATACATATATATGATTTACAACTTTTCATAATATGAAAATAACAAACGGTTAACACCGAAATAAAATGATTTGGATAAAAAGAAAAAAACTTGAAGTTATTGTGTAAAAAAATAAAAGATTATTTAACAAAATTAAGCAATTACTGCTTTTTTTATATATAAATCATGATTCTGTCTTCAATAAGAAAATACTTTTCTTCATTCATCATTATTGATGAATTTGAGAATTTTTGTATTAAGTATATGAACTATAAATACCTAGGTGTCATACTGAACGCTGAAATTAGATGAGCAAAGAAATTAAAATACGGATAGAGAAGGCCAGGTTTTGTATGGTGTCGAAGGTTGGACTTTGACGGATACACTTCTCAAGAAACTGGAAGTCTTTGAAATCTGGGTGTATCGGAGAATCCTACGAATAAGTTGGGTGGATAGAGTTCGTAACGAAGTTGTTTTGCATCGGATGGGAAAAGTTACGGAAGTCGTCAAAACAGTTAAAAATAGCAAACTTGAATATTTTGGCCATGTTATGCGCCACTCAGAGAGATATAATATACTCCATTTAATAATACAAGGCAAGGTAGATGGAAGAAGAGGGCCAGGTCGAAGAAGAACGTCATGACTAGAAACCTGAGAGATTGGTTTAATAGATCCTCTGCATCTCTTTTCCGAGCTGCCGTGAACAAAATTACTATAGCCAATTTGATAGCCAACGCTCGATAATCGAGCTCGGCACATGAAGAAGAAGAAGGACTTAGATGGATATGAAAGACTCAGGTTATAGTACAGAAACACATTTTGGTTAGTGGTTCGATATTCCTATTCAGTATGGAACTTATCTACATATATCAAGCTTTTGCTTTATCAACAATATTAGTATTGGCGATAATACGTATCAGTGCGAGTTGTTTTGTAACCGATAATTATTAATATTATTATTAATTGTACCTAATTTGTAATTAAACAAAACTGCTATAGGACCAGGTATGATCCACTAAACTGAATACTAGAAGTTAAAGAGGAAAAAAAAAGAGGAACAATGAATCCAGATGACAGAAATGAGAATGCTTAAATGGAGTGACCAAAAAGGATAAAATTAACAATAAATATATGAGAGGAAGTCTATGAATGGTTCCATTTGATGCCAAAAAGAGAGAGTCTAGGTTGAGATGATTAAGGCGCATTCTAAGTCCCTAAGTCTTAATAGGTATGACCCAAGATAGAAGCTTACGAGAGAATTATAATTGAGGAAGCCGATCTCGCTAAAAACAAAGAGAATGATATCCTAAATAGTAATAGAATAATGGGAACAGTAATGTGTGTACTGCCTTTATTTGTTACAGTAAGTAAGGTTAGGTAACAAAGGGTAATTGATCTTGAAAGACACATTGTACCATTTGGTATATCTAGAAGATGTTAAGATTAGAAATGCAAAGAAAATTAAAACAGATTTGATAAGGCTACCGGATAAACTTAGAGAGGTTGAATTCAAACATAGTCAACCTATCCATTCTTCTATCCACATTCTTCCCGAGAATTATATCTAGAAAATAAATACGAAACGTACAACACGCTATAAAAAATAGAGGATATTATTATTGATAATTATTCTATTTATGTAAAAAAATGTACCTGAATCTCCTGTATTTCTTGTTTTTTGGAAAGATCCAAATAGTTTCGGTTTTAATATACATCCATTGTCATCGGTTAGAGCGACACTGCTAGTTCCAGACGAATCGGTAGCTTTGCAGTCTTTAACCTGAACGTCGAAACCTGGATCTCCAGATACGGATACAACCAAAGTCATTTGTTCACCAATTTTCACTAATCCGTTAACAGGTTGACCGAATGGACCTAAAAATAATGTAAAATTTGTTGTAATTTGAGTTACAAATTTTTGTATGTATATCCTATTAAATTCCTATAAATGTACTATTGCAAATGTATTATTTTTCAAAATAAAAAAAATCGTAAAGTAGCCTACATAACAAATAATTTCTTTTATAAAACAGAAGAAAAGAGAACAGAGACTGGTGAAATTATATGTGGCATTTATTGACTTACGAATGGTTATTGATGGGAAATATAGATTCATGGCAAAGATAATTTGGGTCTCTCTTAGAGGTTTAGGAGTATTAGGATAGGATCAGTGCAAATTATAAGAAGCATATATGATGAGGTAAGAGGGCAAGTACTAATAAATGGTCAACGGTCAGATACATATAGCCCCCGATGATATAATAGGTAATGTTCGTCGATAAGAGACAAACTACAAAAATCTTAACATAAGGGCATTGGAAATTGATAATATGAGGATGGGAATAAATGCCGAAAAAAGTAATGTTAATAACTGAGGAAGAGCCAGAGAAAAACAAAAATTAGAATATATATTGCAAATGAAAAGAACTAGAACAGATGACAACATATTGTGTGCTTGGAATCGATAATAATAGATGACGGAAATAAAGATAGCAAATTTAACAGGTAAAAGTAATAAAATATATTATCAAATTAACAAACCCACCTTGTGGAAAAAGAAATAAGCAAGAAAAAAAGTTAAGCCCACTTCTCTTTAATATAATAATGGACGAAATAATACTAGCAGTACGTAAAGGTCATGGTTACATAATGGGGAACAAAGAAATCCAAATATTATGTTATGCAGACGCATTAATCGCCGAGATAGAATACGAGCTCCAAAGATTAACACATCTTCAATACAACAGCCAAAAAATACAATATGATAATATCAGCAAAAAAACCAAATGTATGACAGCATCTAAATACCAACTACGATAAAAAATCGAAATTGATGGGAAAATAATAAAGCAGGAAGCAAGGTTTAGAAATCTGGGAATAGATATAACTAGTTACGGAGATATTGAAGAAGAAGTACGATAACAAAGCTTAAAAGCAAATAAAGCGGCGGGATTTCCTTATGACACAATCTGAAAGAACCTTGGATGTGCAAGAACAAGACAAGATACAAAAACAAGAATCTATAAAGCAGTAACTAGACCAATATTAACATACACGGCGGAGACAAAACCTGACACATCTAAAACGAGACGACTACTAGAAACAACAGAGATGGATAGGGAGAGAAGCGAAAAAATAAGAAGAGCATGCAATATAGAAGACATAAATGGATGGGCGACAAAACGGAAACAGGAATGGAACGAACAAATTAGTAGAATTGCAGAGGATAGGATAGTACGAATAGCACGAGATGAGTCACCAAATGGACGAAAAAGTATCGACAGACCAAGAAAAAGATGGTGCGATAATTTAAACAATTTAGAAGGCTAATATTGAAGAAGAAACAGGCTTTAAAGCCTACATACAAGAAGGAAGAAAAAAAAGAAAAAAAGTGATTTTTATACGAATGTCTTGTACTACCAGTATTAAAATATGCAGGAGAAACTTGGACGAGGCAAACAAAACATGCCAGTAAACTAAATGCTGTAGAAATAAAGTTCTTAGAAAGATTACTGGAAAGAAAAAACACTACAGAATCAGAAACGAAGTAATCAGATAAAACTTACGTCAATAACCCGTAATAAAAGTAATTGAAAGAAAACAATTAGGGAAATAACGGGGAGACCAAGCAAAACTTGGGCACAGCAGACACGCGACATCAGAAAAAAGAGGAAAATAAATAGAATAAATAACATTTATTAATGGATAGGAAAAAGTGTAATGAATGGATAAAATAATAGACCACAAGAGTAATATAAAAGAAAAAAAACGTTAATAGGAATATTAAAGAAACTGTTTTATAAGAAATGTTTCACAATCAGTGTTTAATAATCAGTCACGATACAGTTCTTCTGCTTCTTAAGATGACATTTGCTTAATTTTTGGTGTTAGTTTTTATACTATATATTTCACTTACCTCTTCCTAAGAGTACATCTAATTTAGCCATGGCGGTATCCCCGCTGAAAGTGACAATTTCCTGGGAAAGCATGCCGACCATAAGTGTCACACTAAGCTGCTCTTTCAAATTGCCCTCCCAAAGACAGCGAACTGATCTTACTGTATCCCAGACTTCTTGAATACCTAGTTCATTTTGAAGAACCAAAACATTCTGAAGATAACTCTGTCCTTCCGTATCGAAAGCATTTATGAATTCAGTTCCTTAAATTAAATAGATTATTAATATAAAGACAAAACACATATTATAATTAGTTTAATATTATATATATATATATATATATATATATACATATATATATATATATATATATATATATATATATATATATATATATATATATATATATATATATATATATATATCTTCTTCTTCAAGTGCCATCTCCGCGGCGGAGGTCGGCAATCATCACAGCTATTCGAACTTTCGAGACGGCTGCTCTGAAAAGTTGATTAGATGTACATCCGTACCACTCTCTCAGGTTGCGCAGCCATGACATTCTACGCCTCCCTATGCTTCTCTTTCCTTGGATCTTTCCCTGCATAATCAGTTGGACCAAGGTGTATTTCTCTCCACGTGTAATATGTGAGATATTCTAATTTTCTTGTTTTTATTGTATTTAAAATTTCCATTTCTTTGTTCATCCTTCCCAGAACCTCTTTGTTTGTGACGTGTTCTGTCCATGATATTTTCAGAATTCTTCTGTACACCCACAGCTCAAATGATTCCAGTTTTTTCATTGATGTCGCATTCAAGGTCCAAGATTCCATTCCATAAAATAAAGTCGAAAAAACATAGCACCTCGCCAACCTAACTCTTAGTTCCAGTTTTAAATCCCTGGTACATAGCACTCTTCTCATTTTGTTGAAATTTGCTCTAGCCTTTTCTATTCTTATTTTGATCTCCTGATTGTAATCATTTGTGGAGTTAATCATTGTTCCCAGGTATGCATATTTGTCCAATTGTTCGACGTTGGTTCCGTTTATTAGAAGATTCTCGTTATTTCTTTGAGTTTTCGACATTCTCATAAATTTCGTCTTCTTGACATTCATTGTTAGACCATACTCTTTTCCATACTCTGCTATTCTGGTCACCAGTCTCTGAAGATCTTCAATGTTTTCGGCTAAGATCACAGTGACGTTCGCATATCTAATGTTGTTAATGGGAACTCCATTTACCTTTATTCCAGCTGTTTCACCCTCAAGAGCTTTTTTCAGGACCTCTTCGGAGTAGGGATTAAAAAGAATTGGCGACAATACGCATCCCTGTCTTACTCCACATCTAATTTTAATTTCTTCTGACAGCTGTTCGTTAACACGTACTTTTGCTCGCTGTTTATAGTATAAATTTGATATGATCCTGAGGTCGTTGTAGTCAATCTTCTTTGATTTCAGGACATTCATTAATTGTTTATGTCGTACTTTATCGAATGCTTTATTATAGTCAATAAAACATGCGTATATATCTTGATTGACGTCCAGGCATCTTTGTATTAGTATATTAAGTGAAAAAAGAGCTTCACGTGTTCCTAGGCCTTTGCGAAAACCAAATTGTGTATTATTAACGTCTATGTCCAGTTTGTTATATATTCGGTTATGGATGACTTTAAGTAGTAACTTTAGCATATGAGACATTAAGCTAATGGTGCGGTAATCGCTGCATTCTCTTGCGTTTTTCTTTTTAGGGAGACAAATAAAAATACATGTTAACCACTCTTTGGGCAATACGCCTGAACTATAAATTTGGTTCAAGAGTGTCACTAAAACATCAATGTGCTTCTCATCTAGAATTTTTAGGATTTCTATAGGAAGCATATCAGGTCCAGGGCTTTTCCCATTCTTCATTGTTTTTAATGCGTGTAATATTTCTTCTTTTGTAATATATGGACCTATTTCTTCTGACGTAAATTCTATGTGCTCCAGATCTCCTTTTTCATCATCTAACAATTCGTCGATATATTCTGCCCATCTTTGTACTTTCTCGTCCGTATGTGTTATAGCATTAGCGTGTCTATCCAGAATTGCACAAGTGGGATTTTGTTTTCTTAGTCCTGCCAGTTCTTTGACTTTCTTGTGTAGGTTAAATAGATCATATTTATTTTGAAGGTCTTCGATCTCTTTGCATTGCTCTTCAAAGTATTTTTCTTTTGCCTGCTTTATCGTCTTCCTAATCTCGTGGTTTATCTCTTTGTATTTATTGTTATCGTTATTGTTATTGGATAACAATAACAATAAATATATATATATATATATATATATATATATATATATATATATATATATATATATATGAAGACCTTATTGCAACATAATGGTAAGCCACAATTTTACAGAATTCTATTTTATTGCATTACGTATTTAAAGAAACCTATGTTAAGCCACACAAAAATTATTTGGTAATTAGTGCAATAGATGGCGGAGTTATTGATGAATCGTGTTTATGCAATCGTCCGTTTCTGTTCACTTTTTCGCGTAAACCGTGGTAAGCCACATCAAAATGGCGTCGACATCAGGTGCACGTGCTGAATTAAGAGCGGTTTTAAGCGAAAATAGCTCTTTAAATGTAAATTTTATTGATGATAGTGATGATAGTATAGCAGATAAAGACTTTAGGCCCAGTAGCGATGATTTTTCGTCTCAATCTAGCGAGGTAAGTTTTTTTTTCTGATTTTTTGGCTTACCATGTTTTTGTACAAAAATATTTCGTGTATATTACATGGAAAAATATGGTATGCCATGTGGCTTATCGAGTTGTTGATATAAAAATTCTGAAATATTCGCAAATTCTAGAGTCTAATGCAGTCATTTTTTGTTGTATTTTAGGATGAATTGCAGGAACCAATATCAAGGCTTTTTGAAGATAAGGAGGTAAATCCAGGGAAGAGAAAACCAACAAGATAGAGACAAAGAAATGAGGAACACTATGATCGAAATGACTGAAAAAGAAGTCGTAATTCTGGACAGCAGTATACTTCGAAGAAAACCAAGACGATTTTTAGTTCACGTGAAATTGGCGAACCGTGTGAATGTAAAAATAAATGTAGGGAGAAACTGCAAGGTAATCATGAACATTTATTTAAGAAATTTTGGGAGTTGGGCTCATTCGACCTTCAAAATAGCTATCTCTTTGGGTGTATCAGAGTAAAAAATACGAATAGATCGTATAAGAAAAAACAAAAACGCAACATTTCGAGAAGAAAATTTACCGCTGAATATTTGGTTAATATAGGGGAGATGGAAATTAAAGTATGCAAGACTGAATTCCTAAGTGTTCATGGTCTTCAAAAATCTCGTGGAAGAATTGAAAATATTTTTAAAATGAAGTCACTCGGGGCTATGGTTCCTATTCCTGATAAGAGAGGTAAGCACACAAACAGACCTAATAAACATTCAGAGGAACAGATTCAATCAGTCAAAACTCATATTGAATCCATTCCCAAATACCAAAGTCACTATAGCAGAGCCAAAAATATAAAAAAAGAATATCTGAACTGTGATATGACAATTACAGGACTATATACAGATTTTTATGTGCCATGGTGTAGAGAAAAGAATATTACGCCAGTTAAAGAAACTGCGTACAGAAAAATATTTTGTACTCATTATAACATAGGGTTTAAATTACCTCGTTCTGATACGTGTAAGACTTGTGATGAGACGACTATTAAAATTCAGGCATCAAAAGACGTTAATAACGAAGAACAAGAAAAAGAGCTAACTACTTTCTTAAACGTACATATTGCTCGAGCTGACGCAATGCAAACTTTGCTAAAAACTGAAAAAAACGAATGTGTTACAAACAAATCAAAATTGGTAATCTCGTTTGACTTACAGCAAAGTATGCCGCTGCCAAAATTAACCACCGGTCCTGCATTTTACTGCAGAAAACTGTGGCTTTATAACTTAGGGATTCACGACTGTACCAATGATAAAGGACACATGTACTTATGGACCGAAGATCAAGCTAAGCGTGGAGCAGATGAGGTTATTTCTGTTGTGATGAAATTTTTGAAGAACAAGTCAGATTATGACGAACTCGTTGTTTTTACCGATAACTGTCCTGGTCAGAACAAGAATTGGCAGTTAATTGCTTTTTGGTTGCAGTTAGTCAGGGAAAAGAAATTTAAACAAATAACGCATCACTTTCTGGTTAGTGGTCATTCTGTTATGCCATCAGACCGAGATTTTGCTCAAATTGAGAAGCGTCAGAGAAACCGTGCACCCATTATTTATTCGCCAGAAGGTTGGGTAGATATTATTACCAAAGCAAATAAAAAGAATCCTTTTGTTGTTACCCAGATGACCCAAAATGATTTTTACAGTTTTGAACCTCTTCTCAATAATATTAATAAAAATGCACGTTTTCCGGACAAGCAGAGCTTAAATTTTGCAAAAATATACAGCTTTCAATTTAAATCAGAAAAAGTGGGGTCAATTTTTGTCAAACACACTGTCAATGGAGACTATCAAGAAGTTAATATCTTAAGGAAAGACAGACCTGTAACAATAGAGTTGTCAAACATTCTCAAGAAATATAACGAGCCTCTGAAAATTGCGAAAAATAAACTGGAAAATATAAAAAGCTTGTTACCTTATATTCCGCCAGTCTACCATACTTTTTATAATCAGTTAAACGAAGCTTCTGACTATGTGAATGAAGAAGTGGAAATTGTAGAAACATAACTTAGTTTATTTTTTTGTGTTACGATTTTTTTAATTTAAGAATATGTTAAGCCACATTTTTTTCGAATAAACATCTTTTTTTATGTAAATATGTGTTTTTTTATGTGAAATAATAAATGCACATGGAATTTAATAAATAACATAATTAAATAACAAGCGTTAAGGTTTGTACATTTCAAGCAATATTTTCTAGATTTTTTTAAAACTTTAAACATCAATATCTCGGTTTTATTATTTTGTGGCTTACCACTATTTTGCAAGAAGCTCTTCATATATATATATATATATATATATATATATATATATATATATATATATATATATATATATATATATATATATATATATAATATATATAAAATATACACAACAACAATGTAAATCCATTTTAGGTTAGTTTTCGTGAAAATCGTGTTGGTCTCAAGTCGTTAACCCAAGTGTGTGTGACGCTCTCTCTTTAAAATGCAGTGAACAGTGTTTTATTTCGCTATTTCGCACGATATTCAACCCCCAGTATAAATGAACAATTCTTTAAAACAAACTCTTATTTTGTAATAGTTGTTGTGTAATTTATTCTCAAGTACAACCTGATAAAACCAAACACATACTGAATTAATGCCTTGAGTTCTGCTAGGTAATATCAAAGGAATATCTTTTAACAGTTTTTTTTATAGCCCTTTTTCTATCCGAATTGTCGAATAAAGGCCTCCCCCATTTCTCGCCATTCATCCCTGTTGTGTGCTAGGCGTTTCCACATTGGTCCTGCGACTCTTTTGATATCGTCGCTCCAGCGCATTTGAGGTCTTCCTCTTGGTCTCTTCGCATCGTACCGTCGCCAGTTTCCGACTTCTTTGTTCCATCTACCCTCTTCGAGACGTTCGTTGTGTCCTGCCCATTTCCATTTTAATTTAGCTGCTTGTTTCGCGGCGTCCTTTATTTTTGTTCCGGATTGCTTCGTTCGTTTGCCGATCTATTAGTGAGATACCAAGCATCTGTCGTTCCATGGCTCGCTGAGTTTTTCGAATCTTGTCCATGTTCTTTTGTGTGAATGTCCAGGTTTGAGCTCCGTAAGTGAGAACGGAAAGGATACAAGAATCGAACACTTTGGTTCAAAGGTTTTGGGGTATCTTTTTGTCTTTCAGTATGTATGAGAGTTTTCCAAATGCGGCCCATCCCATTCTTACTCGTCTGCTTATTTCGGTAGTTTGGTTTTCTTCCCCTCTGAGGAAAGAAATTCAATAAGCTTTCCTGAAACAATTGGTGGAGATTACGGTAAAGTTTCCATCAATCACTATATGTTCCATTGCCAAAGGTGTTTGACAATTTTAGCCTTCAAAAGCCTAGCAAAAGTAGCCTTCTTCTTCTTCTTAACCAGCCTATTTGCATCTGCCGTTGGACAAAAGCCTCCCCATAAGTTCTCCACTCTGCTCTGTTTTTGGGCTACTTGATGACAGTTTCTCCCCACTTTTGCTTTGATGTTGACTAGCCACCGTTTGTGTGTGCTTCGTCTTCTACAACTGTGTTTTTGTGGTCTCCAATCTATACTGTTTTTCGCCCATCTTTCGTTAAGCTGCGTGCCACGTGTCCTACCCAGCTCCATTTCATTGTTCAACAGGCTGGTAACTATTGAACTTATTTGATAGTCCGTTGGTAATTATTTCAGTAAGCAGTTTGTATGGATGTGGTAACAGTCTTATTGGTATGTAATTGTCGAGTTTACGTTTGTCATTTGAATTGAGTATTTGAAGTACTTGTCCATTAGGATTTTAACTGCCTCCAAAGGAAGTTGGCGAAGATTCATCAATTATATAACCATGAATGAGTTTTGTTGGCCAAGTTGTAATATGTTGAGGAGTACTTGTTTTTATATGAAGTTATAAATTGTAGATTGCAGATTTCAAAGATATCGTTTGACTTCGTAGACCTCGCAACACTTTACCTTTCTGAAAAGGCCTAAAAGATCTTTTGTGTATACCCTATATCTGTGTTTTGCTTAACAGATCTAGACCTGTAAGCCTCTTTAGCAATATGTTCGTTACCTGATCAGATTCTAAAAAAAAGTCCATGGTTATGATGAAATTTCGTTATGAAGTTACAGAAAGTATGTTCAGCCGCCTCCTCTAGAAATGTGCAGTATTCCATATTCCCCTTTTGACTTTGCTCATTTTACAGAGATGATATCTGAGTTAGCAATATCTACTGAGTACATATGTGATTACTCTGAGTTCAGTTTTCTACAGTTTTAAGAGTTTCACTTAGTAGTCTATACTAAGTTCCTCTTCTCATTTTCGGACTTCTTCCACTATGACGTTTTTTGGTAAACTACAGGATGGCTATGGTCCAATAAAATACAGAAATATTAAAGAAAAGACAGTTCAGCTTGGTTTCGACAACCAAGAAATCTTCGAATTTTTACTTTTTGGTTTTACAGAAATATTAGTTCTTTCTTTTATATGAACTTACATCTGGTTTACTGGTATAATAGTTTTTTGGGTATGTTTGATTTCACGTTTCATATAAATACCCATATAAATATTATGGCGGCTTTATGATAAGTTTGAATATGTAAAATACTCTCTTTTATATGTTCCGGATATTTGTAATCAATATGACTGTCCGTACTTTACTGGCAGCTATGAGAAATAGTTATAGATGTGTTGAACGATTTTCTCAGATTTTGAAGCCAATCAATTCTTCTTTCCCCTGATCCTCTTTTTCCTATACATTGTCCTAAAGAACGAGTTGCAACAAGCATACTTCTTCTCTATTTTATGTAAACCTTTTGCGCTTGTAATACCACATCCATAAGCCACTACTCCGTACAATAAGCGAATAAGAAGAAGAAAATAATTTATATACTTACCACACATATTAAGGTTAACGGTGAAAGTGTATTTCGTCTGTCCAGAATTTTCGTTGACATACCGACATTCTGGCATATTGTAATACCCCTTTGAATAGATAACACCATTAAATTCCCTATTAAATTCAATGTTTATAGTCATCATATCTTTGGCGCATTCTACATCCAAAGCGTGAATATGTGGGGGATGCTTATCGTCTTCGTCACTTGGTATCTCTAAAAAACAATTATTAATATAATTTCTTGAAATGAGTAATTAAGTTTACCTATAATTCCAGATTCTCCATTTGGTGATGGAGTTTGGTCACTTGGTATCTCTAAAAAACAATTATTAATATAATTTTTTGAAATAAGTAATTAAGTTTACCTATAATTCCAGATTCTCCATTTGGTGATGGAGTTTGGTCACTTGGTATCTCTAAAAAAGAATTATTAATATAATTTCTTAAAATGAGTAACTAAGTTTACCTATGATTCCAGATTCTCCATTTGGCGATGGAGTTTGCTCAGGGACTTCCGTAGTAGGAGTTGCTGTTGGCAAAGCAGAACTGACCGTAGTTTGTTCAGCGGAGCTTTCACTTGTTGGTTGTTCACTTGCCGGTGGAGTTGTTGTTTCAGTTTCTTCTTCAACAGGTGCAGGTGGAGAAACACCTGGCGATGTAGGTGCAGGAACACCAGAGGATGAAGATTCTGTTGGAGGTTCAGTGGTACCAACGTACCTTGGTGCTTCTGTTGAAGATGCTGTCGGTAATCCTGAGGGGGGTCCGGCAGGAAAATCTGTGCTTTCTGTTGGACGTCCTGAAGGATACCCAGTAGGATATCCGGAAGTATCTGTTGGACGACCAGTTGTATATCCTGCACTATCAGTTGGTTTTCCTGTTGGATACCCTGAAGTATCTGTTGGACGACCTGTTGGATATCCTGAAGTATCTGTTGGACGTCCTGTTGGGTAGCCTGAAGCATCTGTTGGACGTCCTGTTGGATATCCTGAATTATCAGTTAGACCGCCTGTTGGATATCCAGTAGGTTCTGTTGGACGACTTGTTGGATATCCGGTAAATTCATTGGAAGGAGTCCTGAAATCTCCTGGTCCAACTGTTTCTCCAGGTCTAAATGTAGGAAAACTGGGGCCTGTAGGAGCACCAGAAGGATATCCAGTAGGTTCTGTTGGACGACTTGGGTATCCAGTAAATTCATTGGAAGGAGTCCTGAAATCTCCTGGTCCACCTGTTTCTCCAGGTCTATAGGTAGGAAAACTAGGGCCTGTAGGAGCACCAGAAGGATAACCTGTAAATCCAGAAGGAGAAGATGTTGGGAACGTTGGATAACCTGTCGGACCGGTTGGATACCTAGTCGAACCTTGGGAGCTTCCTGTGGGATATCCTGTAAATCCAGATGGTGAAGCAGTTGGATAACCTAGACATTTAAAAAATGTAATTAAAATTTGCTATTAAAACAGTGATGATATATTCACCTGGTGTTTCTTGTGAAGGTGTACCTGTGTAACCAGGAGATATACCGGGAACTCCAGACGTTTGCGCAGGTGTTTGTGTTTCACTGGTATAGGGCGTTCGCCCAGTTTCTGCAGTATATCCTGGTCTTTCGGTGACTCCGTTAGAATCTGTAAATTCTCTTGGCCCATTGGTGAAGTACGTAGATGGAGGAACGTAAGTATTTTGTGGTTGATAAGGAGGTCTGGTTGGAGATTGAGTTGGATAACCGGTACCTGTAATTATTTAAATAATTTTGTACAGTAGAAAACAGATTATAATTTATGAAAGATGTGTAGGGTTGCAATCTTAGTGAAATTTTATTTAGCACAAAGATAAAAATTATTATGTAGACCGTAGAAATTTTAACGAGAATAAATGAACTGGCATGTGGGAAATACTAATCATATTATGATTAGGAGTAACGAAGGTGCTCTTAGAAATAATTAGATCTCTCATAAAATATGTATAAAAAAGTAAATATCGAACACAAAGTAATTAGCAATAGTATGAAGAGACCACCAAATTCAAATATTACAATTAAATTACATAATTGATTAAAAAAATTAGCTATAGTTATCTAATGCAAATAATGCTGGGCATTAAATTAAAGTAAATAAAACAGGAAATAGTGTTTTTCAGGCACATATCCGACTATTAAATAATGGATTATATCATTATCTACCTATTAAAGATTAGACCTATAACTAAACGACACTAACAATAGTAGAAGATAGATAACCAACAGAGCTACAAGAGAAAGATTAGAGATAAGCAACAATGTAATCAATGTTAAAGAGTCAAATTAAATGAAAGTAATCAAAACAAGGAACGAAATGGGCAAACAGTGACATGTATAAACATATTTTGTAGGTTTTGTACTAATAAAAAAATACTTACTTCCAGGTCCAATGGAAAAGTCTTCTCCAGGAATTCCAGAAGAACCGATACCAGTAATGCCTCCAGTAGCAGGGTTGGTATAAATGTTAAAAGGTGGTTGAGGAGTAATACTTCCAGCTGGTGGGTAGCCAGAGTCTACAAAGTTTCCTTGTTCATCTATTCCAGAACCCTGATCTGGTCTCGGTTCAAACGGTCTTGGTTTTTGTGAGTTTGTTGGTGGAAGATATTCTCTTAGAGATCCTTGTCGAACTGAAAGTAAACAGCTTATTTTATATTATATTATATAAGAAGACAAGTTAACTGGTGATTGTAATCACATATTTTAGACTGTAAGAATTGCGGATAATAATTTTTGACGCGTAGAAACACTAGGGCAGGACACAAGCAAGACCGTAGGGTTCTATGTCATCCCTCAGCATTAATAAATTATAATATGATCTTAGATTGTACCATTTTTGAGTGACCAGTATAAGATTATATACGAATACTTTTCACCCTTTGCTAGTCTTATAAATGGTTTTTAAATATATTGTAACAATAACTCTTCTTCCGTGTATAATCGATACATAGGCGTACATAGTAACATAAGGCAAAGGCACACCATTTTTCATATTTATCAAAATCTAAAAATAGCAAAAAATAGTATATTGTATATTAGAGGAAGGTGGATCTATGGAAGTGAGAAGTGGCATTCGTATTTTTACATAAATAGTTAGGTGATAATTTCAGTAATAATAATTGACTCATCCTCTTTCCCAAATATGTCGGAAACATTAATCAAAATATTAAAATATTTAAAAATTACTAAAGACATCGATTTTTTTCTACTTTCCTTACTTATAACTTTAACAATTCACATTTTGGAGCAAAGTCGTAATGGGACAAATAGCGACAATTAATTTTTTTGTAAAATACGGCTGGTTAATACTTTGATAACATAAATTTAATAGATTTCTCAATAATTTTGATACATGATACATTTTATTGATCTCATGAGAATCGTAAAAAATCGCGCAACGTTTATTTATTTAACAGATGTATAGAAACTGACTTCATTTGCGGCAAAATACAAAAATTGCATAAGAAATTTACTCTTCACATTTGAAACTCTTTTGGCAGTGGTGGCGCAAGATCATAATTTTATATGGGCAAGATACATTTTGCGAGGCCCTCTGCTCACGCATAAAGACAGATTTTTTTAAATAAGAAACATGTATCATTTCACTGTTAAACTTTTACTCGTGCAAAATCTAGTCAAACTCATGTTAAGAAGCTGCAACAACGAGGCTTTGCTCCGACTAGAGAAGATGTACGTTCCATGGCATTCAAGTTAGCTGAACGCATGGAATCCCACATAAGTTTAACAAGAATACTGAAAAAGCTGGATATCCTTGGTTAACATTACTTCTTTCACGAAATCCAGATTTGTCCGCAAGAAAAGCCGAAGGGGTGTCTCTTGCTCGTTCTAATGGAATGTGCCGTAAAGATGTTGAACAATACTTCATACTTTTGGAGTGTATTCTCATTGAACTTGATCTATTAGATAAACCTGGCCATATTTATAACATGGATGAGACTGGACTACAGCTAAATAATAAACCAGGATATGTTTTAGCCATAAAGGGTTTAAAAAACGTAGCAGCCATCACATCTGGTGAGAAAGGCGAAACAATAACATTAATAGCATGCTGCAATGCAAAAGGTACATTTATACCTCCTGCATGTATTTTTAAGGATAAAAATAAAAAGAAAGAGTTTGAAGATGGAATGCCTCCAGGGTCAGTGGTTTACATGTCTGAAAAATCGGCATATATAAACAGTTCTATTTTCTTGGCCTGGTTACGAGACCAATTTACTCCACGAAAACCATAGGGCAATGTTTTGCTGATTGTGGATGGTCATTCTTCGCATTGCAGCGATCCTGACATTCTTGAATATGCGGAACAAAATGGCATAACCCTATTTTTCCTACCTAGCCACACGACACAGTTTTTGCAACCTCTTGACAGAGCGCTTTTTAAATCATTAAAATTAAATTACCAATTTGCTTGCAATTCGTTCATGAAGAATAACCCAGAAAGAAAAATAACTCGGCTTCAATTTGGGAAATTACTGAAATTTGCTTGGGGAAAGTCTGCTACGGTTAGTAACGCAGTATCCGCTTTTGAATCAACTGGAATTGTACCTTTGGATTCTTCTGTAATTCCCGACGATGCTTTTTTGTCGATGAAGGACAATGTACCGAAGGAAAAAGAAATTAACCCTCACCTTTCAAGGCCTGAATTACAACCTAAAGCTGGTTATAGCAACTGGAGTGATTATCAGCTTGACAAAAGGGGGAACTAGATTTGTTACAGAGTACAGAAACTACAGGCAAAAATCACTCTGAAAATGATATGTCCATTAGAACTGTAACCTCTGAAATTACTCCAGGAAAATTGCTTGATGAAATCTCACCTCTACCAAATAAACGTGGAGTAGCTGCAGTCAGAAAGAGAAGCAAACAGCTAGCAGAGATTCTTACTTCCAAAGAAACCATTGCTAGAAAGAAAGAAAAGAGAGAAAAGAACGTAGAGAAAGAAAAGCAAGCTGAGGCTTTGAAAAAAGTGAAAGTTTTAAAAACCAATGAAAAGATTATTTCTAAAGGCAAAGAAAACAAAACCAAACAAAACAAAATAAACATAAACAAAATCAAACTAGTTTCAGAATCTTCTGATAATGAGTCAATAACAATAAGTCTCAAAGATGATTCAGATATGGATGATGATTCCGATGCAGAATGTTGTGCAGGATGTTTAGAAATATATTCATAAACTTCCAAATTTTACGACTGGCTTCAATGTATGCATTGCAAGAAATGGTTTCACGAATCTTGTAGCAAATACTTTAATTTCTGCGACCTTTGTGGCAAACTTATTTGTTCAACAAGAAGTACCTAACTAGTTATGTAACATAAAAATGAGTTATATGTAACGTAAAAATGAGTTATCTTAATTTTTTTATAATACGCCATCTCACCTTCTTCATAGAGCCAACTCTCCTCCGTTATGTGGGTGAGATGTTTTTTTTTATACTTATATTTTTTAACATAAACAAATATACTTAAGTTTTATTTGTATTTCATAACTGAAATTAGTATCAATAAACTATAATCATTATATGAAGTTTTATTTTACTTCCAAATTTCAAAAACTTTTAAAAATACATCCATTCTAAAAAAAGTGGGCCATCTCTCCTCGAATAGCCCTATTTTAACATCGACGCAAGTACACATTACTAAAATGCTGAAAAATTGACTTTTAAAAATATTTTTACACGAAAGTAAACAAGTGAAAGTTTAAGTGAATATTTTTGAAACTGAAATAACTGTTTTTAAAGGTAAATTTAGTCTACTTTTAAATGACACTCTTAGTGTTTTGATAATATAAACTTTTTGAGTCTACACAGGTCTCAGAACTTTGCAGCCTCCCAGTTGCGTCATTGTTCTTACAATATGTTTAAAATAGTTTCTGAATCGGTTTGAGTTTTTCTACAATAGTAACATTAAAAAAACTTAAAAAAAGGTTTAGGTATATAATTTTATTGTCAGTAAATAATACAAACTACTCAAAATGATAAAAAATAACAAAAACACTAATCAGAATTACTAAAAAGTAACATTTGTTTCTTGAACATCTTTAAAAAATTAACAAAAACATTCACAATTCAAAACAAGCCATTAAAAAAAGGTTCGTAATATTTGGGAATTATATTACTTGATAATAAATTTTCTAGTTCCATTTTCTTATTTTCAGAGATCGGAATTTTTGAAACGTATGCAGGTCTTTTTCTAACATCTTCTACATTTCTTGTTCCTGTCACTCGTCTACTTTTTACGATTATAGCATAGGCCTGATTCCAATCCACCTGTTTGTAGCTGGTTTTGTAAAGGAACCTATCACTTTCCTTCTCAAATCGAATCATTTTAATATTGTTCGCCGTTTATATTTTTCTGGCAGTTGAAGCCGATGTCGTTAGCAAGCGTTTTCAAAACTTAATTCTTTTACTATAAGAGGGTTTCCTTTTTTCTTTGCGTTTCTAATAATTGACACAATTTGTTCGGGAACGTATATCGGTCCTGACTTTTTAGCTCTTTTCATAGGTTTTGCGATGATACTGTGGACTACATCACCTTCGTTCTGTGTTTGACCTCGATGAGGTACTTGTGTGTTATGGAATTTAACTGAAACTTCTTCGACTGTTCCTCTTTGTCCCAGACCTTCATGCCAGAAGTAACAGGATGTCTTGTCATTGCTTATTTGTGATATCGTAAAATTAAAACAATTTAATCTTGATTTATGGTAAAATGGTTCCATAGGTACTGACAGGACAGCTTGTAGGTCGTACATTACCAAAACTGTATTTGATCCTTCTTCTTTTGCTTTTTCTTTGCCTGAAGCTTTCTCAGTTCTAGTTAGTTTTTTTTCCTCTTGATGTGACTTATACAGACATTGTAATTTTTCTATTTCTTCATCAGGCTTTTAAATGATTCACACAAGTTGCATTGGTTTTTCTTTGGTAAAAAGAAACCAATATTGAATTATGTATTAAATATGTGGGCGTATGCGTCATAGTTTGCAGCAGGCTGGCCCAAATCGTCTTGTTTCTTTTTATAGTGTCTGTTCATTTCTGCAATGGATAAACATCTATAAACTCTCTTGATGTGTTAGCCCTTTGGTAATGACAGACACCATCATTTCAGGGTTCATCTTTACCTGTTGACCATGTTTTCCACGTTTATCTTGCGGTACAATTCGAGGCCCAGAAGCTTTTGATTAGATAATTGTTCTCTCCTTAATGCCAAAAGTGTTAATCAGGTATGTTTTGCATACACGCATTTGTTTTCCATTGTGAAGCAGATAAAAAGCAGAGTTCTGTCTTCTAGGTGTTTGGATAGATGTTATGCGGCGATAACTCAACTGAAGTGGTTCAATACAAGAAGACAAATAATCACGTTGTCTCTGCAGTGATCCTAGATTTCAATACTGCTGAAAAAAATTAGCTCTATGGTCTTCACTAAACTTCTCTGAACACTTCTGAATGCAATAATTAGACAAGTAGGTCCCATTGTTTTTTTATTCACAACTTTTCCTAGGGCCTGCGTAGCGCAAGCGGTATGATGCTTGCCTCGAGAGCCGGTGGTCCGGGGTTCGAATCCCACCGCCGGCAAGAACATCTAGACATTTTAAAAATGTCTATAGGCCCCAGGTCGACTCAGCCTGAATAAAAATGAGTACCTTGGGTAAAACCAGGGGTAATAATAGACGGTTGAAGCGTAGCACTGGCCATGTTACCTTCCTTGTATACCGTAGGCCCTAGATATAGCAGACTACCCTGCTATACTCCCAAAGCCGCGACAGCGGTATAAAACGGGAGACTATTATAACTTTTCCAGTTCTTGAAATATAACTTTTTCCTGAATCCCTAAGGAGTTTGGCTTTATTTTTTCGCCATTCTTCTGGATTGTTTACTCTCTTCTTACCTTTTTTAATGAGCGTACAATTTTCTGTATTATTCAGAGGACTTATTTTATTTTCAGAAAATGGACTTCTGGGTCTCTTTTTCTCTTTTATGGTAGGGTATCTTCTCCAAATAAGCTGTTCTCATTATCTGAGGATGTTGCTCATCATAGACTATTCGAGACATTTTTCTCAAAGTGATCTTGGTTGATGAGTGGGTTTCAACATAATATGATGTACTGGGTTGGGTTTCATAATTGTTTGAAATACGTAGATTATCTAAAAGTAATTAATAATCAATAAAAGTAATTTTGATTAAAAAAAGAAAGTACCTAGCTGGTCCAAGTTCACAAGGCTTAAGTAGAAACATACTATTAGGAAACAAACTCGAGGAATTAGGATTTAAATTCACTGGCTGCAATTCTGCTAAAATGACCGGATCATTGAGTGTTTCTGAAATATTATTGTCTTTCAATACTGATGGTTCCTCTGGAGTACTGTTCTCTTCTTGTAAATTGTGAGTGGCTAAATGAAGTATCAGCTCAGTCCTTTTCATTATTCAAGATTATACTCGAGTTTTAGTTCTTCATTGAAATACAAATCTATTATATTGACAGATTTTACACACACTATTTCACACAAATTTTCAATGCTATTTGAGTTAACAATGACATAAATACTGGTTAAGTGACTATTCAAAAACCATAACGACGTAAATGTGTACTTACGGCTTTAATTATCTAGCAAGTTGCCAGAGATATCAAATTTTCTAGGCGAAAAATGATACAACTGTCCGTTACGCCGAATTTCTCTGAGATTACACCAAAACTTTATTTTATTTTGTCACGATCTACACTTATGTCGTTGTAGAAATATAAACGAAGTGTTCCGTTCGACAGTCTATGAACAACAGTCTATTGAAATTTGCAGCGATTTCGTTCCAAAAATATGACCGAAAGTACATAATTTTGACAACGACGCAACTGCTTCCCAATAAATGTACTACCTTTATGGTATTGTTCCATCCGATAAATAGCACGTTCTGACTTTTTTGACACATTTAACTCAAAACTGCAACAAATTGCACTTACGTCATTGTTGCTCCGGAGAAGCGATATGTCATAAATATCTTGAATATATGAAAATTTTTACCGAGAAAGATCTCCGAAAGAAAAAGGTAATGGTTTAAAGATTATCATCCTTCTTCTTCTGGTTCCTATCCGTTTCGGATGTTGGAAATCATATTGGCAATCATGACCTTGCTGGCTGCGGCTCGAAACAGCTCCGTTGAGGTTTTCTTAAACCATGTTCTTAAATTCCGCAGCCATGATATTCTTCTTCTACCGGGTCCTTTACCTTTGACTTTACCTTGCAATATAGACTGCAGCAGGGAGTAACGGTGCTGATTTCTCATAACGTGTCCCAGATATTGCAATTTTATGCGTTTGATCGTAAACAGAATCTCTGGTTCCTTCTTCATTTTTTCTAGAACTTCCTTGTTCGTGATCCTTGCTGTCCATGATATTTTCAGCATTTTTCTATAAAGCCACATCTCAAATGCTTCCGCCCCGTACAACAACACAGAGAAAACATTATCATCCTATTGTTTATTAATTCATCGCAAATGCCGGTCAGCTTTGACCGGTTGTATCTCAGGAACCACTACTCGTAATTTAACTTTTTTCTTGTATAAGAAACCTCTTGTCAAGTCTTTTCCAACTCCGTTTGCTGAATTTAATTTAAGCTAATAGTTACCGAAATATTCTATTTTTTTATAAGCCACAAAATTGTTTATAACTTTATTTAATTGTTTATAATTGTTTATAATTTAAAACATTCCCGATGCCAGCAATTAAAAATAATTCAATTTCAATTCTATAAAGTACGTTAGATAGGTTAAGTACGTTGTTATAAGTAAAAAAATTGGCAAAATTCTGTAAGGTCTAGTTTTCGTTGTGTAGGATTTTAAAAAAATTCAATTAAAAAAAAATTAGATTGCAAAATTATTACGCGAAAGTTATTAAATCGATTTTAATAAAATTTGGTTTGCTGTTTTATTATAAGTGGTTCAAAACATTGAAAAAGAGAAGGTTTGTGCCCCCCTCTTTTTTTTGTATTTATTGCTATTTTGCAGGAAGAACAATAAATTAAAACATTTTTAACCAGCAGTATCTTATCTTCTTCTTCCTATGCCGTCTTCATTAACGGAGGTTGGTGACCACATTTCTAAAAGTTTCTCTGTCTTTTGCAACGTGGAATAATACGGTCTAATTAGTCATGTTTGTCCAGTCTCGAATATTTCGCAGCCATGACTTCCTCTTTCTACCTATTCCCTTTTTGACATCGACTCTACCCTGCATGATGACCTACAGAAGACTATATTTATCATTTTTCAGTATGTGTCCAAGGTATGCAGTCTTGCGTACTTTTATTGTTCTCAACAATTTTTTGTCTCGACCCATCCTTTTCAGTACTTCCTCATTGGTGACCCTGGCAGTCCATGGAATTCTCAACATTCTCCGGTATATCCAAAGTTCAAAGGCTTCAATATCGTATCTTATAGAAAATTTAATTGCCTCTATTTTATTTTATTACGACTGCTCTATAAAGAATTGTTTTATAGTAATATTCAAGGAAAATAGAAAAAAATCGACGTTTTTAATAATTTTTAAATATTTTAATTTTTTTATGAATGTTCCGAACCTATTTGAGAGGGAGGATAATTCAATTATTATTATTGAATTTATCCCCTAACTATTTCTGCAAAAACCCAAATGCCACGAACGATTATATACAAGGCAAAACATTTAGGTACCCAACATAAAGATGGAAGACGATATCAGATCAGAAGTTTCAAATACATAATATCATATTTACCTAAGTTCAATTTTATTTAACTAAACTAAAGTAACTTTTTGGTCTCTTTTTAATCATATTAAAAACATTTTTTCCCCAATATCGTTTCAGTTAATGGACCTGGCATATTTTGCAGTAATGGTCACTTAATACTAATCACATTAGTCATGTCATTGAATTACAAAAAATAACAGTGTCATGTGTATTTATGTAATTGTAAAATATATCTATCTATTACATATTGCATTAGAGACATCCTGTTGTATTTTATTACAATTAGATTTTCATAATTGCTGCATTTTATCAAGGAATTTGTAAGTAACATTACTATTCTGATTTGTTTTTTAAATCCTTTTAAGTTGAAGAAATTTATTACAAAACCACCGTCAATTGATTTATTGACGGTGGCTTCATAATAATTACTAATTGTTCCGTAAGCTACAGAACAGCCCTTCTAAATTCTTTTCAGTCCTATATAAACTCTTATAATCAATGTAAACATTTTGATCGACAAATCAATAGGATTTATGTTCTAGAAATGGACTGCGGAATAAAATAAGCATAAGGATAAATAACACGTGATTAATGTGCTGACAACTGTCTGATAGTTTGTAAAATCAAATTCAATGAAGAATTTTTTATTTAAATTTTGGTAAATGGGGTTAGAAGGATTACTTGATGTAGTGGTAGCAAATAATAGAAGCAGATGTTGTCTTCTAAGAGCAACAGTTCTTAACATATTTTGGATAGAATCTACTAGTTTTCGGTCAGATTTGGAGGCAGGCATGTAAATAAAGCAGCCGTAATATATTTTGAATCGTATCAGAGCTCTGTAGACGGTAGCTCATTCTCATCAGCACCTCAATAAAAGTGCGAAAAAGTTTTTATTAGGTTGGGTTACTTAGGGCAGTAGACTTTGGTAAGACTTATGTAATGTTTCCAGTTTAGACGAGAATCAAAGAACATTTCCAGAATTTTACGGAAGACCGGGAGAGGTGGCCTTTCTGCTGAATTTAATAACTTTAGATATGTTTGGTGATAAGGATGAACAAAGGTTTTGAATTTTGCTTTAAAACAAGAGATCGACTGAATACTGTAAGAGTTGGCACGAAGTGTTAATATTTTCCCATGGCAATAGATAATAAGATCATCGGCATATTGAACGTAGTGAATAGAATTGGGGAAGTTATTGGATATATCATACGTAGTGAATAGAATTGGGGAAATTATTAGATATATCATTTATAGCAATAATAAAAAGCAGTCAAACTAATAACAGAACCTTGAGGTACTCCGTGAATCTGAAGACAGATTCTAGAGAACTTTCCATTTACATGGGATACTTTAAAGGATCTGGGTTGCAGGAACTTTTCTATGAAGTGAAAAATATTTTCGTTAAGGTTGCAATTACGTAGTTTATTTAATATGGATTTTCTAGACATTTTGTTGTTGGCCGTTGAGTGCTGTTGTAATGTAGTAGTGTAAGTTTACATGTAGCGATAGTAAGAGAAATAGGACGATAAGACTTCGGTAATGAGGAGGGTTGATTCTTTTTCCATATTGAAATAATAGTAGAATTATACGGTCTCACTGGGAATTCCATACAACATTATAAAAATCCAGTCGTTTGCAAATGGAGACATCGGAGAGCTTTTTAAGAAAACGTGTCGGGTATTATCAGGGCCTGCTGCATTGCTTTTACATGAGGATAAGGCTAATTTTAGTTCATAGAGGGTAAAAAGTTTATTGGTGTGTGATGCGAAAAGAGTCAATAAAATTATTTATGACGAGAATATGAGAAGTGACAAGAAAGGAGTTAAACGCAAAATAGGAATTCTTATTTTCAAATTTTTCTTCGAAGGACAGCGTTAGAAATCGAACTTTGTCGTCTATGATAAGATTAGGAACCTTATTACTAGATTTGCGACCCTGTATACGTTTTATTTTGTTCCAGACTTGACTTGGGCAGGTATGAATTGTTAAGGATGAGACGTAATTTTGCCAAGAAGATATTTTGCTTTTTTTATGATATATTTGGCTTTGGTTTTAAGTTTTTTATGAAGTATAAGATTGCCAGGAGGATTGCACAATTTGTTGAGAGCGAATTTGGATTTGCGGATGCATGACAAATTCCACCAAAGAAATGTTTTGTGGGTAAAAGATGATGTTTTTTACCAACATGCTTGTCAGCTGTTATAGTGATACAGTCGGATATTTGTTTAAGGGCAATGCTAGTATCTCAATCAAAAGTTTAAGTTGAGATGATATTTTCCGTTTCAATTGTATATCTTGGCGAGTTAGCAAATTTCAGATTTCAGTAATTGCGGATAGTATATTCCTGATTAGAGTACGAAGAGATTATAATGAAAAAAGATCACTATCGTGCAGATCATTGCAAGTGTTCCAGGAAAGAAAGGGTGCTGATTTAGGGTCTCAGATGCTAAGATCTATAGCGGAGAAGGTATTGGATAATATGTATGTAAGTTAAAGTGTGTATGTGAGGACTTATTTAACAGACAAGAACCAGATACATTTAAAATGTTTTTAACAATTTTACCTCTTCCAAATGTAGGGCTGGATCCCCACATAGTACTATTAGCATTAAAGTCGCCCATAAGTATGAATGGTTGGGGAGGCTGAAAAATTAGATCAACCAACTCTTATTCTTTTAATTTATAGTCGAGAGGATTATATAGACTACATATAGTAAGTTTGGTTGGACACCACGCATTAATTGCTACAGCTTCAAGGTTAGTGGTTAGAGGAAGAAGAGAGGAGTATATATCCCTTGAAGCAAATATCGAAGCATCACCACTGAAAAAAGAGGAAATATCTGTAATCAATTTGTACGCTTCCACTAAAGGGTCAGAATTACCGAAAGTGAAAGAAAAGCAATTAGTTGCGGGAAAATGAGGTGTCAGTTTCAGCATAAAATCTTTGAATGGTAGAGCAAGTTATGTTGCTTATTATTTGATTTTCGGGCACTTGTGATTTGGATTTTTTAGTTTTCTTTTTGGTGCAGATATGGAGGTGGTAGGAAGGTTTTGAGAGTCATCAGTAAAATTTTGCACATTATTAGCGATACTATCAATACGAGGAATGTGCGAGATATGATCAATATATTTTTCATTTGGTTGCGATGAAATAGAACTGGATATATTGGGGCAGGTGTAGACAGTGTGATTCAGCTGCTTACAAATGAAGTATTCCACAAAAAAAAACAAAATTTGTTTAATTTACTAATGAAGCATTCCTATTTGTCTGTCAATATAAATATTCTATGTGGGGTATTTTCATGAACAATGAGAGCCGAAGTTTGTAGGGAGAAGTCCTCCCGTTCCGGAATTATATAAGTTACCCTTTGGAAGCTTATAACGTGAGCATATGCATCATCAGTTTTACCACATCTGACATGAGTGAGAGGCGTAGATGTGATTAATCAATCCAAGATCAGAGTGAGCTTTTTCAACAATAGAACGTGGGATAGAAGGGCTGACGTTAGACACTAAAATTCTTTTTGAAGGGGAGAAAGAAAGAGAGAGAGAGAGAGAGAGAGAGAGAGAGAGAGAGTCTGCGTATAGGGATAACTTAAGAGTTAATTGTAATACTTTGAATCGTTTTTCCAATATTATCAACTTGCTCAGAGGAAGATAGATATATAAAGATCTAATCACAGGAAAGGCGTGACGCAAAATAAACATTTTTTGGCGTAACAATTGTGCTGATTGCCTTACTGTAATTGAAAATAACAGTATTGGGAGCGGAGAACAATATGATAGCTTGATCACATAAAGGAGTAAGGAGTGGAGGAGCTTTTGAGAGAGTAGCAGTTGCATAAAATCGTTCAGTTTTGTTTGTGGCAGGAGATGGGTTTTGAGGTGATGGAATCAGGGGTTACGAAAGATTAATTAAACATATTGCGATTCTGGCCAAAATCGCAACACTTGGAAATATAATAAATATATTTATTTTATAGAGGTTACCAATATTTGCTCGAAAAAAGTTTACTTTAAAATGATTTAATTTAATAAAATAAGCATTCCTCTTCAATTTGGTGCTTACATAAAAGCTTTCTGGGATAAAGAAATTCAATTTTACGATAACTGTTGTGAAACTTCTTGAAATTTTTAGTGCTGAATATAAATATGTTATATTCTCAAGCGAAATTAAAGTTTTTTTGTGCATTTTTAGAAAAGTTATTAGTAATTTTCAAAAAATCGACTTTTAAAGATATTTTTGCAATAATTCAGCTACAAATTAAAAACAAATAACTTTACCAACTCTTATTTTAAAGGATTTTCTATGCTTTTTGTGTCACTGTTCCACATAATTTACCGGTCATCACTGTTAATACTTACAATATAATTGTGATATAAATTGTTTATAAGTAAAAAAATAACGTTTAATCTACTGCATATTTTGTTTATTATATAGATTTATCACCAAATTTATCAAAAGTAGATGTTGGATATTAATTTCCCAGGTCTATGTCTATGACACACAAGGTCTTAATAATTAGGAATGAGATTATTAAAAAGTATAAACGTTTAAACGAAATCTTTCTTTAACAAAACCTTTTTGATTAGATCCAATTACGACGATGCTAATTGAATAAATGAGAAAATTATGGAGAATAATGATTAACTGAAAATGTACACAACAAAACTGGAAGCGCACGTCAATGGAGAAACTTGGATAAGGAAACTAACAAGAGCAATGTCCTTGAGAAATCTTCGAGAAGAAAAAAATAATACAACAGTACACGAAAAGTGCAAGGAGGTATTACCAGTAACGACTAATTTCATTGTCAAATAACATCGTAATCGTTTGATCATGGCAAACGTTGACAAACGAATTTTATTAACAATTACCAATTTCTCCTCATTAGAAATTCATAATGTCACGGGCAAAAATGATAGAAACGGAAATAACAGTACCTTCATGAAAGAGAAATGTGTGTGTTTAAAATATTTTGTCGATAAAGATTATGCAACAGCAATAAAGTTTAGATTCGGTATTGAATAATCTCCATTGTTAGGCTATTCATCATTTCGTTAATATTTATCGCCATTAGAAAAAATATATGTTGGTACCTTTTTGTTTTGTTTATTTAGATTAGTGATTTTGGAAGCTAAAAATGATGTCATTATAATTTTCAAAAGTTACGTAATTATCAGAAAATTTATTCAATATTGGCTCGTAATGTTTTATATTAAGTATATTTTCTTTTGGTTATATTATTATAATTTTAATAATGAATTTGTTGCTTGTTCATAATTTTTTTAAGTCACTTTTAAGGCGCAAAAAACGGTATTTTTTGACTATTTTTATTTTTATTGTATTAGATTAATATCTTACGGTAAAATGAGCACAATGTTGAATGAAAGTACTTAAAACACGCTTTAATTTGAGCTGTGTTGCATTAAATTTGACCCAAAAGTTTATGCAAAATTAACGATTGAAAGTCCAAAATTGTAAATTTTTCGCAATTTTTAATTTTTGTAATAATTTTTGTATTCATCTATCTAAAAATTCTTTTTTTATGCAAAAAGAATTCTGTTGTAGCTCTTTTAATTACAAATCGAATGAGACTTCCTAAGATCCGATCGGTCAATTTCTTTTCGAGATAGGTTTAATTATTGTTTATAAACATTCTTAAATTTTACAGGGCCTGAACTTTTTTTCTAAAAGAGATAGAGATCTAATTTTAGACGGATTTTATTGTTGGATTTTAGACATGTGATCATCATTTAGCCCAATGTTGGGATGTACTACTGACATAAATTCTCTTCTTTTTTTTCTCTAAAGTTTGAACTCTTTTCATTTTTTCTAATAAAAAGTTAAAGTTCGTGTGACCTTCCAGCTAAAGTCTAGCTAAGGTCTCCAACATAACTTAACGACCACTTACGTAGCTGGGACTGACGACTTCGCTAAGCAAGCCAAGCAAATGTTGCAGCGATATAATTATAAAATATCAAAAATAAGAAAATAATAAAAGATCAGGTGGCATCTGTTTTGGGTTAGGTAAATCGTATATGATTCTAGTTTCTTTCTTTAATCGCTTTAAAATATTATTAGAAATGAAAAAAATAATGACAAAGTTCAATGTTTTTTCTTTTTCTCGTTGCTACATCTCAGCAGCTATACATTTTAGAAAAAACTTGTAACGACAAAAAAGATTTAAAATTAAATTTCCGATAAGACAAAATCAACTGCAAATTGAAAATATAATAATTATTATTGCAAAATTAGCAAAGATAATGTAAAAAGGGCCTAAAATCAATGGTTTTTCAATAATTTTTTTCAGGTTTTTAGAAGCCACATAGAACTTTCAAAATTTACCCGGTAAATATATAAAATATACAAAACCACTATACAAAATTTCTGTACAATCGATTAAGCAGTCTTTGCAAAATAATGTTGCAATCTAAATTTTTGAAAAAAAGTTATTAATTTTCAAATTTATGCAGAGCCACCAAAAAAGTTTTAAATACATTAAAGCTTTTTTGCATATAAAAAAGTATTCAAGCTTTCAAATAAAAATCAAATCATTGAAATCAGTTAACTAAGAGAACCTAAGGTTTTTTTTAAACAACTGTACAATTTTTAAGCTAATAAACAAATACACTTTTTTAATTTTCAATTAACTTTTTTTTTCTAAACTTAAGTCGAAAGTTCAGAAAAAGACGCGCATTTTAAAAGAAAAACATTAAGATTGGTCAATTAGTTCCGAAGTTATGATAAAAAAAAAACTTAACAAGTAATTGATCGGGGATTTTTTAAATTAATTTTTTATTAAAGTTTACTTATAAAATTATAATTTAATTAAAATTAATATGCACATTTAGATTAACTATTCAAAAAAATACTACAGTTATCATTGATATTGTAACCTTAACGAACGAACAAATAATTTTAGGCTTTTAAAAGTATAATATTTGAATGTTCTAACTCACGGGACCCCAGTTTAAAAAAAAATCACAATTGGTCAAATGCCAGTTTTTTGTACCATCCAATCGTTTTCCGTTCACTGACATAATATGACAATATCTGATCTTTTGCGACCAATCCCTGACATGTATTTGTTATACTGCACAATAGCATTCGGCTTTTCGATCATCTGTCTTCTCTTGTTCTGTAGACTAATCATTTCACCGCTAAATTTGTAGAAATAAAATATATTTCTCTCTTGTCACACCACTTTCCTATTGCGACTCCGTCAGCATATTTAGTTATAACTCCCTCTTTAGTCAATTTTGTGTTTATAACATCTGTCGGGTTTCCTTTTCTGTTTAATCTAAACGTTCCTATTATGTAAGTTTTTTTATCAGAAGTTCTTTACTGAGAAGAAAGCTGTTATAACAACTGTCCATAAAAAATCCTACATGAGCGACATGCCCCATGTCTCCCTGCATATCTTTCTCTGCTCCACTGTATATTCTTAATTTTAATGTAAGTTCATCTATTCATAATGTAAGTTTAATTAAATATTGTTTTGATTTAATTTAAGTTTAAAACAAGTATGCCACCAATTCGACACTGCGATGAAGGACAAGTAGCACAGATTGTAATTTTGTACGAGGAACGATATGCACAAAAAGATATCGCACGACGTCTCAGGAGAAATCAATCTACAGGTTTAAATACTTTAAAAAGGTACCGCGCAACAGGAAATTTTGTACGAAGGCCTGGTCAAGGACGCCCAAGGTGCACAACCGCAATTGATGACCGTTTTTTGGTTTTTAATTCTACACGAAATGGTTCATTGACATCGATGCACCACAAAAATGAGCTATTAAATGTTAGATAAGTTAATGTGAGTTGAGAAACAGTTAGACGAAGATTAAAAGAAGCAAACTTAAAACCCAGACGCCCCTCCAAAGTTTCACGTCTTCTCCAAAATCATAAAGCTCGTCGTTTAGAATTTGCAAGAACACATATTTAGTGTAATGTCTACAACTGGAAAAATGTTCTTTTTACTGATGAGACCAGAATCCTATTATGGAAGCCAGATGGTCAAAACCACGTCTACAGAATAGTTGAAGAACGATTCGCCAGCTGCAATCTCGCCTAGACCATTAGTTTTGGAGGCGGTGACATAATTCTTTGGGAAGGTATTAGTTGTGAGGTACTCACCGCACTTGTGGAAGTAATTGGACGGATTACTGGTGACTTTTACTTTTAAAACATCCCGCAAGATCATATTTTGCCATATGTTGGTCACATTGGATATGAAAGATTCATGTTAATGCACGATGATCCTCGACCACATGCTGCTGCCAGAGTGAGTAATTATCTTGATGAGGTCAAAATTCGAAGATTGGATGGGCCACCGTTTAGCCTGGATTTAAATCCAATAAAGCACATGTGGGATCACTTAAAACGCCGCATACGATAACGAAATCCCTTTCCAAATACGATAGACCAACTTCGGCTTGCTGCACAGGATAAATGGAATGCAATTTCCCAAGGATATGTCCAAAATTTACTTGCAAGCATGCCGAGAAGGATGCAAGCAGTAATAAGAGCTAGAGGGGGAAATACTCGTTACTGCTCATTAATTTCTTTCAGGTAAAAAGGCTTATTTAAGCAATTTAAATTAGCATTTCAGTTTAGAGTAAAAGAACCTTATTTACCTAATATTAAGCATTCATTTTTTTCGCAACTTTCTCTGCATAAAAACTTAAAATTGTTCATTAAACATGGTTAAAATAAACTCTATTTCACTATAAACGACTGGATTGACCAGAATTTATTTTGAAAAAACAAAAATTAGAAAATTCCAAAATATTCGATATTTTTGTCCATGAGTGTAATATTGTCTAAATGCTAAGCGCCTTCGCCAAAGAACCAATGACTCATCTAAGGAAAGCTATTTATATGGATAATAAATTTGGTCAATAGAAAAAAAAATGTTAATTGAAAATTGAATAATTTATTGTATTTGTTTATTAGCTTAATAATTGTACAGTTGTTTAAAAAAATTTCTAGGTTCTCCTATTCAAATGATTTCAATGATTCGACTTTTATTTGACAGCTTAAATACTATTTTATACGTTAAAGCTTTCATGTATTTAAAACTTTTTTGTTGGATCTGCATAAGTTTGAAAATTAACTTTTTTTCAAAAATTTAGATTGCAAAATTATTTTGCAAAAACTACATGACTGATTGTTTTGAAATTTTGTATAGTGATTTTTTATATTTTATAGATTTTCTACGTGAATTTTGAGAGTTCCATGTGGTTCCTAAGCATCTGAAAAACATTATTGAAACAACATTGATTTTTCACATTTATTAATTTTTTTTTAATTTGCAATCAATTTCGTTACCAAATTTTTCTAAAATGTATAGCTGCACAAGAAATATCCACGACAAAGAGAAAAAACATTGAATTTTTCTCATTTTTTTACAAATTGTTTAATAAAAAAATTGAGCTCACCTTTTGAAGTGTACTCATAGGTAAATTGTTATTTCTAATAATATTTCAAAGTGATTGAAGTAAAAAACTAGGATCACATACGATTCACCCAGAAGAGTTACCGCCTGGACTATAACTGAAGAATTTCGATTGAAATATTATAGCCACAAGCTAAATATAATAACAACTAACCTCATAAGCGGTAGATAAAAGCCTTTTTGGTAATAATTAGATAGTTTAACGTTTTTAATTTGTTAATACAGCTGTTAGTTTAAATAAAAAATAGCTTTTACATAATTAGTAATATTAAGTAATAATGTAATTAGTGTTTAAAATATTGCACAAGAGTAAAGAAATGCAGATATACTTTTGGGGTTACCTAGATTTACTATGTACCATTATCTCAAGATACTCCATGTAAATTATGGTATTTTTGCTATCAAAACTCTTTATTAGTCGGTCAACGAATTTTTAATTTTTTTTGTATTTCATTTTACCTGGTAATGTATATAAGTTTCATATTGTTTCAGATTTGTTGCCTTTTACTTCTATGGCTGAGCAAAAACAATATAAATATAAAATATAAAATACTTTGTCCATTTTGTTTCCAGCTTTTTCTCCCTATTCTTCTCTGTCAAAGTCCATTGTTTTTGTCAAAAGCACAGTCCTTATTTTTATTTCATTTTCTCTATTTCTTCCAGTTCTTCCATAAATTAATTCATATTTGACTTATTTGTCGCTTTTGTCTCATATTTATGATCTGGAATATCCATCGATTTCTCAGTCTTCAATTTCTTCAGTTACTATAGTTTTGTATTCCATTATGTGTATTTTTATTCCCCCTTGTACATTTTCTTGATGTGTACATACAAAATTAGTTTCCTTTGTAAATTATTGATATTTTCTGTTTCGGATTCTTTTTAATTTTCTCAATTCTTACTCTCTTTAGTTTTTTGTTGCTGTTTTTCTCAACTACCTGACATCTGCTGTGTTTAGTTCGTTGTGTTCACTTACGTTATACTCGCATACATTTTATTAAAAAATATATCACGAGAGAGTTATGAACACTATAATATACATACATAAACATCCAAAACATACAAAAATATACAAAACATACAAAAAACTTAGGAAGAAGAAGACATTAACCAACTATGGCAAATACACGAGATATGGTGTTACGGAAATAGGTTGAAATATTGGGTAAAACCAAGTCAGAAAAAAGAAATCATTGGTTTCATCATGAGTGCGAAATGGCCACAAATAGAAAGAACGCAGCATATCAAAAAAACCCTAGACGCAGGTTATACACGGAGAAAGTATTCAACGACGTAAGAAGAGGGAATGCGAACAGAACACTCTCAATGAGATACAAAGTTTATTCGATAAAAATGAAACGAGGGAATACTACAAATCCTTAAATAATAGCCGTCGAGAATTTAAAACAAGATTAAAAATTTTTAAATACACTAACGGTAAAATTCTACATGATAAAAACTCTTTATTATTGCCTTGGAAAAAGCAATCAGACAATTAAATATTAGAATGAATGGAACTATTTTTAATAGACCGACGAAAATTCTCGCATTCGCTGACGATATAGTTATAGTGGGCAGAAGTATGAGAGACTTGGTGCAGTGTTTTACAATGCTTGCGGACGCGGCAAGTGAATTAGGACTTGTGGTAAAAGAAGTAAAAACCAAATATATGTTGATTTTTAAAAGCCTCGAAATATCCAACAGAGAATTCTAATTAACAACCATACCTTTGAGCAAGTTAAAGAATTCACATATCTTGGATCGCTAGTAAACGCAACAAATACGACAAGCGACGAAATAAAAAGACGCATAGCAATAGCAAACAGAACTGTTCACGGTCTCCAGAAACATTTAAAAAATAAAAATATAAAACGTGCAGTAAAGTTCAATATATACAAGACCTTAATAAGACCGGTTTGGATATATGGGGCAGAAACGTGGACCTTATCTCAAAATGATGGAAGACTTCTTGGTCTTTTTGAGAGAAAAATTCTTAGAAAGATTTTTGGGGCCGTAAATGAAAATGGGCTATGGCGTCGAAGATACAACTTTGAACTATATCAGTTATACACCGATCCAGATATTGTGAAATTCGTTAAAGTGAAGAGACTTAGATGAACTGGACACATTGCTAGGATGTCAGATCACGAATATAGGAAGAGATTAACATTTTCAAAACCAGAGAGCACAAGAAGCAGAGAACGACCACGAAGGAGATGGATTGATGATGTGGAAGAAGACCTACAGATTCTAAGGGTCAGAGGATGGAGGGAAGTTGCCAGGAACCGACAGGAGTGGCGACTTCTTTGTGAGCAGGCCAAGATCCACAACGGATTGTCGAGCCACTTATAATGATGATGATGAAAATACTGTTTATTTCTTATTCCATGATAGAAACGTCGATAATTTTATCCATTACTTTCCTGTAAAATATATTGCCAATGTCTTCAAATATAAGTTATTCCCTTCACAATTTGGCTACTATCTTATTGTTAAACAGCTGCTAGAAAATAATACATACAAGACAAATCTCAAATTTCATAATTATCAATCATTGTATTCTTTTCGTTGCCTTTTTTAAATCATTTTTGTGATTATATGTATATTATATATAATTCACAATATTCTCATGCTCTCAACGGCACTGATTTAAGTCTTTTTTCACATGTGTTGTTAATGCTAACGAGTTTTATTATCGATCCAGGTGTTGGATGTGTTTATTTTATCAGGATTTTAAAATATAACAATACATCTCGCTTAACTTGCAAGTGTCTGTCTTATAACTAATTGACTTTTTGTTTTTGTTTATGTGATACATTTTGGAAAGTAGTCTTTTTTATAGTTTTCTATATCCAAGACCTTAATATCTCTGTTTTGCAATCACTTTTATGTTGCGTTATTCTTTGTTTTAATCACTGCAATGTTTGCCCCATGTACTACCCATCACATTCGAGACAAGAAGGTTGGTAAATGAGATGACTCTGATTTAGAAGTGATGTCTGGTCTTTACGCTTCGAGAATAAGCTATATTTGGATATGCTGTGATATTTAGCTATTTTGATTATGGGAATTCCACTCAGCATCTTGATTATATTGTTAGTTAAGCCATTTACATAAGCCATACTTTTTGTAAATGTTTATACATGTTCTTATCACCTTAGTATCTAAGAAAGGAACACTATGTTTTTGCTCTACCACAACAGTAAATTGTAGGTGTTTGTGAAATCTATTGAAGATATCCAGTGTAGTTTGAATACTGTCTTCGGAGACGCACTTTTAACAGCATCCACATAGTTGTATATGAACGGTAACTTGAAGGGTATTTGTGGAGTTACTATATTGAATAGATGATCTTAAATTTTTGTTTCCTAAGGCATGACATTTCTCTTGAAATCTTGATTTTATTTTTAGAAAAAGCTTAAATCGGTTAGAAAAACTAATATCTAATCCCTATATTTTTCTATAGGAAACAAATTCACTATTTGTTATTTGGTTAAAGTTATTAAAGAAGAAAAGTTTTTTAGTTATCTTTAATATACCTACGTATGTTTTAGCATTAATATGGTTAATATTATTAGTACTAATATTTACATGCATGTTGGCCAAAATTAGCTGAAGCAAAGCCATAGGGAGAATTTTGCTGCTGCCCATTGATGAAGAATGACCTACTAGTTCTGCTCTGTTGTCCGTACACGTCTTGTAGCCATCGAAGGATATTTTGTACCATCTGGTCTGCATTGTTATTTTTATTATTATTCAGTTGTCGTGATGTTCGTATACCTAAAACAGAAAAAATAAAATTATTAACAAGGAGATAATAACATAATAAATGTTGAATAAAAACTAGCTTACAGCTTCTAAATGATTTCTCTTGAACAAAAGTAGTATCTAAAAGTTACGTTGTAGAATTTAATGCTTAGTCACAACAAAAACCCTAAAACAAGGATTTAAGATTAATTTATTTTTTTATAATTTTCTCGGAAGCGAAAGTAAAAATTCTGATAAATAGAGTTCTATGAATAAAAGTTCTCCCAGATAAATATTAACGCCGAATTCAAATTTGTTAGTTTTTTTATTTTTCTTGCATTATTCCTCAGACGAACAGACGGGATAAAGAAAACTAAAGTACGTATATTTTCTAACATATATTATTTCGATCCAAAAATATTGGTGTGATATTTAGTGTTCTAAACATTAAAACAAAAAATCGTTAATATTACGACGCAGGTGATGCAAACCCTGTTAGGATCGAATCTCTCATCTAAACCAATATTCTGTCCTATAATGTCTATAGGATTCAGACAGTATTGTTTTGTAAATAGTTTCAATCAAATGTTCAAACCAAGTAATTTATTAGAAAATACCAGAAAGAAATTAGGTATCCGCTGTCAATCTAAATTTTTGTGATTGCTCTACTATCCAAACTTAAAATCATGCGACACTTCTTCGTTCTAATTATTTGTAGCCTTTACAACTTTATTACCCGAATAAAAGAAAGGCTGTAGGGGGGAAAGGGAGAATAGCAGCAGTGAAAAGTAATATAGTAAGAATAAAGTTGGGAACGAAATTTTCCAACACCTTTAAGACAACAAAGAAGATGCCGCAGGGATGCTCCACATCGCCTACGCTTTTTAAAATATTTTTTAGAAGAGACTCTTAAACCTCAGAAGAGGAATGTGCAGGAATTGTATTCCCAGTAAAGATGGTGATTTATACACATTAAACTTTGCAAATGATCAAGTGGTCATGGCACAAGATGAGTAGGACTTAGGTTTATTTAAAAAAAGTTATTAAAAGAAAATCGACTGAGTCAAACAAGAACGTGTATCAAGCAATTTAATCTGATCTATGGGAGAGTCACATCACATGAGGCAGACCCGGGAGATCGCGGAGGGATGAAGTGAACGAGCTACTGGAAAGACGGGACTTAAAGGACGAATAATGGCAAGAGCGTGAGAGATAGATGGCGACAAGGATTAAGAATAGGAATACAGGTGTAGACACCTTCGACCAAATCTGTTCTAATATGAGTTCTAGCAGAAAAACACGGAGATGGTCATTATGCGTATTCTATGGAATGATAAATATTGCCAGCATAAACTCATACGTTATTTATACTTTTAATATGTTAAAAAAAGGGAAAAACCTATCTCTAGATATCAATATATGATTGAGCTAAGCCTTTTTCTTGCAGACAGATGCTAAACAAATAGAACACCGCAAGTTTACGTCAAAATATTCGCCAGTACAGAGCTGAAATCCTCAACATAACTAAAGAAGATGATGCAAATATGACCCAGGAAAAGAAGAGAAAGACTTGTTTGTTTCTGTTGCCCAAGTAAAAAAGGCGCTTGACCACCAACTAGTGCAAGGAGTGCAAAAAGCCAATTTGTGGAGAACACCGAGGACATATTTGTACCCTATGTTCCTAAAAATACCTAAATATGTTTGTTTTATAATTTTATGCTTTTATTTTTATACTGAGAATCTTAATTTTTTTTTTCTAGATAACGAATAAAAAATTCAAAATAAAAAAATATAAGCTTTTTTCTATGGAGTAGTAAAATTTACGATAGAATCTATTTACGGTTGGCAAAAAAGGTTCCGTATTCTAGGGATAAATATCATATTTTTATTCTTTCTTCTATTCCCGTTTGTACATTGCTCTCTTTTCATATTTCATTAAATCTCACTTTACAAACATCATCTAGTGGTCGCTTCCTACATTAGATGTCGGCAGATGTTTGTTTATGGTATATTACTCTATTTAAGGGCCATCGCAGACTGTTGACTTTTTATCGGCCGATAGTGTGGTCGGCTTCTTAATCAGTACGGAGAGGTATGCATATTATGCGCACATTACACCGATTCAGTATCCTCCGATAAAAAAGTTTGATGAACTTCCCGATTTCCTTCAAACTATACTGTCGGCCAACTATCTGTCATAGGCATTGAAAGTCTTTGGTATTCTCCTTCGCTAAAGTTGGTCCAATTAGCATGACTAGTTCATTGAAACTTATCCGATAAAAGGCGAAAACCTTTTTTGTTTAATCAACTAATTTAGAATGCATTATGTATAATTTTATAAATATAAATTTATAATTATCACTGCGAATTGAATGCACCCAATACTCTCGGAATTTCTTCTTGATTTTCGTTGAACTTTATTACTAAATCGTTCGAGGTTGGCTCTTCAGCAACCCGACTGTTTAGTTGGCTCGGTGTGCGCACTAACAGTCCAAACTGACTAAACTATCGGCCGATAAAAAGTCTGCAGTCTGCGGGGCTCCTAAACTCTGTCACTGATTTGTATCGTTTGGTATTTTCAAATGTATATTTCTGTTGAGACTTGTGGTTAAGAAACGCGTTGTTTATTAGAGAGTTATTGCAAAGTTAACATTGCCTGCGTTGCACTATTTACACCGCGCTATGTCGACAGTTTTGACATACGGCTGACACATCAAAAATAGAGATATTGCTTGAGCTTATGCATACTTTGTTGCGTTACTTACGTTGTTTATGTTTTATTTACATTTGTTCACAAAATATTGAAAATGATAGAGTTCATCATTTTAAATAACATTGTGTATGAACATGTATTACATCCACAAAATCAAGAATTTAATTTAGAAAACATGTTGAAAGCAGATGTAAAAATATATTTTAGGTTTAGAAGACAAGATATTCCTACATTTGCAATTGTTTTACGCCTACTAAATTTTATTCATACCAATACTAGAAACTCTGTTAGTGGTAAATGCATTTGCATTCCACATTACTTTTGAAATTATGCCCTTATATTTTTGTTTTTAGGAGTGATGAGAAGGCTCGCATATCCCAGCAGGCTTAAAGATCTTCAGCTTTTATTCAATTTGTCACCTCAATCATTATCTCAAATTATTAATTATATTGTTGCATTATGCTACTGACTGATGAACTCATTTTAGAAAATTATTACAAATAAACTTTGTTTAAATGAAAGACAAACAACATACATAACCTAAGAAAGAAAATAGCGCAACGAATTCCGCACAGCGTAACGGCTCCCCTAATAACGGCAGGCCGTATTTTCAATAACGCAGCGTAAGCCAAATATCACATCTGCGCATGCTCTACTGTCAAAATAACGCGTGCTGTGATACAGCAAGTGCAAAATTGACTCTGCAATATCTCTCTATTGTTAGCTCGTTTGTTTTGCGGAATTCCACAATTCTTTTCTCGTTTTTCGTGGGGTTTTCTCCCCGTAGTTTCTCCAAAACTACGGGGGTTTTTCCCATTAATTTTCTTTTCTCGTTCTCATTATATTTTGTTGCCAAATGTGTCATTGATATCTCCCAATAATACTACTAAATACTACTACTAAACCAAATTTATCTTAAAGATGCAGTAGCAGTAAACAAACCAACACACGTTATCAACATTATGAATATTACGAGGAGCACTCCCAAATCATGATTTACAATGTATAAACGTACATAATATCCACCTCATAAACTATATAAATAGACATCGTATACGAAACTCAGCATACCATATCATTTAGTAGTCCTTGTACGCGGAAGAATTGCTATAACTCAATTGGACCACTGTTGTTCTAGTGATAATATTTTAGCCAGGGCGTGCGTCAGGGAATTACAGTGCTTGAATTTATTCATTTATATTTATAATAAATGTTATCATTTATATTTTATGATCAGAAGAATAACAAAGATAAAATTAAATTAATAAATGTTAGAATGAGGTTTTCCAACAACATAATATGCGAATTCGTTATTGTAATGCATTGAATTAATAAAATTAAATTAAATATGTAAAAATTGTTTTAAAATTAAATGTAATATCTAATGGCGGTTTCCCACCAAACGGACAAAATAAAAACAAAACACAAACTCGTATCCAATAAAACAAAATAGCAACTTTTCACAAACTTTACTAAAGAGTGGCGTGTTTTGAAACAGTTCGTTTTGTTTTTCGAGTCCCGAGTTTTTGAAACTCGAGTCTGTTTAGTGGAAACGGTCAGTTGTGTTTATTAATGGACTATCTCACCTCTGACGTTACCATGGGCGGGGCTTCGAAAACCTTTCTAAACATTTCTACACTAAATACAAGATAGAGCAGCAGTAAGTATAAATAAACCGTCAACAGTATGATTGTTACGAGGGGCACTCCCACATCATGATTTTAACGATGTATAAACCTACATTTTCCTGTATTATGAAATACATATGAAAATATGAAGTAGACATCGTAGCATAAGTCGTTCACAGGAATAACAGAACTGTAAATAACTGAATAAACATGTTAGAATGAGGTTTTCCAACAACATAATAACGTGAATCCGTTATTGTAATGCACGGAATTAAAATACAATTACAATAAATGTGTAAAAATGTTTTAAAATTAAACGTAATATTTAAGGTTGAAACGGAGTTGCCACTCGTGAACTGAGCTCTTAATGGCACTCCATTCGTTTTTTTAAGGAAAACGAAATTTCAAAGCAAAAACCTATGCAAAGGTCAGAAAAATCTTGTCAAAAATAAAAACATTCAACATATCTGAGTAATAAATAAAACAAAAAACTCAAAGTGTAACTTAGGTAATATTTTACTCAGAATCTACCTCAAGTGCCTGTGAATACCTTCTTTTTTCTTTACCCATTTCATCTACAATATGCTTACAATAGTGTATTTTTTTATGTTTATTCACAATAGTCAAAAGCTCGACTTTTAGAACTGAATTGTCAAAACTTTTGATCGCAGCCACTTTTGAATATCCGCTTTCTTCAACTCGGTTGTCGATATTTATTAAACGGGGAGTATATAACGAATATATTAAGATATAAAAAAACATAGCGACTACCAAAATGGCACTACACATGGGGATAAATGTCTTGCATTTACTATAGTAGTTAATTTCCAGTTCAAAAGTAAATTAAAAATCGCTTTATTTTTAGGTAAAGGAAATAGGTTGATCATTTGTCACATTGGTAGTGAGGACGGGTTTGTTCTTGATGCCTTATGGGCTTTTGAGTCAAAAAAATCTGGCGACTATCATGAAGAGATGATTGGCGAGCCATTTGAAAAGTGGTTCTTTTCGATATTAGAAAAATTAAACAAAAATTCAGTTATTGTTTTAGACAATGCACCGTACCACTCAAGAAGAGTGGAAAAAATACCGACAACCGCGTCGAAGAAAGCGGACATTCAAAATCGATCAAAAAATATAAATTTTGACAACTCGCTTCTAAAAGTCGAGCTTTTGGCTATTGTAAATAACCATAAAAAAGAATATACTAAGTATATTGTAGATGAAATAGCTAAAGAAAAAAATCAAATAGTATTGAGACTTCCGCCATACCACTGCGAGCTTAATCCGATTGAGTTAATTTGGGCAGACTTAAAAAATTATATTGCAGAGAAGAATACTACGTTTAAATTTTCAGATATGAAAAATCTTTTTCATGAAGGAATTACGCGTATTACATCTGCCAAATGGCAAAAATGTATACAGCATGTTCAGCAAAAAGTCGAACAAAAGATGTGGGATCTTGACAATATCATTGAGACTCAAGTTGAACCACTGATAATTAACGTAGTTAATGAGAGCAGCACGTCAGACTCTGATTATGAATAAAATATTAATTTACACTGTGAGTTTTTTGTTTTATTTATTAGTCAGATATGTAGAATGTTTGACGAATGATTTTCTCGGACATTTGCATAGGTTTTTGTTTGAAACTTCGTTTTCCTTAAAAAACGAATGGGGTGCGATTAAGAGCTCAGTTCATGACTGGCAGCGCCGTTTAAACCGGAAGCTCTTAGATATTAATACTCATAATTTCAACGCAATTTAAGAAGTTTTTACTTCTGGCGGCACTTCTTCAAGTGCACCTTATTTTTTTTTTTAATACAAAATTTACATTTATGAAAACATTTTAAGTTAAGGTATATCTGTATTCAAATTTACGAAATTTATGTAAAATGAGATTTCAATTTCTGGTAACATTTGTAATCTGGATCACGTGAGTTTTATTGTTTTTCAAATAAAAACTGAAAACATAATAATAAGTTACTTCTTTTGAGGCGAACTAACACACAATTTACTTTAAAAAATAAGTGTATTTGATGTTTCGATTTCGATCGTTTAAGTGTCAAAACAACGTTGCAATTACTGCTTTATTATTTTTGTCAAACCATAAGTTTCTTTTTATTTTACAGTAGTGAAGCTAATTTTGAATTTCCTTGAAAATAATACTAACATTGTATATTTTATCTTCGTTGTTCATAGTAAACAAATCTTTAATTGTACATACTGTTTTATTAATTTGATAGGAAATATGAAAGCAAAACCGCACGCCTATGGAGTCTTACGTAGCATAGCCTGGTTTTGTTTACTTTTACTGCACGTCGAATTTGAATGAGGTGTAGGTAACTTATTCGTGATTAATTTTTTTAACTTCTTTTTTCACTAACGTTTGTATCTTTCAACTCTTCTTTATACTTTGATAGTTTTGATTTAATAATTTTAGTATTTAATGTCATCTATAGTACAATATATATATATATATATATATATATATATATATATATATATATATATATATATATATTGTACTGTTATATACTTACTCTTAGACTTTTTCTCTCTTTTCGTTTTTGCCTTTTGTTCTCCATTCGTGTCTACAACTAAGAGGCATGTCGCAAGTATTGCGACAAGTGTGTAGGAAAGCTTCATTCTGAAACAAAATAAGCAATTAGACAACTATTATTTAATATAGACATTAAAACGGATTGAAACGAGGTTACTATTGCTATTTAGGAAATGTTAAATACAAGTGTGCAATTTTATTTTGGCTGTAATTTGATTTACCTTTTTAGCAATTACTGTGGTAATTTCAAACTATTATTTTTTTTTTAATATTAAGGTAATTGAATAAAGTGTGTCAAATCTTTTATATTTGTAGGAGATATAAAATGTGGTGTTATTTATTTTATTAAAATTACAGCAGCTTATAAAAGAAATATGGACACAGAAATCGCTCCCCAATTATTGGAATATTGGAATACTTTGCATCATACACAAAAGGAGATATCTTTGAATGCTATAACCACAGAGGAATTAGCTTATAAATGCAGCGTATAAAATATTTTCCACAGTTCTATGCCACCGTATGGCACCATATGCAGAATAAATAATAGGAAAATACCAGGCTGGTTTCAGAGGTGGTAAATCCACAATTTATCAGATTGTAACCCTGAGACAAATTTTAGAAAAAAATTGGAATATGGCCTAGATTCTCATCACATATTTATAAACTAAAACGCAAAAATAATCATCTCACATTAAAAAAAACCACTTGGCATGAAAATTTGAAAAAATATACCAGTTGACCGAAAGGATGAAGAATATATCATTGCAAAAGTGTCGGAAGATATTATTGTACTTATTTAAACAAATAGCAGGAGCATATAAAACCTGACAATCTGTATAACCAAATTTCTAAAAAAACAAATAAACTAGGTATACCAAATGTACTTTATAAGATAATGACTACTACTTATCTAAAATAATAATAAAGGAACATTAATCCTGATAATTAGTTACCATACACTCATCTAAAATGTAATTATGAAATTCTTTCATGCAATGTACATCACATTCATAATGTTTATCTAATATCGTCAGTGTGGTAGAAAGAAATTTTTAAAGTTAAGATTTTTGGCTACTTCGAAATACACTGCTTGTTTTATGAACAAAAGGGGTAAAATCGAACTTAATCTCACAATTAATTACACCAGTGATGAACAGATGAAGAAAGTTCTCTGCAATTTAACCTTGAACTTACATCTCCGACTCAAAATCCTTAATTGTTATGTGTTTTCTGTTCTTATGTATGGAGCAGAGGCAGGGACACTCACTGATGCGTCTTGCAGACGGTTGCAGTCTTTAGAGATGTGGTGCTATCGTCGCATACTCAGAATATTATATGTACATCATATAACTAACGACGCAGTAATGCAACGTTTACAAAAAGAACCTGAAGTCTTGAAATCCATTAAAGAAAGAAAGTTAGCATACTTCGGACATATAGTGAGAAATGAAAATAAATACAGAATCCTACTATTGATATTAGAAGGGAAAATAGAAGGAAATAGAGGACCAGGACGCCGCCGAATATCCTGGCTTAAGAATTTGAGACAGTGGACAGGTATGACCACCACAGACCTATTTCAAACAGCTGCTAATAAAATACGATAAGCCATTGTGGTAGCCAACATCCATAGAGGATAGGCACTAGCAGAAAAAGAAGAATGACATCTTGTTATATACTCACCAAGTCACCAATTAGGAAGTGAGCGACATATTAACTTTTAGAATAATTCCTTGAAATATGTATTTTTTCAACAAAAAATTTCATCTTAATTCTCCATTTTTGAAACAGTACAAAATTTTTATGATCGTTTTTATCACGAAATCTCAACCATGAACTTGCAAGCATATCTGGTGGTCTGATAAGTAACCGTCTTCGCCGATTAGGACTTTGTTATCTCAAAAAACAAAAGAAAAGCTAGATATATATTATGGCACTAATGCTCCTTCAGACTCACTACAAATTTTGGCTCCGTGAATTTCGTAATGACATTATCGTACCATACGTAGTAAAATAATTTGCTATCAAGAATCTTCGAGTAGCATCAGCGTTCTATAAACACTATGTTACTCGAACTTCCACAGTCCTGATAGATTATTGGCGAGGCCGTTTATGAGGTAAAGCCGCGTTTACACGATGACAATTGGCGAGACAATTGTCATCACGTGGTTGCGGATTGTCGGAGGCCAGTCCAGTTGAACGAGAAGATGTTTATACGGGGCTAACTATTGCCATGGCAGTAAACAGCTAAAATATGGCCGACTGCTCGTCATCTGTTGTGCCCGGTGATGGAACTGGCAAAAAACAAGACAGCACTACTGGCCTACACCGTTCACACAGCGCCAATTGTCGCGACAATTGAAATTTCGAGTGGTGGGGGGGCTCACTGGGCGCAGCTCATTGTCCTCAGTCTACTCCCGGGGACAACTGAATTTTGGGCCAATCGTGAGGGCAGTTGGCAAGGCAATTGGCCTGAAGTATTTAGACGAAGACAATAATTTCATGTCAGTCAGTTGTCTTCTGAGAATTGTCTCGCCAATTGTCATCGTGTAAACGCGGCTTTAGAACCGCAAGAAAGATAGAGCAAAATAACAAAAAAGAAAGGGGAAGAGAATAGCTATTAAAAAAAAGGCGTCACTGTTTTTATACATACAAAAAATTGCTTGGGTACCGTTTCTACATTTTGACCGAAATAATATCGCCAATATCGATACTCTTAGAAAATTTAAAAATAAATACTGTAACGGGATCTTTGGCGACAATATGTCAATATCTTTAAATTTGATTATTTAGAATATTTCAAAACAGACCGTAATGGCATTTTATGATATTACTAAAGCGGTAAGCTTTTTAAAAGGTTTATTGAAGGTAGTTGAACATACGTAATAGTTGTTTTATTAATACGACTTAAAATGATTTCTTAAGAAATACTTACAAAAAAAATAAACAATGTATTAAGTGTTATATAAAATTTAGTAAACTACGAGAAAGCATTCAATACCAGAAGCCAGCAGAAAATGTTAAAAGCAATAACAAAATGTCGAATAGACCATCGCTACTTTAGCATAATTTTAATATATCTACCAAAATACCACAGCTAGCGTAAGACTATCAGAACAAGAAACAAATAAATTATGTATATATTAAGGAGTATACCAAGAAGACACCTTCTCTCCAAAGCTATTCACGATGCTTTTAGAATAATCTTGTAAGAAGGCAGATCTGAACGCGTATGGTATCAACTTAAATGAAGAGAAGCTCAGTCATTTGAGATTTGCAGATGACACCGTCCTTATAGCTGATCGTATAGATGAGGAACCACGTCCTTGGAGGTCGGACTAAAAGAACAAGACGGAAATAACGACTAATCAGGTGCTAAATAGAAATATTGCTGTTAATGGAAGGGATATTGTGTAGACTGCATCGTATAATTCGGTTGGGCAGAGATAATCAGACATGTGAGCTCAATCGTTGCATAGGATTAGCCTGGGCAGCGTTTGGTAAATTAAACTGTATTTAAATCGTACCTACCCATATGCCTCAAAAGGAAAATTGTCGATCAATTTGTATTACCTGTACTCACTTACAGAGCGGAACCATTAACATTTACAAAAAAGGTAGTGAATACGATTCGCGTAAGTCAAAGAGCTATGGAGCACCAGATGTTAGATGTTCCTCTGTGATACCGAATCTCAAATGAAGAAATACGTCTTAGAACAAAAACAACAGACACTATCGAAAAAATCGCGTCGCTAAAATTGGCCAGGACACCTCGCCAGATTATCAGACAACCGATGGACAAAACGTATTTTCGAGTAGAGATCAAGACAAGAAGTTCGACGGAGCAGAGGATGCTCAACACAGGAACTCAACAAGAAAGAAAACCCCGCAACACTATTTGTAGTGTCTCTTATCCCTTTCTACTTCCAGCATTCAAGAATACAGCTTTTTAAAATCGAGAGAAATTATGAAGGAATAAAAAAGTGAGTTTTAGCTTAGTGGGGAGTAAAATTTTTTCTCGATTTAAGAAGAACGAAACTAGAAGGATTAACAACAAACGCATAAGATAAATTATGGAAATAAGACGTAATATTAGAGATGACTTATCAACAATATAACTTATCTGGTTCGGACATATACAAAGTATGGATGAACAAGGAATGCCAAAGAAAATACTAAAAGGGCAACCATAAGGCAAGAGAAAATGACAATGAAAATGAGAACGTTATAAGCGGACGTGTAGTAGTATCATTACATCTTCCAATTGAAGGAAAAAGAAGAAGATGATGTTGATAAAACGTAAACACGTACAAAACCCGTTTGCGAAGAAGGCAACATTCATTTATATAAAAAGTGTTTCGCTATATACCACCGTAAATAACATTTTATATTTTTAAGTAAGTAATTAAAATATGTTAATAACATTTTTACGTATGACTGTTGTTACACATACGTACCATTAAACAAGAGTAATGGTACGTATATATACCACTACCCCACCTACGCCCTAACATTTTCATTAACATTTTTTTGATAATTAAATGTATATTGGCGTACAAAAATGACAAACCACAAAAATATGTTTTAAACCTGTTAAAATTATCTTGAAAGTGTTAAATAATTTTTTTTATAGTTCTTTTAAGTCTCTATAAGTAATTAATATTTAAAGAAAATAGTGAATTAAAAATAAAAAAGTAATTAAATGAAGTATAGAATGTTTTTAATTAGAAAGATATCTTAGCAAATTAATAATCTTTCTAGTTACGCCTCTGAATGTACATCATAATGTTGTAATTAAAACGTTCACTTCGACTTGATTTTTTTTGAAGATCTTTTGCAAGTGTAAATGATGCTTTCAAAAAATATTCACATTGCAAAATGTAGTATGATGTACTAGGAACTAGTTCTGTAATTTTAGATTAGCATCTCTCGCGTTTATAATTTAAAAAAGTCAGATCGATGTTTAAATAGAGTTAACAATCGATGGCGTTGATGTGAATTGTGGTGCGATTGTAAGAATGACTTGAGATTTTTTAAAGGATATAGGCAATAAATGTAGAGATTTTATCTAAAAGTTTTGTAATTCTTTATAATTCCGCTTATTTTATCGCCAACTTGTACAAATTTATCATTGAGATCTGACTTCCCAATGTTACAATAAACGGAATGGTCGATTTCCTTAATAAAAACCGTACAGATTTTTAGTTAATAGAATATTGACCATAAAAATATATTTACAGAAGAATTAGAAGAGAAATTAAGATGGATACATGGAGAGGACATGGAAAAGAAAAGGTATTGTTTACAAAAAATATATAAGTATACGAAAGCGCTTTTAGGTTAATGAATGTCATAATTTAAAAATCATTTTTAATAGTACAAGATCCCACTGCAGAATCACTACTTTCATAGCGTAGTTAATCAAACTCACAATTTTACATACTTTTAAAATTAGGGGAACACATTGATAATAGGTTGCTAGTCAAAAAGTGGCAGCAATTATTTTTAATTCAATTAATAGTAATTTTTTTTGACACAAATTTTATTTCGTTCTTAATATAAGGTTGCCCCAGAAAAAATGTCGAAAATTAGGGTTTCCAGCTGTTAAAAACGCGAGGTATCAAAGATAAAGTAAAATGAGTTAGGGCGCAACGACACTGGTTTGACAAGTGATAATATGTATATCATTATAATGTATACCTATCGACCACAGCCATTTATCGACGCATGCTTTAAAAACTCACACAACTGACACTTCACACCAATAGCGTTGCTTGCTAGTTTTTTTTTATTTTATCTTTGATAACTCGCGTTTTAACAGCTGGCAACCCTCATTTTCGACCATTTTTTCTCAGGCAAACTTATATCATCATATTAAGAAAACAATTAGCTTTAATTTGATATAAAAAACATACATATACGTCATGAGCAGCGTATTTTACTTAAAAAATTAATTGTTGGTATTAAATATCGATCTCTCATTTGGATGATTGACATCAGGAAAAAATCTTCGTAATGTAGGCACTAAAAAGTTAATCAAAAAATCTAGATAATCCTCACCATCAACTGTGCCCTCCAAGGAGCTGTCTTAAGTCCTTTTCTTTTCAATTTATACACAGCTGACCTACATAAATTAAAGTTGGAAAAATATCCTTTTAAGATCATCCAATATGCAGATGACTTCAGCATTTACTGTGGAACAAAGAAGAGAGATGAAGCTTTTGGATTTTTAATGGATACCTACAACGTTGTAGAAATATGGTTAGAAGAAAATCACCTTCAGCTGTCGGCCACAAAATCAGCAATGACCATTTTCAGTAGACATATAATTCCCAATATCGAAACATTTATAGTAAAACAGCGAGAAATTCCTTTTAAAAAGGTAATTAAATATTTGGGCATTATACTGGATCACAAGCTCACATGGAAATTTCACATAGAATATATGTTAAATAGATGTGAAAAAGGCCTAAACTTTCTGAAAATGACAACAAAAACTTGGTGGGGAACAGATGTTCAGACTTCCTTACTTTTTTATAGAACTTACATTCGCTCTATCATAGATTATGGATGTTGGTTATATGGATCTGCCAGCAAGAACTTACTAAACAAATTAAACATATTTATAAACCAGTGTTTGCGTATCTGTATTGGTGCCATGAAGACAACTCCTATTGAGCCCCTTTATGTTGAAGCACTTGAGCCTCCAATTTCTCTTAGAAGACATTTCTTGGCCGAAAAATTTTTACTGAAAATTAAACACCAGAACACTTTCCTTTATACCGAATTAACAAATTTAAACAATTATGATTTATCGAATAAATATTGGATAAAGAAAAATTCTCCAACCCTATGTGAAGCTCTTAGAGAAAACACAGTTTGTGCTGATGAAGCTATTAATTTAAAATCACACACAGATATAAATGATTTTGAAGCTCTTTTTTATAGCGTTAAATTTATTAAACCAAATTATGTTAACACTGGAAGAGCAAATAACAACATTATAACAAGCATCTTATCCAATTGGGATTACCACAGTACTATCTACACGGATGCCTCCAAATCAGAAGACGGTACAGGATGTGCCTTTTACATCCCCATGGAGAAGGTAGAAAAAATGTTCAAATTAAAAGCAAATATTTCCATATTTAGTGCGGAAGCAATTGCCATATATCAAGCCCTACTTTTTGTTTCTAACAGGGAATCCTCCGTTATTATTGTTTTAGATTCCATGTCAGTTCTCACAGCCATTAACCAACCTTTTTTTCCAACCACATACTCCAATCCCTACATAATATTAATTAAAAAATTAGTTAAACACTTTAAATAAAATTTAAAAAAATGTGATATTTATATGGGCTAAAGCACACAGTGGAATTAAACATAATGAACATGTGGACCAACTAGCCAAATTAAGTATTTATTCAGTGGATACCACAGAATATCTACCCAGTATTTCTGATTTGGTTGCTTCTCGCAAGGCAGTTTTAAAATATAAATGGAGTGATCTATGGTCTGAGTTTTGTTTTACCAACCCAAATAGATACACTTCTTTACACACAACTGTAACTGTTGCACATTGGCACAAAACTTATAATGTCCCTAGGTGTTATATAACAACCATATCTAGGCTTAAATTTGGACATGCTTGTTTTCCTGTTCATCTTGCAAGGATTCATGTGATCGAGAGTAAAAACTGTTTGGAATGTGGAGTAGAAGGTGACCTATATCATGTAATTTTTGGTTGTGCCAAATATAATTTGGAATCCACCTTATTATACAATAATATAGTTCATATTACCGGTAAATCTCCGTTTAACGTTTTATCTGCCCTAGCGACTCAAAATAGATTAATTTACGATTGCATAATCGATTTTTTGACCAAATGTAATATTTTTCTTTAGTTAAAAAAATGTGTTTTTACTTTTTACCTTTGTTTTCTCTCCTTTATATGTTTAATCCTATTTACCGTGGCCTAGTTCTCCTGTGTATGTTATATATTATAATGTCCTGATGGGCCCCTGGACGTGAAGCGAGTGACCCATGTTAATTGTATGTGTTTATGGATATATATGTGTATGTATATATATATTTTTTCTCTTCTTTTTGTTAAATGTTGTACTGATTTCCCAACTTTAAATTTATCTATTTTAGTCTATTCGATTGCAAATTACTCACAAACTTTTTACTGCGCCTAATGAGATTAAAAGATCATGTAACTGGCTATATGGCAAACTGCCGAAGCCATATATAAAAAAAATTTTAGGATATTGCGTGAGTCTCACACACCCAGTGAGGATTTTCTCTGAGTTTGTTAACCGTTCCGTTTAAATGAAACGTCGCTTCATCAGAAAAAACTATTTTGTTTATGGACTGCAAATCTGCGTTCATTCTGCCCATCATCATTTCATATAATCCTTGCCTTCTATCGGGATCATCTTCATTTAACTCCTGAACCAACTGAACTTTGTAAGGGTGGTATTTTTCTTTATGCAAAACTCTCAAAATAAATGATTTACTTACATCATTGACGGCGGCCAGTTTTCGAGTTGTCTTATGCGGATTTTCCTCAATCTCTAGAAGTACATCTAACTTTTTTTCATCAGTAAATTTAACATTTCTACCTGGTTTTTCAATATTTTTTACATGTCCAGTATAACGAAACTTTTTTCAATTTTTTTTTAACTGTAGACTGCGAAACTTGTTGACCAGGGTATTTATTATTAAACATTTCACAAACCTCCTTTTGAGTTATTGTTTTATTACCAAAACCAATTATAATTAAAATTTCTACTCTTTTAGTCTTGGACAAATGAGCCATAATTAAATTTAATACGAGCACAAATATTATACTGACGTCTTTTAGTAACTTTAAATACCTAAATGACAGCGGCCTACTAGATTCATATCAATTGTTTATTTGGCTTTTCGACTAATATTTTATTATTTTCAAAGTTTTTCCCTAATGTTTAGCAGAACAGATACGAAAATACCTGATTATTTCTAAAGTATATTTTAATAGACCAGGCAATACTGCTGGTTTAAAAGTTAGGATAACGGAAGAAACTAACAAAATAACCCCCGAGGTAATACAAAATGTTGTACGAGAATTCCAAAATCGCCTCGGTTATTGTCAAGAAGTGAATAATGGTGCTCAAGTTGAACATTTAATTTAATTGTAAAAATCAATTTTCTCAGTTATGATTGCACAAACTCAAAAAACTTTATATTGCTGAACAGAGGATCAAAATCCCTTTCTAACAAGGTGCCACATGACTCCCTTTGTTATTTAAAATTTTCGAGGAGGTGGTTATAATTCAAAGGGGGTGTTGGAAGGGGATAATATTTTCATACTAACGCTAAAAATGAATTTATTCCATACATATGGAACGCATGGGATAATACATCTTCTATAATATGTTCTTATAATGGCATCTGTTTTGTGCATGTTTTGTAGAATACTGTGCCGGCATTCGGCAAAAAAAACTTATAAAAAAGCAGTAATTAAAATCAAAAATAATTAACTCATTAGTCGCTACATCTTTTGCATAAAATAAGGTATATAAATTAGTTTTTATGATGCGTAGAATTCTTCTAATGGACATTTTTTAAAAGGTTAAGAAAAATTGCGGCGCCGTATTTGGTAAAAGAGCGCAGCAGCTGTTGTCCTTTTTTTAGATAATAAATTCCTCTTTACAATTCCAATGTACAAACGTGTGATAATGGTTATATGTGGCCTTTGGGTAATAAAAATGTTAATGTTCGTTGATTTAAGTTTATATAAATAAATAAATACCATAGATGATGTGAAATCTTGACAATATTAATCATGTATCGATCATTTCCAAAGTAGGTTATTTAATGTACGTGTTATTATAAATTTATAACACAAATTTGAATATGATTATGTTGAATGGTAAAAATAGCAATGCATTATCCTTCTACATCAAACATATACAAGAAGTAGCTGTAGACCTTAAAATAATGTGTTTCCGACAGGAAGCGTCCTGTCTCCAATAATTTTTAACATCTATACCAATAACCAACTTTAACCGCAAGAAGCTTTTTATACGGTGATGATCTGGTATTGGTGGTACAGGCAAAGGATTTCGGGACCGTAGAACGTTCCCTTAGCGTCGCGCTTGATAAATTTACAAAATACTATTAAGAAAACGACCTTAAATCCAATCCAACTAAATCTCAGATATCAGATTTTTATCTAAGAATTAGATAGGCCCAAAAAGGGAGGAAGTAGAAATAGAGCACATTTTCTACCCTGAAATACGGGAACTCATAAAAATGAAAGCGAAAGTAAAACCTAGGAACAGCATACTCCAGAAGCTAATGGAAAGTAAATGTGGTACATGTCCTAGCGTCTTGAGAACGACGACAAGACACTGTGTTTTTTTAACTGCTGTGTATGCGTGCCTCGTTTGGAATAGACCTGCCCACACCAAACTAGTTGATACTGCGCTAAATAAGACATTCATGATAGTAACGGAATACTTAAAACCGACGCAACTCTACAATCTATATAAAGCAGCGGGTTTTGCAGATCCCATAACACGCAGGAATGTAGAAGAGTACATAGAGAAAATTAAGCAAATCACGGATGACCTATATAGAGCTCAATCACCATAAAAGCGACTAAAATCCAGGATAAACTGCCCTAATATATTCCTCTTTCTTAGGTTCAATGGACCAGCCAATCTCTAGACTTTGAAACAGTATAGCATTTGAAATTTATTGGAATCCCCTCGTATATGTGTTAATAGAAATCCCCTTATATATGCATTACAATAACGAAGAATGTTTTCAATGTTTCTTAGTTCGTATCCTTCAATTTAAAACCCAAATAATCTTTCGTTCTTTTTAGGTCGCCGCCGTCGATAATAAATCATTTTATTGTTTGTTTATGTCACAGGCGCAAATTTCTTCGATATTTCTTTGTCCAAACCGCCCGATATTGCGTTTTCAAATTAAGAATTTACGTCTTAATTTCCGTTGTCTTGTTTATGTGTCTTAAACCCAAAGTGTTTTGTTTATTCCAACTTTTGCGATTAATTTTTTAAGATAATTTATGTCAAATTTGAAATGTTCCTCGTTGTTCGTCTTTTATGTTTATGAAAAATATGTAAAATATAGTAGCAGTTTAATGGTTCAGTTACAGTTTTAAGTGAGTTTTGAAATGTTGCCATTGTATCCAGTTGTACCTTTTCCTGTTTTTAAGAAGCCAAGTCCAGTTTAGTTTCCAAGGTTTGTGTTCCAGTGACCCATTTTCCTTTTTGTTCGTGTGTCAGAGAGTCCCAGCCATTGTTGAGTTTTTAAGAAGTCCAGTTTACAGCGCAAGTGTAATTTTTGTGAAATCCAGGTAACTTTCAAATTTTAAAGTAAAGACAGACATTTTTTTAATAATAAGAATTTGCTTTCATAACACAAAAGATTTGTAATAATTAATAAATTGTAAAATTTTAGGGTTTGACTTTAGCTGTCAATTTATTTGTTCAGTTTTTTTTTATTTAATGTTAACTCACGACAGCTCGTTTTATTATTTTTGATTTTAGTTTGTTTTATTAAAAAAGAAGATTAATCTCTGTGCGGTAAATTTTGTAAGTTTATAATAGTATCTCCAACTCCTGGAATTTGTAAACAGATGAAACATGTAAGTATTTTTTGTATTTTTGTATTTTGCGACTATTGTTGTATTATTTTTTCACTGTCTATTTTGTAACTGTTTGTGGTGACACAAAAATAAATGTTAAATTTTGTTTCTTAATATTTTGTTTATTCTTTTTTTAACTAACCCTTTTTTTGAGTTTTATTTGAAAAAGATATGTTTTAAATTTCTGATAGTTATTTCCCTAGTTACAACTACTTGTTGTAATAGTTATAATTAGGCACCTTGAAGTGGCGCTCTTTATAAATTACTAGAGGTGTTTCCTGTTTCTTTTTATTTTGTCCCAAGAGATTCATGACCGTTTGTTTCATATTTTTGTAGTTGCCCCAATCCAAACCCCTTTGTCTTTTACTTATCCACGACCCCAGCTCTCCTACCAAAACCTGAGTGCCGTTCGCAGATGTTTCGATTATTTTGCTTGCCCTTCTCCACCCCCAGTAGTTTCTATTCCCCAATATTCTACCCCTGAAATCTTACCCTATGGTAGGCAAAATATTATCGTTACAACAGGAAACACTATGAATAGGATAAAAAATGACAAGATGGGGGAAAATAGACCAAGATTATGTGACTGGAGAAATACAAAATATGGAACATCTTTTACATGCAGAAACTGTCCTCATCGGTGTACCTTTAAATATTTGTGGCTCGCCAACAAAGATGGAACTGATGTAGTCCGATATTGGGCCGGAACTATATGAATCACATGTCCGGACACGATGAAGTAAGTGGGCGTCTGCACTATTACCCATATTACCAAGCATAGACATATAATACAAGATAGATTGACTGCTGCAATACAGTCGCGTTCCCCCAGTGCGACAGAAACTGATGCAAAGCAGTCCCTGCATCTCTGTGTAATGAGTCGGGTTTATCAATCACGTGACTTTCTCATTGGTCGTTTAGGTTGATTTTTCCAAATTCGTTTTATTATGTTGGTTATTCGTTTGATGTCCATCTTGCTTGAATATTTCTGCTGCTGTACCGTTTTCTCCTGAACTCTTGTTATTCTTCAGCTGCTTTAATATTTCCTCTATCTTCTGATTTGATGTTTCGTTTATTTCGGCGTCATTATTGCTTTGCTCCAGTCTGGTTTGTGCAGTTACTGTGCAGTTACTGTGAATACAGTTACTACAAGAAATATCTGATGAACATTTTTATATACATCTGATAATATAATACTTGTATTCTAAATAAAAACATAAAACTGACTTGGTCAAACTAAGCAATACTTATTATAAAATGTCTGTGGATGTATACAATATTACACAAGTGTAAAACGAAGCGAATTGTGGGTAGGGCCACGGAAGCAAAGGTGGCTGTGGTAGGGCATATAATGAAAAAATAGGTAAACAATTGTAGACGCCATGAGTCAAAGGGTTTTAAGATACGTTGCTGTATTGTGTTTGTTTTTATTTGAGTTTAAATTGGCAATATTTATAGAAAAACTATAAATTATTTTGCTATAATCTATATAAATAAGTTGCTATCATCAAGTCCTCGTAGACACTTCGTCTCAGGACCAGCAACTTCATGTGGAGTCATACGTCGCCATGTTGACATATCCACTGTTAGCTTTAACATTTAGGATTCCGAAAACGTTTTGTCTTTATGACATAGCCCGTTTGGGTTTTTAATTTATATACCTTTTATAAAGAATTTTTGCTTAAATGTATTTATAAATTATTTTTTTTTTATATTTCAAGTCATTCTGTTGGAAATGATCCACGTATTCTCCAAACTTCTCTAACTCTTTATCCACGTATTCAGAAAACTTGATATTTCCTTTTTTGTGTTCATTAATTCTGATATTTATCTTTTTTAATGTTGTAGCATTTTAAATTTATTGGAATCCCCTCGTATATGTGTTAATTGAAATCCCCTTATATATGCATTATAATAACGAAGAATTTTTTCAATGTTTCTTAGTTCGTATCCTTCAGTTTAAAACCCATATAATCTTTCTTTCTTTCTTTAGGTCGCCGCCGCCGATAATGAATTATTTTATTGTTTATTTATGTCACAGGCGCAAATTCTTCGATATTTCTTTGTTCAAACCGCCCGATATTGCGTTTTCAAATTAATTTACGTCTTAATTTCCGTTGTGTTTAGTTTATACGCTAAGTGCTTTGTTTGTTCTAACTTATGCGAGCAATTTTTAAAGATAATTTCGTCACTTTCGTTGGAGCCGCGGTGAAAAGCGGTGATCTGATCTCCAACGTCATGTCCAAATTCAATTTGAATTTGCAGTTTTCTGTTTTTGTCCCTGTTCAGGGAAATCTTCGTGTTACGTTATGGAAATCAATTTTAGTAGCAGTTAATCATCTAATTCCACCTGTTCCGGTTGTTTAAGAGGCAGAGTCATAAGTTTTGTGCTCAGTGCCGGCTTCGGCCTCAAATGGTCGATCCAATTTGCAGTGTGAGATCCAGTCCCTTTTGTTCGTGTGTTCGTGTCCAGGATTCAACTCCATCCACGTCAGATTTTCGTTCCAGATTATGGAAATGGTTTCCCTTTGTTCCAGAGTTTCGTTCTTGCAGTTTCAGTCCAGAGATGTAACAAGTTTTAGAGTTATGTGCGAAATAGTGAAATCCAGGTAACATTTTTTTGTGTAAATTTAAAGTAAAGCAGACATTTTTTAAAAAAAGTAATAATTGCTTTCATACAAAAAAGAGTTTGTAATATTTAAAGTAGTAAATTTTATGGTTTGACTTTAGCTGTCAATTTATTTGTTCAGTTTTTTTAATTGTTCAGTTTTTTTAAATTTAATGTTAATTTATGACAGCCCGTTTTAGCATTTTTGATTTGTTTTGTTTTCTTTAAAAGAAAGGTTAGCTTACATGTAAATTTTGTAAGTTTTTGTAGTATCTTCAACTCCTGGAAATTGTAAACAGATGACACATGTAAGTCTTTTTTGTATTTTTGTATTTTGCAGCTATTGTCATTATAATTTTGTATTGTCTTTTTTGAGCGTTCTGGTATTCTTTATGTTTTGTAACTGTTTGTGGTGACACAAAAATAAATGTTAAATTTTGTTTCTAACATCTGTTTATTTTTTTTAACTAACCCTTTTTTTTGAGTTTTTATTTGAAAAAGTTATGTTTTTTATACTTAATAATTATATCTCCAGTTACAACTAGCTGGTTGTAATAGGTATAATTAGGCACCTCAAGTGGCGCCCTATATTAAATTTCTTGAGGTGTTTCCTGTTTCGTTTTGTTTTTGTTTGTCCCAAGAGATTTATGACCCTTTATTTCATTTTTCTGTAGTTGCCCCAATTAAAACCCCCTTGTCTTTTACTTATCCACGACCCCAGCTCTCCTACCAAAGCCTGAGTGCCCGTTCGCACAAGTAGCGATTATTTTGCTTACCCTTCTCCACCCCCATAGTTTCTCTTCCCTCAATTTTCTACCCCTTGTATTCCCCTTCTATGGTAGGCAAAATATATCGTTACAATGTATGATGACAATAATATAATAACAGATCCCCAAGAGGTAGCATGCACTTTTAACACATTTTTTAAAAATGCACCCATTGATATCGTGTCAAAAATTCCAGGTAATACAGTAGACAAAGACAGTCAGTCAATTATTATAGATCATGAAAATTTCTTTCAATTGTACCCATTTACTGGGCAGGAACTGATCGAACTCTTGCAAAGTAAACTTAAAAACAAATCCTCTAGTGGTTTTGACGAGATACCTGCATTTTTGGTGAAAAAAGTTTTACCTTTTATAATCAATCCTTTAACTTATCTCACCAATTTGTCTTTTTGCAAAGGGGATTTTCCTAATTACTTAAAGACAGGCAAAGTAGTCCCATTTTTAAAAAAGGAGACCCAAAACTGGTCAGCAATTATAGGCCTATAACAATTCCCAGTATATTTTCAAAGGTATTTGAGTATGGATATTTAAAGAGATTAAATGGTTATCTAAAAAACAATAATATCATAACTATAAATTAACATGGATTTTAAGAAAATAAATCTACTAATACGGCAGTCCATGCATTTTATGCTTATTTAACCAGTTTGATTGATGCAGGCGAATGTCCTATTGGAATATTTTGTGATCTTAGTAGGGCATTTGACTGTGTCAACCATGAAATATTATTTAAAAAACTAAAACAGGAATTATTATTACAGGAAACTCTTTACAGTGGATTATGTCATTTCTAAACAATAGACAACAATATGTGAGCCTGCAGACGAGGATCGAGGATTGTGTGACCAGTTGTAGATCTAGTCTTGTTACTACAAACATGGGTGTTCCCCAAGGATCTATAATAGGACCAATTCTCTTTGTAGTCTACATTAACGACATCGTAGAAGTGGACAGAGCGGTACGCCATTGTGATAACTCGTTGCATCTTAATGCAGAAAAAACGCAAGTTATACATTTTCACAATAAACAAAAATACTTGGAAAATCTTCAGCTTATTTTTAACAACATGCAAATAGCTACGGTGTCGTCAGGTAAGTTTTTGGGAATAACGATTGACGAAAGTTTGGATTGGAAGTTGCATTGTGGAGCAGTTGTTTCGAAGTTGAGTTCCATTAACTATCTAATTAGAAATTTAAAATATGTTCTGACGGAAAATCAGCTAATTATGATTTATTATGCACTCGTAGAGTCCAGGCTAAGATACGGGATATGTTTTTGGGGTATGTCTGGTTATGCAAATGGTATTTTCGTCATACAAAAGAAAATATTGCGTTGTGTCGCTGGTGTCTCCCGACTAACTAGTTGTAGAGAATATTTTAAAAAATATAAAATTTTAACATTGGCGTGTCTATACATTTTTGAATTATGTGTTTTTATTTTTAATAACTTACATCAGTTTAGAACGAGTGGTGATATGCATAATTTCAATACTAGATATTGTAATAAACTTTATATACCATTTTCAAAAGGTAACATTAAATTTAAATCGCCCAGAGTATACGGGCTACAGGTGTTTAATCATTTACCTACAGTTGTAAAGTCCACTAGTTCAATAAATGTATTTAAGAGGAATCTTAGGCAATTTTTATGTGAAAAAGTGTTTTATACAGTCGAAGAATTTTTTAGATCTTAGATATTAGCTTTATTTCATTTAGCTTTTAAATTCATTTCATGTCTTGTTTGGTCTAGTTTAGTGTTTAGTTTTTAGCAATGTATATTTATGACTAATTCTATACAAACTATGTTTGTCAGAAAGAAAATAAAGAATTTAATTTAATTTAATTTAATTTGAATAAAAATATTGTAAACAACTTCATAAAACGTTTCTTGTAAACGAAAGCATTACCTTAACGTCTTGTTTGACATAAAGGTAAAAGAAAGTAAAACATTCACGATAAGTACTTTTTAAATTATTGTCATCTCAAGTCAACATGGCGAGTCATACGTCGCCATGTTGACATATCCACTGTTAGTTTTAACATTTAGGATTCCGAAAACGTTTTGTCTTTATGACATAGCCCGTTTGGGTTTTTAATTTATATACCTTTTATAAAGAATTTTTGCTTTATTTTTTTATAAATTATTATTTTTTTATATTTCAAGTCATTCTGTTGGAAATGATCCACGTATTCTCCAAACTTCTCTAACTCTGTATCCACATATTCAGAAAACTTGATATTTCCTTTTTTGTCTTCATTAATTCTGATATTTATCATTTGAATAAAAATATTGTAAACAACTTTATAAAACGTTTCTTGTAAACGAAAGCATTACCTTAACGTCTTGTTTGACATAAAGGTAAAAGAAAGTAAAACATTCACGATAAGTACTTTTTAAATTATTGTCATCTAAAACGTTATCTAACATAAAAAAAGCATTGTACATGCTCGTACTGTAATTTGCGTTCATTTCTCACAAGAAAACCAGGTCAAGTTCACCTCTAAATCTTCTGTAGCCTGCAATATTCACTATCTTCATGAAATTTGCATATATATCTCATTTACCCATCACTAAATATGTTCAGTGGCTAATAAAACCGTAAAAGATTTCCTTCAATATACGCAAGATGAACGAGAACGTAACTTCTCTGTTTTGCTTAACAATAAATGTTCCATTACATCACGCACGAAAATCTTGCAGATACTACTATCGTTTTCATCTTTATTTTTCCGTAAAATTAATTACCATAATAGTTTTGGTTCATTGCGGACAGTATTTAATCATGGATATAATTTAATAATTAATATTATATATTAAATTTAATATGAAATCTGATAATTTAATACATCTTATTTTAAAAATCATTATGCATTAAGAAATTCTAATATTTTAAAAATGTCTCCTAGATCAGTTACGGCCCGAAATAGTCCTAACTATAGACATAATAGAAGATAGACTGATTGCTGCAATAATACATGCAATACATGCTAATAGCATGCCAAAACAAATAAATATTTTTGACTCCAAAACTAGTTTATTCAAAAAACAACAAAAAAAGCGATCTCTTTTACATGTCAATACTAGTCTACCCTTGATAGCTGTATTAAAGTTTGTCATAGTTTATTATTCTCAGATGTTTGATATTTTAAAAAGCTATTGTTTTTAAGGTGTAGCTTTTTAAAAGTTTTGTAAATGATATATATATATATATATATATATATATATATATATATATATATATATATATATATTAGGGATTCTACAGTATTCACTGCCTTCCCTCGCTCAACCGTTTCCATCTCTCTCTGTTGTTCCATTCTCCATCGTTTAGTCCTCTCTTACTCATGGCGTCGTCTACTTCGTTCCTCCAGGATTTTCGGGGTCGTCCTCTTTTCCTCCTTCCTATGGGGCTCCATTCGGGTTATTCTCTTTATCCATCTGCTGTCGCTAGTTCTTCTTACATGTCCATACCACTTTAGTCTTTTTTGTTCTATATATGTTAGTATGTCTGTTTCTATTGATGTTCTTTGCTTTATTTCGTTATTACTTCTCCTACCCATTCTTGTTACTCTGCAGCATCTTCGCAGGCATTCCATCTCTGTTGCTACTATCTTACTGCTGTTTTTCTTGTTTATGATCCAATTTTCAGCCCCATATGTCATAATACTTCGCACTAATGTTTTATAAATCTGCGTTTTTGTCTTCATATTTAGGTGTCTATCCCACCATACTGAGTTAAGTTGTCGGATTGCTGTTCTTGTTTGTCCTAATCTTTGTGTAATTTCTTCCTCTGTTGTTGCCTTTTTCGTGATTATAAACCCCAAGTATTTGAATTTATCCTTTCCTTTGATTGTTACGTTGTCATCAATCTGTAGATCTTCTATGTCTCCTTCACTTGTAGATAGGTACTCTGTTTTCGCGAGGTTAATATCTAGGCCAGCCTTGGTATATTCTTCTTGTAGTTTCTTCATCATGTAGCTGAGGTCGTCTTGGTCTTGTGCAATCACTACTTGATCGTCTGCAAAGCTTAACGTATATAGGTATTCGTTCCGTACCGGTACTCCCATGCCATCGCATTTTCTTTTCCATGTAGTCAAGGCTTTCTCTAAGTATATTTTGAATAGGGTTGGAGATGTGGAAAAACCCTGCAGGAGCCCTTTTGTTGTGGTGAAGTCTCCTATGATTCTTGTTCCCATTTTAATGGACACTTTATTTTCTTTATACAGAGCTTTTGTAGCTTCTATGAGTTCCGTCTGTATTTCTAATTTGTACATTGCCTCCCATAGTTCTGACCTTGGTACAGAGTCATACGCCTTTCTCAGGTCCACAAATGCCAAGTGTATATCTCCATTTTTTGCTTTTTTCTTTTCCAACAGTTGTTCCAGTGTGTATATGTGGTCTATGCATGATCTTCCTGCCGTGAAGCCTGCCTGATCCTCCCCGATTTTGCCTTTTATCGCTTGCTCTATCTTTTCTCGCAGTATCTTCCCATATAGTCTTCCTATTGATGATATCACGCTTATTCCTCTGTAGTTTTTGCATCGTTTTCTATCTCCTTTCTTAAATATAGATGTCATATATGCCGCCGTCCATTCCTTTGGGAGCTGTTCTCCATTTATGGCTTTCTGAAATATCCATCCATTTTGTAAATGATTCCGTTAATAAATAAATAAACAGTTAACTTGAAGAATTTCTTAGGCAACAGTATTTTCATAGCAAACGAGAAATATGTAAATCTTTTACATGCCTCTCATATCGACAACAGGATATACTGTAACGTGAATATACGAAAACATGTCCGATGTTTAGATAATAATATTATAGTCTCTGTAATCGGGGATAGACTAGAAAAGATTAGGAAACCTGTTGTCAATTTTGTGGCAAGATCATATACAACAAATCATCAAAAAAAAAACGCAAATGCCATGAATATCCTAAGGGCTTTCTGTAAAACAACTGAGGTGGAGATCTAAACATTAGTTTAGGTAATATTTCATCGATCTATGATGATACGATCAATTTTTGATTATAGCTGTCACTTGTACGGAAACATTATTATCAAACACACATATATTACAAATTGAGGTACAAAAAAATAAATGTCTATGCCTGTGCCTTGGGTATCTTAAATCTACACCAATTAACATAATGGAATTTGAAGCAGTTGAACCTCCATTGAATTTGCGGAGACAGTATCTCACCGACAAATATGTAACTCGTACTATTAGCAGAAACCTAGTATTTATCAAAGACGTACACGATTTAGCTATCTTAGATTTTACTAAAAGAAACTGGTTTAAGAAAAAATCTCCACTCCTGCTGGAAAGTTACAGAAATCTTTCAAAATATTTTGAGGTTCTATATAAGAGTCATCTTGCACCAGTTTATACTGAAAAACCCCTTGTATTGTTCTCAATAAAAATCAAAACAGAATTTTTTAATGATGTCTAAATTTACAAGAAATGGCCTATTTGTTATTGTATGTTTATTGACGGTTCAAAAAAAGAAAAGAGAATTCTGGACAACAGTAAATATAAGTTACCTAATGAAGCCACCATCTACACAGCGGAAATGCTGGCAATACAGTTTGCCCTTTCTTACGTTTTGATAATGAAAATGAAGCACTATGTAATATTTACAGATAGTAAAAATGCAGTAGAAAGCACGAGTTTAACAAATAAATCCAAGCAATTGATCCATCTTGATATAGAGATTTTAAAATTGAATTACGAGTTTTCAAACCTCAGAGGAGAAGTTATTATTGCCATTCCGGGATAAAGAGAAACATAATAGTAGATGCCCTGGATAAAAATGCATTATCAAGAGGAGAAAATATAAGCAGCAATATTCTACCGGCAATATACTAATTTGTAGTCAACATCGGCTCAGATTAAAATGGCAAGCTAATTATATGGAATCCGAAAGAGAGTCATTCTTTAAACAATGGCAGCCCAAACTACTTCAAAAAAGATGGTTTTGTTTTGAGTCAAACAGAATTTTTATAAAAACTATTAATAGAATAAGGTCAAACTATGCTTTAATACCTAGCAGTCAAGAAACTACAAAATGAAACTATCAGATACTCCAAACTGTACCTGTGGAAAATATAGAGATTTAACACACATCCTATTAGAATGTGATGAATGAGAACAGGGAAATATTGCATATTTTTATAAAGATAATAAATCTAAAGGATTGAGAAATAAAAAACAAAGGAACATGCGCATATTAGGGGATTTATCTGAACATTTGAAATATTTATTCACCAAATATAATATGAAAAGGAGGCATATGAAAAGTTTAAAGAAATCCATTTTTAAATAACGAATAAATAACAATGGAGATTGGTATTAAATGCAAAACAATATGATTGAATACAGATTTACAGAGCTTGTAAATGAGGAATCACTTGATACCTAACGCAAATAGAAAAAATTTAAGGGGTATTTCCAGTAGGGGGGGGGTTGAATCTGACCTATAATGTCCTAATGACATCTCTGTAATATTGAGGATTTATATATATTATTATAATATATTGTTTTTGAATAAAAGGTAAATAAAATACATTCTACCACCACTATAATATGCGTATTTGAGTTATGTTTGTAAATCGTAAGATTTAAACATTAATACTAAATTGTAAATAAAAATAAATTATAGTAAGATTTATAACAATTAAAAAAGACATTTAAAATGTTTTAAATCTCAAAATCCAAGCCTAACTTGAGAATAACCAGTTCATATTTAGCAAACAATGATAGTAAAAGTGATTAATAGACCTTTCCCAAACGTATAGTGTATAAACAAAAAATACAAAGAGAAATTTTATTTAAAGATGAGATAGATGCCTGCCTGATGGCAATAAGTATATAACTTAGATGACATCAATGGCGTAGAGCAATAAAGAACATTCATTAGAAGATTATTAATTTTTTAAAAGAAATATATAATCGATTACATCAACCGTAACATCAACAAAGAAGAGGATATACAATCATACTATTGTTGCATTATAACATGTGAAGTAAATTAAATTATGTTTAAAACACTTTAAATTATGTCTTTTGCCATATAAACTGTTTTGAATGTTCGTCTTATTCGGTTTTTTTCTTTATAAATCTTTATTTCTTCTATATTCTTATGTTATACAAATCGTATTCAACGTTACGATCCCGTTTAGTGTCTGGCAATCTTTCGCATTACCAAATTATGTTATATTATTAACAGCAAAGCTGGATGCAAGCTTACAGGAAAAGTTATGTGATCAAGAGGCTAGCGGACTTGTCACGTAAAAGAAGCATTGATGCATCTCGATTATCATCAACAACAATATCAACGCCATCGTAAGTTCAATTGAAGGTATCAATGAATTTTCTTGCTTCGTAGCCATGAATTCCAGGATAACTTCAAAAACTATTCAAACCAGCTCAACGACAAATTGGGATGAGAAATATTAGCACGCATCAGCAACGTTGATCTAACCTTAAATATTGATTTAAGCAAAAAACTGAAAGAGATCAAAAGTACATTCATATCTTAAAGTTAATAATAAACGGGATAATTCAGTAATTATCTTCTTCTTCTTTAGATGCAAATCCACTAATGGATGTTAGCGATCACATTTTCCATTAATTCTCTATTTCTTGCAATATGTATCAGAGATTGTATGTAGTTAATTCCTGTCCATTGCCTTATGTTTCGGAGCCAGGACATTTTCTTGCGTCCCATTCCTCTCTTGCCTTCAATTTTACCCTCGATTATAAGTTGGAGGAACTGGTATTTTTCATTTCGCATGATGTGACCTAGATACGCCGTTTTCCTTTTCTTGATGGTTTCGAAAAGTTGGCGTTCTTGGTTTATTCTTTTAAGGACATCTATATTTGTGATTTTCGCTGTCCATGGTATTTTTAGGATACGGCGATAGAGCCACATTTCGAAAGCTTCTAATCTGTTTATATCCCTCGTTTTGAGTGTCCAGCCCTCTACGCCATATAGCAGCACTGACCACACGTAGCACTTAGTAAACCTTAGTCTCAGTTGAAGATCGAACTCTGAACAAGTCAGTACCTTCTTGAATTTTACGAAAGCTTGTCGAGCTTGCTCAATGCGACATTTTACTTCCCTGTCCGATGCCCAGTCTTCAAAAAGCCACGATCCCAGGTATTTAAATTTACTCACTCTTTCAATGGACTTAGTATTCAGTGTTATGGTGGAGTTTTCAAGTGCATCCAAGTTTCTGGAGATGATCATAAATTTGGTTTTTTTGGTATTAATTTCTAATCCCATTCGCTTACTGTATTCTCCGATTATAGTGACAAGCTGTTGAAGATCGACTATGTTGTCACAAATTAAGACACCAACATCAGCATATCGTATGTTGTTGATCAGTACTCCATTCACTTTGATTCCCATCTTTGCATCCTCCAGAGACTCTTGAAATATGGCTTCCGAATAAATGTTAAATAAAAGAGGGGAAAGCACACATCCCTGTCGAACGCCCCTTCTTATATGTATGGGTTTGGATATAGAATTGTCTATTTTTAACTGTGCCGTTTGATGCCAGTACAAGTTTTCAATGCATCTTATGTCTTTTTGGTCTATATCAACTTTCTTGAGAATCTGCATTAACTTGTGGTGTTGGACACGATCAAACGCTTTTTGGTAATCTAAAAAGCATAGGAACACATCCTTCCTCTAATCGTAACAATTTTGGACCAGCACCTGTGTTGCTACTATTGCTTCTCGTGTTCCTAAACCTAGCCTAAACCCGAACTGGGAGTCACTGATGTCCCATTCACATTTTTTGTATACTCTTTGATGTAGTATTTTTAAGAATATCTTTAAAGTGTGACTCATCAGGCTAATGAGTCTGTGATCCTCACATCTTTTTGCATTGACTTTCTTGGACAGGGGAATAAAGGTAGAGCGTAACCACTGTTGAGGATAGCAGCCAGTTTCATAAATTAAGTTAAATATTTTGTGTAGTGCTGAAATTCCCCTTTCATCCAGTAATTTGAGTATTTCTGACGGGATTTCATCTGGTCCAGGTGCCTTATTGTTTTTTGAATTGAATATTGCCTTTTCTATCTCCTCTTTGGTGATTGAAGGGCCAGTCAGCTGGTCGTCTGTATAAACTTCACTCATGGGTCTTTTGAGCTCCTGGATATAATTTTCCCATATATCAATTTTTTCCTTTTCACCCAGCACTATCTGGTTATCCTGATTAACTATGGTGGTTGGTCTTCGTTTTCTGTATATTCCAGCAGTTTCCTTAAGCTTTTTATGTAAATTACGGTCGTCGTGCTGTCGTTGTAAATGTTCTAGATCGATACATTGTTGCTTAAGCCATTCATTTTTTGCTATTCTTATTTTTGCTTTTATTTGCCTGTTAATGTTTTCATACATATTGCTGCCATCTTGTTTATTCTTGTGTCTTCGTCGTTCTTCCATTAGTAATAGTATTTCGTCTGTCATCCATTTTTGCCTCTTGTTATTTCGTTTGTACCCTAAGTTGTTTTTCATGATGTCTGTTACAGCACTTGTAATCGTATTCCATGTTGGTGTTAGATCTTCGGCAATGTTTGTCGTCAATATTTGAATTTGTGCGTTTATTTCATTGCTTATTTCTGCTTGTATCATTGGGTCTTTCAGTTTGTCCAGTGCTATATGTTGTTGAGTTTCAGGCTTGTTCTTGCATGAAAGAGCGATCTTTATGACGGCCACTAATAGTACGTGGTCAGAAGGGACATCTGCTCCAGGGTATGTGCAAGCTCTTTTGACAGTTGTGCTGAATCTACCGTTGATAAGAATGAAGTCTATGTAATGAAGTCAGTAATTATGCATTGTCACTATTTTCTCCCTTAACTCGGAATATATTGACCAGACGAAAAAAATTGCAAGAACAAATTGTAGGAAATCGCATTTGCAACAATTTCAGTTCGTACCGTTTTTGTCTAAAAGTTGAAAATGGCGGAGATACTGAGCAAAAACGGTTCTTCTTTAAACTCAATATGGCGGCTAATACAACAGCGGAATTCAGTCGCCATTTTAAATTTACAATATTATTAATCCCCATAAATGTTAGATTAATACAATTTGGGATAACTCGCCTTGCAAGGTCAAATTACATTTCTATTGAACTTTTATTATTCGGATGTCTCTTGTATCAATGTTTTTATTTTTAAGTAATTATTGTATGTCTCAGTATGTTATTTTATGCCATTTAATTATCTAAGCAGTAACTATTTGTCGCTTGTCACTCCAAGGCCACCAACATTTTTTCCCATATGTTGTCCTTCAATCTCAACAAATTTTTTTTATTTTCTCAGTTTTGCTGCTTGAATTAAAACATCATTTATTTTGATTTTACTACGATTCCAGACATTCCTTCTTCTGTCTGACAGTTGGATATTAAAGATTCATCTTTCCATAGATTGTTGTATTTTGCCATATTTTCTATGTCGCTCTTGGTGTACTTCCATGTTTGAGTGTTGTATTTAAGACTGAGAATATTATAATGAAGACACTTATTTTTATATACTTTGAATATTTTTTTATTCTTCAGTATATAAGAGAGTTCAAAGAATGCAGCTAAACTTAGCGTCTCCTCCATTTTGATTCCTTCTTATATTCAAAAGATATATTCAAGTTCATATCTTAATAAATACCATTATTTATTGCTAAATATGGAAATTATTAAAATACGCCACTGAACTTCATCATGTGATTCATCAAAATTTTCTCTCGTACATCTTGAAAGTTACGTCGTGCAAATGATTGTAATTATACGAAGATACTTAAGTTACTACTCCTAGTATTAGATAATAAAAAGTTTTGAATTCATTCAGTAATAAAAAATATTACATATCTAAGTAGAGTGTATTAAAAGTGATTTATACGATGATTTAATATAGAATTAGACCACCAATGACGAAATGTAATGTGTTATACGTTTGATGGTGTTCTTAATATCATTTGAAATGAAGTGGCTGTATAATTGTTGTAATTAAAGCTCACTTGTCGTTTGATTACTTTAAGTGCACAGTTTTTTACCGAAATAAATTCGAACAATAAGGTGCTGATATATAATTGAAAATCTGACGACTATTGTTTCTTAAATAAACAAAATTTATTAACAAATAGTTTTTTTTAAATAAATTGAATATTTCTGTAACTATCTAAAGAGTTGCTACCTAAAGGTCCTTATAGAGACTACGTCTCAAGGCCAGCAACCCCATTTTGAAAGTCTTACGTTGCCATGAAGCGAATTCTGTTTAAAACTTCTTATCATCTAACATCTCATAATATTATCAGCAAACAAGAGTTTTTGCTCGTATATTTAGTAGCTTCACACATGTATAACCTAGTAACAGCACTGATGATGGAATAGTCAATTCGAAATCATTCTGTGATGTATGTCGAAAGGGTTCTTTTAAATAAATATACCTTTTATAAAGAATTTTTTAATTACAATTTTCGTGATTTATGGTATACCACCGACTACAGAATAGTATATTACTTTATGAGGCGGAGAAGCATGACTTTTCTTGACGCGCCCGATATTACGTTTGCCGAATAAAGTATACTATTTTTTCTTCAAACGTAGCAATTTTCAAACATAAATAGTACAATTCATACGCTATTTTTACTCGAAATTAACTGTGACAACTATCAAAGTCGTCTAGATGTTAGAAATTAAAATAATTAAGTCGTCGGTGGGATTTGCGTCTCCCTGGTTACAGTTGTTTGACAGTTGTTTGCAATTATTAAAGACAGCTTATTGTTGTTGCAACCGCAAGCGCAAATTGAGTGCGAAAATGGAAAACCTAAACGAAATTGAGTCCGCGGCTAATGATGCAGTAGCACGTTTGGAGCCCTCCGAGTCCGGAATAAAGTATCGGTTAGCGTACAAGCACTTCCAAGAGTGGTGCAATACAAGAGGAGTACGGCAAGTTACCGAAGACGTTTTACTGGCATATTTTAATATAATGGAAAATGAAAATAAATGGAAATCTTCTACAATGTGGTCACGATACTCTATGATAAAATCCGAGTTAGTTAGAAAAAATGTGGATATAAGCAAATTTTTAAAGTTACGTGCCTTTCTGAAAAAAACAAGCGAAGGATATACTGCAAAGAAGTCTTTAGACTTTAGTTTTCACTAAAGACGAGTTTGATAAATTTTTGTTTGAAGCGCCAGATAAGTTGTATTTAGGATTAAAGGTAAAAAAAAATATTGCAAAGCATGTAGTATACTCTACTAAATAATAAAAATATTTCAGATTGTTTTGTTAATTGGGGTTACCGGCGCCTGTCGATGAGACGAAATGGTAAAAATGAAGACTGTGGACATTGAGGATAAAGAAAATGTAATAATTATCAAAATCCCAGACAGTAAAACACGACAAATGAGATCTTTTACGATAATTGGTCAAAACTACATTAAACTGTATAAAAAGTATGCATCACTGCGGGCTGAAAATTTCACAGAAAACCGATTTTTTATCAAGTACCAAAATGGAAAGTGTTACCGAAGCGTCATGGGAATACATTCGATCAGCGCAGTAGCCCAAAAAGTAGCTAGTTATTTAAATTTAAACGATGCAAGCGCATACACGGGTCACTCTTTACGACGAACTTCAGCAACACTTTTAATTGATGGAGGCGGAAATCTAGAATGCCTCAAACGACATGGGGGCTGTAAATCAAGCACGGTTGCCGAAGGATATATAGAGGATTCAATAAGAAATAAGAACGATAATGCTCAAAAAATTTTAAACCCTCATGATTCGCCAACATCGGGAATGATTGCTGAAAGTTGTTCTCGACCATCAGTATCATCAACAATTACCAATGCGTATCAAGAGTCGGGAACATTTTTGCACGGTTTCAATTTTGAAAATGTCTCATTAACTAATTGTACTTTTAATATTACTATGCATAAAAATGATGCTTAATTGTTGTTAATGACATTTGTATTGTTGCTTTGTGACATGTTTCATATTGTTGCCATGACAACATTTTTCCCTCCGCCGTAAAGAAATGGGAAAAAAAAACTGCTGCCGGCGGAGACATCAAACTTTTACAGGATCAAGTTAGATAAGTAATGTCATCATTATTTGACGTTTGAAGAAAAAATTCATTTTCCTTGTAAAAACTACTTGAGGTTAGATAATGATGATCAAACGTGGAGTCATAATTTGCAACTGCAAAGGGCAAACATAAAAATTATAATAATAGTGTTAAACACATTCTACAACACTCTATATTGAAGGGTAACATTGATTTAATTTAGGAAGGGTACATATGAATAGGCAAACCTTCAAAACAAACTAGCGAATCACTATAAAAACCAAACAGTTAGTAATTAATATTTTGCCTTGTTACTGCTGATAATATGCTTTACAAACTATAATAGCATTGTATTTTTATAATAACTGTATTGATAATAAAAATATATCCTTAACAATAGTGTTGGAAAAAAGATATGTATGATTACTGTGCTCGTTCATTTTATTGAATGAATTATTACATATTAGCCGCTTCTCATTCATGTCAAAGTATTTCAACAAAATTCTTGCTAACCTTCAGATAAAAATCTTCCCTCATTCTATTTTAATTTTCACACAACTTTAAGAAATTCCTTGTTACCATATTGTTTCACAACTTTACTATTTTAATTCATACGGGTTTTTAGGTAGATACATAAACTTGATTTGTAATAGGAGACTTAATTAAAATATGTCTCTCTAGTTTATTCATTAAAATTAAGTTTTAGAGCACGAGTCAATTACACAGAATAAAGTAGGTATTTTGGTTTTAAAATCAATAAAAATTGGGTATATGGACATATGCGCCGAAATTAAGATTTTAACAACGAAAATAATGTGTGATGCGCCACTTTGATAATCACTATTGTTTTTTATTTACCTGCTCCCTAAGGTCATGTCAGTTACCAATCAAAGTTGTGTCTTCTTCGCCAAATTTACATTTCTTTTGTGCCTTTGTGTATGTGTCGCAATATTTTTCTTTCAAAGCTGGCTAATAATCTTTCCTCACGTTTGGAGAGTGTCCAGGTTTATGAACCAGATGTGAGGACTGGTTAAGGTTTTTCATATTCGGCATTTTCGGCGTCGGCATCACTAATCTGATGCACATGAAAGTCCACATCGAGGACCTCAGAAAAGCAACTGGGCCCACGCAGTATTTCAACTGCCAGAGGTACCACCACGCGTAGAGAGCGTGTTTTAAGACACCTCGATGCGTACGATGTGGAAAAAATCACTCCACAAGAAACTGCCAAATGCCCCGAGAACAGAAGGCAAAATGTGTCAACTGCCAGGGGCAACACCCGGCAAACTTCAGAGGATGCCCCAGATGTCCAACCTTAGGAAGAAAACAACCACAGAGACAACAAGCCTCGCAAAAAAAGCCGCAACAAACATCAAGCAGACCTTCCTACGCACACTCAGCGAAAGCGAAAAATACCGAGAACACCATCTTGATCTCGAAACAACAGCAAGACGGCATAGTGAACTCAGTTAAGGAACTGGTCACTAGAATTGTCCACGAGGCGATGGCAGACATAAAGCTAGCACTGAACTAACAGCAGGAGGCGTAACGACCAACCAGAATATACTGGACGAACTGGTCAATAGATATGAAATGAACGTCGTGGCAATACAGGGAACAAAGCTCACGAATAACATCAACATCAAGTTTCCAGGCTACGATATATACAGGAACGACAACACAGCAAGATCAGGTGGCACAGCAATATTAGTGAAAAAAAGCGTAGGTCACATTAGAATTCTAACACCACAACTAAATACTATGCAAGCAACAACAATAAGAGTACAAATGAGGCAAGGAGAAGTCAGAATTACCTCTGCCTACGTAAGATCACAAGACCTACTGATTGAAGACAACTTAAATACGTTCCTAAACGACGAACCCTCAATCATAACAGGAGACCTAAACGCAAGATCCCCAAACTGGAACGACAGAGCTACGAACAGAAACGGAAGATTACTAAACACATACATAGAAAATAATGACGAAGTTATGGCAATGGGCCCCACAGACCCAACGCATTACCCAGGAAACGGACTTTCTACACACATAGACATTGTAGTAGCAAGAAACCTAGGACTACAAATAGAAACACAAACATTAAACAAAGGCACAACGGACCACAACCCCATCCTATTAGAACTAGGAACGTGGGAAGAAGAAAGCAAAATCAAAAGAGTTAAAAAGAAAACAAAGTGGACAAACTTTAAAAGACTCGTGAGCACTGGAATTAACATAGTTCCAGTGATAGACAACCCACGAGGAAATAGAAGAGGGAGTCCTAGAGTTGGAAAACATCATCCAATAAGCACTCAGAAACAGCACTACAGAAGAGGAAGTAGAAATGCACACGGGAAGATTTAAGGATATACCACAAGAAATAAAAGACTTAATAAGGGAAAAGAACAGGGCAAAGCAGACAGCAAGAAGGACAAGAAACCAGGCAGACAAAAATAGAGCTAATAGGCTAAACAGAGAGGTCAAAACAGCACTACAACAACACCGTAGTGAAAGCTGGGAAAACCACATAAGAGACATGGAGGAGCAAGGACCAAATATGCAAAATATTTGGAGGCTCCAGAGAATACTGAGAAACGACAGAAAGCCAATTCCTTCATTACATGGAGAAAACGGAATAGTCTACACCACAGAGGAAAACGCAGAGGTAATGATGAGTACCCTTGAGAGAGAGAGTGTACATTAAATTACCACCCAGACGAGGACATCGACTTCATGGAAGAAGTCGAAAGACAAAGAGAAAGACCCGAAACATATGCAATACATCAAAAAAGAAAATACAAGCGGCACATAACAACAGTCTAAGAGAAGCAGTCAACGTACCGAGATACGTTGCAGAAAGATTCCTCTTTAGAGAACTACAACAAATTAGAGTGACTGACACAATGAAAGAAAAACCTAGGACAAAGTTCGTGGAAATAGAGAACCACCCCAGCCACATACTGCGAGAGATAATGAGGTACGATGCTTTCCACAGATGGAAGCACAAAAGACCCAAACGATAAATAGTAGAATAAAATCATAATACAAGAGAGAAAATCAACAATCACACCAGAGAGAAAACCAAACACCAGAGAGAAAATACTTCAAAAAACAACAACAACGCACAATGAAGATAGTTCGTAACTCATAACACTCGTTGACAATCGCAACGTATAGCGTGGACCCAGTTAATTTTAAGTAGATAATTTATTATAGTAATATGCACTAATTCTGATTTTATGTTTCAGGCATCCTACAAAAAAAATCCAAAAAACGACTTCGGCTACCAAAAAAAATCAAAGAACTATTAACAAAAACTGGCGCAAGCTACAAAAAAAATATTAACAAAAACCATTAAAAACCCGGGCACGTAGGGCCCAACCCCTTGAGCACCAAGTCGCCGAATTGAGCCTAGATCACAGCGGAGACTTGAGGCCCAAGTAAGCAATTTTAGTTCGCGGATAAGCCACATTAAGATAACAGGAATAGGAACAGGAATGGGACAGTCTCAGGACCAGCAACTTCATGTAGGAGTCGTACGTTGCCATGTTATCAAATCCACTGGTAACTTTAACATCTTAATATATAAGATCAAATAATGTAAACTTAATTTTAACCTATAACTTTTAACGGGTTTTTACCCAGATATTATTAGTGGCTCCAAACATGTACACCTAGACACTGATGATGGAATATGGATTCTGAAAACGTTTTGTCTTTATGATATAGCCTGATTGGGTTTTTTAATTATATACCTTTTATAAAGGATTTTAATAAAAAAATTTGTGATACATGGTATAAAGCCAGCTACAGAAACTTAGTTTCCTTGTGAATTATTATTGAAAAAGTTTACTGGTTGTATAACGGACTCATCTCGTCGTGTAAATGGACTAATACAACTGTTTACAGTGCCTCACAACGGCGCTTCTATACCGGGCCATGAAATACCATATTTCGTGGTTATTATTTTATTTCCTGAATGTTTACAAGCATTTTTTTGATAAAATAATAAAAATTTCTTGCTTAATTATTGTATTCTACGCTAATTTAAATTGGCATAAATTAGCATTTCGCGCTGTTTAGTCTATTTAACATATTATTTATATTTAGTTTTATTACTATTTTTATGATCCACACATAGTTTCACTGTATAAGAAAGTTTTGTATTTGTATAATAAATAGGACAGGAATTTAGAGACCGTCAATATATAAGAATTGATTGGCGCTACTAATTAATTGACAAATATATTACAGATTGTTTGAACCTCAAGTAGCAACGCTTTCGCTTCCTGGCATCTTGAGTAGCATCTTTATTCTTACGTAACCAAGAAATGCGGTTAAAGATTCAAATCACAATATCATTAAGAATATATTAGTCAGATATCAGTTAATCAATTTTTATAATTAATTTTAATGTTATTTATTAAAACTTGGCGTACTTCCAAAGTATTATAAAATCTTGTAGGTGTTTCCTTATATAATTTTAAGGTGAAGATTTTATGTAAATAGAGATGATAACTAATTGAAATAATAAATGCTATTAAAATAAATTTTAGATTATTGCTTGCAGTATTAGATATAAGCATACTTTTCCTGACCTTTCTTTCTTTTAATTTATTCAAACATTAAGGAAATATCCGTCCTATAAGTCAAATTTTTTTATTCATGTGTCAACTATCTCGCCGTATAGTCCAGTCGTCAGAGAGTTGATCCCTAAAAATTATACGAACAGGCTGAATTTTGCAGAGAAGATTAATTTTGGGACCCCAAAAAAGGTACAAAAAGTTTACCACTTTTACCTCTGGGCTTCCTCCGTAAAAACGCAAAAAATCGATTTACCAAAAATCTGTACACCGTAAAAAAAATGTTTTAAATAAAAAATGTAACTGAGATAATTTTAAACAAAAATGTTTATAAGAATTTTTTGTGTAGAATGAACCGTTCTCTTAGAAACAACGTTTGAAGCGACCGTCAAGTTTGTATTAGCTCGACGGTAACAATTCGATATCTTTTGATTCAAGTGACCTATCGACAAAAATCAAGATGCGTTTTTAAGGTAAAAGGTTCAGCCTTCGTATACAGTTTCTGTATTTTGCCGCAAATAAACTCAGATTTTATACAGGTGGCGTGATTTTTGTCATTTTTATGATTTTTGTAAGATCAATAAAATAGATCACTTTCATTGACCATTTGTAGTAAAATTTACATTTTTAATGATCAATCTTTAAAACCTATGACGCGAAATTTACATTTTTAATGAACTAAAGTCTCTGGAAATTGCCATAGCTCAATGTAATTATCATATAATCATTTTGGTGGAAACTTGGTTAACTTGTGAATATGGCGATGCAGAATTAGGACTTATTGGTTATAACGTGTTTAGAAATGATCGTAATCCTGCTTCTACAGGAAAAACTAGGGGTGGAGGTGTGCTGATTGCTGTTAAAAATATCATAAGTGCGCAGGAAGTGATAATCCCCGATTGTGAAGTAGAACAAATTTTTGTATCACTGAAAGTTAATAATAAGTGCATAGTTTTGGGTGGAGTTTATATCCCTCCTGCATCCGACCTAAATGTATACATGTTGCACTGCAGTTCAGTTGAATATGTGATGGAGAAGTGTGAAAACTTGTTACTGTGTGGTGATTATAATTTACCAATGCTTCCTGGAGTAATGACAACTTTGGATTAAATGTTGAATGCCCTAAAGACTATCCTGCTGTGTATTTGGCTATTTCTTTTGGTTATTTTAATATGTAGCCTGCGTAGCGCAAGCGGTAGGATGCTTGACTCGCAAGCCGGTGGTCCGGGGTTCGAATCCCACCGCCGGCAAGAACATCTAGACATTTTAAAAATGTCTATAGGCCCCAGGTCGACTCAGCCTGAATGAAAATGAGTACCTTGGGTAAAACCAGGGGTAATAATAGACGGTTGAAGCGTAGCACTGGCCATGTTACCTTCCATGTATACCGTAGGCCCTAGATATAGCAGACTACCCTGCTATACTCCCAAAGCCGCGACAGCGGTATAAAACGGGAGACTATTATTATTTTAATATGTTTCAATTCACCTAGTTTATTTTCAACAATTTACCTAATAGTCGTAGTGTCTTTCTAGATTTAGTATTTACTAATTTAAATAATATTGATGCAGTTACTCCACTTGATTCACTATTTGATAATAGTATCCACCATTCACCTATAATTGTAGAATTAACTGGTTTTGAAAAGCATGATCAACTGAACTACGAGGAATTTTATCATGATTTTAAAAATGCAAATTACATTGGACTAAATGATTACTTTGCAAATTTAAATTGGGACTTACTTTTATCAGATGATGTGAATTACAGCTTAGCAGTATTTTATGATTTTATGTTTACATGTTTTGACTTCTTTGTTCCGATCAAAAAATTTAAAACAAGTTCGTTTCCGATTTGGTTTAATGGTAAATTAAGGAAGTTGATATATTTAAAAAAGAAAATACATAAGCAGTATAAATTATTTGGTAGAAGGGATGATTATTTAAGATTCTCTCAGTTAAGAAATGAATGTAAACAAGTCTCCTCTCAATGTTATAGTAACTATTTGAATAATATTGAGAATGGGATTCTATCTAATCCTCAACATTTTTGGAAGTATATCAATAATAAACGTAAAAGTTATAATCTGCCATCTAATATGTTCTACGGTGATAGTACAAGTGATAATGCTCAAGACGTAGTTAATCTATTTAGTAAGTTTTTCTCAACTACATATTCTAATTCTAAAATTAATAATCAGACCCCAATTTTTATCTATCTGCAGAATGTAAATGTGAATAATTATAGTATTGAGGTCTCTCACATAATTGATAGTGTTTTAAAGATGCCTTGGAAATTATCGCTTGGACCAGATTGTTTGCCAGCTTATGTTCTCAAGCATTGCATTTTTACTCTTGTAAAACCTATCTGCTACTTATTTAATTCCTTATTGAGTACCGGCATCTTTCCTGATCTTTGGAAGACTAGTTATTAGCACCAATTTTCAAATCTGGTAATAAAAATGATGTTGAAAATTATCGAGCGGTTTGTAACCAATCTGTATTACCCAAACTTTTTGAGTGTCTTGTAAATAACTTTTTGACATGGAATTGTAAAGATTTAATTGATGTTAGACAACATGGCTTTTCTAAAGGTAAGTCTACATGCACGAACTTAATATTGTATACGAATTTTATAGCTAATTCAGTGGAACAGAAGGGTCAGGTTGACGCTATCTACACAGACTTCTCAAAAGCCTTCGATAGAGTTAACCATGATATGCTTATTGCTAAATTAAATGGCTATGGATTTGGAGGTAAAATAATTGAGTGAATAGGTAGTTATATATCTGGTAGATGTCAGTATGTTAAATATGGAAATTGTTTATCTCAACGAGTATCTGTAACCTCATGAGTTCCTCAGGGGTCTCATATTGGACCTCTCTTATTTAATATATTTGTTAATGATATATCCTCAGTGATTAAAAATAGTAAATTTCTAATGTTTGCTGATGACCTTAAAATATTTCGAATAGGTAGTGACCTAGTTGATGCCTCTTTGTTACAGAATGACATTAAAAGCTTAGCTAGTTGGTGTGAGGTAAACATGCTATACTTAAATATAAACAAAATGTTTTAAAATTACTTTTGGAAGAACAAGAGAGTTTGTAAATTATGATTATTGTATAAATAATGTACCTTTAGAGGCACGTCATAATATTAAAGATTTAGGTATACATTTTGATTCTAAACTAACTTTTAAATATCACATTAACGAAACTTCAGCTAAAGCTTTAAAAATGTTGGGATTTATTCTTAGAAACTGTAATCAGTTTTCAGTACAAACTTTAAAAATGTTATACTGTAGTTTAGTTCGATCAGTTTTGGAGTATGGTTCTCTCATTTGGTCTCCTTCATATAACAGTGACATCTACAGTATCGAGAGAGTTCAAAATAAATTCTTGAGGGTATGTGCTTACAAAATTGGTTTTATTAGACATTAATACACATATGATGATATACTGTCAATACTAAATATCTCATCACTACATGATAGAAGATGTCAAGCGGATTTATGTTTCCTTTTTAAAATTATAAATGGATATGTTCAAGATCCAGAGTTACTGAGTTTAATAAATTTTAATGTTATTACTAGAAGAACTCGTAACACTGAGATTTTCAACATTCCATTCCACACTACGAATTATGGCCAAAATGAACCCATTACAAGAATTTTACAATTACATCGCTGAGCGATCATCGCTTAGCGACGATCGCTCAGCGATGATCGCAACAGACGCTCCAGTAAAAACGCACCTTTAGCCACCATCTTGAATATAATGTACACTATAATTAATTTTTTAGAAATTTTTTCGTGAGGTCGATATTTTTCGAGTTAAAAAGGAAAGAAGTAAAAGTGAGGAAGAAATATTTATTTAATAATCTCATTTATTATTAACTAAACGACATGAATATACCCGTTAAAAAAATGTAGATAATTATATTTTATAGAATTTGGATCTCTTTCATTTTTTTGCTAAAATCAATACTTAAGTTCGTATTTAGGTTCGTTTATTCTATGGCTTGCTGCTAATGACGTCAGCTTCTAGAGTTCGTTAATCGCTTGTGCCTCCTTAGACTTGTCAGCTTGTGATAGGCGTAGGACCTTAAATGTTGCACAAGAAATAAAAAAAAATCAAAATTGTATAAGAAATAATTTGTTACGTTTTAAAAATTCACCCATCTAAGTAAATAAAATATTATTTCTGTCAATAAGATTATTCCACTCTCTCATAATATGCAAAAGTCGTTGTAATAAACAGAATGAGCTCCAATTTCTTTCATATTGGTGATATTTGAGTAGTAGCCTTTTTAATCTGACAAGGGTTGTTTTGCGGTACCTCACCTTGACAGTCGTTTTTGGTATATGGTGGAAAGTGAAACATAAGTTATCGAGCAATTGGTTTTGTATAGGTCACCCTCTTTGGGGATATCGGCCTGAACTTATGTTATAGAACTTGGGCAGATTGAACTGTTGCTGTAGGCATATTTTGTATTGTTGCCAAGTTTATGCCGTATTTGACGGAAGATATTTCCACGCCATAGAAAAGAGGAACATTTAAGATAAAATGATTTAAAATCAACTCTATAAATGTATTCAAAATTAATTAATATTTCTTAATGCAATTCACAATTACTTCATTTTATTAAGTTATTATTGCATTACCACGTAAACATTTAATTTACTTAAAAGCCAAAAGTTAATAGTATACAATTATTTTTAGACTTATTTTCCTAACAAGCCTCTTTATGTTTTACAACTTAAGTACCTCAAATTATATGTTAATTTTATTATTTGTAAGAGAATATTTATTAAACAATAGAAATTCATATATGCTTGGAGGTTAAAATTTTAAATATGTTTCACCTCCGATGAAAGAATAATAACTACTTTGTAGTTTTAATTACTGTTAATTATTTAAGTGTGGGATCGATACCTCAAAAATCGAGTTAAGAGGAAAATCCGGGCTCGATAACTGACGCCGCCGGCTAAAATTGGAAATATTTTAGAACATGTTTAGCGGTCCAGGTTGAGTCACTCTAAATAAAATCCTACCTTGTCTCAAATCATAATAAAATTCTGTTTTTCTGTTCCTGGGCCCTGATTCTAATTGAGATTTTGACTCAAAACATGTCGAAATTAATATGGCGACGTCGACTTTGCGAACCTTGTGGATTTCAGCTGAACTAACCAAACGACGTCACTAATTTTCGACTTATCGAAATTAATTTCAACTTCAAGAAAGTGGTTGAAATTTCATTTCGAGTCATTCAATCTGACATGACTGACTGGACTGGGAGAAGTGAACTTATTATAGGTTCAGTTTAGGTAGGCGGTGTTTTGATCCTTGCAAGGAAAACTGAGACAAAAAGTATTAATATGGCTGTTTTACGGACATTTGCTAGTTTTGGAGGAATTAGAGAGGATAGATATCCGACGCTCATAACGGAGGATAAGAAGAATGTTACGAGATACTCAAAATTCTTTTTCACTAAGTGATGCTCAATTTAGGCAGCAATTCCGGCTTAATAAACAAGCTGCAAATTATTTAATAAGGGTATTAGAACCATATTTGGAAGAAGGTGTTTATGCCTCTAGGATACCCAAAATGTTTAGGGTTAGTATTACTAAGCTGCAGTAAATTTAAAAATATATTAGAATATAACCACTAAGTCAAATCTTAGTGGTTATAACTTAAGGATCTCCCACATCGCCTTTTTTTTTCTTGCCATCTTTTCTTTCAATTCAAAATATAATTGAGAATGGCCACTATTTATGATTTAACAACTCAAACGAGAAAAAAAAAGACGTTCACGTAACGTAAACAAAACAAACATTCAACAAGCGTAGTGCAGCCAATAAACAACAGGGCCAACCCAAATTTTCAGCAGTATCAAAATGATAAAGTAAATATCCCCAGTTTTAACTACAATCGAAATGAATGAGAATCGCTAGCGATTGCGACTGTCATGGCGTAGTCGCTTTTAAATTTCGACATCGAAATGAAATAGAATCAGGGCCCTGTTACTATGTACTACCCAAGCTCTGACGTCACAATGGACAAGGATTTAAAAAACGTTTCCGAAGATTTCTAATTTGTGTGTATTTGTTCCATAAGAAATTGGAAATATTGGATTTTTTAATTGTTTGAAGAATAAGTAAGAACTTTTGTTTATGAACATTCATTTTGTGCCATTGATATTATTTGTTGTTCGTGAATTTGTGAGGTTAGAATATCAAAGGATTAAGATATTTGCTATAAATGTTTATATTTTAAGGTTATGTTATGGTTTGTTTAAAACTTTAATTATTTTTTACTGTATTTCAATGTATTTTGTTGTTGTTTTTATCGGGGTTATTTCAAAATTAATCAATAATTCATTGAATTTATTTAGGAAGTTAAAAAATATTTAAATTAATTAATTAATTAAAAGAAGAAGGATCTATGATAATTGGAAAACATTTTAATTTAAGCGAATTAACTGTAAGAAAAGTAAATAAGAAAATGCTATAAGAAAACCTATAATTTCTGGTACAAAATTAAGCGCCAAATTTTCAACTTTCAAGGGATGTATTATTAGAAAGAACAGAAAGAGCCATCCCAATTTGGATTGAGTAACTAACTCAAAGAAGAATTCCTGTAGGTAGTTATTCAATCCAGGTAAAAGCTATTCAGTTTTATGAGTTAACAAAACAGTTTGAGCCACCAACTGTTAAAAATTTTCAGCTAGCAAAGGATGGCTAATCGAGTTTATAAAAAGAAATGCATTTCATATTATCAAGATCTCAGGAGAGAGTGCTAAAGCAGATAAAGCAGTAGCAAAAGTATTTCCACAAGAGCTAGCGAACATTATTGAAGATGAGGACTATTGTACCGATCAAATATTTAATGCTGATGAAACGGGACATTATTGGAAAAAAATGCCTAACCGTACTTATATCGCAAAGGATGAAAAACCTGCAAGTGGACATAAAGCAAGTAAAAATCGAGTAAAATTATTACATACTTTGCAGCAATATATCAGGAGATAGTATGTTGAAACCGCTCTTAATAAATAAATCTTAAATAGGCCAAGTGCTTTAAAAGGCAAATATTTACTTTACAAGTAAAACAAGAAAAAGCAGTAGACGGCCCTGACAGTAGCATGATTATACCACGTTTTAAACCGCTCTGTTATTTTTCAATTTTTAAATGTAAAATACGGAACAAAAATTTGATATCCTTAAATACTATCAACAAACAATAGTGCAGTGTTAATGCCAATCGACTCAACCCGACGTGAGTAACAAAAAACCTTTATATAAGATAATACAATAGTAAATATAACCTATACAATTCGAATCAAGTTCAACCTACGGGTTTTATCAACTGGTTTTTTGGAACCGTTCGGAACTGATCTACGCCGGTTCTTTGGCCGGTGACAGGACCGGACCTGCGGCAACGCGGGAAACAAAATAAAAATGACTTCAATTAACAACATGACTACTTCTACTTCAAATACACCAAAAAATACTTATTCCAATGTAGTAAATACGTTCAAACACCCACCAGAGGACCAAGCAGTAGTACTCTCCAGTATCGAAGGCATCAAAATCCACAATTACATCGTAGCAATTGGAGCACTGGTTGGTCCACGTAACGTCTTGTTTGCATCTAGAATCCCAAATAACAGAATATGTATCTACCTTTCTACCAAAAACATAGTCGATATGCTTCTTCATTCCTACAAATATATTAATATAAATGAGTCAGAAATAGAGATAAGAAGATTAATCACACCAGCACAACGACTTGTAATTTCTAACGCATGTCCTTCAATTCCAAACAATATCATTGAAGCAGAATTAGAAAAATTAGGCATCACTGCAGTTTCCAAGATGACTTTCCTAAGAGTGGGTATGGCAGAAACCGAATATAGCCACGTCCTAAGCTTCAGACGGCAAGTATTTATTTCGCCCTTGGATAATACCTCCATTCCTAACTCCTTCAATATATTCCACAATAAAACTTATCGTTTATTCCTCTCTATTGATGGACTAAACTGCTCTAAGTGCAAGACTATTGGACATAACGATACTGAGTGTCCCATCATAACAACTGCCAACTCCTCAACCGTACCCTCAGAAACCTCTCCAAATACGACACCTGAAATAGATGATAGAGATCCTGAAACACAACAAAACATGGAATCGAACGCCAGCATAACTGAAGCTATAGAAAACGCAAGTCAACTCTCCTTACCAAAAGACACAATATCATCAAATCTAAATAATATTAATAATCCTGCCGAAACTGTAACTCTGCAACCTTCAGTTAATATTAATAAACAACTTACTTAAGTATCTACTCAAGTTAAAAGACAAATCTCATCCTCACCTGACATCGACCAAAATAACCCAGAAACGGACTCACAAATCTTTACTCCTCCTATCACACATAAACTAAAAAAACCTAAAAAACAAACTAAAACCTCTAACGACGACATTATTTGTTCTCTAGAATTGATAAAAGACAAAATTGAAAACCGATCACCCCCATTCATATTAAATTTTAATGAAATATGCGACTTTCTAGTTAATACTCTTCATGCTAAACATCCTGAAACTATCTCAAAGAACTACTCAAATGAACCTTCCGAAGATTACCAGATTAAAAAAAAAACTTAACCCCACTCACACATCTTCAACGGAAGAGACCGAAAAATCCGATGGATAAATCACTAATCCTTCAATGGAACCCAAATGGGTATTTCGCTCACCTCGAATCACTCAAACTATTAATTCAAAAATATTCTCCACTAATACTGTGTATACAAGAAACTCACTTTAAAGAGAATCCTATAATAAACCTAAAAAATTATACTCCTGAACCTAAACAAATTAAAAGATGTCATAGAAATTGTCGGCACCACCTTACCACTCCCACTCAAACGTTGTGAACAAGTAATAATAACTCGACTACGATTAGGACATACTATACCAACCCATATTCACTTAATAAATAAAGAAGCTATCCCTTTCTGCCACAACTGCAAGACTCAAATCACTGTGAAACATATTCTGTTAGAATGCAAAACATACACTCAAGAAAGAAGAAAAAATAACCTCTCTACCAACATGAAGGATCTACTAAGCTGCCAGTTCAATGAAGTGCTGAAATATTTGAAAGACATTAAATTTTACAATATTTAATAGAATATATTTAAGTAATTGATGGATTCGACCGTTACTTGATGGAAATTCATTTTATGTAACAATAAAACACTGAAAACGTTGTTTTATTGTTACATATATTTAAGTTATATATACATTGTAAGAAATTGAATACTTGTAATTTGTGTTTGTACCCCCTGCTAATAATTCTTAGCAGTTGATGCAGGGTCATTTTTGTTTAAATAAAAAAAAAGCAGTTGATGTTAGAAAAACATTATGATTTAAACTGGAAGAGTATTGAAGAATTAAGCTATTTTAAACACGTTTTAGAACGAGAAAACTTTGAAAAACATCCACCTGCAGACGACGTTTATAAATAATTAGTTTAATTTCAACAAAATCGGGTTCTTATTTTATTATTTGGTAAATATTAATACCTGTATCTATTACAGGTGTTTATTTATGTTTAAACTGGATCTGGTTCTCATTTTATCATTTGGTAAATAATAATGTCTTTAAATATTCTAGTTTTTATTAGTCGAGTTATTTTTGTTTCCGGTATTAAAAATTTCTATTAGTAAAATCAGGTTCTCATTTTATTATTTGGTAAATATTAATACCTGTATCTATTACGTGTGTTTATTTATGTTTAAACTGGATTTGGTTCTCATTTTATCATTTGGTAAATAATAATGTGTCTAATTATTCTAGTTTTCAATAGTCGAGTTATTTTTGGTTCCGGTATTAAAAATTTCTATTTCTATTTCAAAAAGTTATCACACAACTTTTTCTGCAAAAATCAGAAACTGCCACCTCTGACATCCACTTTAAAATAAATCCGCCCTGGTTTATAGACCCTTTAAAATAGACCAGACAATATGGTAAACATGATAACGAAACGCTAAGGAAGTCAATTTTTTATTTTTAGTTTAACTTTTGATTCTTAAAAATGCCACCAGTTGGACATAGCAACTTAAATCGCAAAACTTGCAATGCTGCAAGTAAAAAAAAGGATATACGAATAAGTCAATCTGACGAGCAACGCGAAATGAAGATCAACTTACAAATGTCGGGTTTAATCCCTACTGAGAAGCATTTAATTATAACGTAACAATCGATTACATTTTACAGAAAATTGTTGCTATTGGACAAATGAACGTTATGTGTCTACGTTTTAAGGCATTTAAGTTTTAAAGGTAAAACTCCTGGATTGTGTTACGCTAGTGCCCAAGTCAAATTGACGCCATATATTGGTTTTCGGAAATGCGCCAGATTTTAATCATTTTTTGACTCATAAGGCTAAGGCAAAACAATGTCTGTTGAGTAGGCTAGTCTTAGTACAAAATTTATTTCAAAACGGAAAAAGTTGGAATGGCGGACCCAAACATCCAATAAGAATACGTCCGGAGATAATATTAGCGCGATATTTCGATCTTCTGGTGGTCTTGTAAGCGAAAAGTCCAAGTTTCGCCACCATATCGAAATATTGAAACGTTCATAATTTTATTTTTACTAGACAAATTTTAGTTGCTTGGGAAGTAGATCTATCTTTCTATATTTTTATTAAGCAACTCATTGTGTTTTTGGCCGTAGCAATTCGTCTTAGAACCTCTCTTTGTTAGTAATCATAGAACCGAAATAATTGAAGCTGGCTACCAGCTCATACTTGTGTAAGCGGTTTGTTAGCTGTTTAATTTAAAATCTGTCTAGTATAATTATCTTTGTCTTGCTTGTAATAATTTTTATTAAAACTTTTTCTCGCTGATACCATAACATAATAAGATTAATACGACTATTTCTACAGCAAAAAATAATTTGTTTTAATTGCTCATAAAGAAGTAATGTATCTAGTAAATTGTAGTATAAACAGAAACCCTAGATAACCTGAATTTTATGTTCAGTATCTTTACAATAACTATTAGTCTTTTGTGTATCTTTATCTAATTACTATTAAAAGTTGGCCAATTCAACACCTAACTATTGTAATATAATTAATTATTCAGCAACAGTCTAAATTTAACTCTATTTTCCCCTCCAACTCTTTTGTGTTAAAACTTGTAATTATCTAATTGTTGAAAATAAATGGCGATTCCGACATCAATATGCAATACTTGACACATTTGATGTATACTATCAGTGTATACCGTAAATGGTTCTATGTCGTGCTTGTAATTACTAGGTTTACAAGGGGAATCTTAAAAATTGAGAGGAAAACAAGAAATAAATTTTCTTTACTATTATGTTCTCTATAAGCTTTGTAAATATTAAAGTAGTAACAATATGATTAGAATATCTTAAAGCAACACACAAAAAAATTAGAATTAAGTTAAATAAAGAAATTGTTATTTTTATTGTAGAAGTTGTTTGACATGATCTCTCATAACGTCAACACAGGCTTGAATAAGGTTTTCAAATGATCTATTTACGTTTGTAATCATTTGTGGCGTATCATTATAAAATGCATTTCTAATTCTGACCTTTATATCATCAATTGTTTTTGAAGATTCACGGTACATTAGATCTTAAATATAGCCCCAGAATAAAGAGTCGACTTTACTTAATTCTGGTAATCTAGCTAGCCAATGCATTGGTCTTTCTCTTCCTATCCATCTGGTAGGAAATTGCTCATTCAAGTCACTTTGAAAAAGTGTGATAGGATGAGGAGCTCAAATAGCTTAGGAGAGTCAAGTAAATACAATAATACTACTAATAAATATAATACTATCCCACTAGGGAGCCAAACAACAGCAAGAGTTCCACTCGCTGAAGGTGCTGCGCTGGAACATCAGTCGGCGGTCACTCAAGTGGGACGGCCGAGGCATCGCATGAAATAGACTGTGTCTATAATAATATAAAACATGTTGCATTTCTATTACAAAATGACGAACCTTGGTAGAGAAACTATCGGCTATTTTATCGAGAAACCGGAGTACCCAGAGATTTAAGTCTCTGAACAGCGAATAGCAGATCAATACCGGTGAATTATAAGAAATAAGCTTATTTTGTGAAAATGATATGTATAAATACCTCGGATATGTATAAATAAAGCAAGCTCGGAAGATTAACCATAAGCAAATGAAAACTGAGATAACTACTGAAAATATACGAAGGATAAACAGCTGCAGGCACTAAACACCTACACATGTTCCGTGCTTAGCTACTCATTTGGTATTGTTAAGTGGACAAAAACGGATATAGAAAAACTTCAGCGAAAAATACGAACACCCCTCACAAAGGCACAAAAACACCATCCTCGAAATGCAGTAGAAAGAACGACATTACCGCGGTATTTAGGAGGACGAGGATTTATGAATATACGTGAGCAACTAGAAAAACAGATTACTAATTTAAGAACTTATTTTCAAGTGCAGGCTGAGACATCTACTCTATATCGCGCGCTATTTGTGCAGTAGATGATAGAACACCGTTCAAACTGAGGGAACCAGAAATGCGCATAAACTATCTTACTAAGGACGAAAAAATGTGCACCTGGATAGGTAAACCTCTGCACGGGCGACATTCCAATGAGGTCAGTCAAGTCTATGTCGACAATATAGCGTCAAACTATTGGCTAACATCAGGAAAGATGTTCCCTGAAGCAGAAGGTTCATCACTCGCCAATCTGGACCAGGTTATACCAACCAATTACCTGAAATATATCGGCAAAGACCCTCAAGTCTTGGTGTATGGGTACATATGAATTGTCAATTTGTGAAACATATCTTTATAGCAACCTTGATTTTACCGATACAGAAACAAGTTCTGCGACGAAAATAAAAATTTCTTATTTTTTTTGTTATTTTTGTGTTTTGCAAGATATTTGTAAATAGTAAAGTAAATAAAAATAATAAATTTAATTCATGAAATGCGCTTTTTTCCACTTCCATTTAAAGTTTTCCAAAACATTACGCCACTAGTCGTCAGAGACGAAAATGCCACTGAACCTCTAAAAATCATATGAACAAGCTGAATTTAGTTAAGTATGTCAACTTTATAATCACAAAAATATGCAAAAAAGTTTATCACCACTACCCCCCGGCTTCCTCTTAAAACCACCCCTCGTAGGAGGGGAAAGCGGAAGAAATCGATTTACCAAGAATCTGTATGCAGAAGAAAAAAAATGTTTCAAATAAAAACTGTAGCTTAGATAATTTTGAACAAAAATGTTTATTAACACTTTTTGTGTAGAATAAATCGTTCTCTTAGAAACGACGCTTGAATCGACAGGTGATTTTAAATGTCAGTTACGCGTGCGAAATCAATTTAAAATAAAATTTGTATCAACTCAACGGTAAAAATTCGATATCTTTTGATCAGAATTTCCTATTGACCAAAATCAAAATTTATTTTAAAGGTGAAGAGTTCAGCTTTTGTATGCAATTTTTGTATTTTGCTGCAAATAAAGACAGTTTTATAAATGTGTTAAATAGGTAAACTGTGCAATTTTTGCCATTTTTTTATGATTAACACAGTTTTAATATTACCGGGCTACCTCAATTTTAAAAAATCAAGTTTCTGCGTGCCTTACAAACTAAGAGATTGCAAATTTTTTCAGCGCGCTTCGATTTGAAGTTCCATTGTAACAAAAAACGGAGCTCGGACATGCGGTATTTTACGAGTACCATCAAAATTTAGATCTTTGTTTATAATCCGATTAATTTCCAGCTCTTAATGTTAATAAACAATGGAAATATGATTTTAAAAAAGTCTTTAAACTGAAGCCTCAAAGAATCGATTGCGATCTGCTAAATATCTTTAAAGTGACTATTTGATAAATACAGTTGTTTAAGTACTCGCTCCACGGGATAAATAAATTGAATAACTTACAAACTATATCGTCGATCTAGTTAAGATGTATGCTACGGCAAACGTCACGGAACTAGCGCCACGAGAAGGCGTCATGGAACTAGCGCCACGAGAAGGCGTCATGGAACTAGCGCCACGAGAAGGCGTCATGGTCACGGGTAGCGTCACGAAATAGCGATTCTTCACATCGATCCACTACTCTGGATCAATTCGTTTTTAGTCATCATATATTTATTCTAAGCATGTTTAAATTAAAAAATGCAAGAAAAATAACTAAAAAGATACAGACATTAAATCAAAACAAAAAATTAAAAGAATATCTGTCAATAAACAGTTCGATTCGTAACGAGTGTCAAAACTTAAAAGTCATAAATGTCATCCAATTAATAACAAATGTCATCTGTTTAAATGTTTATGACACTTCTCGTTTTAAAATAATTTCATATAAATACAATTATAACCTATTTTTAAACATCTTATTTTCTTTATATAATAATAAAATTGACTATCAAATGATATTTATTTATATTTTATTATTAATTTAAAATTTTCGAAAAAATTTTCTATGAATTTGACTGTCTGACTGTCTGTCAGAAGTAAACTACCTATGCTTTGTTATTACGTTAGCAGATGGCGTTAGGGGCAAACATAATAATTTATTGAATTATTTTAATATAATATAATTTGTTGAAAATATAAATAATAAATAAATAATACAATTACTTTATTTAATTTAAAAAATATTATTTAAATTTTAAAAATACAGACAACATAGTACTAAGCTCCGCGCTAGTCTACTGTACGGCCTACTGTACCATTTTTTTAATTCTCTCAGTCAATTATTTATGTATTATAATTTAAAAACTCGCAAATTAAAGACCTTTTTAAGATCTAAAACTTTTATTTGAACCATTTTCTCTAAAATGTAAAAAACGTCTTCTAGGCAAAAAAGGAATTTTTTTTATGCCTATAATCCAAAAACTTTCTATGATTATTTAAAAAAAAAACAAAGCAAAATCAGCTTTACGTCTTGAAAGGATTTGTCATCAGCTATCCCTCATATACCTTCGAGAACCTTTAAAAACCATTTTTAAAAAGATCTTTTTTTCCTTCCTTTACTGGCCTAATAGTCATGGTGTAATGCCAGTGGGATGTTTTGATTGAACGAGAGTAGAGCTAAGAAAATTGTTCTAAAGCTGATTAATGTCGGTTCAAATCTTCAAGATCTTTACTTTACCTTGGGATCTTTATGTATTTGTTATAAGGCACTTATTTTTAAGATAAGAAATAACTTTTTTATAACATAAACAAACTAATAATTATTTAAAATCTATTATAAGGCTAAAATTATTATACTATTAAAAAATTACATCAGTAAAAAATGTCAGTATAATATTAATAAAAAATACATATCAGTAAAAGAAAAAATATATCTATAAATTAATGCGTTTTATTTAAAGACATGACAACACCAGTTATTGCTTAACTTGAATATCTGGAAGTAATGCATTGAGAACTGGACCAGACAACATCCCAGTTGAACTATTAAAAATGATACAAGAGGGCCACATAAGTGCTCTAGTTAAGCTAATGACGTATATACTACTGGTGAAACACCTGAGGACTGGATTAAGTCTGTTTTTATAGGAATTTCTAAGAAGCAGCGGGCAAAATAATGCGACGAATAGAGATTAATTAGTCTGACGAGCCACGCATTAAAAATGTTTCTTCGCATTAGTTATTGAAGAATAAGAAGTCATTGTGAAAGAGACTTAATGCGCTGGTTACCTGTGAAACACTTTTTGGCTTAAATGTACTTTCACCAAAAATGCTACGACCAACGTAAAGATATTTATGTGACTTTCATAGATTTCGATAGGGTACAGCATGGAACGTTTTTAAACATATTAAGAACCAAAGGCACTAAAAGTAGGAAAACAAGTATCATAGGAAACTTAATATTGGAAGCAGAAAGCAGGCATACGACTCGATATGAGATGAACCGAAGAATGTTCCATTCAAAAAGACCTCAGACAGGAATGCATTATATCCGCGCCAATATTTAATATCTACTTGGATATAGTCTTCAAACAAGCTTTACAAGATAAAGACTTTGTAGTAAAAATCAATGGTGAACTGATTAATAGTCTTAATGCTGACGACACTGTTATCTTATAGGATAGGCTTCAGGGCCTCCAAAATTTATTAGATATTTAGTCGCTAACCTCACGACAATGCTTCGCTATAGATAGATCAACAAAACATCGAGAGAGTTACTCACTTTACTCACTTTAAATATCTGGGATGCTACATCATTACAGACCAACGAGACCCAAATAAAGAGATCATATGCAGGATTAAACCAGCTCGCATAACGTTTCTCAAAATAAAATCATTCTTCTTTATTTACCGCTTAAACCTAAAATTACGTCAAAGAATGATAAAATGCTATATTTGGTTAGTGTTGCTACATGGCATTGAGACCTAGCTGATACTTTCACTCGCCTAGAGGCATATGAGACGTGGTTGTAGAGAAGAATGCTCCGAATATTCTGGATAGCGATGCAGAGCAACGAAACTGTGCAAGGGCCATTCGTGAGCATGTTTTAGAGGAGACCGAAAAGAATCCTTATGAAATCTAGCTATTATGAAAGGTAAAATCGACGGGCACCGAGAAATTGGAAGGAAGTAGATGTCATGGCTCAAGGACGTTAGCGATTCGACAGGAATTCCCAGTGCCGAACAAACGTTTCTATTAGCTAAAGACCGTGAACAACTCGCCAATATAATTAAAGAAGACGACATAATTAGTATTTTACACATTTTTAGACTACAAACAGAGAAAAGATTCTCAAAGAAAAGAGAAAATATCATGCAAATGTTTTAACGAATATAGAAGAATATTATAAGAATAAGTAAGTTAGAAATCTGGTAAATAGATACTCATCACATATTTATGGACTACAAAGCAGCCTACGACTCTGTGAATAGAAGAGAAATGTTCAAAGCAATGAAAGTGTTAGGAATACCATATTAGTTGGTAAAATTAGCAAAACTATCTGTCTGAACCTTTTAAGATAAATAACGGGCTGCGCCAGGGAGACCCTCTCTCCTGTATACTGTTCAATCTGGCCCTGGAAAAAGTAATACGTATCAAATCACAACCATTGGTTCAATATATAATCATTGCAAATCCCTGTCTAGCATTAAAAGAATCAGCTACGAATTTGTATACCTGGAAACGCTCCTTAACACTGAAAATAATACTACCGCAGAGATAAACTGCAGAATTTGCACGGCCAACAGATGATATTTTTGGCTCAATATCCTCCTTAAATCCATAATTATATCGAGAAATACAAAAATAAAACTCTATAAAACAATAATATGCCCAGTCCTAACATATGGCTCAGAGACCTGGACTCTAACCAAAAGTAATGAAAACATGTTAGGATGTTGCGAAAGAAAAGTACTAAGGCGAATTTATGGAGCAGTGAATGACAATGGAGTGTGGAGAAGACGGTACAAGTTCGAACTCTATAGAATATACCAGTAAACAGATATCGTAAAACATATTAAGGTAGGACGTCTAAGGTGGATAGGGCATGTAATGCGGATGGAACAAAATGACCCAGCTAGAAAAACGCTCCTTGATAGACCCATTGGCCAGAGAAGAAGGGGAAGATCCAGATCAAGGTTCCTTGATAACATCGATGAAGACATGAGAAATATGGGAATACGTGCTTGGCGGAGGAAGGCGATGGATAGAGACGACTGGATAGAAATTCTTGAGCAGGCTAGATCCACGTAGGGTTGTAAAGCCAGAATGATGATGATATTAAAAGACAATTAGGTCAAAAACTAGAATAATGAGGGGAGTGTGATTGTCAGCCAATATGAAGTCAAGTTGTAAGTTCCTGGAAGGAGAATGGGAAAGACCAAATACATAATAGAAAACTGATGAGTTTGTCTTTGATCTTCATAAAGACAAAACATTTCATAGTTAAAAAAAAAACAGACGCAGACGTTTAGACAGAAAATAAAAGCATCCATGCTTTATATTGTACCTTATAACAGATTACAGAAAATATAACAGTAAGTTCCTCGTTCTCCTCATTCGTAACTGCAGATTGAGGCTCCCGTTGCAAAGTATGCTTCCCATGCGATTTAATTCACTTTTAGCTTTGTCTATTCTAATCGTGACTTTTTGAGAGTAATTATTCTCTTCTTTGTTTAACACCCCTACCAAATACATACCTAATTTTATCTTAAGAAATTTCTTACAGTGCAAACATTTTTCAATCACACCCGTTTGTATTTTGCCAAACATATAAAAATATTTATATCCAACAATTTGACTATTATTGCAATGTTTTAGATGAAAGTGTCTTTAATCTTTAAAGGTTATTTTATTATGAAATAAACCGTTAATTTTATATTGTCACATCATTAACTTAAACACTTAACAAATAAATGCAGTCTACACACTATAGTTGGTGACATTAAAGAACCTTTCTATATACACCAGACCTTTGATTTATTTATTATTTACATTCCTCTGCAGTTTTAATAACTATTTACTAATTTTACTGTCATAATTAACTAATAGTATGGAAAAACAGTAGAAAAAACCAATAAAAATTGCTGTAGGAATTAACATTGTTTAAAAACACTGTATAAATGAATTATTTCATAAATTCTCGGTTAAGAAATTTTTAAAATGTTTTTAAGCATTATAATTTTTAAATATTCCTTGTACACAAAAGTAAGTATGTAATCCGTTCTGATATTATGTAAATGTTAGGATTGAAGACCAAATTCTCACTAAAAGTCATGACATAGTGACTTTCTCTGGTATTGTCTAGTCTGTGGTTATTTTAATTGTTTATTATATTTCTGTTTCCCAACTCATCTGTTGCTCGAGTAACAGAAATTATTACTTCAATTGATTTTCAAATTAAAGTGCTCTATACATTAGAACGTTGCAACACTCAAACGCTTATTAATTTGTTATGATTTAGGAATGCAAAATGTGCAATTATGGAGCTCTTCATAAACTATAATAAATATAATTTATACCCAGGGTTATAAAAAGTTCCTTAGACGGTGTCTGTGAAGCTGATAAAGTTATTTATATATAAGAATATTATTACCAAAGAATATTATTACCAAAATATGGATAGTGAAGATTTCGAATTTAAAAGATGTACTCCAGAAGAAATTATTGAAATAGCAAACATGGCCACTTTTGCCTGAGACATCTAAGATAAAACAAATATCTTATTTTGATAAAATGGTAGAACCAAAATATTATTCATTGCTTTACACAACGAGTGTTATTGGCTTTTAAAAAAAAAAAAATCAGAAACTTTAAATCTTCTACGTGATGGCCCAATTACTTTAAACAAAAAGAGACTTTAAGTTTCAATGCTCATGCAGACATAAGTAAATATTTTAAATCAAAATCGTTTCAATTGTATTTTGAAATTGAAATTTCAATTGTATGTCTGCAAACCTTCTTTATTCTTCTTCCTGTGTCCTGCTCGATTATCGTGCATTGGCTATCTAATTGGTGTTGGATATAGATAAATAAATTTAAATATTTTCTAGCAGTGCCATCTATTGGCTACTTTACTAGTTGAATAATGTATCACTTTCCTTTTTTAGTGTAGTAGCAAAATTACAGTCATAGAGTAAACACGTGTTTCATTTTGTTCATCAAATCTCCATTTTTGTTCCAAAACTTTATAATTTCTCAATAATTGGCTATACTAATTTTTTGACGGCGTCTCGAAAAGGGGTGCAGAGGATCTGGTAAACCACTGTTCTGACCACTTCCGTTACTTTCCATAACTTATGATTTTAATGGCTTCAAGTTTTCTTAGAAGTGTATCCATTACAGTCCAACCTTCGACATGAAATAAAAGAATAGAGAACACATAACATCTTACTAATCTAATTTTCAGTCTCAATGTAATATTAATTCCACTTAAGATTTTCTTCATCTTAAAAAATGCAACTCTGTCTTCCTCTATACGTATTATAGTTTCTTTGCTTATGTCCCAGTTATTATTTAGATTACAACCAAGATAAGTGGTACTAAAGTTGGTTCTCTAAAGTTGTTTTCCATAAGCAGTTATCTCTTCTGGTTGTATTGGCATTTTACTGACAACCATTATCGTTGTCTTTGCGGTGTTCAGCTTCTGTCCATATTCCTCACATTTTGTGGTAATCCTATTAATCAGATGTTGAAGTTCTTCGTAACTATTTTCAATTAAAACCGTGTTATCCGCGTACCTCAAATTATTAATATTGATGCCATTAATTTTGATATCACATTGAATACTATGGACCACAAGAAGAGAAATCAAAGAGGAGATCAACAAAATAAACAGCAGGTTATCTCAGATATTAATCAAGAAAACATAATTGTGGATGATATGTGGAATAACATCAAAAATATCTGTAATTCAGTGGTAGATAATAAACTTAAACCAGAAAACAATATAAAGAAACTGCCATGGATAAGACAAGAAATATTAGAGCTAATGGAAGAACGAAGAAAACACAGAAATAATAATGAGGAAAGGTACAAAGAAATAAACAAAATCATTAAGAAAAAGATTAAAGAAGCAAGAGAATCATGGCTATAAGATCAATGCATAGATATAGAATCCCTAGAACAGAAGCATGACACTTTTAACCTACATAAAAAGATCAAAAACTTAACGGGAGGAAACGGATCACGAAGTCATAACTTAATACTAGACGAGCACAACAATCTGGTCTACGAAAATGAGAGAATACTTGAGAGATGAAGGCAATACATGGAAGAATTATTCAAGGCAGAGCAAAAGACAGAAGTCAGTGTTTCTGGATGTTCAGGACCAGAAATAACAGTCAGTGAAGTAACATATTATGTAATAAAAAGACTTCTTTTTTTTCAGGTTCCTTCTCTATCGGAGGTTGGAAATCATCATCGCTGTCTTAATTGTATTGGCTGCGCTTCTGAATAATTCTAATGAACTGCAACCGAACCATTCTCTCAAATTTCTTAGCCAGGATATTTTGCGTCGTCCTGGGTTTCTCTTCCCTTGTATCTTCCCTTGCATAATTAATCTAAGTAGCAGACAGATAATTAATCTAAGTAGCATTAGTAAGCATAATTAATAAAAAGACTAAAAATCAACAAAACACATGGACCTGATAACATACAAGCTGAAATATTGAATCTATTTGAAAATAACCAACTCAAACTCCTAACGAGTCTACTGAACAAAATCAATGAAACTGCAGAATTTTCTACAGATTGGATAATTTCCACCTTCATCCTTCTCCCCAAAAAGGCAAATGCCTCCAGATGCTCTGATTACAGAATTATAAGCTTAATGAGCCATACACTCAAAATCCTTCTTTCTGTTATTCACTCTCGCATATATAGAAAACTTAAAGAAAACAGTAGCAGTGTTCAGTTTCGGTTTATAAGCGGACTGGGAATACGAGAGGCCCTATTTTCTATACAAGTATTGATACAAAGAGCTCGAGACGTAAATTGCGAAGTCTACGCATGCTTTATAGATTTTGAAAAAGCATTTGACAATGTGCAACATCAAAAATTATTTCAGATACTGAAAGAATCTAGTATTAATATCAAAGATTTACGCCTAATTAAAAATTTATACTTACAGTAAAGGGCAACTGTACGAGTAGAGAACAAAACCTCACAAGAATTCACGATAAAACAGGGAGTACGTCAGGACTGCATTTTATCACCGACGTTGTTTAATACTTACTCGGAAATGCTGTTCAGAGAAGCTATTGATGGTTTAAGAGAAGGTATAAAAATCAATGGTGAAATCATAAATAATTTAAGATATGCGGACGATACGGTTTTGATTGCTGATAATGCGGAGGATCTGCAAACATTAATAGACCGTGTAGTGGAAGCCTGTGACAGATATGGCATGAAATTAAACTATAAGAAGACCAAAATAAGAACGCGAGTCTTGAGATGCTATGTATTTTCTACCCTTTTATATGCAGTCGAAGCCTGGACATTGACGGAGGTAACATCCAAACGATTAGAATCTTTCAAAATGTGGTGCTACTGCCGCATGCTTAGAATTTCCTATATCCAACATATTACAAACAACACCGTGATCCAACGTATGAATAAAGATCTGGAAATTATGCGTATCGTGAAAATCAGAACATACTTAGGGCATGTGATGCGCAATGAGAAGTATCAACTAATTCAACTAATTTTACAAGGCAAGATAGAAGGCAAACGATCTCAAGAGCGCAGAATTACATCGTGGTTGAAGAACATTAGACAGTGGGCAGGAATGACTACCATACATCTATTTAGAGCAGCTGTCAAGAAATTGTATGGACCAACGTGATTGCCATCCAACGTGAACATTTACAGAGGTTAGGCACTAAAAGAAGAAGATTGAACGCTATCCGATGCTTTATTAACGAACTCCGAATAAATGTTAAATATTAGTGGGGACAAAATGAAGCCCTATCTTACCCTCTTCGTATTTGAAGTTCAGAATTATCATGTCCAATCCTTATGTTTGCACGTACATAGATTGCAAGATGGCAAGATTGTAAGATTGCAAGATTTTTATGATACGTATGTCTATATCATCAATACATACCTGCTGAAGAATGGCTATCATTTCAATAGGTTTGACTTGATCAAAGGCAATAAAACACATATAAACTGGATGGCCGACATTTCTGCGTCTCTGTAGAGAAACCTCATTACTAAATAAGCGTTCTTTGGTTTCAAGGTTATTGCAGAACCCAAACTGCATGTCACTAAGTCGTTCGTCTATTTTTTGGATTATCCTTGAGTGCAAAATTCGAAAAAATATTTTTAAAACATAGTTTATTGAGCTGATGGTTCGGAAGTCATTACATCTTTTGCATTTGCTTTTTTAGCTATCGTCACAAAAGTCGACTACAGCCATCTGTTGGTATTTAGCTAGTTTCATAAATTTTATTAAAAATATGAAAGAGAGATCTTTTACCTGACCTTTCCAAGAGCTTTATTATTTCACTTCGTATTTCATCTGGTCCTGTCGCTTTTCAACCAATACAAAGAATGAACTTTTTTAAAATATGGGTACACAAACTCTGAGAATATCATGGGTTCACAGAGTTACTCATGGAAAGGTGCTAAAACAAATGAAAAAAAAAAAAGAAGTAGAAGCAACTGTCAAACAAACAAAGCTTCAATACTTAGGGTTCGTACGGCATAGTGAAAGATACAGCATCCTACGACTAATGATACAAGAAAAGATAGTGAGAAAAAGAAGTATCGGAAGAAGACGGACTCAGAAATTTGAGGCAGTGATTTGGATGCAGTTTCCAGTTTGCAAAGTTTAGGTCATCCGTTCAGAGCGATTGATTCAAAAGATAAAATAGCCATGATGATAGCCAACCTTTACAGCGAAGATGGTAACTGAAGCAGAAGAAGATGAGTACTTATTGTCTTCTTTTGGTTAACAACTTGGTGGAGACATTTTTCTGATTGTTAATTTGCTTTTTATTTTCAAACAATGCCTTTTTTCAGTATTTCTTTATCAAACAGGTAATTAGTTTATAAAGTTTATATTAGAAAGTATAAATTATTAAGTCTACAAATTAAAAACCTTCTAACTATGCTACTAAGCTATTAAAGTTAATAGTCCATTATTTCAGATAAAAGCCCCGGTCTTTTGTTAAATCGCCCGTCCACGATTTTTTGCTTTAAAATACTGTTTAAATTACTTCAATTTTGTAGGTATTAAAAAAGAATGACTTCTTCTGGTTCATCTTATCTCTTTTAATAAAAACTCATTGACTAATTAATTAAAATTAATGATATTTTTATTCGAAACTTTATTATTTTATGGTGGTACAGTGATTGTTCGGCGTTCGGTGTAAAATTCTGCAGGCGAGCTAATTATCTAAAATAATGTATTCAGCGTTGGTTAAATGAGAAGATTACACATTTGCTTGCTTATAATGGCCAACGAAAAGGAAAGTAACTTTTATCTCCATGAATTTTCACACTATTATTATGTCTTTTACCTACTAGCGGATAGCGACTTATGCTTGTATAATTCATTCAATTGGGGTTGCTAAATTTTATACAGTGTGAGTCGGAATTACTTGCTGACAAGTGTTAAAAATAAAACGTTACTAGATAAGGTTTTTACAGGCAATCTCATATAGAACATAACATTATAGCGTGAGTGTTAAAAATGAAAAGGTAAATGTAGAAACAATATTTAAATAGCAATACACAAGAACATGATTAGTTCTACAAGAAAAAACAAATAGAAAAGTAAACATATTAGTCAAAGAAGCTAAACAGGAAGATTATAGAGAACTTTAAACTTTAAACTAGAGCAAAATTAGAACAAAACAGCAAAGACATTCAAAAGTTATTTGTTAAAGCGTTCAAAAATTGAAAAAGTGAGAAACAGGGATAACAGCAATAAAATATACGGAATAAGTGATTCTTATTATCGAAGTAGAAATCATGTCAAGATGGAAAGATTATTTTCAAAATCTGCTCGATACTGGGAAAAGTAGGAATGCAAGATAGATAGGACCGTATTTCTTTAGAAGGAACTGAACGAAGCAACAAGAAGAATAAAAAAATGGAATGGTCCCGGAGATGACATAAAAAGTGATAAAAATCTACGAAACAATACAATAGTGTGCGTATGTGTGTAGTACCGTAATCATGAAACACTTAATATTTATGCCTGTATGTTCGGTGATGACGTGGCAATAATAGAATATAACCTTAACATATGGAATAATTTTTTACATCAAATTGAATGCTAATGAAGTAAAATAAGATTAATGTCATGGTAGTATCCAAACAGGAACAAATAATACATATAAAGATAAATGTACTGGGCATAGAAGAAGTAGAATTAATTAAATATTTAGAAGTTGAAATAAATTATCACGACAGTCAAAAAAGAGGAATAAACGATATTATAAAAAAGCCAGCAATGTATACTACGCAATGAACCAAACAGTAAATAGAAATATTTTATGTGAAGCATGGGTGCTAACACAGCAAAAAAGAAATAGGCTACAAGCAGTTAAAATAAAATATCTGAGAAGGGTCAAAGGTGATTCAAAAATACAAAAAGTAAGAAATGAGATAATAAGGACATACTTGAATATTGAATCAATAACAGAGCTTATAGAAAATAGACAACTTAGTTGTTTAGAGCACTTGCACAAAATCAAAAGCATAATACCTGTGAAGCGAATATGGGAATCAATATTGACAAAAAAGAGTGAGATCTAAGGAGCCTTAGGATAATGAGGTTGGGAAGATATTAAAGCAGAAGGGCAAAACATGGCATGTATCTAAAGAAACGACGAAAAATATGAAGGCGGGACTGTAAAAATTTTGTAAATAGCACATCCAAATTTGTACACCTACACCATACTGGTCCAATCGGGGATTTGTATATATCCCCATATATATTGTACCCATTAAAACCCAAGACTGAATCTTATTAATGAACAAGACGATAATTAACGTCTGCATATATGCATATATTACGCATATTCTTGAAATTTTTTTGCATATTTGCAAATTTTGTGCATATATATGGGTATATTTGCTCTGTTTTCTGCTGCATATATTCTGGTCTCTAATAATGGTGATGTCATTGGCATAAGCTATTATTTGTATGTTTTTAAGAACGATGAACGTTCTTACTATAAAATCAAAAAATTTTCCCCAGTAGGCCGCTTCGAAGGCCATCACAAACCTCGAAGACCCATTCTATAGATAATATAATACAGCTTCTTTACACATATTATATATATATATATATATATATATATATATATATATATATATATATATATATATATATATATATATATATATATATATATATATATATATATATATATATATATATATATGCAGAGGAGGCTGCCTACGGTAAAAATTGGCACATTCAGAAGAAGAAGAAGAAGGACAACAAATAGATATTAAGAATATTTTTACGCCCTAAGATAAAAATTTCTGTAAAAATATAAGAAACATATGATTTGAACAAATCAAAAACTAAAAGACTAGCAATATAAACTAATAAATGTACTGATCTCTGTCAATAAATTTTATTTTTGTACTTAATTTTTCCACAAAATGTTTCGAAATATAAGGAAAAGCCAACTTTTCTGGTTATGTATATATACCTACGATGGGATTCTCTTTCAGACCTATTGACCCAAAGGCGACACTTTCACCGGTGAGTTTCCGAGGTATAGTCACCGTACATTAAAGAACATTCTCCGTCTTACGTTAGCATTAGACTACAAAAATGTCAAGAAAAATGATTTCAATAGAAATTGCTGATTTAAACGTTTTGAAAAATACACAAAATATGCTGCAAATCTAAAATTACGTCTTCTTGTTAGTTGATATTCTGATGTTGGATAAATTTTAATTTATAATAAAAGATGCGTGAGTGGTTGAGTTGTATTATTAAACAACGTAGAAGCTTACACTTTAAAAGGAGTCGTTTAATAACAAACTTAGAGTTTTCGAAATGAGGGCTTCGCACAGAAAATTTAAAGTATGATTAATAAATAAAGAACAAAATGAGGAGCTTGATTCAAAGATATATATATATATATATATATATATATATATATATATATATATATATATATATATATATATATATATATATATATATATTTGTATATAAAGAGCTAGAAGATTGTTTTTTAATTTTATATTATATACACACAACCAAACTTATATGGAATCATCTGATTCATGTATTATTTCAATCGAATTTAAACAAAAACAACATACAAAGTCAAACAATATTTATGTTAAAGCAATTTAATTACCAACACAAAAAAAGTTAAAGAAAACAATAAAATCTTGAAATCATAAATTGAAAGTATTTGTTTTAAAGTCAATAGCTTAAAAAATTTCAATGTAAACTGAATAATATTTAAAATACTTTTTATTTATACATGTTTGTTTTAGTAGTCAGTGCTACCACCTCTCGCTTTATGCAAGGCGAGTGGTGGTAGCACTGCATATCTCACAAATGCTCTATAGGGTTAAGGTCGGGTGAGCAAGCAGGCCACTTCAGAATAGTGACATTTTCTGCTTCAAGGAAGTCTGTAGTCACTCTGGTGGTATGTGGTGGTGCATTATCATGCATGGAAATACATTTTCCCCCATTGCACCTCTTCAGAGTCTAACTACAGGTTCCAGAAGCAACTTAACATACCTGAGAGCTTAAGTTTGGTTGTGTGTATTAAGCTTAGGGTTTTACATACATATTACGATTACAATTTTAAAAAACTAACACTGAAAGAAAACAAAAGATTAAAAGCTACCGGGATATAAAATATTGAACTATATCAGTTATACACCGATCCAGATATTGTGAAATTCGTTAAAGTGCAGAGACTTAGATGGGCTGGACACATTGCTAGGATGTCAGATCACGAATACACGAAGAGATTAACATTTTCAAAACCAGAGGGCACAAGAAGCAGAGGACGACCACGAATGAGATGGATTGATGATGTGGAAGAAAAGCTACAGATTCTAGGGGTTAGAAGATGGAGGGAAGTTGCCAGGAATCGACAGGAGTGGCGACTTCCTTGAGAGCAGGCCAAGATCTACAACGGATTGTCGAGCCACTTATGATGATGATATAAAATATTGTCATTATGACTTAGCAGTAAAATTTATGCAGAGATAAATTAGGAAACCGTTCAAAATTATGCCAAAATCAAAAAATTTGATCTCTTTCGTAAAACTTTCAGATATACAGAAAATTTGTCTTCCAATCACTTTAGAAAAATAAGAGAAAGATATTAAATTTTAAATCAAGAACATAAACTATAGAAGGACACACACAGGATTCCATTTTATTATTAAAAAGTTATTTATTAAAATAATAATTTTTTAATAATTTTTCTTCTTAAGTTTAACTTAAAAAAATGAAACAATTTATTATTGAAATAATAGATAGTAAACAGTATAAAGATAAATCTTTTTATATTTTTAAATCTACGTGTTTTAAAAAGTCGTTAAAAATAGAAACTTTCATTTTTTGATGGTTGTCAGAAAAATAACTTTGTCGTGATGAGAATTTTATAGAGCGGGAATCTGATAAAAAAAAGCATTTCTAAATTATATAATTATTGTCTACAGTTGAATTGTGTTCTTTTTTAATTTTTTGAAAAAGTGTTACAGGTAAGTATACAGTATTATCAAAAATTAACAAATTTCAGATCCTTTTACGGTGGTGACGCATTTACGAATGAAATATTTACTATTTAACAGATATATAGAACAAACTATTTAACAGATATATAAAAGACAAAGAAGAATAAAATATATAAAACGGGAAAGGTGCCACAATAGTAGAAATAAACTATATGTCTTTAAAAAAGGGGAAAAATTGATTCACAAAATTATAGAGGGATAAACATATTAAGCACAGCTTTAAAGCTATTTACAATAATTTTGACAGAAGTGACACAGAGAGGCATCTATGAAAAACACAAAGATTCCAAAATAATAGATCCACCATAGATGAAATATTCATTGTAAGATAAATAACCGAAAAAGCTATTGAAAAATATATTAAAGTTGCCTTCACGTGCTTCATTGACCTTATGTAAGCCTTTGATAGGGTAAGGCTTGCCGAGGTTCTGAAACTATTAATGGACAGACATTTAAATTAACAAATAATTGAATTTATTCGACTATTAAACGTCAAGAAGAGCACTTTTATAAAAGCAAACAATAACAAGATACTAGTCTTAAGAGAAATTAAGCAAGGAGATAGTCTAAGGCCAGCCCTCTTTAACGTCCTTATAAATCATATCATCAAAGAAGTGAAAACTGCAGGAACAGGGTTTTTGTATAATGGGAAATACAGAATTTAAAATACTTTGCTAAGCTGATGATGTGGTGATAATATATGAAGATGTGGACAATCTACAGAGACTACTAAAGAGGATTTTTTATTTCGATATCTTTTATTTTTTATTTCGAATTAACGTGTCTTGACATCTTTGGTCATTGACACGGGAGCAAAGGTTTACAATAGTACCTACAAAGTTTACAATAGTACAGAATAACAATATTATGTAAAATATATTTTGGTTAACAATTGTGTGGTTTTTAAGAAATATCGTTGCAGTGGGAGCATAACTGTTGGTCTGTAGACGACATAAGATGACCGTGTGTCAAACGTGTGTGTCCTATTCTCAATCTTCGTACTGCTATCTTCTCTTTTCTGTTCAGGGGTGCTAGATAAATAGCTGTTAACATTAGGTTGTATTTCTCTAAGCTTTGCCTCTTTGGTGATCCAAAGTTCCTGCCACTTGCCTTGGATATTTCTTTTGAATTTTGATTTTATGTCTTCTTGGAGCTGTATGTTGTAGATGGGTAAGTTGGATGTAGATGCTTCTTTTGCAGCGCTGTCAGCCATCTCATTTCCTTCGATGCCGATATGAGAAGGCACCCATATTATTGTTATTGAAGTCTCTCGGTAAGTGTGGAGATGGATCGATTGTAGTACTTTTTGCACTAGGTGATATTTATTCAAAATATTTTCTAACGTATGAATTGCAGATAAGGAATCGGTACACAAAGTTACACTTTGATTGTCAAAAGGGACTATACAGGTTTGAAGTAGTAGCAAAAGAATTAAATATGATTATCTGTGTCTAGGCATACCTAGGCACTAATATTGCAAGCAATAAACCTATTTTGCGAAACAACCACTATTAAGTAACTATTTAAATATTAAGTAACTAATGAAAATTCGGTTTATATACTTCTGACGGTAGAATATTGGTCTGAAGAGAAAGAGGACAACACTATGATGGACATTAAATGGTTTAACCCACTTTTTTTGAAGGCGGATCAATTTGTGTCTGGGGGGCATATGTTATGATGGACGCACTGACTTATTAAACAATGACGGCTGTAAGATATAGTGACTAGTTCATAGAGCCAATAATAGTGTGAGTTTCTGGTACTATAGGTTACAGATTTGTTTGTTTCGACGATAATGTCCGTCCTTACCGCGCGAGATCTGTGAACGAATAGATAGATTATCACAAGAATGGAGTGGCCACTGTGTTCTCCGGACATGAATTGCATTGAACACGTTTAGGCGAAACTTTACAACAATTAGCTAATGAATTGCAAACAATTTATGAAACAATACGTCAACATTTTATTGATAAATTAATAATGACATTCCTAAACAGTTTAACAGCATTAAGAAGAGGGAGAGGCGGCACTACAATGTAATAAAATATTTATACATGTGGCAGATAAAAATAATCATATCAATATAGGTTTATTTGAATTCATCGAAGAGAATGAGCATGTTATCACTAAAAACTTTGAAGAATGCATTTCAATGAAGTTAAAATGATTTATGACATAACCGAGGTGTTTGCCTCGTCGGCAGAGTATAAACCAGGTTAAATTAATGCACATACCACATTTTTTTTAACTACATTGAGCCTAAATAAATAAATTTCTAAGTATCGCTGTTTTTATTATTAACTGTTTATTAAGAATGTGTATTTAGAACATTGTATATTTTAAAAATTGGCCTTAAGAAACAAAAAATATAAAAATAATCCTATTATAAATCCTGAGCGAAACCAATAAAAAAACTTTGATAATGTTCCAAAATAGTACATGTACATTTATAAGATTTGATATATTTTATGCAACTATTTGTTAAATTGTTTTAATATATTCTAAATGATGTACTATGATGTATCACCGATATGTTTAATGAGTGTTTTCATTGGACTCAATCATTCGTTCACATATTTAAATATGAATATAGAGTTTGGATTGGAAGAATGGCTTATAAAAGAAGTAAAATCAAAGATTTACTAAATGAAGCAAATTGTAAAAACAAACTCCCCAATATAATGCACTATTCATTACTACACACCTATTAGGGGCAGCTCATTTATAATATAAACTAAAAGAATATTTCAATCTCTTTCTGTGTGCACACGTTTTAGAATATTTTAATATTTAGTAGATTTTAACATGTATTTTAAGTAGAGTTCATTGTACAATAATCTTCCTGTAAATACTACTTATAGTATGTATATACAACATCTATGACGACAATTTCAACTAGAAAAAAGTACACCTATAATATATATATATATATATATATATATATATATATATATATATATATAAAATTAGTATTTCTTGGGTTTAGGTTCAGTAAGATATATATTACAGGTGAAACTAGATTTTATTTTCCATAGAAATCAACGTTTCGGCGGGAAACCCTTGCCTTTGTCAAGATTCAAAACGTAAAACGGGACACAGACATTAATGAACACGGGACACAGACACTAATGAAGTTCATTAATGTCTGTGTCCCGTTTTACGTTTTGAATCTTGACAAAGGCAAGGGTTTCCTGCCGAAACGTTGATTGCTATGGAAAATAAAATCTAGTTCCACATGTAATATATATCTTACTGAACCTAAACCCAAGAAATACTAATTTTATAATAAATATAATACGGTTCAAGAAACTCAAAACTAATATATATATATATATATATATATATATATATATATATATATATATATATATATATATATATATATATATATATATATATATATATATATATATATTTCGCGTCAGCGAAAAAGGTGTAATCGAACAAAAGCAGTTTTAAATGGTTTAGACAATTTGTAATGTGAAAGTTTAAATTCAGCTTTTTTTAGGCATATTTCAAGTGCCTCATATTTGTTGCCAAAAGTCGAAATAGGAAATTTGGGGCTATATGTTTTGAAGATTAGTCACTAACAATGGAATTCTATGGTAGACGGTCAATGAAATATATAAATTTTATTGATCTCGTGAGAATAGTACAAAATGACAATAATGGCGCGACATTTATTCACTTAACATCTCATTTAACCGCAAAATTTGTATACAAAAGCTACATTTTTCACATTTGAAATGTATTTTTTGGGACACTCTGATCAAAAGATATCGAATTTTTACCTTTGAGTTGATACAACTTTTATTTTAAACATTGATTTTACGCGCGTAACTAATATTCAAAATCGCCGGTCGCTTCAAGCGTTGTTTCTGAGAGAACGGTCCATTCTGCACAAAAAGTGCTAATTAACATTTTTATTCAGAATGATCTTACATTTCTTGTTTAAAACATCTTTTTCTACAGTTTCTACGGTCTATTTTTGTTTTTAGGGGAAAGCCTCGGGGTAGGAGTAGCACATTTTTTTGCATCTTTTTGATGGTCCCAAAATTGACATTCTCTGCAAAATTCAGCTTGTTTGTATAATTTTCAGAGGTTCAGTAGCATTTTCGTCTATGATGAGTGGAGTTCTAGTGAAAACTCAAAACAAGAAACTATAATTAGAATTGGGTTAATTCGATCCACAACGCCGGCTATAATGAGCCTGCAAGGGATGCACTGCAGGTGGACGCCCCTGTTTTTGAGGGGCGCCAAAATGAGCTTTAGTGATCTTGTTTTTCTGCTAATGTTATAAAAAGTACAAAAATAGAGAATTCATTTTTTAAATGTGATTAAAATTCCAATCATAATAATTCGCTAATCTGTGATTGTTATTTTTGCATCCCATGCAAGTAAAATATTCAACACATAAACATATTATATTCCAAAAAACGAACAACTTTGCACTTCAAACTGCTTATTTTAATTTATTTTCTTTAAATTTCTTTGAAGCTATTTATACATTTTGTGCTACCAGTTGCGTAAACGAATGATTTGTAAAATTTACATAAAATTTAGTTTATTAGGAGCTTTGTTAATTTTGTGTTGCATTCAATAAATATTAAATTATATTTGGAAGTACTCTATACTCATATTAAATTGCGGTTTCACATTACTGAAGCATAATATTGCAGTTTTAAATTTATTATTTTTATTCAGTTGAATAAAAAATAATCGGTTCACAAAATCGAAAAAGGGAAATCCAAAAAGAAGAGATGGCAAAAAAACAATCTGGCGCAAATTTCTTAGAAGAACAAAAGTGATGTTATTTTCTTCTGTCTGTTTGATATCTCCAAAGAATTGAGGAGTTTAAGGGAGGCCTATGTCCAGCAGTGGACGTGATGAATAAAGGCTGGATGCTGATGATGATGATGATGATGATGTTGTTTTATCCGATGCGTTCAACAAAATCATACCCCAACTGTAATGTAATTATTCATCATCATCATCATTTTGGCTCTACAACCCTGCTTGGGACCTAGCCCCTCAAGAATTTCTCTCCAGTCGTCCTTATTCATCCTCTTCCTCTGCCAAGCACGTATTCCCACATTTCCCATGTCTTCATCGATGTTATCAAGGAACCTTGTTCTGGGTCTTCCTCTTCTTCTCTGCCCAATGGCTCTATCAATGAATTTTTTTCCATCTGGGTAATATTGCTCAAATGTAATGATTACAGACCATAAAATATCAATGGGAACTTTAAAGGATATCGGAAAATGGCAAAAAGTTACCGAAAAAATCAGAGTAATTTTAATTGAAAAAGAACCCTTTCAACTGATCAAATATCAAAAGAATGCAAAAGGACAAAAATTCAACAAAACGTATTTCAACTGGAAAATGGAGAGATTGTCTTAAGAATATGCTTAATATATTCCCAATCTTTAAATTCCGTTTTCTACTTTTGTTGTAAGATTTTTGCGACTGCAGAATATGGTAGTTTTAAGTCTAGTAGTTTAGAAACTTATCGAAAACCTTACATCGATACGAAACAAGCAAAAATCACATGAAAAACTTTCTAAAATGGAAAGAATCAGAAAAAAAAATTAAAAAACTTGGTTGTCAAGATAAATTGACATCTGTCAATATAAGTTGTCATCGGATAAATTACAAGATATAAATAATCTTATATACTAAAACGCTAAGCCCTTTTCTTGTCCAACACTTTACTCAAAAACCATATTAGATAATTAAAATATTTTTTCGGAATATTATTATTATTACGTATGAGATTATCAAGATATACTTTTGGTACAAAAATTCACTTCCGGTTTTGAGATGACCGGAAGTTAAAATTTACTTTAAGTTTTAGACCCCACAATGTATATATGGATCGAAAGGTCTCGTCGAGACGAATCTAAATATGTACTTCCGGTTGCGATCTGACACAGGAAGTGACCCGAAACGCGCATAAAACGTCATGATAGAGCAAATCTGACACCGGATTCGTGATCAGCATGCAAAATTAACTGCTAAATGATATCCATGTCGACATTTGATGAACTAAAAATTGCATTCCGGTTTTGAGGTCGACTTCCGGTTTCGTTTTTATTAGTCAAATCAATAGAGAATTCAACGTAGAGTTCAAAAATGTAAGTTCACGAAATTATCATTTATAGTTTTTGAGTTATTGATAAAAATATTTTTACTTCCGGTCATTGTATATTTTTCTCGCAAAATAAAAATTTCATTTAAAAAACTCGATGTAGAGTTGGTCCGCTAGTACATAGTAATTTTTTAAAACTAGTCTAATTGTTGTTCTGTCATATTGACAGAATACTTACTAAAAAACATCGTTTATAAAACAAAACCTGCCAATATTCAGGTATTAAAAGATAGTATTACCACAGAGATAAGAAGAATTAAGTAGTCAGAGATGTTGCAAATTATATTACAAAGTTTTAAAAAACGCTTTAAAAAACGCAAAATTCATAATTTTTCTACTACTAAAATATTGCCATACCTCTAACATGAATTTGTTTTCAGCTGCTGTAGGTTTTTTGTGCTATGATTTGGATAAATAGTTTTCTGTACGAGTTTCGTTACATTTTTTACTAATTTATAAGAATGATCTACTAATTTATATGAAGAATATTCAAATTAAATGAGTTTATTCATCTAAATGTATTATTTTAACTTCGGCGAAGATAATGTAAATGTAGCAATCATTCTGAAATTATGGCATTTAGGTATAGGGAACATACATGAAAAATAATCAGTATTTCTTAACAACTTAAAAGAGCAAAAAATATACAGGATGATTTATTTGAAATAATTATCATTAGATTTTCAGAAACACTGAAGATCTGGCAACAATGTAAATACCACCATAATATTGGCTGAATTACAAGACACTTATACACCAAAGTAGATAAAAATTGCGCAAGCTCTTTTCGAGACCATTAAATCGTTCCATAACCTAAAACTGACTTTGCAGATTGAGAATAAAGACAAAAACAAAGCATTATTTTAAAAGTATAAAAATGCTTTCTTTTTAGTTTTTAAAAAAGTTCTGTAGCTGCTTTTGAACTACTAAAGAACAAAGAAACGTGTTTTCAAATTTCAAAATCAATAATTTTGGAATAAAAAAGTGTGTAGAAAAAATTTCTGTAGAATTTGACAAAGATATTTTTAGTACAAATGTTACAGTACCAGAAAATCCATTAAAAATGTTCAAATTTATAATCTTAAATCACTTATCCCTTCAAAATTTTAAAAGCTTTTTAAAAGCAGAATTTTATTAAAGTTTCTAGTGAGCGTAGCTGGTGATGAGCGCTCATTTTCAAAATTAAAGTTAAGTAATAGTTATTTAACCAACAAGTGTATTAATAAGGGCGATTAACAATTGAGATATATTAACGCGCGAGCGAAGCGAGTGCGTTAATGTTCGAGATGGTTAAATTAATTTATACAAACATTGTACAATTTATACAAACATTTATACATACAAACGTTGTATTGCCTATAATGAAATCGTTCATTAATAGAAAATCATTCATTAATAGGGGTCACTAATCAATGATTTTGAGGGTGTTAAAATTAATCATAAATGGACGGTCGACGGAAAATATATTTAAGAGACAGACGAGACTTGATAATCTAGCATTGATTTCAATAGAAAATGATATCTGTGGCTATTTGCCAAAAGTTGATATGTCAAAAATCACGGTTTTCAGCTTTTCAAATCATGATAGGTGTTGAAAAGATATATTTATATATGCCAAAACTTGATATCTCTAATGAAAATATTATTAAAGGTTATAAATTAACGACTAAACATGACATATTAAATTACTTCATTTTAATTTTTGCCAAAAATTGGTAAGTCGACATATCAAGTTTTGTCACCTTCAGATTTAAAACGTGGACGGATGTTTTATAGACATATCAAGTTTTGGTTAGCAGCTAATAGATAACATAACCTAATTTTATTGTTGTGCATTTTACAAAAATAAAGTGGTTCTTTGTTTCTTTCAAGAAAACTGTTGGTAAAAAGTATGTCGCGTGAAAAGCTCTTAGTTGATATGGTTATTAGCCAACATGAAAATTTAGCGGTTTTAGTAAATATCGAAGAAACCACAAGGAAACTAAGTTCCTGTGTTTGGCTGTATACCATATATTAAAAATTTTGAATAAAATCCTTTATAAAAAGGTATATAAATTTTTATATACCTTTTTATAAAGGATTTTATTCAAAATCGAAGAAACAGTATTATATACTGAAAGTGAGGATTTTAAAAAATCAATCAAATACGTTCAATTTCTGGAGCAACTGGTCATTCTGAAGAATTAGTGTCATATTTGAGTAGTGATAATTCAGATGTAGATGAAAATTATATTCCTTCGGACACTTCATTTGACACAAACTTACAATGAGAGGCCAGGTAAATATCAAGCAAGTCAATCTAAAAAGTGTAAAATAAAAGCTACTACCAGTAATAATATGTGTAACAAAATAAGTAATGATCATTTTACAAATAAATGTGATGATGGTAAAGACCAAATAAATAACTCTAATGTTCAACCTAAAAAACTAAAATATAACAGCGTAGAAATCAAAAAAGAAGATGTTACGAGAAAAACATATTACAAGAAAAGATATACAAAAACCTGCGAAAGTATTTCAAGCGCTTACTACATGCTATCGCAATAAATATCACTAGAAACTCTCCCTAGATGAACATAAAGAAATTTTTTATGATTTTCTTAAAAAAGTGCAAGACAAAGACCAAGTAATTTTTGAAAGAATGAAGATAGAGTCAAAGAAGATAGAAAGAAAAGATAAAGGAGAACACGGAAATAATAAAAACAGAGAAATTATGGTTTCATATTATGTCACATATAACGACAGAACATTAAAAATTGGAAACGAAATGTTCCAGAATCTACATAGTATCACAAGAGGAAATCGCACTCAGGTTTTATAGAGCCTAATGTTTATAGAACAACAACTCCTGAAAATGGCTCATACTAGAATTGATTGTGATGCCCACCATGCGAGAATTAAGTGTGCCAAAAAAATGGTCGAAAATCAAAATAACGATATCTTATAACTGATACCAGTTTGTTAGAATCCCTAATAGAAAGAACTTTCAAGTTATTGAAATGCAGAGGAAAGATTTTCTAGCGTATTCAAAACTTCACCAAAATATCTATGTAAAGCGTCATAAAACGCAGAGAACAGCAGATAGATTCTACATTAGAACATGTTTATAGTAGATCTAAATCCATAAAACATTAAAAGAATAAAGACTTGCTTTTCCTGCTGCGATACCTTGATCCAGTGTACCATCCATTTTACCACGAACTCGAGACTAGTGAGAATGTAATTAATGGAATTTTATGTTTTATTTTTAAATGATAAACACTGCATTGCAGGTTGATGACAGTGAATAATTGTTATTACTCATTTCAAAAAATATTAAAGTTTTAATTTCAGTATAAATTTCTTCATTTTTCATTTTGTAATTATTATGATATTCACGTATTTTATATACATCACTTTGACAGGATATGTCTATATATGGCATCTAAGATATTTGCCAAAACGTGATATGTTAGTAAAATTTCTTTTCAAAATAAAATTTCCAAAATTAATGTACACTATCAGTTTAAGCAGCATTTTGTTTATTTATATACGAAATTTCATAAAAATCTAAAAAAATTTGAGCGAGTAAAAAATAAAATCAAATTGATAAAATCTTATTGATAATTTTGTAAAAATTAAAACAAGGAGAATAAAATTGGTTTAAAGTCTATTTACATCGTGTTTTACTAAATTTTGTACGATTAGCAAAGAAAAATAATAAAATTAAATAAAAAAAAACGAAGGGAGCCTATATCAGTTTCCCATGCGCGTACCCTTATACTCTTGCGCCAAAACTGTTCTGGCGCAAGAACAGATCCACATATTTACTAAAAATTTGAATGAAAGAGAATGAATTACTTAGTATATTTAAAGATCAAGCTGCAGTAATGAGTTTTTGTCTAATATAATTTAAACAAATCGTCAGAATATCACAGAACAATCATTTTTTTCCAAAAAGAAAAAGAAACCCGTTTACCTTACTAATTGAAACCTACTGTAACCTCAAAATAAGGAAATACAATTTGAATTGAGCTAATTTGATCAACATATTTATAAATTTTATATGATATGTTAATAAAATCCCTTTAAACAATGGAATTTCCAAAATTAATTTACACTATCAGTTTAAGCAGCATTTTGTTTATTTATATACGAAATTTCATAAAAATCTAAGAAAATTTGAGCGAGTAAAAAATAAAATCAAATTGCCATGAAGTTAAAAATTTTTAATTTCGCTCTACTGAAAACTTGTTCTATTTGACATATCAAGTTTTGGCAAATAGCCACAGATGTATATTATGTAATAAATCAGATATTAATAATCTTATTGATAATTTTGTAAAAATTAAAACAAGGAGAATAAAATTGGTTTAAACTCAATATACATCGTGTTTTACTAAATTTTGTATGATTAGCAAAAAAAAAATAATAATAAAATTAAATAAAAAAAAATTCGAAGGGCGCCTATGTCAGTTTTCCAAGCGCGGACCTTATACCCTTGCGCAAAAACTGTTCTGGCGCAAGAACAGATCTACACTTTTACAAAAAATTTGAATGAAAGAGAATGAATTACCTAGTATATTTGAAGATCAAGCTACAGTAATGAGCTTTTGGCTAATATAATTTAAACAAATCGTCAAAATATCACAGAACAATCTTTTTTTTTTTCAAAGAGAAAAAGAAACCCGTTTATCTTCCTAATTGGAACCTACTGTAATCTCAAAATAAGAATACAATTTGAATTGAGCTAATTTGATTCACATATTTATAAATTTTTAGTGAAAGAGAATGAAAGTTTTTAAAAACTCACTTAATAAATTTATTATCTCGATTTATATTAAAATAAAGAAGTTTAAAATTAATAAAATTTTAGTTTCCAATAATAATTTTTCATATAATATTTTCCCAAAGATCCAAATCACTAAAAAACGCGACCTAAATTCCTTTGCAAAATCGATACTCACATCGCACAAAATATATATTCCACACTAATGCAAATCACTATAAACAGTCTATAATTAAAAAAGAACGTCCTCACGGTCCACTAGTCACTCTTACCTGTGCAGTACCGATGAATCACAAACAAAAAAATCCCATCCAGCCACAAATCTAACACTATGAACTAACTGCATCTTCTGGAGCCATCTTCTTTATATACAGAACGGAAGAATGGAGGTGATATACTGTCCCCCAAATGAATGTTGATGAGCATTTAGTGGTTCTTCCTTTTGCGGAATTTGACTGGGCTAGCGCTTCCGGAGAGAGAGGTGAGAGATGATTATGATGAAGTTTTGGGAAGGAAATTTGTCATCCCTTACAATTATTTTTGCTGAATTATATATTTAACTATTATCAAACAAACTAAGAAAAATAATTGTTTTCATAAATTTTTATAAAATTTTTTATTGATGTGTATTTTACAAATATTTTTCTTTTACTGTTTGTTTATATGCAGCAAATTGCATTATTGATATTTTATGAATTGAAGATTGAATATTATGCATGAAGGATTCTAATACCACGGGGTTACTGGGTTTATTGGTTTCAAATGTCAATCTTAGTTTGAAGTTTATAAACTTTGAAGATTAATATATAGAGTAAATTATTTTGCGATATATGTACAAAAGTATTATATAAATAAACAAGGTAGAAAAAAAAATAAAAACTGTTATAAATTAATTTTATTTAAATCAAATTATTAACGATGTGATTTTATGCATTTATTTTGGTCCCATTCTTGTTTATTTTACTTTTTGAAACTATTTGTATCTGATATACTCGCAATACCTCTTACCCCTGGCTTTTGTTCCTGTTTTTGTTCACGCATGGTTGCTCGTATATTGCTATAAATTTTTATCTAATTCTTTGGATATTTAGCTTATTTTTCTTCTTATTGCTTTCTCACAAGTTTGTATTGGTGATAATTTTAGCTGCGGTAATTACCTTTCTGATTATTACCTGTTATCTTAGTTTATTTATAAAATAGTTTGGACCTATAATATATGATGGCAATAGTATTATTCTACAGGGTGAGTCAAAACTATTGTGATATACACAGCGCGTCATTTTAGCCACATAAGCCACAGAAGAAAATTTTTGGCCTTTTTTAATTTTTAAGAACCCTACAAGAAATTGATTGTCATTAGATTTATGTGTAATGTTTAAGAATAGGTTCTAAAACAGTATGCAATTATTTCTTCAGTAACAAATGTCAAAAAAAACTTTTTAAATTTTTTCTGTTTTCTTTATGAAAATTACAATAAAGTCGTGATTATTCTGTATTACCACCTCTATTTTGAGCTACATTCATCATTCGACTTGGCATTGAATTGATCAAATTCTGGATGTTGTCTTGAGGAAAAGCTTCCCATTCTTCCATGTGCGCCAATCAAAGCTGCACACAATTTATTGGATATTGGTCCCAAACATGCTCATTGGGTTCAAATTTGGGCTTTAAGCCAGCCAATTCATTTTTGGCACACCGGCGGTTTCCAGGTATTGCGTTACCATCCTGAATACGTGAGGTCGCGCGTTGTCTTGCATGAAAATAAAGTTTTTGCCCGCAAACCCAGCAAAAGGTATTGCATGCTCGTCTAGAATTTCGGTAATGTATCGGTGAGAATTCAACGCTCCTCTATTAATAAACACGAGATCAGTACGGCCTTCGAATAAAATGCCCGCCAAAACTTTACAGAGCCTCCTCCAAAAGCAACACGTGTTAGTCCAGCACAAGCAGTATATCGTTCCTCACGTCTTCTGTGCATTTTGATGCGACAGTCTGAGCCATAAATAACCATCCTTAAATCATCAACAAACAAAACATTTTCCAATCTTCTATCGTCCAATGCTCTGCACATTCAAGTCGGCGTTGTCTATGTGCTGCTGCTCACAAAGGTCCTGTTTCTGTGCAGCGAGCCCTTAGACCAAATTTCCTTAACGTTCTTACTATAGAAGTGCTTATTGCCTACCCGTAAACATTCTGAAAACGGTTTTGGATAGCTCTAGCCGTAAAAAACTGATTTTGCAAAGAAGTGCGTTGTAAAGAATGGTCTTCTCTGGCCGTAGTGATTCTTTTCGCGCCTGTTCCTGGTCGTCGTTCGTAAGATCCAGTCTCTATGAATCGATGGTGTGTTTTTTGGACAATTCAACGACTTACTCTGACCACTTCTCTTTACAAGCTGTCTGACCACTTCTCTTTGACTTATTTCATTATCAATCAAAGTAACAATTTGAACAGATCTAGCAAATCTCTTAGTCATAGTTATAATTTAACAATTGCACAAGTTTACTCTTTGAACAACTGTACATTAATTAAAGATTTTTGAAAAACAGAACAACCATACTCCAAGAAAAACAACGTACAAACAACACGTGTATTCTTCGTAAAAGTGATATCAATTTTGCGAACTTATTACCCTTAATTGAGCTGACGGCACCCAGTGGCGATGCCTAAAAGTGTTTCTGCATTGTGGGAGTTTATTTACAATAGAATAAATTGCATAAACTTAAAATTATTGAAAAATTCTTTACACGCAGTGTAGAATAGAGTTAGATTATTTGGATAAAAATATGTTTAGTGGACCAAACATGCTTTAATAAAATGATACTGTTAAAAAAGGTACAGTGTTATTATAAGTTGAATTTTTTTTGTTTTTTTCTTCAATAATTTTATTGTATACTGTTTAATTTGTATTAAAATGAGCAGGAAGGCATAACTTAAGACAGTAAATGTTACTTTATTAATTTTTTACATTTTATTACAGGAATCGACAGAGATTTGTTACAAAATGGGAATTATTAGAATACGATTTTTAGTCTAGAAAGCAAACAACATTACAAATAGATGAACAACAAAGAACATAGAAACGGAGGAAAAAGACGCAAACCGGAACACCGCAGCTCGTAAAGAGGAGAGAGAACAACAACATAAAAGTAAGAAATCTCCAGATACGTGCACAAAAAAGTAGGTACAATATTACAAAGAAGATATCCTGGAAAGCAAAACAGAAATTAAAGATGAAATCAAGGATATGAAAAATGAACTGGAAGATATAAACCAGAAACCTAAACAAAACAAAGTAGAAAAGAAAATTTAAAAAGAGAAGTAGAAAAGAAAGAACACAAACGGGGGAAAGACAACGATGGACTGAAAAAACATTGACAATCAGGAATAATAGATTAGAGAAGTTCGATAAAGAAAAAATATGAAACAAATTAATCATAACAGGAATTGAGGTAGACCTAGAAGATGAAGGGGAACTAAGAGAAGACATAAAAAAATGATGAAAATGAAAAAAGAGCTTAAACTGAAAACATAATTTAATATATCTTCTTTTTGTATGTAGGCTTTAAAGCCTGTTTGTTCTTCAATATTAGTCTTCTAAATTGTTTAAATTATCGCACCATCAGTTTTTGGTCTGCCAATCCTTCTTCGTCCATTTGGTGACTTATTTCGTGCTATTCGTACTATTCTATCCTCTGTCATTCTACTAATGTGTTCGTTCCACTCCTGTTTCCGTTTTGTCACCCATCCATGTATGTCTTCTATATTGCACGCTCTTCTTATGTTTTCGTTTCTCTCCCTATTCAACAGACTTCTACCTGATATTCGTCGAAGTATTTTCATCTCTGTTGTTTCTAGTAGTCGTCTCGTTTTAGATGTGCCATGTCTTGTCTCCGCCGTGTATGTTAATTTAGGTCTGCTTTATATTAATTGCTGCTTTATAGATTCTTGTTTTTGTGTCTTGTCTTAGGTGTTTGTTCTTCCAGATTGTGTCATTAAGAGATCCCGCGTCTTTACTTACTTTTAAGCTTTGTTGTCGTACTTCTTCTTCAACACCTCCGTAGCTGGTTATATATATTCAACGATACAACCTTGCTTCCTGCTTTTTTATTTTCCCATCAATTTCAGTTTTACATTGTAATGGGTATTTAGATGTTCCCATACATTTGGTTTTTTTGCTAATATGATCATATTGTATTTCTTGGCTGTTGTATTGACGATGTGTGTTACTCTTTGGAGCTCGTCTTCTGTCTCGGCAATTAATGCAGCGTCGTCTGCATAACATAATATTTGGCTTTCTGTGTTTCCCATTCCGTAACTATGACATTTATGTACTGCTTGTATTATTTCGTCCATTATTATATTAAAGAGAAGTGGGCTTAACGAGTCACCCTGTCTGACTCCGCTTTGTACTGGTATACACTGTGTTAGTTTTCCAATTATCTTTGCCTGTATTCGATTATGGAAGTAGATGTTTTCGATGGTTTGTATAATATTGATTGGTATGTTTCTTTTATATAGTAACTGTCAGACGTCTTCGACTTGGATGCGATCGAAAACCTTTGTCAGGTCAGGTCAGGTAGTACAAATACGAAGTCTACGCAGGATCTTGCGGATCTGAATCCTTGTTGTTCATCTGATAAAGTTGTTAGTTTATTGATTTTGTTGGTTAGGACTTTTGTGGTAAGCTTAAGTGCGGTGTTCAGTAGATATATACATCTATAATTGTTAGGGTCTTCTTTATCTCCTTTCTTAAACATTGGTATCATTATGCTGTTTCTCCATGCTTCTGGTATCTTGCAGTGCAATATTAGTTTTTGTATAAGTTTTGTTATCTCTAGGGTTATACTTTCTCCTTCGTGTTTTAGAAGCTCGTTGGTTATCCCGTCTGGTCTTGGTGACTTTCTATTTTTGAGTAAATTTAAGGCTATCTCTACTTCCTGAAAGCTGATTTCTATATCGTGTCTTAATTCAGGTACGTTATTGTGTTGATGATTATTTTCCTTTCCTTTAAACAGTTCCGTCAGGTATCTTTCCCATTCGTTTGCTAGTATGTTATTGTATTTCTTAAATTCTGCCATTTCTTCCCTTTGGTTTCTTACGAATCTCCATATTTATTTTGTGTACCGTAATATATGATACAAGAAATGTATAATAGGAACAAAGAGCTGTAAAGAAAAACAGAAAATACTGCAAGAAAAAGGTAAAAAGGTAAGAGGCGGTAAAAATAAAAGAAAAATTGCTCACACAGTAACTTTTACTCTACTACTACTTTAAGCATTGTAATCGTGAAGAAGGATAAGTTTTCAAATAAAAAAAATATTTTAATTTAATAAAAAAAAATGTCTGGCTAATTGGTCTTTACCAAAGTCATATAATTAAGTAAAAAATAGGTTTAGTGATGACATTTCTGTTTTTTTTTGTATATTAGAGGTTCATAATTACTTTTTTGCGTCTTGCCAGAAAGCCATAAAAGTTAGTTTATAAATAATTATTGGAACTATTAGGTAGCTCTCCTTGATAGACCTATTGGTCAAAGAAGAAGAGGAAGACTCAGAACAAGATTCCTAGATAACATAGATCAAGATATGAGAAATATGGAAATACGACCTTGGCGAAGGAAGGCGATGAATAGGGACGACTGGAAAAAAATTCTTGGGGAGGCTAGGACCCACACAGGGTTGTAGAGCCAAAATAATGATGATGATGATTAGGTAGCCTTTGTATAAGGACTGATTTATATACTTTTTTTTACCACATGTATACTTAACTACTTTTTGTTAGTTAGTTTGTATTTTCTGAGTGAATACTGTTTGTTTTGTATTTCTCATTACAAAATATCTATTATTTTTAAAGTATTTTTTTACTATTGTAACCTGGCTAGCCATAAAAATAAAGTTCTGGTTAAAATTTTAACTGGTTAAGGTTTTTACTGGTTTTAACTGGTCTGGTTAAGTATTAAAAAAATATATAGAACATTCTCTGGAGGGGGCGGCATATTAGGTCTATGCACGTGGAGTGCCCACTCTCTACGATCAGCCCTGATTTTATATATTCCAAAATATTTGCAGGTAATATTATTAAGATGATACTTGCTTTCGCTCTAGAGAGAAGAACAAACATACTAACAGAGGATAGTTCGTAGCTCTAAAAGTTGACATACTCTGCTAATCGCCGCGCTGTGTGGTCCCCAGGGGTGAGGATCAATCAACTACAACAGGACTCTCATCAAAACATCCCACAATAAAAATAATAAAAAACATTAAAAACCGCCTAGGCCAACAAAAAAACTTAAAAAACATATAAAAATCCGGCAAAAGCCTTCCAAAAAAATTAAAAAAACGTAGACGTAGACCGGTGCGGAGACTTAGGGCCTAAGCAAGCAATTTTAGTTTCTCGAATTCGAATAAGTCACTAGAGGATATCAGAAACAAAGTGCGTCACGCACGAATAACGTAGTTCTGTTACCCAGGACTCCCACATGAAGAGCATTTCGCTGATAGTTGTGCCCCTATCGCGCATCAGAGTGCTATAGGGGGAAAGGGATGGTCTGGAGTATTGGACCATTGGACCTCCTGCTTTTAACTTGAGTTAATACACTTCGCTCCAATGAATTGTTACACCCGAACGTAATTATTAGGGGTGAACATGTCTCAGAGGCTGGGTTTACTGAAATTGCTTGCTATTTGCTTTCGTTATTATTTCATGGGAAGGAATCTTGTAAATGAAGAAAAATAGTATAGGCAGATAAAAGTTTTTTAACAGTTGACTTAGAGAGGAAACATATTCGCCATTACGCAAATGAATCGAGTTACTACTTAATCGAAGTTTTGTTGACAAGAGGAAAAAAATGTTTTAAACATCATTATAATTAAACAGTTACAATGCCATTAAAAATAGGCACTTAAAGAAAAAAGATTACATTAAATTAATTACAATACATCACATTACACTAATAATGCCAACCTATTACAATATCTATAAAATATCAATTAAAACGGCGGCCATAACTTCTAAAGATGTATTTAACAAATAAAACATTTTTATTTTATTTCTTCTGACTGTTATATGTATTACGTAATCGGTAGCAGAGCCTATTATATTTTTATTTTTATAAGAAACCTTCTTTTATGATTGATGATTAATAGTATTTTATAATCTCTGACTTGATTCTAGCTTCTAATAAAAGTTTATTGCGTGATAAACATCAACACTTATCCGTGCCTAAGGTTAGTGTACCTAGTTTAATGCAATAGTATTCTTAATACAAAAATATGTAAACAAATTCGTTATTAGATGAACATGCATGATATAAAGGTCGGCAGTTGGTTATGCCAAATTTAAATTATTTTGTATCGTAACCGTAACGAAGAGCAGTGGCGCCTCTGTGAATACATTATGAAAGATAAATTTGAGTCGACACTACGTCGTTACTATTTTTTTTTTCATTTGGTATATATCTGTTCATCTATTATTTAGTTGTGAGCCTATTTGTAATTTTTATTGAGGTTAGGTTTTGTGCTGAACCAAACTAATATATTTTTCCACAGTACTTCATTTAAAACTGGAATATTTATTTACCTAATGTACCTACTACAACTTTTTATTACAACTATTGTATACCAACTTTGTTGACGTTCCAATTCTATTACAATCTAACTATAAATCACAGTTTGTAAACATTCATTTAGCTTAGAATTACACTTTTTTATATCATTATACTAAATCACTAATACTTTAACTTGAACACTGCACGCAATCTTTGCTTTAAGATTCTTGCTATAGCAAGCAAGCAAAATTAAACAAAACCTGTGAGACATGTTCACCCCTAAGAATTTCGTTCGGGTGTAACAATTAATTGGAGCGAGGTGTATTAACTCGAGTTAAAAACAGGAGTTACTCCACCGCGCTCCATTGCTCCAGACTATCTCTTTCCCACCTATAGCACTCTGATAGCCAAATGCTCTTTACGTGGAAGTCGTTAGGTCCAGTTCAAAGACTTGGTGCTCAAGGGGTTGGGCCCTACTTGCCCGAATTTTTTTATGGTTTTTGTTAGCATTTTTTTGTGGCTTTCGCCGGTTTTTGTTAGTACTTTTGTAATTTTTTTTGTGGTCGAAGCCGTTTTTTATGTTTTTTGTAGTTTTTTTTTGTAGGTCATCATTTTTGCTGTATTGTTTGGGTGCGCCCTTTTGTTCGAATAATCATATCTTCCTTAATATAAACTCTTAAAATTTATAATTACATTATTTTCTTAGAATTAATTCGAAAAACCATCAAAACATTACATTTGTATTTTTATTTTCCATGTGCTTGTTACATGTTTTCGAGTATCTGTGAATAATAAATAAATGTTTTTTTTTCCTTATTAAAATTGACAAATTTAATTTTAAAAAACAAAAAACAAAATTGTCGAGTAATTAAATATATATATATATATATATATATATATATATATATATATATATATATATATATATATATATATATATATATATATATATATATATATATATATATATATATATATTAACCTATTAGAGATAAGATTAAAACTATTACAAAAAATATTAAAATTAAACTCTACAGTCTTTTCATGGTTTGTTTGATGGTTTCTAAGTGTCAGATAACTTTACCAACAATTTTTAAATTTTTAGACATTCGCTAATATGTCTAACGATAGTCATTTTTGAGCATCTACTGTTGCAAATAAATACGAGTTTGATTACGATATAATTTATATAATTACATCTTTTCGTAGTTTGATTATTGCGGTATTCATCATTTTAAGGTTTTAAAATGGTTGCTTTTGATTTCAATTAATGCTTTTTTAACATATTCATAATGCCTTTAAAGGGTATCTAAAAGAAATTTCAAATGCAATTATATGTTCCCATATTGGACCTGAGTTTCAATTTTAATTTCACAATTTTTTTACCATTTTCTATTATTTTCTTTTTACTTTTTTACCGATAACATATATTATATGTATACATTATAAATATTTCCTACTTAATGATTGTCGATAAAACTAAGTCTCGGAGGAACTTGTAACCAATAGAGAGCGCGTCCTTAGGTGGCGGATAGGGGAATGTCAGACCCGATTTACCGTTGGGTAGTAGGGAAATAAACTACCTCCCGTTACTGACCATCAGCTTCGGGCGGATAAGTTAGTTAGTGGAAAGACACTCTTTTGTCCAGGTGCTGGGAAATTGGCCCTAAAGGCGAATGAACCGAAAAATAGGTCACCGGCGTAAGGATGTAAAAGGCAACGGGGAACCACTGCATCACAGACTCATGGAGTAACCCTAGTAAAGTTATAAATGGCAAATGACAAAAATAATAAACAAACTTACTGATTATGGACCTCGGAAGTCAAGATCAGGTAAGAAAGGAATAACTGTAGACCACAGGGCCTCCCAGGTCGTAAACCAGAGAAATCCCTGTGCATTTAAAGCATTAAAAGTAGCAACCTGGAATATCGGAAGAACAGAACAGAATTCAACCTTTGTTGTTTAGCTGAATTCTAGGATGATTTGTGTTGCAAAGAATGTTATCGGCATTTTAACAAACATTTTCTTTAATTCAGCAACATTTAGAGCCATTGAAAAAAACCTAATTAGAGTAGTCTTCAGATTTATCTACTGTTTGGGTTTCCGATTAGCCAATGTCAATCTCGCCTTTCGCGTGAAAAATGTTAAAATTGGTGGATGCGCCCAGCATAGGAACGTTAACCTTTATTTAATTTATATTATATATTAATTATCTAAATGCTTTAGAAAATTACACGAAATATTGACAAATCTATAGATAGACAATATCTATAGATAGACAAATAAATTCTATCATTATTAATACGTACGGGTACGAATTAAAAAAAAAAATAAAACAATTATCTACATTACAGTATTTAATTTAACCATTACTGTATTGCTAGTAACCATTTGGTCGATTTTTTCTATAAATAAAAAAAAATGTTCCTAAAATAAAAAAAAACAAATGACAAAAACAAACATATATATATATATATATATATATATATATATATATATATATATATATATATATATATATATATATATATGTTCGGATAAGTTTCCGCGGTCAGATAAATGAATATTCGCCTCTACGGGGAGGAATTTTTCATTCTTACCAAATCTTTTTCTAATCTTCTAACACGCAAATACCGTCTTCTCTGTGATCTTGCTTTTCTTAAATCATGTCGTGACCATCAAGTCATTCCAAAATCTTTACAAGTTAAACATCACACCAAATCTTCATCAATTTCCAAAATTCTTAGAGCCACTGGTTTTTCGCTTCTTAGAAATTCAATTCATTCCACCCGACGCAACTTAGATACAACAAATTCCCAACTTCTTAAAACCTACAATGACATCCATTCTTTCAATATCCATCCATTATTATGGGACACTTTCGATCGTCTTTCTCACCAAAAAGCCCAACACATTTCTGACAACAAAACCCAAACCCAGAAACGCAAACTGGACCAACTTATCTCTCAGCAAAATCCACCGCCCGTTTCAAATCAACAACCTTCTACTGTTGTCCATAATTTCTCAGATATTCACATATCCGATTCAGCTACCAAAGCTCTGTCAAAAGGCTTCAATTTCTCTGTCACTCCTCTTTCCATTCCAACTTAGAAAATTATTTGTCAAACTGAAGAAGCTATTTCCCATCTTCCTTCCGACCAAGCCGAAGTTGCCAGACAAGATGTCGCCAGAATTCTCCGTACTTCCAAACCCCCACCTTCAAATATCAGTCTTTCAGAAAGACGTGCCCTCAAAGAACTTTACAACAACCCTGACATCGTCATCCTTCCGGCCGACAAAGGTAATGCCACCGTCATTCTCAACTCTTCTAACTATTTCGACAAAATGTCCGAACTTCTGAATTCCACAGAATACAAACATGTCCCAAATGATCCAACCACATATCTAGAAAAAACGACCAAATCCATTATAAATAAGTCTACTCTATCTCCAGACCTCAAAAAATCTCTTATACCCAGAGAAAAATCATCCCGAATTCCAAAAATATACGGCCTTCCAAAAATCCATAAGCCCAATGTTCCCCTAAGACCCATCGTCAGTGCATACAACTGTCCCACTCAGAAATTGGCAATACATCTCGCTTCATCCTTACAACCATTAGCCGAAAACACCTCGTCCTTTGTCAAAAACTCTTTTCATTTCATTGATCTTCGGAAAAACTTTTCTATTTCGCCCTCAGACATACTAGTCAGTTTTGACATTGTTTCTTTATTCACCAACATTCCCATCGATGAAACCATTTCCATCTTGGACTCTAAACATCAAATTCCCCAAGACACCTTATCTCTTATAAAACACTGCATGTCTAATACATATTTCACGTTCCAAAATCGTTTCTATCGTCAAATCAAAGGTGCCCCAATGGGATCGCCCCTCTCTCCCGTAATAGCAGATATATACATGGAACATTTCGAAACAGTAGCCTTGTCCTCGTCAAATCTCAAACCCACCTGCTGGTTACGGTACGTTGATGACACCTTTGTCATTTGGCCCCATGGTAAAGACGCATTAGATCTCTTCCTCTCCCACCTGAATGGAATACATCCCAGCATTCAATTCACGATGGAAGTTGAGTCTGAAGCGTCTTTGCCATTCCTTGATGTTCTTATTCAGAAAAATCCACCTCACAGTTTTTCCTATTCCGTGTACCGGAAACCCACTCATACAAACCGCTATCTCAATGCACAGTCACATCATCACCCCTCCCAACTTAATTCAGTCATCAACACTCTTATTTCCCGTTCCATAAGACTTAGCGACAACAATCACAGGTCATCCGAAATCAATTCAATAAGACAAACACTCCTACAAAACGGCTACCACAAAACCCAAATCAATAGAAGCATTCAAAAACTTCTAAACCCCATTCCATCCAAAAAAGAAACCTTGCCGCCGGATCAACCCAAAATCTTTCTACCTTTTATTAAAGGTGTCACTGACAAGATCAGTAGAACTCTTATCCCTCTTAATATCAAAACCATCTTCACCACTCACTCCAAATTGTCCAATCTCGTTAGATCCGTAAAAGACCAAATCCCCAATGAAGACCATGGTGTCTACGAGATACCTTGTTCCAGTTGCCCACGTACATACGTAGGACAGACAAACCGACGAATCCATAACCGTATTTACGAACATTCTCTATCAGTCAAACATTCCGATACCACTTCAGCCCTAGCCCAACATCATATTCAGACAGGCCACAAAATAGATTTCGAAAAAGCAAAAACCATCGCTCCCATCCGCTCATTAAAAGCGAGAATCATTCGTGAAGCTATCGAAGACAAGAAGAACATCGCAATGCCATCGAACGAAAAGAAACGACGTCATCCCTAGCCCAGCATTCTTTAGCTACAGGACACAAAATTGACCTCAAACATACGGTAATGTTAGCGAATGTCGAAAACAAGAGAAAACGAATTATCAGAGAAGCAATAGAAATAGAAAAACAAGAAAATAATTTAAATTCTCGAGACGATGCCCAAAGATTGCCAAAAACATGGAAAACAATTATCCCGAAGAATAACGCAAGAACGGAATCGACCAAGACCCCGCCCACTGACCTGCGCACCGGACCAATTACAAGAGCGCGCGCAACACGCAGTAACTACAAAAGCCAGCTGCCTAACAACCGTAGCGTCACTTCCACTCGAACATCGACAAGAAGCAGACCATCCAGAGAGACTTGAAAATGGCAAGTGAGATCTTGCCGAAACGTCGTCAAAATGGTTTTTATCAAAACCAACAACATTTAACGCGGAGTCAAACCCGGAATACCATTGATGTAATATATATATATATATATATATATATATATATATATATATATATATATATATATATATATATATATATATATATATATATACATGCATCGAATATTAAAATGTAAAAGTTATTTGCATGCCCCAAATTCTATTTATTAGACGCCACTGCCGGATTGTTTATCTGTGAAGGTCTTGATGATCTTTCATCCATGGACATTTTATTCTTCTCCGACTGGCAAAATAGCTAAAAGAACACTGAAAAAATAATTGCGAAGAAGACAATAATATAATTTAAAAATATGTGACTCGCATATGTGAGTTATTGCTCATTCATGTGTTGTCAATTAGCTTTAGTTAGATAATAACATATTGTATAATTTTTTCTTAATCTACGCGTTTCATCACAATTGCTTATTAACGTTTTTGCTATATTTTTTGCAAATGAGTAATATTTGTCTGATCGGGATTTAAATTTTGGTTAATTCATAGTAATAAACTAGTCCACACGTTTTTCGATATAAAATTGCCTTTGAACGTTAGTCTAGGTATAGGTATTCCCGCACCCTGAGTTATTAATAATAAATTTAACCTTTTTTAATGTATTTTAAGCAAGCTTCAGGAGCAAAGTGTTCAACCAATGCATCCTTCCTATCATGACATATGGATGTCAAACCTGGACCCTAACCAAGGCAAATATGAATAAACTAGTCACAACAGAAAGAAAAATGGAAAGAGCAATGTTAGGTATACGACTGTCAGATAAAAAGAGCAACGACTGGGTAAGAATCAAAAGAAAAGTAGAGGACATAGCAACAAAAATTGCCAAACTTAAATGAAGCTTCGCGGACCACACTGCTAGACAAAAAGACCAACGTTGGAATACTACAATACAACATTGGAGACCTTACGAAAGTAAACGACCAAGAGGAAGGCCACAGATGAGATGGGTTGATGATATTAAAAGAATAGTCGGAACAAATTGGAAACATGTTGCTCAGGATAGAGACCGATGAAAGGAGTTGGGAGAGGGCTATGTCCAAATATGGACGACAGAAGGCTAAGAAGAAGAAGAAGAAAAAATGTATTTTAAAATCCAGGCATACTTTAAGCCAAGATAAAAGCTGCTTTCATGGTAATTGAGGATTTGCGGAAATTTTTTGAAGATTCTAAAGCATCAATTTTCACAATTTTTATATTTTTTTAAACATCAAAAATCTTTATAACATGATATATTTGGGCGCAAAAAACCTAGTGTTTACCTGTTTGAATAAGTTTTATTTTTATTTTAGTCTATTTTTTTTAACTTTTGGGTAACCCAAAACAAACACGATTAATGTAGGAATCCAGTGTCAAATCTGCGCTTGTGCAAGGGTGTGGTGTTTGGATTAATGCAGTCAATTCGGAAGATCTTTTGTCATTACATGCAAAGGTTGGTGTGCTTGATTATCTCACACACCTTTTGGAGTACTTTTTCACGGCCTTAGACCGTGTTGGAATTGTCTTCGTGAGTGGGGATCTTCATTTGCCTGACAGGGCTAGCTTCGACCTTGGTGAATATGTTACTGTTATTCAGGCGGAGACATTGGCCTTCCAGGAAGCGGCAGTGACAATGATCCAAGCTGGAATTTAGGATCATGATATAATTAGATATTCGGGTAGCCAATCAGCCCTGAAAGTTAGATGGGTGCTTGGGAATTCTAGTATTGAGAGGAATGAGGCAGCAGATATAGCAGCTAAGGAAGAAACAAAGTAGGTGTAATTCGGACCTAAAATCTTTTACTCGGTTTCGTATCATAAATGTAAAACTGCTTGTTTTAGTGGCTTGACACATTCATCAAGCGAACCAGGCTTTTAAAATGGAGTCCTGGTAGCTACCCCAAATAGGGATAAATATTTAAAAACTTCACTAGGATAAAATTGATAGGGCAAGGAGAATGAGTCTAAGACCTGCGTCCAGCTACTAAAGGACAACTCTTAAAAAATAGCTTTTTGGCCAATAAAAAAATTTTATTTCTAAAACATATGCAATCATTAACATTTTAAAATTAATTATACTTATATAATTTAATGTTGATTATGTTGTAGAAAGGATTATTATAAGGAATTTATATAAATTATAAGGAACATAGTAAAAGCAACGGCTTTATTTTCCCATAAAAACAGTTACATTATACTTTTATACAAAATGTGTTATACGATGTACCTCGTTGTAAAGTAAAGTGACGTTTAACAAACTTCCAAAGTAACATCTATTTCCTTTTTTCGCTTAAACTTAAGAAAATATGATGAAATTGAAAGGAAAATAGTAAAAGCAGTCTTATTTTCCCATAAAAATAGTTCTAGTTACTCGAAAAAATTTTCGATTCTTAGAAGTTCTGTCCATTACTAGATTAATATGTATCTAAATGCGACTAACGGTACGGCCCTGATAAACAAACGAACTTACCTCTCTTTTTTCGCCTTATTAACCTTCCAGTTTTGAGGCTGTGCAATCCGTTTTCATGCTTGGTTTTTATCTACAGTCATAGGAAAAACATCCATCTTGATAAAAAATTGTAGGTTCACTTCAAATCACAGGAATTCTTATTTAAAATTTGAAAAACTGACGACGTAACAACATAGAAATGATATAAGCGCCCAAAACAGTTTTGGTTCGAATAAAGTGCTCCTATTGGCTGGCGTACGTGTAGCTATGTTTGATACCAAGTTTATGTGGACGTAACCAAATTTGTTTCCAAACAAATTTTTTGATCAAAATAACTCTGGACTAAGCTAAATTTAATCCTAAATCGTTTCTTTAGGTAATAGGCTGTCTCAAAATGAAAATGTTGCCATCAAAATATCAATTTCTAAAAATTGTTGACGTAGGTATTTTGGATACTATACCCCTGATATATATACTTTTATTAGTTGTATATGATGTGTTTTAAAAAATGTGATTTTTACTTGAGAGTAAAATATTTTTATTTTTAAAAGAATTATTTTTGTTTAGAATTAAAAATAATTTTAAAATGTTCATCATTGTTTATTAATAGTAAATAAACTATTTTCAACATGTTCTCTACAAAAAAATTAAAAATTTAAGTTTATACATTAATTCAATATTAAAATTGAAAATTGAAAATAGTAAAATCTACTGAAATGATAATAACTTACAGTCGTTTAGTTGCGCCAAATGTAGGCATCTTACAATTATTGTAACGAACGGTGAGAAATCATTTCACTTAATATTTCCTTAAAGTAACGAATAAAATTCAATATTATTTAATATTAACACCTCAAATTAAAAGTAATGATTCGAAATGAATTTCATTGTTTATTGAAAATCGGCAACATTGTTTTGTAAATTTATTATTTCTTCATTTGATCAATACATTATATGGTGTAAATATATAAATTTTTGATTGGCGGTAATTAGTTTTACTATACACCAAACAAATGGTGATGGCCTCTTACTTACAAATCTGTAGACGATTATACAATTTCAAAAATATAGTCATTAAACCTTTGATGTATAGTTCCACGCTGTTTTATTTTGCATAGTAGTAAGTAATTGTTTGCTTACAGGCACTTCAAAATGTAACCAGTCTGTCAAAATGTAACTAACTTCATAAAAAAAAACGGGTGTGGCAGTCCAGTGGGACTGCCGGTGGAAGTTACACTTCTATACACGCATTAGCCGTTACAAATTTATTTGGGAGTCAATCTGCACAATCATTACATATGTAATTCTATAGGTAAGACATAGCAGAAAGAGAAACAGAATTAATAACAACTTACTAACAATGAAGGATTGAATCAATATTTTGATGAAAATGTATATTTTTATTTTCATATATGTATGAAAGGAGTTGACTGCAACAATTTTTTTACACATACTCTGCAGTAAAGTTCATTGTTTATTTTGTTATTAAAATAATAATACAGTCCTCTCTCTCTATAACGATATGCAAGGGACCGGGAATTTTCATCGTTATAAGGAGAGATCGTTATACAGAGAGAGACAAAATTCGGTACTGTAATATTAATAATACTGTACTAAATAACCTATTTTAATTAAAAAAATTATCAAAACGAATATAAATGAATTAAAATTGTATTCCATATAGATTTATTAACGAATAATATAAGCAATACAGTATAAAAAATGACTGTACAATTAAAACATGAGTACTGTACAATAAAAAAAATAATATGCTACTGTAAAATATATTTAGCCTACATCACCAAAAAAATATGTCACCTTGGTCTGTCTTCTTTTCCCTTTTCACAGAACTGACCTGACCTTATTCTGAAGACGCATCGAATCTTCCACAGCACTCATATCGTCTTCCTGGTGGATGAAGAATCGATGCAAAACTTTTGCCGCATCTAATGCCTGCTGAGGGGTCATAGCTCGTTCTGTCCAATCCTTGATCTTCCAGCCATCCTGCGTGTTTGAAGGAATGTTGTATTGTATTGCTCGTCACCTTGTCCCAGGATTTACTAATCATTAGGATGGCGTCAAGAATGTTTAGTTTAAGATCTCCATTATTCTCAACCAATTCCATCAAAAGTCTTCTCCTGTAATAGCTTTTCAAACTCTTGATGGCACTTTGGTCCATGGGCTAAAGGACACTCGTTGTGTTTGCTGGCAGAAAACAGAGTTCGATGTTTTAAATGTCGTGCAATACGGGATGAGCAGGACAATTGTCTACAATCAAAAGAATTTTTTTCCCTTTAAGCTCGATATCTCACTTTCTTATAGCTTCTTCAAAAATTTCCGAGGTCATCCACGCACTCTTGGTTGCTTTATAGGTCACCGGTAGATTTTTTATGTTTTTCGGGTTTTTCGACTTCCCTATCACTAACAATTTTAGCTTCACCGAACCAGTCATGTTAACGGCCACTAAAACTGTAATGCGTTCCTTAGAGAGCTTTCCACCAACGCACTTTTCCAATTTAAATTTTAAAGTTCTGTTTGGTGTCATTTTAAAAAACAATCCAGTCTCATCCGCATTGAAAATGTCGTCTGACGCATATCGTGCCTTCAGTCCAGGCCACACGTTTTCTAGCCAATCGTCCGTTACGTTTTTGTTAACATCGCGAGCCTCTCCGCTGATTTGCCCGTAGTTGATCTTGTGCCGCAGCTTTCACTTGCTCAGCCAACCCTCAGACGCCTTGAAATTCTCAATTCCAAGTTCAGTTGCAAAAAACTCAGCTTTTGTCCTGACCACAGGCCCAGAAAGTGGAATATGGTTCATACCCTGCTGCTGGAACCACTGAAGCATAGTGCCATCTAAATTTTTGTGCTGAGCTCTATCGCCGCTTTAAGCCACTTTTTTCTGTCCTTCCATATTGTAGCCACAGTTGACTGAGACAGCCCCGTCCGGCGAACGACATCCGATTGCTTTTCACCTTTCTCTATTGCTCGAGTTATCGATAACTTTTCTTCCATCGAGAGCACTTTACGCTTTTTCGAAAACATGTTGACTGTTGACACACTAAGACACAACTCAAACTGAAAATGAAAAGTCGTCAATAGAATGACAACATCTGTGTGATAACAGTTAGGTACGCCGCCCGAAAAATAAAAGTGAGTCACTTAATTCTCTGATGAGAAAGAGTAGAATGGGTGGCCGTATTCCTTAAGCGCAAAACAAAACAACCGTTGGACAATGACCTTGCTACTCATGACTCAGGTAGTCTGAACTTTAAACAATAACATATTTGTCAACAACTATTGAACGCTAAAAAGTTATCGCTATAAAGAGAGAGCAATATCGGTATAGAGAAAGAATTAATACATTGTTCTTATGACGAACCAACTAACGCTTACTATTTTCATCGTTATAGATGAATTATCGTTATATAGGGAATCGCTATAAAGAGAGACTACTGTACAATACAAATTAAAATGCAATATCCATAAGTATTTAAAAATGACAATAATGTAATAATATTAATAAAAAAGTCCTCCCCGACTGGGAATCGAACCCCGGTCTCCCGCGTGACAGGCGGGGATACTGACTACTATACTACCGATGATATAACACAAACATATTGCAAAATTGACAGTTATGGATCATACAGTGATTTATTGAGATTATTATTTTGAAATACAAAAGACTAATCTAATTATGAACATATAATAAATAATACAAAACATATCACACAAATAATAATATTAATAAATATTTCATTATATGTATAATATTATATGTATATATATATATATCTTTATATAATATATATATAATATTAAATTATATATATATATATATATATTATATAAAGATATATATATATATATATATATATATATATATATATATATATATATATATATATATAAGGAACATTTTTATATTCGAGAGAGGAAGAGAGAGAAAATATATCTTCTGTCTCTCTCTTACTCATTATCTTACACATGTAATGATTTCACAGATTCACTCCCATACAAATTTCCAACGTGGAGCGCGCGTATAGAAGTATAACTTCAAAAATAATTGCTAAGTTTACAAGAGTTAAACTGGCATTAGTGAACCGAGTATACATACTATTGATTTTATTATCATTCTGCCATTTGTTATTTTATATATTATTAATAACAGTACGCAAATTTAAATTGTTCTTGTTAAATTGTAAGGTTTTGTGTATTATTTACACTGTTACTTCAGTTTATTTTCAGTGGTAATTTTTAGGTTACGTTTATTGTCATAAAATTCTATAAAATATTGGAATAAAATTAAAAAACAGGTGGGTTTTATTTAGATCATTTTTATATTTATCTTGATTTTATTCATTTTTGTTTTAATTATTCTAAAGCGTATCAAAGCAATACTTAACTCTGTTAAATAAATTGAACATAATATCAGTTGTATAATAACCAATCCACGACAAAGCGTGGTCGGGTCAGCTAGTTTGATTATAAAAATGGTCAAATTAAAACAAAATTAAAAATGCAAAAGTAGGTTTATTTATTACTCAACCTTGTGAAGTGTTTTATAATATAGGACAGTTCCTCTATAACCAGTATATAATAGTAGAAGGTTATAGTTGCAACTTTATATGAGGTAGTAGAGTAAATCAAAATGCTTATTAATTATGGTCAATAAACAATTGACAACAAAATTTAAAATTTTAAAACTAAAAAAAAATTAAGAATATATTTCAAATATAAGATTTTGCAATATGAGTAACCTTCCAAAAAAATTTACAATTTACAAGTTACTATAATTTATTTTAGTTAAAAGTATTTAATATAGTATAATTAATCGATTGAAGTCAGTGAACTATTAGTCTCATCAATAATTCAACACAGAAAATTAATAAAATATGACATATTATGATATAATAAGAATGGTCTCTTATAGTGTCTTTCATAAAAAATTGAAAAATGTGGTTAACGTAAATCTTTAAATGATAAAAAATCTTAAAAAAATATTTAAAAATTACTCTCTGTACGTTCACGTGTGATAACATATAATAACATATACCTAATAACTTTAAAATAAGAAAAACGTTCCGAAAAGTCCAAAAATCAATAATTAACCCTGCTTTAGTCTGGTGGGGTCTAATAGATCAATTGGTTCAAATATCGAAGCGCCATTTATATGTACCTACTCAAACTTCCGCTATCACGGCAAGTATCTGCCTGTGTTGAGTCGAGACATCCGTAGTCAGTGCAGTTTTAAGCGTCGAGCAACGCCTGGGGTCTCAAACCCCACCAGACCACCAGACCAAACAAGAAATATATTTTTTTGTGACTGGTAAGTTTATTTTTTTTTGATTTTTCAGTAATTTATTAACTTATTTGGTCTAATATGTATGAATAAATAAAACATGTTATTTTTAATTAGGCTCGTATTCACCAACAACGAATAAATCGCTATTCGAAAATTAACTTTAAGCGTAGAATAAATTATATCAATTTCGTTTCACCAATTAGAAATAGCCTTAGTTTTCTTTTATTTGTCGAATAACTATTTGTAGATTTATTTGTTGTTGGTGAATATGGCACTTACTCTTTTACTTTTTATCTAATAATTTATACTGATATAACAAAAATTATACTACAGGTATAAAATGGAAGATTAGAAAAAAGAACAAGCTAGGCTTTTAGCTCTCTATGAAGAATGTTACTCTGGTGCTAGTATAATAAGCTCAGGATCTGAAACTGATGATTCTAAATTTAAAAACGACCTATTAGAAGCCGAAGAAAATGACCTGGATTCTAAAATGGATGAAGTAAAAAGCGCACAGATAGATGAACCTATTGGTGATGGATCCGTTAAAGAGGATATTACCTTGGAAGTTACAATCAGACCAATTGGTACAATACTCCAATAAGAACTCGTCCTAACGTTACGACACGTAGACAAAATATTGTAACAGATTTGCCGTGCGTTCGAGCACAAAAAAACTCTGCCTGTATTGGTATTGGGCGAATTGTTGTAGCTTAATAACCAATGCAGCTGGTCCCAAGCTCGGATAAAAGAGGAGCGATAGAGGAGTAACACCTCTCAAAAAAACCAGGGTTCAACTGGCCCGGTTGATAGCACCCTGTAAGGGCTCCTTGTCTAGGATTACAGACGAAGGGTAGATGATGCTCTTAAGCTGCAGTGAAATTAAATTATCTAGGAGAAGGAAAACTCCAAAATTAAACCCTGGCCCTCCAAATCGGGGGTTGAGGCATCGGGCTAACTCCCCGTTACTCAGAAAAAAAAAATAAAATGTTAAAAAACCAATTAAAACGCCTCGGAATGAATCGATCAACAAACGACGACGTACGCTACGAAAAAGGAGTGTGAATTTCGGAACTTGGAACGTGCAAGGTTTTAGACCTAAAATAAATGAAATAATGTATGAAATGAGTAAACTGAAATTGGACATCACAGTAATCACCGAAACAAAACGAAAGGGCCAAGGATCAGAAAACATCGGAGAATATGATCACTTCTACAGCGGGGTACCAAAGGAGAAAAGAGCTCAACAAAGTGTTGCCATATTAATACGTAAGAAGCTAACCAAATACATAACTACTTGGGAGGCTATAAACGAGAGAATCATAAAAGTGATCCTTACGATTAGAGGATACAAATGCACAATCTTGGGTGTATATGCAGTAAATAATGACGCATCAGTAAACATTAAAAACGATTTTTTTGAAAAATTGAATTTAGAGGTTGCAAAAGTCGGCACATCTCGAGAAATTATCATCTTAGGAGACTACAGAGAAACAGCAGAACTGAAAAAAAACCCATAACGCAGTTATAGGTCAATTCAGAGAGGACCACATTAATGATAATGGTGTCAGACTAATATCATTATGAGAACAAAATTAAATGAAAATTGCAAATGGATTTTTTCAACACAAAGACATACACATGGACATGGACGATCGATCATAGACTACACAATTATACGACAAAAGACAAATATGATTGTACAATATGTAAGAGTATTGAGAGGAGCTACCTGTGGAAGCGATCATCACTTATTAAAAGCTAAGATCCCATTTGGAGTAAATAAACCTAAAGAAGGAAATGAAAGGAAGCAAGAAATACAGAAGAGGTATAATCTAATCAGCTTAGAATAAGAAAGCGTGAGAGAATTATACAGAAATAGATTAAATCAAAAGTTGGAAAATAAACAATTTAATAATAATGAAGAACATTACACTCACATAAAAAGGTGTCCCCAGGATGCAGCAACAGAAGCCATTGAACACCAAATCCAGAATTAAAGAAAACTTCCATATTGGTTTGACGAAGAAATAGCACAAGAAATAAAGAAGAAAAGAGGCCAATATCAAAAATTCTTAAATACAAAGAATATAACGGATAAAATAATTTACAAGCTAAAGTACGAAAAATGATATGTCGGAAGAAAAATTAAGCATGGCAACAAAAGTGTAACATGATAAATTCACATTTAGGAGGACGAAGAAGCACAGAAAGTTGGAGAGTCTTAAAATCTTTACGACAACATAAGAAGAGAGACATAGTGTCAACAATAACAATGGATGACTGGGACCAACACAAAATATCAATATTTTAACTTCGCCCATACGAATAACAACGAAAGAAATGGAAGATGTATGTAGATCTCTAAAAAATAACAAAGCACCGGGTCCAGGTAACATCCCTGCAGAGTTAATTAAACATGGTACAACCAAACTATATACAAGTTTAGCCAAACTGTTCCAAAACTGCGTTAATGGAATGACAACCCCAGAGGAGTGGAAGACATCATTCATATCCACTATACACAAAACAGGCAGAAGGGATTAATGTGACAATTACAGAGGCATTGCCGTGACAAACTCGATCAGTAGAATATACGGAAAAGTAATTAAAAACAGAATGGAAAGCGAATATAAAGAATTAGAGGCTGAAGAACAGGCAGGATTTAGGGCAGGTAGATCTACTATTGACCATTTGTTTTGCATTACACAGATTATTGAAAAGAAAACAGCCGTTAATCAAGAAGTACATTTATTGTATGTAGACCTACGAAAGGCTTATGATAGCGTACCACATTATAAATTATGGGAAGCGTTAGAGAAAACAAATATAATCATGAATTTAATAAATCCGACAAAGGAACTGTACGCTAATGATAACTCAAAGGTAAAGGTTGGAAATAATCTGTTTCTTTTTTCTTCTTTCTTTTTCTGTAAGTGGATTCCAAATGAATAAAGGTCTTAAGCAGAGCTGCTGTCTCTCCCCGACATTATTTAAAATTTATCTAGAACAAGCTCTAGAACTGTGGAAGCGCAAATGTAGAAATATGGGAATGCCGATTAACTACAATGGCATAAACACTTTGTCATTTGCAGATGATCAACTATCCAAAAAACCGAGTATATGTGTATCGGCGGGAAACAACAGGACCTCATATTGGAAGATGGAGAAGTTATCAAACATTGCAACACATATAAATATTTAGGTATGATCATCACAAAAAAAGGCAACGTAGACGACACAATTGAGGAGAAAAACAATCAAGCAAGAAAAGCAATTTCCCTTCTCAATAGTATCCTTTGGGATCAATCAATCTTTAATAATAACAAGCACGAGATATATAACACAATCAATAAAAGTATAATTACCTACAATAGTGAAGTATGGCAAATAAAGGAAAGATGATACAAGAGAAAACTTGAGACAACGGAAATGGATTTCGGGAGACGTTCAGCTGGAAAATCTAGACTAGAAAGAGTAACGAACAACAGAATAAGAAAAATTATGTAAGTAAAACATACAATAGTAGACGATATTGGTACCCAAGAACTCAAATGGTACGGTCATGTACAGAGAATGTCTGAAGAAACTCCCAAAGAATGTTTCCCAAAACAAGTTCTGGTCGACAAAATTTGGATGAACTGAACAGGAATGAGTTAATAGACGAGCAACAAGAAATGACTACATAACGAAAGACTACCTCGTTCACTACGTAAACTTCCACCAGTAAGAGTGCGTCTGTAGACAGTGAAGAACAACCTAAGCAACGGCTTTTGATTTTTGTCAATAGGACAATCTGATCAAAAGATATCGTCGAATTGATAGAAATTTTATTTAAAATTGATTTCGCGCGCATAACTGACATTCAAAATCGCCGATCGTTTCTGGGAGAACGATTTATTCTAGAGAAAAAGTGCTACTAAACATTTTTCTTAGAGATTTAGTGACATTTTCGTGTCTGATGACCGGAGTATAAGGGGTTAATAGAAAAATGTTTTGATTTATGTATTTATTATAAAGGTAACATAAAAATTTTACAAACGAGCAAAATACAATGCATTTTTTTAGTTTTTACAATACAACAAAAAACATAAAATACAATGAATACAGTAGTTCATTAATATAAACAGAGATATTATAATAAATGTTGCTTTAACAAACGTTGCCCAATTTTGTTAAGTTCACACCCGAACCATGCATGTGGAAAACGAGATTATCGTTGAAAGATTCAAAGAAGTGAATGCTTTATTCTTATTCTCATTATATAATTAGGAATCCAGAGCACGCCACATCAAAATTTAATTTGAAGAGATTGCCAATAGGTAGTCTATCATTTTACTTCCTATAATGAGAGCTTAGATTGAGAATTATAAAATTTTGATAGTAATTGTGATACGATCATCACTGCTGGCGGTTATTTATGGCGGTCTACTATGTACCAAGATTTGCGAAATATGGGTGGTTAAAGAGTGTTAGTAAGTTAGTAAGGCAATAAGCGATATTAATTACTGTTAAATTTAAAACTATGGTAATTTTTTTTTATGCACAAACATTGTCGCATCAACCTCCATGTTTATTGAGGAGACCAAGTTTCGTTGTTGTTCGACTCTTCATGTACACTGTGGTTTTCAATAGTTGGTCCATATTTTCTCTCCTTACTTATCTTTGCATTAAAATCTACTATTTATATCTTAACGCCATTTCTCAGACAGCCTTGTATAATGCTTACCAGTCGTTTGTAAAATTCTTCTTTTTCTTCATTCGCCTCCTTTTCCTCAGTTGGTGCATAAGCATTTATTATCGAATATTTAAAGAATTTACTTCTGATTCTAAGTTTGCGTAGTCTTTCGTTGATAGGCTGGACGTCTATTATAAGGTGTTTCACTCTTTTATTGACTATGAAGCTTGTTCCTAATTTATGTTCTGTTGGGTGGTAGCTATTATATTTCGTGAAATTCCTTTTTTCAAAAATTGTCTTTTTCAACCATCTCATTTCCAGTGTAATTATATCGTTTCGATATATTTCTAAATTGTCAATATGCGTCTGTGAGGTCCCTGGCCTTATAGCGATCTTACATTCCATGTGAATACACCTAAATCTTTTTCCTTTTTCGCGCCAAGTAGTCGTCTAGATTTCAGTCCGGAAATTTCTCCTTGAAGTCTCATAACAAGATTTTTTCAGTTAAGTTACAAAAGATTATTTTGGACCAGGATATGTCATTGTTTACCTCCTACCTGGTATTGTGCCTTAATGGGATTGATGATGATGAAAAAATCATAAATTTTTATAACTTAAATGAATCCATGTTGATGTTTTAAAAAATTGGGGAAGCAATAAATTTCTTAGTTATAACGTCATTTCAATTTTTTTTACTCTCCCGTAATAGGTTCCTTATACTGCTCTCACTGTGATTTAAATGCAAACAGTAGTCACAGTCTTAGTGGCATATTTGCACATTTCTCTGGACTAATTCAGTAATTTGGAACGCTCAGGTGAAAAATGTCTCTTTTGTATTAATATCGGTTTGATTTCACAGCGACCAAATGTTGTTTCCATCTAAAGCTGATTAATTTAGTTGATGAACTTTGTGTGTTAACATGAAAAATACTTACTAAACCAATTTGGTAAGGATTTTATACCGATTTTTGTTTTGTGTTGGTAATAAAAGAGGTTTTTTACTATATACTAGTTTATTTCATATATTTTGAGCGGTTCATAAAAAAACCTACTGATATATGAATCAACGTGCCATAATTTTAGTTCCATTGTGGAAAAATTTTGAATTTGGAGCTTTGCCGTGAAACACGTACTGTAAAATTGTGTAAATTTGAAATAAGAAAAGTCTTACTACTACGGTTTAATGATAAATAAAATCTCAAACGGCCGCATTTTTGTCTAACACTGTATACAATGTGTTGCTATGTAAAAATTAAGAACGGTTGAAGATATATTACATATAGAGAATAGGAATTGAAAATCCATCTTAAAAGGTAGCTAAAAAGTAAATTTAAACCAAAGTAGTGATATAATTCAACCTCCAGATAAGGAAGTGGAGCAAGCAGACGAAGATATAAGATTATATTGGCATCTATTGTTCTAGATTACTATACATAATTTATTAGACATAACTAATACATATAAATAATAATAATAGTTATTGAGATTCCAGATGCGTCATAGCTTTGGTTTAAAATGCGTTAAGGGACCTAGTTGCCTAATTGCGTTTATAATGATTAATAATTTAAAATAATTTGAATGATTTAAAGCATTTCTCTTTTAACACTTCTCCGGTTACGGCCATGAACAACTCAAGCAGAAGAACAAAATAAACTATATTAGGTGGCTATGAAAATCAATTTCCTGATCTAGAAATTACTGGCTGTATAATCCTTCTTTATCGAGCTGAACTAAGGGTATGGCTATATTTATAATGAAATGCGAACCGAAATGTGAAAATTAAACAGGCCGATATAAGTTTTATATTAACACGTTAATTGCCATCATATTGAAAATTTTAATGTCTTCATTGGCCGATCACTTTTTTTTAAGTATTTCTATTACTTTCTTTAACTTTCAACTCAAAATGCGAATTTTGGTTACAATTTTGGCCAGTAGCAAGATTTTTATCACAAAGTGCCTATGAGAGTCCAACGCGGCATCACGCCTTGATAACGTGTCGGCAAATCTAACAAGTGAAGGCGCCGTTGCCGTGGCTTGCGTTTTTCTTGTCAATACTTAAATTAGAGCGGTGCAATGCAGTCGTACGAGAAAGAGCAACAAAAACTTGAAAAATATCGGCAAGAAATTCTGTCAGATGAAGAATCGGATAAGTTTGGCGACACGTATCTTTCGGACAAGTACCAACCAACTGATTCTAGTGACAGTGGAAATGAATCGAGTACTCCGAAACACAATAAAAAAAAGAAAACGTGTGGCCGGAATTACCAAACCGTTAAGAAAAGATGAATCAGCATCCACCAATAAAGAAAAATAATATACGAATTTCTGAGAACATGTTGATGCTGCTATAGAATCTGGCATTCTGAAGTCTCCGAACAGGAAATTTTAGAAGACCCAATAGTATCCAATGCAATGAATAAAGCTATTATCTGAGGACCTGTCAACAGCGAAAATTTACAGAAATTTACATTTGAGGACTATAATTCTGCAGGTTTTCATACACAAGATATTCTTTTATCCATGATGGTAAATATCGAATTTATTTTGTTCATTGCTTGAGAAACGACGAATACTTGCGATTGATAACTACTACAGTTCTGTCACACTTGCACATGAACTCCTACACCGAAAAACTTAATATGGTACGCTACGTCCAAACCGCAAATGTAATCCGAAAAACGTCATTTCAAAAAATTAAAAGTAGGCGAACATATAGCTGAACAAAGTAATTCGAGCATCGTTGTTCAGAAGTAGAGGGACTAGCGAGATCTTGTTAAGCCAAAGAATGTCGTCGAATATAAAAAATATAAAAGTCTCATTGATATATCAGATCAAATAAAAAGACATAATTCGCCATTAAGTAAAGGAAGAAAATGGTACACAAAATTGGCACAACACTTATAAATGCCTATGTCGCGCATCAAAATATTGCCAATGAAAGCATGACGATTACAAATTCAAGGAAGAGGTAATTCGGAACCTATTAGGAAGGAGATTTTATTGTTACACCAGTCATTATGGTAAATAGTCACAAATTCAGCGATGTTGGTCGCGCAGGCAGAAGAAGATGTACAACGTGTTACGCAAAAATGCTAGAAGAAGAAGGAAGGCAAGTACCTCAGAGGAAAACATGTGATGGCTGTAAAAAATTCTATTACCTTGGCTGTTCTTTTGTCATACATTCATGACAAAAAATTAAATAAGTTCTTTACATACAATTTTGATATAATGTTATTACGTTTTGTTTTAAGAAAATAAAGCTTATTTTGCCTAAAATGTGTTCTTACTATGAATATATAACAAAAAATATATAATTACGCAATTGTTACTTATAAATATTATGGGCCATGTGAGTCCTCGTTGACATCTCAGAAGCACAGGTCAAGTATGTTTTCTAGGCCATCTGGTCGGGCTCGAAATGTCCCCGTGTGTTTTAAATGAGTTCGAGAAGCCGCTGTTGAGTTATACAGCAATTTCTGACGACCTAGCGCGTGAGTCCACGTCGGCATCACGCGGGCGGTATATAACTTTTATGTGTGAGTCCGTGTTGGCCTCTCATGGCACTTAACCTGTGAATTTGTCATTTCGAGGCAGCCTTACCAAAGTAGAAATAAAACTTTGATTTAGACTTAGAATTAAGTGTAAGAGTAATGAAAATTTTCCACCTATGTTTCAACTTAATTGTGGTAATATGGTTACTAAATTGGTGTACTGAATTCTTTTTGAAGTTATACTTCTATACGCACGGTCGACGTGGGAAATTTGCACGGGAGTGAATCTGTGAAACCATTACATATGTAAGATAATGAGTAAGAGAGAGACATAAGATACATTTTCTCTCTCTTCCTCTCTCGAGAATAAAAATGTTCCTTTTGTATATATATTTAATATTATAAATATATTATATTATATATAATATTATATGTATATAATATAATATATATTAATATTATTATTTATGTGATATGTTTTGTATTATTTATTAAATGTTCATAATTATTTTAGGCTTTTGTATTTCAAAATAATCACTGTATGACAGACAACTGTCAATTTTGAAATCCGTTAGTATCATGTCTAATTGGCAAATCTTTTACATGTTTGGTTCATACGCTGGTGTACCTGAGTTCAAATCCCAATATGAATTTCCTTTTTTATTTTTGAAATATTTAAAAACCTCACGTTAATGTTATTAAATATATGTAATATACGCAAAAATGCTAAATTTTAAAATAAAATGAATATTTACAACATAATCCGAGTTGTTGGTTTTTTATTTTTATCTTCGTAAAGAAAGTTATGTATATTGGCAGTTTTAAATACTTATGAATATTGCATTTTAATTTGTATTGTATTATTATATTGAATTATGTTGCAGTGTATTGTATTGTAATTTTTATATTAATAACAAAATAAACAATGAATTTTACTGCAGAGTATGTGTAAATTTTTTTTTGCGTTCAACTCCTTTTATACATATATGAAAATAAAAATATATATTTTCATTAAAATATTGATACAATTCTTCATTTACTATACTCCTATTACAGGTCAAATGTTTATATACAGTAAAGGATGCACCATATACCTATATACCTAATTCTTTTTCTCTTTCTGCTCTCTCTTACCTATAGCATTAAATATGTAATGATTGTGCAGATTGACTCCGATATAAATTTGTAACGGCAAACGCGTGTATAGAAGTATAACTTCTACCGGCAGTCCCACTGGACTGCCACACCCTTTTTTTTTGATTGTATGTAATGATTTTGGTCTTCTCAAATTGATTCGCAACTGGCCAAGATCTTAAGAATTTAAAGCAGTACGACAACGTCGACGTCACAAGACACCAGTGATGACAACAAAAAGACAAGAACAAGAAATCATTCCAATTCCAACATCGAATGTGAAAAGAACAATTATTCAGTATATATATATATATATATATATATATATATATATATATATATATATATATATATATATATATATATATTATGTATAATTTAACATTGTGAAGTATAATGTGTAATTTTATATATCATTAAAAGTAACCGTTATCATACAGTCCACTCTATTGAAGTAAAACAACTGTTATTTTGATTAATTTTGGTACACTTATTCCGACTTAATACCGTTTAATATTGTCGTATATATTTTTAACGAATTCCTTCCACTTTTGTTCACTTTAACGGCCTAAATTTTAATTACTTTTTTGTCTTTCGGGTAGTTTTTTCGCACGCAAAATGCTAATAGCTTTTAAAACATTACAAATTCTCATATTTGAATATTTTATTGTGGTAAAGAACAAAAAGTTTGTAGTCTAGTGAAATTTTAGTAATCTATTCTTGCACATATGTGGTGAGGAATATTAATATTATTTCTAATTACGTAACCGAAAGAACACTAAAAATTTGAAGTGAAATTCATTTCTTAACGTGACAATTAGTTGGTTAGAGGTGTTTTATAGAAGAGAAAAGGAATATTGTGTCGGGATCTTAAAGAAATAATCTATTTCAGGAAATATGTTTCTAATTTATAATATGAGCCTTTGGAAGACCTCTATAATAGATCAGTTGATTAAAATAACTTTACAAAAATCTGATGTTAATATTATGTAATGTAAATTTACAAGTGTTAATTTGAAAAGTCTTAAATTAACGAATGTGTAAGACAAGGAGACCTATCGTCTCTAAATATATTCAGCGTGGTAATGGTGGTACTTAATAAAGCCCAATTCAATATACCAAGACTAGTATTCTCGTGGGTATCATTTCCTTACGATCTAGGCATACCGGAAATAAAACTGGATTACAGTATTACAGTCCAAAATAAAAATTACCATCAATAAACATTGAGGTGTCAACAAGCTTCATAACGATTTGGCAGATTATCCAAGATATGTATAAAAAGTGGTTGTTGCAGTTGTTGAAAAGAGATTATTATATTTTGTCGCAGTTTTCCAATATCTGCTGGTGGAACTTCTGACTTTAATACTGTATGAGCGTATGGCTGTACAGCTCGTAGGGCTGGCCTGTTGAACCATTGCCTGGTCATCTGCAGATTTCGAGCACGGTCAAAACTTCGTAAATATGTAATGTAACAATAAATAGATGTCGTATTGTTGTGTGTAACGCTCTTGGTTAATAGTAACTGTATGCTTGTTTTTATTTTCAACAAAACTAGGACCAATAATCCCACGTCCAGACAAAACAGACCGAATGGTTACTCATTTACTGTGTAGTGGTTCCTCTACAATATCATCTGAGCATTCAGATCCAAAAAATTGAGTTATTTGTCTATTGATGTAATCGCTTAGCTCCAGTGCTTTCGTCCGAACACCATTCGTTTCTAAAGAAATCCGGATCTTTGATAACGTTATTTTGCAACGTTTAGTCTTTGTCCAATTCGAATTCAGGAAGGATAACCACCAAGAGATTTGTCATATATCTGGGAGTGACACTACACCAATGTGGCGGATGGGGGGAGCACATGCGGGTAATAGCCCAGAAGGCAGCGAAGAGTGCGGCTGCGATGGGGAGGGTGATGCCTAGCATTGGAGGAACCAAATCAGAAAGGAGAAGGGCCTTACACGGTGTTGTGCAGTTAATCATCCTCTATCTGGCACTAGTCTGGAGTGAGGCGATAGAGATACCTACAAAGGGCTCATGATACAAGTAGACAGAACAAGTCTATTGCGAGTAGCATGCGTCTATAGGACTATATCTGCGGCGGCCTTGTGGACTATCACGGGTTATATTCATATGCATGTGTTAGCAGTAGAGAGGGGACATCTCTATGAGAGAAGAGAATATTTGACAGCAGCAATAAAAAAGAAGAAAGAGAAAGATCAATAGAAAGATGGCAAGAAGAGTGGAGCAACACGGACGATATTGCTTAGTGGACCAAGATGTTGATCCCGAATGGAATGGAAGATACTGTTACACAATGCTGGAGTGTAATAGATGAACAGTGGAAAGAAACAGAAGGCATAGAAAAATAAGTATGAATCCTGTTACTGTGAGAGATATGATCGTGAAGATGACGAGAAGTAAGGAGGGATGAAGTAATTACATTCGAACGGTAATTAAAAAGAAAGAAGCAGAAGAGAAACACTAGCCGAAGTAACGACAAAGATAAGATATGGATAAGAGAAGGGAGTGCTCCGAAAGTGTCGTTAGCCTTACAACAGGACCTCCTTCTTCTAAGGGGAAATGGGCTCGGATATACTCCTCTACCCTGCATCCAACACAGTGCCGGATTAAGGGGGGCTATGGGACTATTAGCCCCCGGCGGTAAATTTTGAGAGGCGGTAAGTCGCTCCCATCACGTTTTAATTCTATATGTGGATATTTCAAATTTATGGGGTTGATTTTCTTGGTAATAAAACTTCGTCTCGTCACCGATAAGATCCGTGCCTGCGGTAGCAGGTCGCACAAAAACACGTTTCATATTTCAGGGAAACTGCGCCTGGCGGCAGCGTGTCCGGCTCCAACACGCCATGTCGTCAGTCGTGTTAGCGCAGTTTTTGAGACTAGTCTCAAATTTTACTTATTTATTAGTGAAATGTTTTCGTGACGTTTCTAAAAAAAATGAGCGGAGAGGAAGGAGGTGCATTTTGGAAACGACAAAAGTTAGAAAAACAACAAAAATTAAATACAGAATTTAAAAAAAAACCCAAGATTCAGCTTTTTTTTACCAAATCCAGCCAAAATATGTAGTATACCAACGAGCACTTTTCAAGACGATCCAATTGCAACAGTTTCGGATGTTTTAGTTACTTTTTTAATAAAATTAAATTTGCAGCAGGATCTTCATCACGTCGAGATGATTCATCCACAGCAAATTCAGACCGACTTTGTGATATCGAGTTACATCCGAAAAGAGTTCTCCTGAACGTCAAATTCTAGTCGAAAGTGGTGTTAGTGGAGTTGATTTACAAGATCCAAAATTCTGGCCAAGAAATTGTGTAAATGAAGTGCTGAAAGAATGGCACAGGATCTTAATTCTTTAGCCTTTGAATTTTTAAAAAGAAAAATAGGAAAACAAAACAGGTACTGCACTAAATCACCATTCCATAAAGTTTTAAAGAATGGTGAAAAAATTCGGCGTGACTGGTTAGTTTATTCCAAAAGCACAGTCTCTTTATTTTGCTCATATTGTCGACTCTTTTCAAGCGAAAATTGCACTTTTTCCCTTTTTACTGGATTTGACGACTGGAAAAAGGCTAAACAAAAATGTGACAGTCATGAAAGGTCAGTCGTTCATATAGAACATCTTAAAAATTTTATTTCAAGAAATTCATTGGGTATGAGAAAGATCGATGATTCTCTGCGGCAACAGATTGAACATAAGACCACATATTGGCGATACATATTACAAAGAGTCGTTAGTGTCATAAAATTCTTAGCTAGTAGGGGACTACCTTTTAGAGGAACCGACGAAAAATTTGGTCCTACTAGCAATGGCAACTACCTTGAATTACTAGAGTTGTTGGCGGAATATGATCCTCTTTTAAAATAACATATTGAAAAATATGCTTCAAAAGGCTGTGGTTCAGTATCTTATTTATCAAAAACTTTGTGATTTGTTTTGAATTTTTGCAAGTGCTTTAGAAGAAATTGTAAAATAAATTCATTGTCGCTAATATTATTCAATCAGTGTTGACTCTATGCCTGATATAACACGTACAGATCAACTGACATTCATTATTAGGTATTGCTCGTACACCGGAACACCTGTCGAGAGGTTCATACAGTTTTTAGACAACACTGGCCACAAAGCCAAAGATATGGAAGCCAGCATTGTAAAAATTTTTTCCAACCTGAATATAAATATCGATGACTGCATGGGACAATCGTATGACAATGCGAATAACATGTCTGGCGTTTATAGCGGTCTCCAAGCCCGAATAAAATCTAGGAATAGTTTGGCATAATACGCATCATGTGCAGCTCATTCCCTAAATTTGATTGTGCAACATGCGGCAGAATGCACTATGGAAAGTACTTCTTTTTTTTTAGTTGCTGAAGAAATTTATGTGTTTTTCTCAGCCTCAACTTACAGATGGAAACGACCCACTGATCTATTGAAACATTGTGGCCATACAACATTTGTTCCAAAAAGAGTTAATGTGACTCGATGGTCAGGACGATTTAATGCATTAAAAGCTCTTAATTTATGCTATCAAGATATAAAGCAAGCACTTTTAGAGTTATCCTCTAAAGACGACGAGAAGATGCCAGTTCGCTGTCGAGCAAATAATTTACACGAAAAGATAGCTACGTTAGAATTTGGTATTTATGTTGCCTTTTGGTTCGAAGTACTGAAATGAACTGACCTAGCGAGTAAATCTCTACAAAGCGCAAATATGGACTTACATACATGTTCGTCTTTGTATAGCTCATTACAACATTTTTACGAGTCTCTTCGTGGTAAATGTAATTTATTTGAACAAAATGGGCAGCTCTTATCACAACAAACGGAATACAGCAAAGAAATTAGAAGTCGCAAAAGAAAGTGCTGTATAAAACAATTGATTATTTGGCAAATAAATGAAATCTAGAGGAAAAGCTTATGAAGATCTTGCCATCACTTTCTTATTTTTATTTTCTCTACCTCTGTTAGAGAATAACGTGATTTCAGACAAAGCGTCGGTATTAATGAATATTTATTCGAATGACTTGGATACATCTCTAGCAAGTGAGTGTATTCAATTAAAACAGTTTATAATGTCACTACTAGGCCAAGTTGATTATAAAAATCCAACAATTCATAGTGCTACTTTTGTGATGAAGCTTTTGCATAAAAATAATATAATTGCAACCTTCCCAAACGTAGAAATAGCACTAGGAATATTCTTATCGTTGATGGTTACTAACGCAACTGATGAAAGATCATTTTCCACTTTAAAACGGGTCAAAAATTATTTGAGAAATACCATGACGGAAGAAACATAGAGTTTGTTCGCTGTTTTAAATATTAATAATGATCTGCTTACAAAAGTCCAGGAAAATTTGTTTGTAAATAATTATGTTAATTTACTTTATAAATTGTGAGTTTGTGTCTTTGTGGCTTTTTTGTATATTTCTAATAACTTACCTAATAATATTAAAATAGTTTTAATGAATTGTTAAGGTAAGACGCATCTATACCTACTGGAGAGTGGCGGTATAGTATGACTTAGCCCCCGGTGGTCCATGAACTAAATCCGGCACTGATCCAACACACGCCAGCCATCCTATTTTTATAAAACTATTCCCAAGTTGGGAACCGAAAAGTCGAATAAAGTATTTCATATTTGTCATTTTTGGTCAATTTCCAGAATATACTAATTAAAAAGTAGGTACCTCTACGATTTTTTTATTCAAAACTAGTTTAATTATACCTCATTCTCCAGCACTGTTTTGTCATAAACTCACGCACCGATGTAATAAAAAACGTCTAATTGTTGATATTAATTTTTTTAAGTTTATATTTCAGTGTTAAAACTAGCAACGTTTAAACAATTACACGATTAATAATAACAGTATTTATCAGATATTAAGTTAATCTTAAGGATACGATCCTGAAGAATGTAATTAGAAAATTTAATGTTATTTATAAACTAATTATCTTTAATTTAATTATTGTAAATAGTAATCCTTGAATTCCTAAGTAAAATAAATATAAAGGATGTCCCACGCTTTACAGATAGTTTTTTTATTTGTTTTTTTAGTTAGTAGAAATAAAAATAAATAGTTAAGAAGGAATTAAATAATGGACTACATCAAGGATCACTTCCAGTCCCGATGCTTTTCAATCTACATATATATTTCGCAGGTATTTAAGATTGGCATTAAGAAGGGTTATACTGGATTATATTATGCATTGAAAAGGAGTTATATTGGGTTATATGATTATGTACGTTTACTCTACACCGTTTTGGTTAAATAGTGTTCATGTTGTCGTCTCGGGGGACCAAAGACTGTAACGAAGACACTCTGCAAGTGGCTTCGTGAATAGATGAGCGAAGTATCCCTTGCTTCTGTCCATTTTAAATAGGAATATGTGTGTGTGTGTGTGTGTTAGCCTTGATAAAGACAACTTAATTTCTTACATGACGAAATAATAACACTATTTGCAGTAAAGTAGAATCAGCCGCAGAGTTTGTAGGTAGTAGAATAGAGTCCTGACACGAGGGTCCCAGAGTGTAAGGAACTCTAAGAGACCCTATAATGAACGGACTTTTGGCCTGAAATTCAATAATATTTTAGGAATTTTTAGGTTGATTGACCAATAGGAAGGCATTCAAGGCGGGGCGATGCACATCGACGCGCTCATTGCTCCATAGACTGAGGCACTTGACGACATCTACCCTCCTTTGGGAGACTTTGTGGCTGGAAAAAGTTTATTTAAAAAAATTACATCAGAATACAAGTAGAAAAATTAATGATAGACAAATACGATGCGATTATAAATATAAGTAGAAAAAATATAAGTCCAAAAAAATGTTCGAATAACACAGCATACGCGTGTATGTGCAACACTTTACAAAAATTCTAGGGGCGGTGGTGATGACATCATCTCCTTGGTAGATTCCATCCTCGTTCGACGTATCAGCTCTGTCGGCGGGTTTGTCTTCTTCTCGGTTATCAATTTCTCCCATGTCTATGTCTTGACGGTAGTAGCTTGCTTTCTATGTGGCGATCAGTTACCAGGAAAGCACTACATGCTATTCCGGGGACCTTCATCAGCTTCCGGGACTTCAAACTTTGAGAAACACTGGCTCAACAGAAGGGCCCTAGAGTGTAAAGAACTCTAGGAGATCCGAGAAGGAGCTCACTTTTGGCCTGAAATTCACTAATATTTTAGGCATTTTCAGGTCGATTGGCCAACTGGAGGGCATTCAAGGCGGGGCGATACACATCGACGTGCTCATGTCGACATGCACTTGATGACAATGTAAGGAAAGTGGATACGCAACTATATATAACAATGAAAATAATTAGCTACTCCATCAAAACTACGTAAGTATGTTGACATCGCATACTCTAAGAAAGCATAACGCCATTATGAAAAAAGATTCTAAAATGAATAATAATTAACAATTTCCCCTGGATAAATTACATGAAAATATGATAACTTATTTTATGTGTATAAGTGATACACATAAATATCTAAAGATGTCAAACTTAAATCATAATACCAAAACCTAAAAAAAGTGCCAAAGGATCTCAAAACTAATAGAAATATTTTGTTTTTCGAAGGTGGAATTTTTACTGAAGCCTGTTGGCATGCAGGTCAGCGCAGTCAAATACAGTCCCTTCGTATGAAGTCATGCCCACGCATATATCTATAACCAATAGCCTACCAACTCAAAACCATCTTCCCTTCAGCGGTATACCAGAACGTGTTCTTGGCAAACAAAATTTCTTTTCTGGGGCTCTCTATCATCCAAGTGCTTGTCGTGTGAGAGTCCCGGGTACAATAACTCCAACACGATATCCTAACCCGATCAATTTAGGTTAGCGATAGGCTTTCTTTTCCTGCTGTCTCTAGTGACGTATCTTCAAACTGAAATTGCTGCTTGGGTTTTCAGTATCCGCTCCAGGCTACGCCCAGTTCGGAGACTCGGCGCTCGAGGATGTGGGCCCCTAATGCCTGGGTTGTGGGCCCTTAATGCCTGGATTTTGGGATTTTGTTAATTTTTTGGCTGGCTTCCGCTTTTTTGTTAGTATTTTATAATTTTTTTGGTGAACGAAGCCGTTTTTCACATTTTTTATAGTTTTTTTTGTAAGCTTCCATCGATGGAACGCTTTGTACCTTATTATCCCTCGCAGTCTCGGACTTGGATAATTTTCTAGCTTTCTAACTTAACTCTGGATTTTACGACCATCCTGTCTATCACCCCTTACTTGCTGTAGTTCTCTGAACAAAAAGCGTTCATCGACGTATCTGGGTACGTTTACTGCTTCACGTAAGCTGTTGCTGTAGGCAGCTTGTATCCTCTTTCTACTTTTATTGCAGATATGCCTCCATGCAAGAGATGCATATATCAATATCGGCAGTATGATGCTTAATTTTATTTTTGTGCGTAGGACTTCTTTTGTTGCAGTTCTAGCTATTGCTGCTTTCTATATTGTTGTGGGATCTCCTTTCCATTCGATGGGATTGTTTTGAAGTGAGACAGAGATATAGACTTTCACTGAACATTAAGAAAAAAAATGTATGATGATATCTAAGAAGGAACGGAAAATTGAAAGAATCAGTGTAAATGGTCAACTAATACAAAGAGTAAAAACATACACCTACCTTGGTACGAACATCAATGAAAATTGGGACCATGCCCTAGAAATAAAATCTAGGATAGAGAACTCAAAATCTGCATTTCAAAAAATGGCTAAGCTATTCAAATGCCATGATTTATCTGTACCCATAAAAATCAGGTTACTACGATGTTATATCTTTCCTATACTGTTATACGGAGTTGAGTCGTGGACTCTCACAGACGCTACCTGCAAGAAAATTGAAGCTTTCGATATGTAGCTTTATCGTCGATTCCTGAAAATATTATATACCGACCACGTTACTAACCAGGACGATTTATTAAGAATGCAAAAAGGTAAAGAGTTGTTAACCACAATAAAAATCGCATACCTCGGTCACATCATGAGGAACAGCAAAAGATATAGGTTGCTGCAATCGATTCTACAAGAAAAATTAGAAAGAAAACAAGAACCAGGAAGGCGAAGGATTTCCTGGCTGAAAAATCTATGTAAGTGGTTCAACACAACAACCACAAATCTTTTCAGAGCAGCAATTCGAACAGGCTTCTAATATTTCATATTGAAATCTTAAAGTTCCTGTTTAAAATATTTAGGATATTCTTCCCGGGAATTCTTTGCAATTCTTGATCATCTAAGATCTGCCGAAGACTAGGGACCGTTCTTTCATGTTTTTATTGTGTTTTCTTGGGAAATATTTACCAAAGTGGTTTTCGGTTGACTTCTTTGGTTTGCATTTTAGCCGATTCTCTGGACACAGACGCTATTTGCAGTCGCCCAATCTGGGTCAGAGGCTGGCATTTTAGATTTGATTTCATCATCATCATCATATAACGGGGGTCCTACGGCGATTGCCGCTTCCCGCATTTCAGCCTCCATCTTTTCCTATCGCTCCAATCTCCCTCTTCTAAGCCTCTAGATTGCATTGTTTTTGTAATTTCTCTTCTCCAGGAATTTGGTGGTCTTCCCCTTTTCCTTCTTTCTGGCGGAACATACATTAAGGCTTTCTTTGGCCACCGCTCCTCCTCCATTCTCATCACGTGACCATACCATTGTAATTGCCTTCCTTGTATTCTATCTGAAAGAGTATCTCTAATTCCTGTACGGTTTCGTATTTCCTCATTCCTGATTCTTTCCATTCTCGATACTCGACATGACTTTCTAAGATAATCCATTTCCACAACGTCTACTTTATCTCGTTCATTCTTTGTCATCGTCCAACATTCGGCACCATATGTGGTAATTGGTTCTACAATTGCTCTGTATACGCGAAGTTTGGTATGCATCTTTATTTTATTAGACCACAGTAATGAATTCAGTATTCGGATGCATTTTTTCCCTTGGGTTATTCGGTTTTGTACATCTATCTTAACTCTGCCATCTGCTGATATGATGCTTCCTAGATATTTATACTGGTTGCAGCCTTTTATGACTGCGTTTTCATTGATTTGATTTACTTCGAGTATTTCAGTTCCCTGGTACCATTCGTGTCTGGGAGACGTTCTCCTATCCGCCACCCATCTAAGCACCCGATGGAAGACGAGCAAACCCTATACAGGCTTCCGTATATAAACTCAGTTAAATGAGGAATATGAGGCTATTATTTGGAGTATATATAGCAAACGTAAAAACTCATCTAATTAAATTGTATTTGGTAAGTACGTGTTTGGAAATAACCAGAAATCTATTAGTTTCATGTAAACATAGATATGAGAAGTTTTAACCCTCAAATAAGAATTTGTTAGAATATGTTCGCTTAACATGTTTTTTTTATTTTTAAGAGGATAATGTAAAACTAAAGGCTTTATACATAAGTTTTAAATAGTCATCCACATATCTAATACTGTTTTTGTTATTTTACTGAAGAAGGTTTTTATATTAATTTATCTTCAATACTGTAATTTAGTGTACTTCATTTTTAATATGCAGGTTAATGCATTTACTATTTGTGTTTAATATTGGAATATTTTACTAAAAATTGCTAATTACAAAAACATATTTGCATCTTATGTAAATTAAAAGATGATAAATGAACACTTTCTCCTAGTGTAAGTGAGTGTATTTTATCAGGCCGTGTAGGACATTTGGTATATTTACTGTTCTTCGCGTCGCAATACATTTTTCATGAAAATTCATCAGGATCTCTTTAACGAATCAACATTTTCTATTAGTTTGTGTTATTTAAGAATCTATAAATCCGCTTAAGTGTCGTAACTAACAACTTTTCCTTTCCGAGCAGCATTGTCAAGCTTTTCGTGAGTAATAAAGTACGATGATGTTACTTGGTTTGTTTCTGCTCTCTCTTAACATTTTTCAGATATACATTTTTAAATACATGCTTCAACCACACCAGTCACATTACGTGGTCATTCATTCAGTGTTTACTTAATTCCAAGGGTATAGTACGAATTCTTCCATATCTTTTATTCTTATAAATTTAATACAGGGGGTATTATATTTCAACGAATAAATCAAAATAAACTAATTTAGTATACAACACCGCATCACTTAGCCTATCCTACTCAATTTATATCTTCACCTCCAAGTCGGTACACGCCGGTAACCTGAGCAACCCCACTGGAGATTGGTAACCAACCCCCAGTGGAAGGTGGGGTCAGGGCTGACGAAGAAGGGACTCTTGGTCCTCCGACGAATAGGGGGTTGGGCTGAAGGTTAACTACTTTCTCCTAGAAAAACTATGAGTTATGAATGTTCAAGGAAGAAAAGCCGGACTGATCAAACGATGACGACTGTGCGAGAAAAAGGAACACGATTTGAGGGTTGCGACATAGAATATTCGAACCTTATATAGATTGGGAGCTCTCCAAAATCTCCTAAATGAACTAGACAGATACAAAATAGACATAACTGCCATACAAGAAATGGGGTGGGTTGGAAACAATGTAATGGAAAAAAGAAGCCATACGATTTTCTACAGCTGCGATCCTAAAGATCACGTCTTGGGCACAGGATTCATAGTAAACAAGAGAGTAAAGCATACTACAAGAGATTTCAGAGCCATTAGTCCAAGAATGTGCATTATAAGAGCTAAAGGTCGTTTCTTTAACTACAGTCTAATTAATGCGCATGCCCCGACGGAAGAAAGAGTTTTATGACGAATTAGAGTCCGCATATCAGTTATGCCCAAAAAATGATATAAAAATAATCTATGGAAACCTAAACGTCAAAGTTGGAAAAGAACAGCAATTCCAACCCACAATAGGTAGGCACAGTCTCCATGAGCGATCAAATGACAATGGCAATAGGTTAATAAACCTAGCAAGATCACTTAACATGGTGATTGCCAGCACGTACTTCGCTCGCAAAGATATGCACAAAGGTACCTGGAAATCCCCAGATGGACTTACAGTAAATATGATAGATCATGTCATTGTAGACTCGAGACACCAATCGAATATAATAAACGTCCGCGCCAGAAGAGGGGCAAATGCGGATTCTGATCACTACCTGGTCGAAAGTAGGGTAAGGGCTAGAATTTCAAACATCAAAAAGGAAAGAGGCTCTAAACATGAACGATACAAGGTAGAAGAACTCAAAGAAACAAACAAAAATAAAGAGTATAAAGAAAAGATAAACAACAAACTAGAAAACAGAATAACACATGAAAACCTAAATAAGGAGTGGGAAGAATGCAGAGACATCATAAAAGAGGCAGCTAAAGAAGTACTAGACATAGAAGGTAGAAAAAGAAGAACAAGAACGAATAACTGGTTTGACGAAGAATGTCAGATTATAAACAGATAAAAAAAACAGAGCATATTTACTCATGCAATAGGTGCACATAACCCGACAAGCAGGGGAAGAATATAAACGACTACGCAAAGAAGAAAAAAAAACTCACCGAAGAAAAAAGAGAGAATATATATACAAAGAACTTCAAGAACTGCAAGAACTAAGTAAATCAACAGAGACAAGAAAATTTTATCAGAGACTGAACATTCTTCTCAGAATTCAGAATTCTCTCTCCTGTTGCCGACAAGAATGTAGCGTAGAATAATTTTCAAATAATTTTAAACTGTTTGTCCTTGTTTTAGTGTAGTGTTATGTACAATTTATGTTTAAATTCATGTTTATTACATTCTGCGCTTGCTGGATAGCCCAAATTTGACGAAATGCCCCTGATGATGCTGTAGAAAGCGAAAGTACTTGGGCAAGATTTGATTATTAAAATTGTGCTCGATATTTGCCTTTTATTTTTTCAAAGTTCAAATAATTATTGTCTACCTAAAACTTCCAATGTTATGTTGCAGTAGGTTAAGTTAAAAGTTTAACGTGGCTTAAAAAATGTAAACTGTTTTGAAGATAATAAAGTTTTCAATATTTGCAGTTGAAAATAAATTTCAAACCACGTTTTTTTCTTTTTTACAATGTTGGAATGAGATAGCTCAACAACAAAATGTTATAATGTTAGCTATCTCCCGAGCATACCAACTACTTCAAAACACCTTACCATACTTGATGTTTCACAGATTCGAAACATTTCTCAAAATTTTTAAAAGCTTCCCTGTTCGTTCCATAGTCTGGCTGAGACAAGCTCTGTAACTGGCTTGTTCAGATAATCAATGCAAGAATTTTGCTGGACACCGAGAGTAGTCTAATTTCTCTACATTTGTTACCATTTTTAATAATGTCTCGTTTTATTTTAGTTTAACAACAACAGCTTGTTTCTCTTCTTCTAGTAACGTTTCTTTCTGACAAATCCGTGGAATTATTGGGTGAAATAACTGTACCGTGGTCTTGGTGTGGTTTTTTATTTTTATATTTTCTTACATGACTAATATTATGTTAGTTTTTTAATAATTATGGACAATATTTTAATGTAATTAACGTCCTTTGTTAAAATAAAGCTCTTTTTCAAACCAAATAAAGCTTTAATTTGATTCTCATTATCTATTTGTATCTCATACAAAATGATAAACCACAAATTCCGGCGTTAAATGAATTGACACTTTATTCAAGGTAAAAATTTGATCTTTATTAAGAATAATTATTATATTTTCTAAATAAAATAGAAAATGAACCGACCTTCTCCTTTATTTCTGAATATCTAAAGCTTTTAATGATATCTACATCAGCCAAAATGAGTTGTTAACGATTTGGCTGATTAAATGTGTCGTCACTCTTCATCATCATTAATCAAATTGATCGAACGTTATTTGACAAAGCCTCTTGAAATAGCTTTTTAAAATAATGTACATGATTAAGAAACATTAATTTGGATTTTGTTCTATTGTCTAGATATATTTGCTTACATGGTGGGGTTAATCTACAAATAATAAACAAAGCGTAGATTTGATATAAAAATAATTGGTTTATTTTCAATTATTTAAAACACTAACAAGGCAAAAAAAATTATAAATAAATGGCATTAGTATTCAATAATAATTAATAATTTGAGTTTATTGAGAAGTTGAAATTCAAGCAATAAAAAATTAGGTAGGTTTACTGTTTCCTATTATTGAATGTATCTTGGTATTCAGAAGCCACCATCAAAACTTTTTTCGTTTTAGGGTATAAAAAATTTTCATTATATTAGCTATGAAAAAATCTTGCAATCAAAATCTTACAAAAGTCAAGAGAATCATTTCTCTTAGGTAAAGCAAATTACGTTATGAAAGCGCCAAAGCAATTAGAATAAAGCATCCTAGATGGTCATAACCTGGGCCCTTAGATGCTCAACCTCAATAAGACATATACGTTATTATGTTTTTGAGTAGATGGTGTACTCTTTTACGTTCGCATTTTTCCACCGCATAACCAAAGTTTCCCTCCCCATATCCTACTCCTATGCCATGTAACACTTTCTTCTGTTTTCTGATAACTAACAAAAACATTTCCCTGTGTAGGCGATAACCAATTTATATTAGTATTTTTGGTTCAGATTTATGACCCGTAAATCGTAAAATATTGTTAGACAGACCGTATAGCCTAAAATATCACTGATATACATAGTTAATAAATAAAATATTAGCAGTAGAAGAGTGAAATTTCTTTTCACCGTCTATGATTAACGACTTTTACGATCGATTAACGTGGAAAACAATTAAAAATTATTTTTTACTAGACCTTATATTATTAGTATTATTAATTTCATACAAATTATCTAAAACTTAAAATGATAAAATTTATTTATTTATTTAGACGACGATAAGAGTCTAGGAGAAAAATGCATCTTTAAAGAGGGAGTCATAAAATTTGGCAAACTGATCCAATAAATACACAACTTATTGGTGGCCATGAGAATACAAGAGTTGATATGAAAGGTTATGAAAGAAGGTTGCTTCTGATGTTTAAAGGGACAGATCCAGGTCATTTTCATCCCTCAACTGCAATCAATTATTCCCCTTTAAATTCCTGTTCCATTCTACCCACAACCACGACTGCCTATTCGTTGGAGCAGCCCACAAGCTAGAACGCCAGAAAGGTGACCAAACCTTTGGGCTCAGGTCTAGAATTCCTTTCCCCTTTAAGAAGCCACGCCCCAATAGCGATTGGTATGTAGTTTGAGATTGTTCGCTACCCTATAAATCACTTTTTCTCATCATTGTATCTACCGTCGATCAACCCATTTAATATTGGTACCTTTCATATGTTCAGTAGGGTTGCAGTAGCTAATAGTTCCTCTTCAATTAGTTAAGGAATCCAACCCCGAGATTGTACCGGAATCACTACGTTACACATCTTTATTCACCTCTTTACATAGTCTTGTGCTCTTTCCTTTTGCAACTTTATTAGTACATTTCCTTTATTAGTACATTTTTGACTAGTGTATTCTTCTTCTTCAAGTGCCCTCTCCGCTACGGAGTTTGGCAATCATCATTGCTATTCGTATCTTTGAAGCTGTTGCTCTAAATAATTGGTTAGATGTGCACTGGAACCAGTCTCTTAAATTGCGCAGCCAAGATATACGTCGTCTCCCCACGTTTCGTTTGCCCTGAATATTTCCTTGGATAGTTAACTGGAGCAATCGGTACTTTTTCCCTCTCATCACATGACCAAGATATTCCAACTTTCTTCTCTTGATGGTGATCAACAGCTCCCGTTCTTTGTTCATTCATCGAAGAACTGCACTATTTGTTATTTTGTCTGTCCAAGGTATTTTCAAAATTCTTCTGTATATCCACATTTCGAAGGCCTCTAGTTTATCGGTATTGCTCTTGTTTAAAGTCCAAGTCTCTACTCCGTACAGCAGTATCGAGAAGATGTAGCATATAACCAATCTCATTTTCAGGTTTAAGTTAATGTAATGACTTCCCAGAATGTCCTTCATATTAACAAAAGCAGCTCGAGCCTTTCCAATTCTAGTTTTTATTTCTTCTGTGATGTCATTGTTGTTATTAACGCTTGTTCCCAAATATTTATATTTGTGCACCCGTTCGATTTCGTTATTGTGAATGTATAGCTTCGGTTAACTTTTCCCATTCTCTCTAGATCACTTTTCACAAACCATTTTAAGGCTTGAGGCATTCCTTCCTTTGAGCAGCGTCTACATCGTTCCACCTACATTTCGGTCTCCAGCGTACCGTTTCTGAAACAATTCATTACACCAAGAATAATCAAATTGTTAAAGGTATTCGTGCTCTGTTTACTCTCATTTAACTAGCTCATTTTCTTCTGAAATTCCTCTCTTTTAATCTCCCATATCATCTGTTCTATTCCATATTCGGGATGAATGGAGATAGCTACATATACATCTGCAATACTTATCCATTCTCAGTGTTGTGAATTGTCTCCTTTCTACAACACAAATAGCGGGCCAGACAGTGGAACTGGCTAAGTATGTAGACTAGGATTAAATAATCCTTCGTCGAAACAATTTTCTAAGTCTAAATTGTAATAATAATGCTTGTTGAATTGAAAGGCACTTTATTTTACGTTGTACTGTTACAAAATATAGTTATTTACAAACGTATTTAACTAAAACTGAACTATTTACTTTTCTGCTATGTAAACGAAAGTTTTCGTAGAGCGCTTGTATTTTTACATAAATCTTGAGAGGTCGAAATGTACCTACTGTCAGGTACGACTACAGAAAGTGGAGTTTGTGAAGGCTAGTATATACCTACTGTCAGGAAAGGCACCGAGAACGAAGTTTGAGAGAGGAGTCTTGAATGTAACTACTGTTTGGCACGAGGGCCGAGAACGAAGTCTGGTGCGAGTGAGAACCGAGAGAAAAGTCTTGAATGCAACTACTCTATGGCACGACGACCGGGAATGAAGTCTCTTCTGAGCCAACGGTGGGTTCTAATAAGCCACTTTTTCTATACATTTACGAAGAAACTGCATAATGATAAAAACAATAAAACTAAAAGAATTATTGCCCTTTTACGAGTTTCAAGAACAAATAAACATTATTGACTCAGTTCTAGTTATGGAAAAAACTTGTTTTTTGTAACTAATTAACGAAGCGATTGATACGAGCAAAAAACATTCATGACCAGTTGTGGTCGTAAAAATGATAATTTTTTATATTGAGAAGAGGAGAATTGGCGGTAAAATAATATCGAAGCGTGTTTAGATACCAAAAGAGCAACCTGTTTTAGCGAGAGTCAAAACGGAAAACGAACGAGGCAAAAAACTGGTTATATTTGAGCTGAGATATATCGAAAATAAATAGAAGATATTTTCGTTTCGTATCTAAGAAGATAGACATTTGACTGGAATATGCGGATCTTTGTTCTTGTAGTATACTCGCCAGATCTAAAAACAGGGTTGAGCATGCTGAATACTTGTTGAGCTTTTCGTATGCTCATACGAATATCGTCCTCTGTACCTCCGCTTTCTATTATGACACTTACAAGATACGTACAAGTTATCCACATTTTCAATCTGCATGTTGTTGATAGTAAATAGCGTATTGTTTCTTGCATTTACTCTCATGGATTTGGTTTTACTAATATTGATTTTCAAACCTAATTTATTGGCTTCAGTGGAAAGTGTTTCCAATTGATCAGCCACATCTTAATAAAAATAATGAGGGATTATTGGTAATATGTTAAGACTAGCACTCAGTTAGCATCTTAAAAGCTATGTTTTAGTGATCACTGAATTAATCAAGATATCCCAATCATTTTACGCAACACACTCACTCATGTATATGTCTGAGTTAGTGACTCATACATTCTCTTTCCGAGAATCCCAAGCAAGACTTCGCTTTCAAAATTTCCTGCAATCAGGACATTTCTACTTTTAAGTCTTATATTTCTTATATAAACTTTCTTTTTTGTATTTACGCGCAGATGAACGGGCACTTCCTGTTTACCGTACTGTACATCTAAAATATTAAAACCTTTATTGAAAATAACTGTTAAAAAAACTGATCTCCAAATTATGTATATTCCAGAAAATGCAAATATTTAGACTCTTGTTTAATTTTCCTTTATTAATTAAAATTATGTGAATTGTGAGTATTGTTGTTGTACATGCACATATTCTACAGAGTTTATTCATAACATTTTTAGTTATAACGCAAGGCGTTAGTTATAAACTCTTTTCACGAAGTCGGAATATTAATGCTTCTAAATCTGAAATATTTTGCGCAGAACATCTTTTAGTTTTGAGAACCTACAGAAAAAGTAGGTACTTATAATATTTTTCATATAAAAATGCGTGCACGTCATTCAAGATTTACGACGTCAGAACCCCACAGCGTTGCCAAAACATCAGAATAGTTAGTAAGTGAGGAATTTTTAAAATGTCAACTATTTGTCAAACTACTATATTAACAGTAAATACACTTAGTTTTAATAGTACCGCAACACACTAAAATCCATTAGAAAACATTTTAATACAAAATTATATATTCTAAATTTTAAACTTACCTCTTTTATGGTATGAAAGTGTAGGTATGTAAGTGGTATGGTATGTGTATGAAAGCTTATCAGCTTTCTACAGACTATTTACTTGTTTTGGTATAGCACAATCACAATACACAACAATAATTAGTTTTAAAGCTATTAATCCAAATTTAATATGTATTTATAAATACAATTTATTAATATATATTATATTATGATCAGATTGTGCAAGAAATCAAACATAAACAAAATTCTTACTCTAAAAAAGCTGCAACATTTTATACACTTTTGCCACACGCTGAACTGTCAATAAAATTTGAAGTATTCCTGTATCAATTGCGTACAATTGTCTAATCTATTTAATTAAAATTATTATTTTGTGCAATATTAGACTTGAAGAGTTATTTCATAAAATTTATATTAATAACAAATGTTTTTGGTTATTTAATCAATATAATTCTAAAATTCCCAATATAATGATGAGTACATTTTTCTGATTATTATACCATGTTGACGCCTATGAAATATCGAACAGTTCCGTATGGGTTTTGTATTATTAGCTGTGTTAGCAAAATTTTAACTTTAAGGTTGACGTTCTGGAAATTTTAAATATAAGTGACGTCACTTTATATAAATTGTGACGTGCACGCATTTTTATATGAAAAATGCTATATAAATAAATATAATAAATTAAAACTTTAAAAAATTGTTGTGGTAAAATAACACTTTAATTGATACACTAACAACCTTAAAACTTGAATATTACGAATAGTAATATTTATTATCCATTGGAAGCGTAGTCAATATGTAGTGGACGTACACTTAATTTAACATTATGAAACAGTAAGGTTCAATAAGTCAAATAAATCATAATTATACTTCTTTTCGTTGTACACAAAGAAACAAAATAAAATCATGTATTGCGAGGTCCTTGAGAAATATCTTAGCGTTTGATTATAGTCATCAAGATGATTTGTTTTACCGAATTTATTTATTGATATATTAATCCCATTTATAAAATATCCGCAGATTATACGATCACGTTCTAATTTTTCAATGGCGATTACTTGTGAAAACGGTATTGGCATCAGGGACGAAATAATTTCATATCTTAATTGCTTTAATTTATTTAAGTCAAATCCAATAAAGAATTTTAGGAAAAATAGAATAACTAGTGAAGTTTGAGAAATAAAAAAAGAAGTAGATGTATAGAGCAAAAAGTTTAATAGAAAAAATGAACGTTATGCGGGCTTTACATCAACAATAAATTCACGAAGAAATTCATGAATTTATTTATCAATTTATGTGTCAATAAATTCGTGAATATCTTGGATGTAAAATTTTTTTTGACTTCAAATAAATTTTTACATCAAGTGTCATTATTTCAGTAGTACCGATGGTTTTATGTTTGTTTGAATAAAGATGTATTTGAAAATATAATCAGAAAACAATGATATTGTTTTAAAAAGAAAATAGTGATTAAGAAGTAGTCATTGTACAAAAAATTATGCTGAATTTAGTAAAGAGTAAGAGCTTGAATTTTTTCGCGAAATGTATGAGAGCACCGACGAAGGGCAAGATCAGCCCCTGTCCAAAATCACAAACCAGGGATCAGAATTAATGCCAGAAATAACTTCATACGAAATCAAAACGGCACTTTTAGAAATGAAAATCAACAAATCACCTGGCAATGACGGAGTAGTGTTCGAAGCAATCAAACTAGGTGGAAATAAAATTATCCAGGCTTTGGCCAAGCTTTTCACCGAATGCATCTACCAAGGAAAAACTTCTTCTCAATGGAATAATGCAGTCATTACTTTATTACACAAGCAAGAAGACATAACAGATTTAAAAAAACTATCGTCCTATCAGTTATCTTTCACACGTACATAAACGTTTCACAAAAATTAATAAAAAAAAGACTGGACGCTAAATTAGACTTCTATCAACCTAGAGAACAAGCTGGATTTAGATCAAGATACAGCAATAACGACCACTTACTAGTGATAAAAAGCCTGATAGAGAAGTCTCCAGAATACAACAAAGCACTGGCACTGATATTTGTCGACTACGAGAAAACATTCGATAAAAGCCATCAGAAAATGTTAAAAGTATTAACAGAATGCCGAATAGACCATCGCTACACTAACATAATTAAATATATATATATATGTGTTATAAATTTTTCTTTGCTTCAATAATGTGTTAAGTTAAAAAGTACAATTTTACAGGAGCGTCATTTTTAACTTAAAAAAAATTATTGTCTCGAAAGCAATGCATTTTTATAGTCCATCTAATATTAACTATAAGTGTTAACTAATTACGTCTCTGAAAATATTAGATAGGCCTGATGATGTAATAAATTTAGCTAAAAATTTGCATATTTACGAAAAAGGTGATAATATGTCACACTTTTCCTGCAAAAATGTAATAAGACGAATGTTACAAACTGACTTATCACGTTGTTGATGATATTATTTTTGTTATGTTACTGGGTTATACAATAAACAAACGTTGTCGAAATAAAATATTTTAGATTTGAGAATATGTTCTTTATTGAAAAAGTGTAACTATAACAACCAATAACAGAACTACAAGGCAAAATTAAAGTGCAATAATTCTTAAATTAAAATTATTTCTTAAAGGTACTTAATAATGTGTAAAAGCTTAAATTCTAAACGAAATAATTTTATTAAATTACGAAAATGTAACACTGAAAATATTGTCTTTGTCAAAACAAGCAATAAGACGTGACTTTTAAAATTACAATGATTCATAAAATGGCCTGTGATATCTTGGAATTAGGTTTTTATTAACCAAATCCATGAGATCCGCTTTTTTCTTTTCAGGCATACCTGGTTTTGCCCTGTATGCATCTCTCAATTCCAAATTGTTGCTCTTTTTCTTTTTATTAATAACTACAGCTTTCTGAAATTGTTTGTCAGCGTATGAATTTTTAAAAAATATAGCATCGGGTTCGCTTTTTTTAAGTTGAATCACCTTTAAACCTGCTAGTTTTACTGTCTCATTATTTTCATCTTTCAGCAAAGAAAAGTTCATTTGATTGCATAAACTCTTCAAGTCAAAAAAATCGGCGAAACACATTTCATTAACATGGAAGGGCTCGCTTTTCTTCCTTGCAGCCTTTACGGCACCAATGAATGCGTCAGGTGTATACATAGGGCCGGATCTTAATTGGCGTTTAATTTCTCTCTCAATTTGAGAATGAGCAGAATCTCCCTCGTTTTGGGTGTGCCCTTTTATCAAATATTTATGCGTTACTGAGTTAAGATTTTCAATTGTTTTTACTGCGTATAGATACATACAGATCATACATTTACTTTTTTGCTGGCCTGCACAATTATCCGAGTAAAACACAACGTCCAAATTGTTGGATGTTTCTGAAACTTTCTTAAGGTACTTGTAAACACATGTACCGATTTCATTTACACCTCTATGGGCGTTTGACTCATCCCAAACATAGCTTTCAACACAGTTATTCTGAATGTTGTATATGGTTAAATTAAAAATATTCAATTTCGATTTATAGTAGAAGACCGAGATTTCCCCTTTGGGGCACTGGAATACTGCTTGCAAGTCATACACTGCGACCAGAATTTTATTGTCTTTTTTATCATTTTCTTTCTCTATACGTGAGAGAACTTTTTCACTTTGATGTGTTTCGTATTTCTCTTTTATTTGTTGTTTCTCTTCCTCGGTGCTATTTTTATAACCTTCACACACATCACACAAGTCTTTTTTAGGAACAAAAAATGATATGTTGAAGTCTTGAGTAAATATACGGTAGAACATCAAATATGTGGCAAAAGGTACATTTAGTGATTTACACTTTGTAACATAGTCTCTGTGTAGGTCGGTAATCGCTTTGCTGCCATCAATGTAATATCTTTTTGAGTTAGCTCTTATGTAATGAGATTCAATTTTTGGTATTGATTCTATAAATGTTTTAACGCCATTTTTAACGCTTTCATCTACCTTATATCTATTTTCATGACGTCCTCGATTATCTTTCATTGCTGAAATGTTGCTCTCTCTATTTTTCTTCTTTAAGGCCGTTTCAATAGGACGGTTATTAATTGCTAGAGTATTTTAAAAAATAGTTTACACACTCTAGTCTTTACACCAGCAACAGTTAAAAAGAAAGCGTTGTTATTGCCACGAGAAGGTGCAATATTCCCATCGGCATCTATTTTAACGTGTCTATATTTTGGGATGACTGCTTCAACACTGTTTGCGATAAATGACCACTGTTTTTCGATGTTTCCTAAATCCCAGTATTCTTTAAATAATTGCAAACGTCGCTCCTCTGTGATATTTAACCGATATTTAAAAGCACATTTTTCTCTGCAAGATGGTTTCAATGTTCGTTCTGGAATGCTTTTCTTTGCCTTTAGTGTTTGATAAGATTTTCCACTATTTCTCAGTTTCTTTACTACATTTTTTTGCCAATTATCTTCTTGTCTGCGTCTTTTTTTTCCTACTTTATTTGGACTACAATTTGTATTTGTTAACTTCTGTTGAGAGGCACTTATATTTTCTTTATCAGATGGGTCACTTTGTATTGGTGTAAGGTTATTAGGTATCATTTCATAGTCTTCCCTAGGTAGCAGATTCACACTTTCACATAAAATATCGTCTTGATTTACTGTGCTGAAAGGTAAATTTTGTTCATCAGAACATGAAGCATTTCTTCGATTACGATGTCTTAGTTCTACATCTTCATAGTCTGGGTCTTTTACGGAGTCGTCGGTATCTGTAAAGAAAATTATGATTAGAATATTATCAGAATTAGATAAAAACATGACATGCTTTTGATTACATTAAATAGAATATTACTAGAATTAGGTAAAAAAAATTAAATGCTTTTGATTACATTAAAATGAACATTAATTGAATACATAAAATTACCTTCACTGAAAGAACTACTACTTGATGAGCTGGTTGACGAGTCACTAGACGAGCTACTGCTAGTCGAATTACAACGAGTACGATTCGGAACTGTTAAATCAACTTTTTCTTCTGTTAACATTGAGTCCTCTATGTTTGAAGTTCCATTCTGTATGTTTAATGTTGTGTCATTATCTAAAAAACGGTACGTCAAATTTAATAATATTATATAATAGAAGATAAGAATAAATCAGAAGATAATAGTAATAAAAGTCATATACGCGAACCTGTTAGGCATACCGTACCTGACACAGATATTTAAATTTTACACAAAGTTTTCGGTCAATCGTAGCCAGAAAAATGATAGCAAGGCGATAAATGACAGCAAAACCTATCGTCTAATGGGTGCCTAAATAATTCGTAGATAACTAAAACTTACATACCTGTACTAATCATTAGAACGGAATTGTTCGATTTCTCGGTTGCCATTGCAAGTTCAAGGATCCTCTTAGATCGCGATTCCATCTGAAAAAATAAGTACATACTAGTTATTTATTTTAGTATGAACAATGTAATATTTAAAAATAATCCTCATAAAAATATTGTTTTTTTCTGGAAGAACGAAACATCAGTATGTATCTTGATCTTGTTTTTTGTACTGGGAAAACTTTTATCATATACAACGTGGTATCCGTAGATAACACAAAGCAAAGTTTATATATTTTCAGCAATAGTGTGACACGAAGATATATACCAATTCACACTCCAAGGACATTTTTCAACAACACTGTTTTAAAATAGACATATCACACTATAGAATAAAAAAATAATATTGAATGAATACATACCTTTGCAATCACAATGTAATATTGTGGTGATATCACGTTCTTGTCGAAAAACTAGTGCACCTTCCTCTTCGCGCGCGGAGTGACAACTGTCTTGTCTCGTTGTTGAAACAAAGCACTCTGAAGAAAGAGATAGCGTGACATCGCAAAGTAGCACCTTTCCGCTGTCTCTTTTCCTTATATATTTGCCATTACTCACTGAATAGATACCGCGTTTTCGGAGAAAATAAAGTTTGACACGGCGGTTTTAATTATCAAATAAAAAAAAAATTGAGTTTTTGCACTTGTTACGTTATTGAAGCAAAGAGGCGATATATATATATATATATATATATATATATATATATATATATATATATATATATATATATATATATATATATATATATATATATATATATATATATATATATCAAAATGCCACAGCTACCGTAAGATTATCTGAACAAGAAACAAATAAATTCTGTATACAGCGAGGAGTACGGCAAAGAGACATGGTCTCTCCAAAGCTATTATCGACGCTTTTAGAACATACTTGTAAGAAGGCACATCTGAACGAGCATTATATCAACATAAATGGAGAAAAGCTCAGTCATTTGAGATTTGCAGATAACGTCGTCCTTATAGGCGATCGTATGGATGATGCAATAATATTGTTTGAAAAATTATATCACGCTTCCTTGGAGGTCGGACTAAACATTAATATGAACAAGACGCAAATAATGACTAATCTGATGCTAAATCGAAATATTGCTGTTGATGGAAGGGATATTGTACAGACTACATAGTATAAGTACCTAGGACATGAAATTCGGTTGGGTAGATATAACAAAACATGTGAGCTCCCACGTCGCATAGGATTAGCCTGGGCAGCTTTTGGTAAATTAAACTATGTATTCAAATCGGATCTACCCATATGCCTCAATAGGAAAATATTTGACCAATGTGTGTTATGGAGCAGAAACATTCACTCACAAAAAAGGTAGTTAAGATTCTCGTGACTCAGATAGCTATGGAGCGCCAGATGTTGGGTGTCTCTCTGAGAGACCGAATCCCAAACGGAGAAATACGTCGTAAAACAAAAACAACGGACGTTATCGAAAAAAGTCGCGTCGTTAAAATGGAATTAGGCACAACACATCACCAGATTATCAGACAACCGATGGACAAAACGTATTTTAGAGTGGATACCAAGGCAAGAAGCAATACGGAGCAGAGAACGCCCACCAACTAGATGGACTGACGACCTGAAGCGTATATATATATATATATATATATATATATATATATATAATAACTTAATACAAGCCGCACAAGACAGAGACAGATGGAAAGAGCTGAGGGAGACCTATTTCCAACAGTGGACGCATACAGCTTGATGATAATGAAGAGCTTGAACAAAAGGTAAAAATTAGTGGAAATTACATGTAATTAGTGGAAACTGTTGATTTTTAGACACAGAAGATAATTTCGAATAATTTAAATAAGAACAACATAGCTAAAGAAACAGAAAAAAGTGCTAATTTTATTTTTTTATATGATAGAACAAGAAAATCTAGCATTCATAACATATAAAAATTAACTGTAGTTAGTAGAAATGTTAATCAATTCATTGTGACTCTTATATTATAAGAGTTAGAGAATTATAAACGCATTTATTTAAATACAATACCTGCCTGCACCAAGTCGAATTAAGGAAAAAAGAAAGGTACAATACTTTTTATGATCTGTTAACCACTATTCATAATATATTCTCAAGAGATACCTAATAAAGGGTGTCTCAGAGTAGATTTTAGTTTTTAAATCAATAAAAATCTGTTTCAGAACCTGTTAGAAAAACATTTATTACGAAAATAGACACACAGAACATGTGGATTTTATTTTTTAAATGACACGTCGGTTAGATATTGACCATCTCGCTCGTAGCACTCTTGCAATCTGGATCGCAAATTGAGAAAGACGCTCTCACACATATTCACTGAAATGTTGTTAATAGCGTTGCGAATATTTTGCTTCAGCTCTTCCAGTGTGGCTGGTGGGTTAGCGTAGACGATGTTCTTTAAATACCCCCACAGAAAAAAATCTAAAGGGGTAAGGTCAGGAGATCTTGGAGGAAAATGAATATCACCATTTTGTGAAATCAGTGTCCTGGAAACATTTCTGTTAGGGCGTTTATTGAAGTGTTCGCTGTGTGTGGCGTAGCACCGTCTTGCTGGAACCATGTATTGCCTGGATTATACCCTGGAAAATTATTCAATTCTGGACGTAGCCAATTCTAGCATCTTCAAAAAAGTAGGGTCCGATGCGTTTCTGGTGTAACTCATGTGGATTTTCAGGGCACCAGTAGCGAGCATTGTGCTTGTTGTGCTTGAAAAAATCCCTTCTAAGCCACTGTCATCCCAAAAACGAGTCATCATCTCCTCAGGAAATTTTTTATTCAGTAAGTGATCAGTTTCTTTCAAATATTGGCTTAACTGCATTTTGTAAGGGTGAAAACTTAAATCCTTCTTTAAAATACGCTGGATACTAGCACGAGACAAATTTAGAGCTTGTGCCAGTTTGCAAAGTGAACGCCGAGGATTATCATTTACAGCACGTCGAACTCTTGCAATGTTGACAGAAGTTTGAATAGTTTTTGGTTTGCCTGGATGGTTCACATTTATACAACTCCTTCTTCTCTAAATTTCTTTACCCATGCGTACACTAACATCGCGGATGGTGCATCACCCACGCGTCTAATATTGTACCGCACACAAAAACGCCGCCGAGCAACTGTATAGGAATCGTTGGCTTTAAATTACGCCTCAACCATGTAGGCACGCTGTGCTAGCACGTTTATAAATAAATATGTTTTTCTTCAAACGTCAAATAGTGATGACATTATTTATCTAACTTGATCCTGTCAAAGTTTGTTCTTTACGGCGGAGGGAAAAATGTTGTCATGGCAACAATATGAAACATGTCACAAAGCAACAATACAAATGTCATTAACAACAATTAAACATCATTTTTATTTATAGTAATATTAAAAGTACAATTAGTTAATGAGGCATTTTCAAAATTGAAAATGTGCAAAAATGTTCCCGACTCTTCATACGCATTGGTAATTGTTGATGATACTGATGGTCGAGAACAACTTTCAGCAATCATTCCCGATGTTGGCAAATCATGAGGGTTTAAAATTTTTTGAGCATTATCGTTCTTATCGGACTTGGAGGGCCCCAAACGTGCTACTGCATCATTAGCCTCGGACTCAATTTCGTTTAGGTTTTCCATTTTCGCACTAAATTTGAGCTTGCGGTTGCAACAACAATAAGCTGTCTTTAATAATTGCAAACAACTGTCAAACAACTGTAACCAGGAAGACGCAAATCCCACCGACGACTTAATTATTTTAATTTCTAACATCTAGACGACTTTTATAGTTGTCACAGTTAATTTCGAGTAAAAATAGCGTATGAATTGTACTATTTATGGTTAAAAATTTCTACGTTTGAAGAAAAAATAGTATACTTTTTTCGGCAAAGAAGTGACTTTTCTTGACTTGCCCGATATTACGCGCCTCACTTCGTTCGGCGCGTAATATCGGGCGCGTCAAGAAAAGTCATGCTTCTCCGCCTCATAAAGTAATATACTATTATTGTTAGAATATTGAGATGTGTAGAATTCTAATCAAAAAGAAAAGTTTTAATTAAATGAATCCTTAAAAATAAATAAAAAACTAGTTTGTGAGATGATTCTTTAAAATTTTAATGATTTGTCTTCAACTTATTACAATTTGCTATATTGAATAGTAGGGTAGGGTAGTTTTATTTAAATATTATATAATTTAAATGGTAAATGAAGAATCATAATAACAGGAATAAAAGCTAATTTTAATATTTGTTATACAAACAAATATGATTTTATTCTAAATAAAAAATCATATTGACAGATTTTATCCGTAGGATATGGAATCCCGTGTTTTTAAAGAAAAATAGTCAATTTAGGAAGGAAGCTATAAGTAATCAAGTAGTGATCATCCATATACTATAGTATATATATCGATGGTAGTGAGTCTACCTGAAGAAAGAACAAAACTTGTAGCAGGCCAACGGCTTTATGTAGAAAAGGATGAGAAAAGGCCACTACAGAAACATGTCAGAAAAATGGAACTGGTAAAAGACATGCACCGAAAAGAAATAGGTTTATTAGATTTAAAAGTAAATTAAGCAAAAAAAATTAATAAAAAATAAAAAAAAAATCTATGTATTTTACTGAGTTTATTTATCTAATTTATTAATTTTATTTATTATTAAAATGTTGTAACACTTAGTTTATTTAAAGTCTTTATTTAATATATATATATATATATATATATATATATATATATATATATATATATATATATATATATATATATATATATATATATATATATATATATATATATATATATATATATATATATATATATATATATATATATATATATATATATATATATATATATATATATATATATATATATATATATATATATATATATATATATATATATATATATATATATATATATATATATATATATATATATATATATATATATATATATATATATATATATATATATATATATATATATATATATATATATATATATATATATATATATATATATATATATATATATATATATATATATATATATATATATATATATATATATATATATATATATATATATATATATATATATATATATATATATATATATATATATATATATATATATATATATATATATATATATATATATATATATATATATATATATATATATATATATATATATATATATATATATATATATATATATATATATATATATATATATATATATATATATATATATATATATATATATATATATATATATATATATATATATATATATATATATATATATATATATATATATATATATATATATATATATATATATATATATATATATATATATATATATATATATATATATATATATATATATATATATATATATATATATATATATATATATATATATATATATATATATATATATATATATATATATATATATATATATATATATATATATATATATATATATATATATATATATATATATATATATATATATATATATATATATATATATATATATATATATATATATATATATATATATATATATATATATATATATATATATATATATATATATATATATATATATATATATATATATATATATATATATATATATATATATATATATATATATATATATATATATATATATATATATATATATATATATATATATATATATATATATATATATATATATATATATATATATATATATTATATCAATGGTATTCCGGGTTTGACTCCGCGTTAAATGTTGTTGGTTTGATAAAAACCATTTTGACGACGTTTCGGCAAGATCTCACTTGCCATTTTCAAGTCTCTCTGGATGGTCTGCTTCTTGTCGATGTTCGAGTGGAAGTGACGCTACGGGTGTTAGGCAGCTGGCTTTTGTAGTTACTGCGTGATGCGCGCGCTCTTGTAATTGGTCCGGTGCGCAGGTCAGTGGGCGGGGTCTTGGTCGATTCCGTTCTTGCGTTATTCTTCGGGATAATTGTTTTCCATGTTTTTGGCAATCTTTGGGCATCGTCTCGAGAATTTAAATTATTTTCTTGTTTTTCTATTTCTATTGCTTCTCTGATAATTCGTTTTCTCTTGTTTTCGACATTCGCTAACGACGTTAGCGTTATATCAAACAGCCGTTAACCTGGAATCCGTTAACCTGGAACCCGTCGCCAACGAATTTACTTCACCCTTTTCGGGAGAGTTCCAATCGCAGGTATAAGAGGGGACCCATTTGGGTATAACCTGCTAAAAAATACTCGTTAGAAAAAGATGTTTAAAGTTAAATATGAATCATAATTTATCGTAACAGTATACTAATATAACCCTTCTGAGGGTTTCCCATAACACAAAAATATTTTATAGGGCTTTCAAATTTCTTCAACTTAAGAAAGTTTATTAATGTCTTTATTTAGCAATTCATCTTCAAAATTGTCTCCATTTTGATTTTTCAATTGAATTATTTCAACTGTATAGCCACTTCCATTGGTTAAAATGAGAAATTTTCTCTTCCATACACATTCTGTTATATATCTGGAATTCATTATACAAATTTTCAGGATGTCTTAATGAATTGTTTTAGTGGACTTAATCTGAATGTGAATTTAAAATCTTATCAATAATATAGATCCATACCTGGTTAAAAAAAATAGACGAGTGGACTCGATCTGAAGTGAATTTAAAAATCCTATCAATAATATAGAATTATCCATACCTGGTTAAAAAAAAAATATACCAAGTATTTAAAACATATCCAGGAAATATCACAAAATTATCAGAATTTAAAATCAATCTTTAATCTATTTAGAGTATTTATTGTAAATTTTGAGAATTTCATGATACATCCTTGATATGATTTGGATACTTAATGATTTATAACTCTGTCTTTTTTTTGCAAGTTGCTGTTTTTGAGAATCATGAGCGGAATCTGATAACCTGTATCTATACAACTTCATACTTTTAATTTTTCAATCTTATAATTCTTGGCAATTCAAAGAAAACCATCCTTTCCTGTTTCATAAATCTTTTTTAATCAATAGCACCCACATATCTTGGAAAACGTTGATTAATCCATTTTTAAACTTTCAACATAATAAAAACATTTACTTAAATCATATGACTTTTATGACTTAGAAAACTTTTATAATCTTTTATTAAAAAATATTTAACTTATATTCTCAAAGCATTAAATAAAT